>NC_080589.1:68629998-69270274 GCF_029962835.1 Magnolia sinica | reverse complement strand
TGTGAAATAAACAGTACAGTGCGCCTTAGGAGGATTTTAATGGTGGATATCCAATCACTATTGTTTTCATGTGGTGTGGTCCACCTGAGATTTCTATCCCTCTAATTTTTTGGATCAAGCCCTAAATTATCAGTAAAAATGGATGAACGGAATGGATGAAATACATACATCATGGTGGGGCCCACAGATGGCTGGTGGTAGGGGGAGTAGCCAATCCATTTCCGAGAGGGAGAGAGAGCGTTGACGTTCCTCAATCTCCGAGTTGCATGAACGGTTTAAAGGAGATCAAAGTCAAATGGGCCTCACAATGACGTATTTATCATATCTACACCGTTTATCACTTTGGAGAGATCATTTTAGATCGTGATCCCAAACATGAGTAATTTACAATTATTAAATGGACCACACTAGCATTACTGTCCCACTGTTTTCTGTGCTGGAGTCCACTGGAACTTTGGATTTAACTCGTTCTTTAGACATTGCCATAAAATGATCTCTCCAAATGGACATTGTACGGTTTATTTGACATCTAATCTGTTAATTAGGTCATGCCGGCCAGATGAAGGGAAAAAATAGGAGAAGGATATATTTTTTGATCGGTCTTATTTTTCTGCTCAATCATTACGACCAAATTACTAAGTGGACGGACAGTTTGGATATAACTCATACCTGATGATGGGACCCACAGAAGTAGGTGACGTCAACACGGATGGGCTGCTGGTGTGTGTACACCAACGAATGGGGTTCGCGCCGCGGTCTCTACGAGCAAGAGACTGACGGTCCAGTCAGGAGCTCATGGGGCCCACCATGATGTATGTTGTTCATCAACTCTGTCCATTCATTTCTATGGTTCATTTTAGAACATGAAACCAAAAAGGAGGTGGATAGAAGCTACGAGTGGAACACATCACGTATCAATAGTAGACGAATAATCTCTATTGTTTCCTATGGTGTGGTCCACATGGGCCTTCGATCTGCCTTATTTTTTGGCTCATGTCTTACATTGAGCTGTCAAAATGGATGGATAACTTAGATAAAATACACATTGTGGTGGGCCTCATAAACCACTTTTTAATGCACCCGCAGCCAAGGTGTAATAACGAGGGATGGTAGAGGTGGCTTATTATGATTCACCGACGGCTAAAAGCCGTCGAGGAAAGCACTACACGACCGTCGGCATTGGTCAATTTTTTGGTAGTGGATCCAGCCCACCTCCAACAGGAACCCAACCTATTGACAGCTTGTAGGCAGACCTAGATTTCATAATATTCACCATGTGTAAGTTTTATTTTCACTCAAGTATACATACTTAAGCTCATTTGGTAGTGGTTTTGGATCAAGCTTTTGAACATTGGTTGGTGATGACAGAGGTCATAAGTCCTCAATATATAAGATTTGAGTGCGCGGTGTGCGCGGTCTCCACCGATACATATCAATGTTCTGAGTGTTAGTACTCTCGTTATTATCGTCAATTTCAACAAACACTTTTTCTATATTAGAATTTTTTAAGTCCCCAAAAACTTGAATTAATTCCTTAGTTAAACTAGGTTCTAATTCATCTTCTTCTATCAAGTAGTCCATGAAATTCAGCTCATGGATCTCATTATTGCCAATGGGCTACTTACATAAATTGAAAATATTTAGCTCTAAAGTCATGTTACCAAGAAAAGTTCATTATTCCATTCATGCAATTTATGATTGCATTTGAAGATGCTAGGAATGGGTGGCCTAAAATGATGGAAACTTGAGCGCTAACGTTTACACAAGGTTCAATGTCTAGTACAATAAAATCCATGGGAAAGTAGAATTTCTCCACTTGGACTAGCACGTCCTTTAAAATTCCCCTTGGTACCTTAATGGAGTGGTCAGTGAGTTAGAGTGTAATCGTGGTTGGTTTAAGCTCACCTAACTCCATTTATTTGTAAACCGAATAAGGTATTAAGTTGACACTTGCACCCAAATCTAGTAAAGCATGCTTAATTTAGAAATTCTCAATAATACAAGAAATAGTGGGACTTCCGAGTCTTTGTATTTGGGTACGGCCCTTTATCAATGATAGCGCTCACTTTCTCAATAAGGAATGCCTTTTTGTGCACATTTAATTTTTTCTTTACAGTATACAAGTCCTTGAGATATTTAGCATATGATGGAATTTGTCTAATGACATCAAGCAGAGAAATATTGACAGTAACCTTTTGGAGCACATCCAACACCTCTTGATATTTCATGGGGACAGTTGAATTCCGAAGTCTAGATGGGAATGGAACTAGAGGCTCATGTGACTTAGTCTCTTTATCCTTTTGTTGTTGTGGCTCTTGAACCATAGTCGGTTCATCATTCTCTTGAGACAGTGACTCATCCTCCGGTATTTCTACCGGTTGCATTATCTTATTATCGACCTCTTTTCCATTTCTCAAGGTAATGATGGCCTTAGCTTGTTCATGATGTAGCTCACTTTGATTTGAGTCTCCAATGAAATGTGTGTTTTTAGGGTTTGACACGGGTTGAGAAGGAAGGGTGCTTTTTCCCTAGCATTTAGTTGAGTTTCAATCCTAGCCACGGTCGTCTTTAATTCTGATTTGATTGGATTAGAGACTGATTCATTTGAGTTTGAAAGTTCATGAATGCGGTTAATGCATCCTCCACGGATGATCGCTTTGGTGGGGGTATATATGGTGCATTATTAGATGCCCCAAAGAAATTATTTTGTCATGGTTTGCACCACCACAAATCCTTTGTGTCATGGTCTGCACTACCACAAATGCTACAAAAATTACCTAAGTGTTTGCTTTAACCATATCAATCTTCCTAATTTCTAAGGCTTCGACTTTCTAGCTAATGCAGCAAATTTTGCATTAAGGTCGTCTTCCTCTCTTAGGACGTACATCCCCGTTTTCTCTCTAGGAATGGGTCTAGTTTGGTCTGGTTTTGTAAAGACATCCCATGTCTAAGTATTCTCTACTAACATGTCTAGAAAATCCCAAGCCTCATTATGATCTTTGTCAAGAAAGGTTCTACCACACATCATCTCTATGAACTGACGGGTATCCGTGGTGAGCCCCTTTCGAACGCATCAATCACGTGTCATAGTTCATAACCATGACATGGACAAGCAAGTAGAAGGTCTTTGAAGTGCTCCCGAGTTGGAAAAATAGTTTATTTCCCTTTTGGGAGAATGACATAATTTCTTGTTTTAGTACATTTGTTTTGTTCTTAGTAAATAACTTTTTCAAAAACTCTCTACTTAAGGCTTGCCATGTAGTGATGGTATGAGGTCATAAAGAGTTGAGTCATGGTTTGGCCCGATCCTTTAGAGAAAATTAGAATAACCCAAGCTTAAGTGCATCCCTATTGTCATTGTTTACTTGTAATGTTACAATCATTTCCTCAAAGTTCTTAAGGTGTAAGTAGGGGCTTTCAGAATCCAAGCCATAAAATTTAGAAATTAATTGAATAACACCTAGTTTAAAATCAATGTTCCCTGTGTGAGCAGAGAATACTATGCAAGATGGTAAAGTTGATATGTCATAGTGTAGATGTTCACATAAAGTTCCTGGTTAGTGTAACACATTCCTATGAATTTCATTCTCATCCTCAAGAGGAGGATTATGTTGATTTTCTCTGTTTTGATTTATAGTTGGATCTAGCAGATTTGGATTTAGATTTGGATTATCAACTGGGTTTGCCATGGAATCCAAGTGATATTGAGTGCCTCTCCTAAGTGAATGATCAAGGCCTGAAACTAGTCCACCTTCGGAAGAGAGTCGATTGTTTTAAACCCTACTCCAATGGGACATAAACCCTCCACACCACACAACAAATACCACTAATTCAAATAGTAAGTATGATACTTAAAATAAAAATAAAAACTTAACAAACAACTTAGGCGGCAGAGCCGAACATGAGGGTTCAATCCACAAAGCAACATAAATCAACAACCCAGAAGTTTTCAACAATAAAGGTTCAATTCACACTAGAAAAATAAATCAACAACTCAGGCGACAGAGCTGACCATGAGGGTTCAATCCACAAAGCAAAATAAATCAACAACCCAGTTGGCGGTACCATGAGGGTTTAATCCACAAAGCAAAATAAATCAATAACCCGGCAGATCCGACCATAAGGGTTCAATTCACAAAGAAAAATAAAAAATAAATCAACAAAAGTAAAACTAATACGGAAATTAATTATGTTAATCTATAAAATAGATTCAGCGGATGATCTTTGTGATCAAACAGCAACCGTAGGACAACCATAGCACTTGGGTGATAAAATCCCAAGCAGGGCAACCTTATGTCATAGTTAGTGCTTGAAAGACTCAACTGAATTTACTTTCAAAGAAAAAAGAACATCCTAGGGAGTCTTATTTATAGTTGTGGAACTCCAACTTTTACACCTACTTGGAAAACTCTAGAAACCAACCACCTTAAATTTATATAGTTTGCTAAAATAGACTTCACTCTACACAATTTTACAAAATAACGCAGAGTTTCAGAATATGCTTTTTCAGGAAGATTTCTAGATTCCTTTTCTTCCCTTCAAATTTTTTATTCTTTTCATTCCTCACTTGGTTTTCTTGGATCTTTGGCATATGAATTCTTTAATCTTGGTCTCCTAAAATCCATCCCTTGCCTTGGTGATTCTTGAGCATCAAATCCATGCTTTTAGCACCTTTTTTCAATCCAAGCTCTTAAATTCACATTGCAACATATACATGAGTAAAATAGAATATTAAGCTGATTCGTGTTCATAAAACTAAGATATAAATGGAAAAATTATGCAATATTTGAGTCTCAACACATGTATTTAATCCATCCTAAGTAGGTTCCACCTTGATGTATATATTATGTCCTCACCGATTCCGTTTTACAAGCTCATGTTATATGCATAGGCCCAAGGGTGTGGCCGATTCCAGTCTCAAGTAGGCCAGGCCATGTAGACTAACATTCCTTGAGGGGCCCACTAATCAGGTCCTACTCTCTATACCTTAGACCATTAAGGCCAATTACCATATGTTTTGTTTGATGATATCATAGTGTATTTATTCCGATAGGTGACACAATATGCTTAGTGTAATGGACACTTGCTCATTCATATGCCCATACACATCATTTGTATACGTATTTTAGAATGATGACCAATCATAATATACGCCTTTTTGGCCTGAGATACTTGGGGGGACCCGTACGAGATAGGGTCACCTTGCATGATCACGTGGTACGCGTAGGGGTGTACATCGAGTCGAACCGAGTTGGGCTGGTCACTATTGTAACATCCTGAATTTTTACTGTTTTGGATTTCCAAAAATCCATCAATTATTATTATTATTTTTAATTTTATTTAATTAACCTAAATATTACTTAATAACCATTAGCACTCAATGTCAGTGTATATAGGGGTGGTACCAGTAAAGAGCCACACCAGTCTAATTAATCATGTAACGTTCCGTCCAACTACAGTGTACTGAGGCGTCTACGTAGGATTTTCCGCAGACCGAACATTTAAAACATTCGTGGCGGGGGTACCATAAGCTAATTAGCCTAGGATTAGCCCATTTGAATAAACCAGACAGGCCATGACAAGACCAAGTGCGGGCGCCAAGGTGGATGACCATTTACGCCGAGCAACAACCCGTCACGGCTATACCGCGACGCCTTGAAGGCGAGAAAAATCTAAAAATTTAGGGAACCATAGAGTTCACCGGGCTTGTGGACCATCACGGACCGCAGACCTAGCGGACACCCAAAAGTGGGATCTGATTGACTAAATGCACCTCACCCATGCCAGGACCAAATCTGGCACTTGGAAATGAAACCGAGATACCAGTGTCCAACTATCGGATCTCTTTCATATTTACGGTGGAGGTCCAATGGATTTTCCTACACCGGTCCACCAACTCTAGGACTTGATCGTGAAACGGTGACCATTGATCACAAATCGGACCGTTGTGGTAAAACCCTGCATCCGCTTGCCCCCAAATTTTGCATGGCCCTTCATCGGGCCATGGAGCACCTATCCTATTAGTTTCATGGCCAGAGGGCCACTAGAACTGCCTTGATTCTCCAAACAAGCTCTACACTGCTCGTTGGTGGGCCACTAGTTCCAAAACTATAGAATAATGTCCGTCTCATTGGGCTTGACGTCCATCGCGGGAATCGGACCTGGGTACGGTTCAGAACTGGTCAACTTGAGCTGAAGGACGAGTGCATGAGAAGTGCAAATACCCTAAAGGAAGGAGTTGGAACTTAAGTGAATTGAGTCGTCCACTCTTATGCAAAGTTGAGGATTTCGGACCGTCGGTTTGCGACCAAACTTTACCCATGGAGTAAGGATATTTCCCTGCTCATATCCGTATAGCCGCGGCCCTGATCGACTATCGGTGACCGTTGAACAGACTTCTTATCATATCTGTCGATCGGCGCATCCAAATGGCGGGCCGATCATATCCATACGTAGATCATCATTAGGGCTAGCTATCCTACGGTGTATATTGACTTGTACACCCCATAGTGGGCCCTAGAGGCTAGAAAGACCCTCTCATAGGTCTAGTATAGTAAAAACCCAACACTTGGGGCCATTGTCACCAAATCTGGCATTATAAAAGGGCTTCATTTGGTGCACCCCTTTCCCCATACGAATTTGCCCTAGAGAAGGAAGGAGAGAAGAGAGAAAAGGGAGAAGAAAAAGAGGAGAAATGAGGAGAAAGAGAGAGGGAGAGTGAAGAAGGGAGTGAAGGTGGACCCTAGGTCAAGGTGGGGCCTAAAGAATCAAACCCCACAACTCCCTATCTATTCTCCAAGAAGAATCCCTCCTCTACAACCGCCCATTCACCCCGTTGATCGTCTAGGTAAGACCCATCACCCCTTTTTCCTTAAAACCCTTGTGATGAGAAGGGATTTCATGAATTTCTAACATGCAAATGGTTGTTTTAGGGATTTCGGCCGTCCGACCCCAAAAGCCCTCATTCCTAGGTCGTTTCCAAGATCTCAACGATCCATAGGTGCGGACTATTATCCTTAGGTGGCTTAGCACCAATTATAGTTGGAGTTTAATGATTTTGTTTGCTTGGTATGTTGTATGGAAGAATCTAGAGGAACCTAGGAATGGTATGTTGTTGGATTGTATGGAATGACATGTTTAATTCTCCTTGATGTTAAATCTTGCCTCTCATGATCTAGTGTATGGATGATTGCATGCTCGTGTTTGTTTGATTTCCTTTTCTCTCATATGTGTTGCTTCTTAGTGTGTTGATTCATTGTTCTTGTGTAATTGATCCCTTGAGGTGTAGGAAGTGCTTAACTTCCTCACCAACCCACACCACACACATACACCTTATTCATGATATTAATAGTTTGCTTGCTAGAGAAATTTGAATTGTATGTTGAGCAACATGAGAACATGGTGATGAATATACTTGATGTTACATTGGTAGTTGGCATGCTATGAGTCATTATTCCTACCCTTGGGTTGGTCAGGAACATGAGGAGAGCGAAGGTGGTTCCGTTGGTAGGACCACCTTGAGGCTAAACCCATGGGTTTGGGCGAGTACGTGTGGGCGGCAGTAGTTAGGCTACATGGGTCGCTTGTACCCGATGTCGTTCCGCCACATACTTGCCTGGGCTCGTGCGGTTTAGTCCACTGGCTGACCCACCTGGTTTGTTAACCTTGTTTGCTCACATATGTATGGAAACTGGAACACCCCACCACCGTTGTAGCCCATCGATACCGGATGGAATATTGATCCACAGTCTCGTGAGCCGGGCATGGTGGAATGGGACACTATGTCCGAGCTGTCGGCCTACGCTGGGGTGACGCGCCTCCCCGTAGTGACCGCGAGCGACCCCACATTCAGCACCCCCCATGTGCTTGAAGTCGGGGATGGGAAAAACCCGACGGGGTCAAGGATCGTGGGGTCTCGGCCTCACACATTGGGGGGTCTTGGCCTCGCAACTAGTTCAGGGCATTTGATACGTGGGGTGTATCAGATTCCCAAATCTGCTGGATGAATGGACTTAACTAAGAACCCGGTTAACATCATCATTGCATGGCATTAGCTAGGTTGGCGACTCGGCAGTCGAGGTCGCATTGAGGGAGTGTTGGCATTGGCGATCGTTAGATGTTGTCGCACGAGGGAGCGTTGTGGTGAGGGCATACATCATATCATCCTGCATGCATGCACATTAACAAGACTAGATAGATATTTATGATTGATTGCTTTTCATTAAATTCTTATTATAATTGATGCTTGTTGCAACTTATGGCTAATAGCACCCACTGATCGATCACTCACTCCCACTCTTGGATGGTGTTTTAAAACACCAACCGAGCAATATTATTGATGCAGATACTAGTGAGACCTCAGACAGAGTTCTACTTCCGGTGATGGGCGGTTCGTCATAGATTAGCAACCTATTGTGGATCGCTGAGTGGTGAACTCGGCTTATCATCCTTTTTTATATATATATTTGTAATTTTGTTGGGCAACGCCTTGGCGACCCTTATATATTCTTTTGGGCATGTGTGTGTGTATATATATATATATATATATATATATATATATATTTATCTCTTTTCATTTCAGACTAGTTGTGGTTGTGTTCCATGTTCCAAGTCTAAGCTGCGCATTTAAACTTAATTTAAGTGCATATTAATGAAAATCGGTTATAAGTGATACCCGGGAACTCGAGAGTCGAGTGTATGCATGACCCCCGATTTTCATGATGTTACAAGATGGTATCAAAGTAATAGTTTGGAATCCCTTAGGTCATGGGTCATGAACTCACTAATGCGTCTGCTGACTTGAGAGGATACGTATTAGAAAACACAACAAGGACTTAGAACGCTGGGAACCATCCCAGACCCTAAATTGACAATTTTAGACGGAAGGAAGGACTTGCAAGGGGTTAGGAATGGGTTGCGAGAGATGGGGGTCCGAGGGTCTTAACCTGACGGCAAGATTCGATTCGATTGACGAGGAGGTTTAGCTCGTTAGTCCATCAAATTCCTAGGTCCCATGCGGCCAACTGAAGTAGGTAGGATTAGGGTGAAGTAAATGTTAGAGTAACGATTAATGTAGGTGTAAGGTATTGTCCATGGGATGAGCGCATCCCATATTCCATGATGACCTGTTGGAATGTATCCAACTAGAGGTAAATTTCGGGTTGTCCTTCCGAAATTTACTTGGAAAGTCCATCATCATGAGATTTGAGAAATTCCACATCACGCCTCTCAACACCGGGCTCATCTAGCAAGCCTAGGAAGTTAATTTTAAATCCCATCCCACACTCATTCCAGACATGCCATTCCCAATCTGAGTTGGGAGTAACATTGTAATCTCATTTAGTACAACTAAGTGCCCATAGCCAGACAAGCCTAAGTCAAAATCCCTCTTTCCAACGTATCTCCTCAAATAATCTCCTGACATCATTCTATCCTAGAACTTTCCCAGTACATTGGTAGGAACGAGTCAGAAATCGAAAGATTTGACAGTCAGAACCATCGTCCTGGACCAAATGAGCTAATACCAGACTGAACTTAGTAGTTTCGACCCATTTGGGGATAGAGAATTAAGGGTAAATACAAATTTACCGGAATTAGTGGGAATGTAGGAAAATTAGGTTTTTGGCCTCTAACCAAGGAGAATTTTATGAAATAAATAGGTTCATTGTGTAAATTAGCTCATTCTACCCCAAAATCATATATGGCATGACCCAGGGGGCCTTACTGGCACCTGGAAAATCGAAAAACAAAGGGACCCAAGCAGGGCCTCGGCGTGCCCACGCCCAATCCCAGCCCACTGCCCATGCTCAAGGCTCAGCGTGACCACGCCCGGGAGTCCAGAGGCTTGGCGTGGCCACGCCCACTGGGCGTCCCCACGCCCAAATCTCCAGGGGCCCAGCGTGCCCACGCCGAAATTTTCTGGTATTTTAGGTCAATTCAAAAATTCATATCTCCTTCGTTACAACTTCGATTTAGGTGATTTAAAAGTCAGATTTAAGCTTGATGAGTCTAGTTTGTATAAAAGTAATAAAATAATAAAATAAAAATTATAATATAGATAAACTTAGGATGTTTTACCAACTGTTCAAAAATTATAAATTTCAGACGGCTGTTGCTCCTAGAATTTTAATAATTTATCTACAACTTCAAATGAGATAAAATTTTGTGGTACGGCTTTAAACTTAATGATGAAACATTATAAAAATTTTAAAAATATTTCAGTTACCTATTTATAAGAAACCTCTCCCCTTCCTCATCTCCAAACTCCATTCCCAAAACCCATTCCTCCAAACCATTTTCTTCTCTTTCACAAAACTCATTCCTTCTTGTTCCACCCATTCAACATCAAACCCACCTTCATCTCTTGCACATTTCCCATCATCTCTCACCACCCATATTTCTTTCAATACTCATTCACCAAAACCCCAATCCTTCCACTCTCTTCTTCCCCATTTCAAAATTTCATTTCCCAAAAACCCACCTCAAAACCCTTCTAAGCCATTTCTTCAAACCCACATCTCAACTCCCATTCTCCAACTCCATTTCTCATAAAACCTATCTCAAAACCCTTCTCAAATCCCATACCTTCAACCCATCTTCAAGTTCATTTCTTCAAACCCACACTCAACCTATTTCCGTCAAACCGCATCTTTAAAGTCCATCTTCCTTATAAAAAAAAAAAAAAACACATCCTTCTCCCATTTTCACTTCCATCTCCCTAACCCATCTCCACTCTCTCATTTCCAAAAAAATCCCCTCTAACACCCAATATCCATTACCACCTAAATCCCTCATTCACAAAACCCAACCTCAACCATCCACATTCAACCCATTCCTCCCCATTCCAAGACCATCCTCAACTTCATTTTCCACCCCCCATTCCAATCTCACTTTCAAAACCCATTCCTAAAACAAACTCTCAATACCCCTTCAACAGAACCCATTCAAAACTATCCACTCATTCACTCCCATAAGCTCATTTACAAAACTCAATGATTTGTAAAAATTGATTTTATATACTTTAGCATACATTGATCATTAGATTGTTGCAATTGAAATTTTTTATATAAAGTTTGATAATAATTAAGAGGTAACAATTTACTGTTCATTTTCAACTTAATTTTAGCCCAATTATTAATCTTTTCTATTCCTTTTCTTTCATAAGTCAATTGGTATTGTTGTTACCAAACGAGTACACCTTTTGAGTTTTGCGGCCACAGAGCTTAATTTCTTTCCATTCTTCCAAGCTTTCCAGATAGAGAAAGCTGCTAAGGATGCTATATAGTCCACCTAATCAATGGGATTTAAGTTGCCTCTAGGATCCAACACATCGACCTGGATGGTGTGATCTGACCCTTCAACAGCTTGGGCTAGGTATTTCATCCGATAAGTTGCTTTTGTTGTTCTATTGGAGCTGTAGCAGAAGTTGAGTCTTGATTGACTCCATTAGCTCTCTCCAAACCACCCTCATTTTCTACACCCTCTCTCTAAACCTCCTCACCTTCAACACTCCTTCATTCTCTTCATCTTTCCTCTCCCAAAACCCACTTCCAACATTTATTTCCATCCCATTCTCAACTTTCTTTTCTAATCTCATTCATGAAAACCGACCTCAAACCCATTTTCAAGAGACTCATCCAAGAGCATCCAGCCTCTACCCATTCCTCTTCATCTTCTCCAAACCCATTGTCAAACCTAATCCAAAATACTTTCCCAACACCCATCTTAAAACCATCTCCTTTTCCTTCACATCTCTTATCTCCCTAACCCATCCCATTCCATCACTTTCACTCTTTCACTCCTAAAACACATCTCAAACCCCATTAATCCAACACTAAACCCATTTCATTTTTTTCAAAAACATTCTCATCAACAATCCATTTCCTTGCCGTGGGAAGTGACATTCCTAGCAACCGTTGCCTCCTTCTTCTCCATTTCGATAATTCTTTCCCTCATGGGGAAGAAGCACCCCCACCCTCGTCCGACCCAGAAGAATAAAAGCTTAACATACGGAAATTAGTGGTTGTTTTGAGTTAGTTAGGACTACTACCATGTATATTGAAGATAGTTAAAACTCCTGCTTGACTCCTGCTTTCTTTTCTTTACGTTTAGAGTATCTAGTAATACATGTAAATCCATACTGTAGGATATAACCGGCCATACTAATGGCATTTTGAATTCAATATGAATATATGGATTATTTTGAAATTTTCTTATCGTCTTGTGAATGCTTATATGAATAATTGCCTTACTGCGTCCATATTAGCGTTACTGGCACTCTAATACCTTAGAACTTTCGATTCTTCCTTCCATCTCAAAGTTTAGGAAACTGAAGTGCAGTCTACTCCTAACCCAACAAGACATTGAGTCGGGTTTTAATTTATATAATTAATTCAAAAAAATTTTATGGATTAGGCTAGATATTGGGATCTAGGACTGACAATCGGGTGCATCTAATGGACGAGTTGGATGATACTTACATGTCATGGTGGGCCACACATAGGTTTAAAAAAGGCGGGTACTTATCATACATGCATGCTTGTTTTAAAAGACCCTGTAGACCTTCCTATATTAACTAATAAATAGTTTTCTTAGGTCTGATTTGGGTCCTGTCTAGGTTGAGTTCATTATAATATTTGATAAGATGGAACCACATGTGGTAACTTGTCATTCATTGATTGATGGATGGTGTAAGCTGGGTAAGACAAAGTTGCATTGGACATTTTGCTGTTGATGGGTGAGAAGGGTATTTTGCCGAATGGGGTTAATTATACTTCGTCGATTAAAGCCTACTGTAAAGAAAGTGAGATTTAAAATATATATGTATATACATGATATAGCTCATTTGACTCTATCGCCTAGTTTGCTTGCTCGGCTTCACCATTTGAGGTGTGCATGTAATAGTTGTGTTGGGTTTAGTACTGGATGGGACCATGCCAAGATGCGAGTGTAGTCAATGTGAGGCTCCGCCATGGCCGGTTCTTGGATCCTAGTGTCATATCTGGAGTACTTCCCTAAGTGCAGACTATGAAGCACTCGCACACACCCTCGTTGCGAACGAGTCAGCCTACCACCATAGTATAGTCACACTATTTTGGAGAGAAGAGTAACATAAGAGAGCCTTCAAGGTAAGCGAATTTGTTATACTAAAACTCAAGAATGAGGTTTATGTGGTTAGTTACAAATGAGGACCCGTCTTCCTTATGTAGACCTAAGATTCTTTTGGCTACCTTACATGGATAGCTAAGATAAGGCTTACGATGTCATCCTGCGGCTAAGAAAACTTTAAAAACCATCTAAATAATCTTATGTAGTCTCTATAATACATTCTTCTACCACTCTAGAATTTTTTATACATGTAGGAACCTCTAAACCTACAAAATGTGCCAAAATGTCCAGTTTCATGGAATAGTCTCCTTGAAATTTCTGGTATATCCATGACATCAGTTAACAAATGAAGATTGATGCCCTATGGGTTGCCAATGAACCAAGTGTATTTTTTTTTCTTTTTTTCTTCATATTGGAGTTTGTATTTTGTTTCTTTTTAGAAATTACTTTTAACCATGATAGAAATCGTCTTGTATGATTAAATTAGATTATTTTTAGTATATTTTTCTACTTCAAATAGTTTCTAATACGGTTGAACTACCACTCTTGAATAGGATGAGTTTGATTGTTTAATACTTTCTAAGTTCATATTCGATGCAGTCTTCACTAAAATATTATAATTTTTCTTATTTTCTTATAGAATCAAGATTCATACCATATGGAGGAGATTATGTTCTTCCTCTTTCCATTCCTGCGGCCATTTTAAGGTCACCATCCCTTCAAACCTCTGAAATATCTTAGAACTTTCGGTTCCTTATTCTCTCTCGAAATTAGCGAAACCCAAATACGGTTTGCTCATAACCTACTAGCCATAGGCTCTAGACGATAACATAAAGATACAATCATAGTCCATTGGAAACCTTGTTAGGATAATTGTTTGACCATAAGCTAGCATAATGAAAGATTTATTAATCACTAATTTGGACATTAATTAAGACGAGAACTATCTTTGTACAAGACCTGAATGACAACTTTATAAATAGGAGATTTTAACTTTTTAATTATGTGTGATTTTCCTAAGCATTTAGATTGATCGGATTACGAAATTATGGAAGTATACACCTGCGAAGCATTCGCGGCTTGACTCAATTCTCAATCCTGGGCGACTACCAATGGACTCACTGCTTTGGCCGAGCAGAAGACCAGGGTCTACCAGGACGAAGAAGGGATACGATGAGCCTTCTACCCTGGTTAGGTAGATAATCGACGTATCGAGTTCAAGCCTACTACAACCGTCTCTTCGTATTAGTTTACCATTGAAAACAAATATTTTTACTCTAGATAGAGAAAAACCGTCGCCATGAATCTAAATCTTTACAAATAAATTTTAGTAAACCATCAGGGTGAAAAAGTTTTAAGGGGGGTAGACTAAAATGACCCAGCCTAGCATAGATAGTATACACCCTACCATGCATATAAACTTGAGATCAACAAACCTGGGCAAATGAAATAATGAAGCCTTTACTTACTACCCTTAGGCAATTTCGGGGACGAAATTATTTTTAAGGGGGGTAGATTGTAACATCCTGGATTTTCACTGTTTTGGATTTTCAAAAATCCATCAATTTTTATTTTTAATTTTATTTAATTAACCTAAATATTACTTAATAACCATTAGCACTCAATGTCAGTGTATACAGGGGTGGTACCAGTAAAGAGTCACACCAGTCCAATTAATCAGCCATAGGAAGCCAATAAATCCGCCCGATCACCACGTAGGATTTTTCGCAGGACCGAACGTTTAAAACATACGCGGTGGGGGTGCCATAAGCTAATTAACTTAGGATTAGCCCATTTGAATAAATCAGACGGGCCGTGACAAGGCCTAGTGCGGGCCGCCAAGCCGGAAGACCATTTACACTGAGCAACAGCCCGTACGGGCTATACCGCGACGCGGGAAGGTCAAAAAAATCTGAAAAATTAGGAAACCATAGAGCTCACTGGGCTTGTGGACCATCGCGGACCGCGGACCCAGCGGACACCCAGAAGTGGGATTTGACATTGACTAAATGCACCCCACCCATGCCAGGACCAAAATCTGGCGCTTGCAAATGAAACCGAGATACCAGGCTGTCCAACCATCGGATCTCTTCCATATTTACGGTGGAGGTCTAATGAATTTTTCTACGCTAGTCCACAAACTTTGGGACCCGATCGTGGAACGGTGACTGTTGATCACAAATCGGACTGTTGCAGTAAAACCCCGCATCCGTTTACCCCTAAATTTTGCATGGCCCTTCATCGGGCCATGGAGCACCTATCATATTAGTTTCATGGCTAGAGGGCCACCAGAACTGCCCCGATTCTCCAAATAAGCTCTAGACCGCTCGTTGGTGGACCACTACTTCTAAAACTATAGAATAATGTCCATCTTACTGGGCTTGACGCCCATTGCGGGAATCAGACTGGGGTACTGTCCAGAACCGCTCAACTTGAGCCGAAGGATGAGTGCATGAGAAGTGCAAATACCCTAAAGGAAGGAATTGGAACTTAAGTGAAGTGAGTCGTTCACTCTTATGCATTGTTGAGTATTTCGATCTGTCAGTTTGCTACCAAACTTTACCCATGGAGTAAGGATATTTCCTTGCTCATATCCGTATAGCCGCGGACCCTGATCGACTATCGGCGACCGTTGAGCAGACTTCTTATCATATCTGTCGATCGGCGCATCCAAATGGCGGGCCGATCATATCCATACCTAGATCATCATTAGGGCTAGCTATCCTACGGTGTATATTGACTTATACACCCCATAATGGGTCCTACATCTTAAAAAGACCTTCTCATAGGTCTAGTATACTGAAAACCCATCTCTTAGGGTCATTTACACCAAACCTAAGACTATATAAGGGCCTCATTGGGGGCACCCCTCACCCCATACGAATTTGCCCTAGAGAAGGAAGGAGAGAAGAGGGAAAAGGGAGAAGAGGAAGGAGGAGAAAGAGAGGAGAAAGAGAGAGGGAGAGTGAAGAAGGGAGTGAAGGTGGACCCTAGGTCGAGGTGGGGCCTAAAGAATCAAACCCCATAACTCCCTACCTCTTCTCCAAGAAGAATCCCTCCTCTACAACCGCCCATTCATCCCATTGATCATGTAGGTAAATTCCTCACCCCTTTTTCCTTAAAACCCTTATGATGAGAAGGGATTTCATGAATTTCTAACATACAAATGGTTGTTTTAGGGGATCCGGCCGTCCGACCCCAAAAGCCCTCATTCCTAGGTCGTTTTCAAGATCTCAACGATCCATAGGTGCGGACTATTATCCTTAGGTGGCCTAGCACCAATTATAGTTGGAGTTTAATGATTTTGTTTGCTTGGTATATTGTATGGAAGAATCTAGAGGAACCTAGGAATGGTATGTTGTTGGATTGTATGGAATGACATGTTTAATTCTCCTTGATGTTAAATCTTGTCTCTCATGATCTAGTGTATGGATGATTACATGCTCATGTTTGTTTGATTTTCTTTTCTCTCATATGTGTTGCTTCTTAGTGTGTTGATTCATTGTTCTTGTGTAATTGATCCCTTGAGGTGTAGGAAGTGCTTAACTTCCTCACCAACCCACACCACACACATACACCTTATTCATGATATTTATAGTTTGCTTGCTAGAGACATGTGAATTATATGTTGAGCAACATGAGAACATAGTGATGAATATACTTGATGTTACATTGGTAGTTAGCATGTTATAAGTCACTATTCCTACCCTTGGGTTGGTCGGGAACATGAGGAGAGCGAAGGTGGTTCCGTTGGTAGGACCACCTTGAGGCTAAACCCATGGGTTTGGGCGAGTACGTGTGGGCGGCGGTGGTTAGGCTACATGGGTCGCTTGTACTCGATGTTGTTCCGCCACATACTTGCCTAGGCTCGTGCGATTTAGTCCACTGGTTGACCCACTGGTTTGTTAACCTTGTTTGCTCACATATGTATGGAAAGCTGGAACACTCCACCACCGTTGTAGCCCATCGATAATGAAAAATTGATCCACGATCTCGTGAGCCGGGCATGGTAGAATGAGACACTATGTCCGAGTTGTCGGCCTACGCCGGGTGACGTGCCTCCCCATAGTGACCGCGAGCGACCCCACATTCAAAGACCCCCATGTGCTTGAAGTCGGGGATGGGGAAACCCGACGAGGTCAAGGATCGCGGGGTCTCGGCCTCTCACATTGGGGGTCTTAGCCTCGCAACTAGTTCGGGGCATTTGATACGTGGGGTGTATCGATTCCCCAATCTCGTGGATGAATGGACTTAACTAAGAACCCGGTTAACATCATCATTACATGGCATTAGTTAGGTTGGCGACTCGGCGTCGAGGTCGCATTGAGGGAGTGTTGGCATTGGCGATCGTTAGATGTTGTCGCACGAGGGAGCGTTGTGGTAAGGGCATATATCATATCATTCTGCATGCATGCACATTAACAAGATTAGTTAGGTGTTTCTGAATGATTGTCTTTCATTAAATTCATAATATAATTGATGTTTGTTACGACTTAAGACTAATAACACCCACTAAGTTGATCACTCACTCTCACTCTGGGACGGTGTTTTAAAACACCAACCAGACTCTTTAGTAGCTGCAGGTAGCGATGAGTTTGAGAAGGACGAGTTGTTCTACTTCCAGCTGATGGGCGGTTCGTCATAGATTAACAGCCTATTGTGGATCGCTGAGTAGTGAACTCAGCTTATCATTCTTTTTTATATATATATTTTTGTAATTTTGTTGGGTAACGCCTTGGGCGACCCTTATATATTCTTTTGGGCATGTGTATATATATATATATATATATATATTTATCTCTTTTCATTTCAGGAGACTAGTTGTGGTTGTGTTCCATGTTCCAGTAACTCTAAGCTGCGCATTTAAACTTGATTTAAGCGCATATTAATGAAAACCGATTATAAGTGACCCCGGGAACTCTGAGTCGAGTGTATGTACGACCCCGATTTTCAGGGTGTTACACCTAGCAGACCCCAGCTCGACCTCGGCTCGGCTCGGTCCTCGAGCTCGACTGCAACTCGGGCCAATTCGAGCCGAGTTCGAGCCAAAATCAAGCCTCTGCGGCATTTTCACAAACACATGCGTGCACTTTCAATTTCTCACCGTATGTAAACAAGTATTTCATCAAACACCTTCCAACCAACATCAAAATCAAGGAAAAATAATATTTGTTTCCTATACATACATTCCTTGCCACTAGTTGACACTTTGTTGAGTCATTTCATCAAAAACTAGGTGAGCAACATCATTGTCGAGTAACCGAGTTATTGAACTAGTTCGATTCGAGTTGGGGTTCAATCCAAGTTGAGTTGAGCTCGGTTCGAAATTTTTCGAGCTTAAAAATCAGCTTGACTCGACTCGAACTCGCCTTCAAACCGAGTCGAATCAAGCTTTTTCGAGTCGATTCGAGTGAGCTAACCGAGCTAACTCGGTTCGTTTACACCCCTAAGTATGCGTAGGATTGATGCATGACTTGGACAATGTGATTCATACATTAAACCATTATGGTAAAAAACTCACATCTACTCCTTAGTGACATTAGGGAGGTAGTCCCACAATCTTGTTATGGTTGACGGATGATTTTATGGACACAAAAATAATTGAGGTTAAAGGGCATTATGTGAATCTATGGGTGAAAGTTCATAAACCTCATGGTACCTGAGGATAGGTTGCTCCAACATCTAGAACGAGTAGATTCATGAGCTAACGATGGATAGATATCGGTAGGATGCGTCTCCCACTGTGTCGGGGTCAGTTGGAAGGGGATTTGACCTTACCCGCTTAGGTGCAGAGGGCTATACATTAGGTTGAATTTGACTAGCTCGTGAAATAGGTTCACTATCAACGAGTTGGGTGGTATCGTGTACTACCGACAACTTAGATAGTGAGGTCTTTTGCACTTCCTTGGCCTTGCGCACGATGGGTGGCAACTAGTGTCAAAAGTGTACTAGACCACAGTAATATTCCAGAGTTGAACTATTCTGATATGTGGACTAATGGAGGATTGACATGTTGCATTGCATCATTAACATATGACATTTGTCCATGTAGGCTCTTATATTGCATTGTCTAGTATGACTGATAGCATTTATAGACTTGCTAGTTTAGCCTTCCATCATTTTTGCGTCCGTCATGTATGTTTGGAAAATACATTGATGGTACAGATTGGTACATCACCTGCCCATGTTCACCTTTTTGTTTCGGTAAAATGAAATTCTTGAAAAATAGTTTTTTTTTCCCTCTAAATAATTTACCCGGTGGTGAGAGAGAAATCTCTTCTTCCATCGATTTTATCATCTTAAATTTCATAATAGTGAAATTCTTTAAATTTCATATTAGTAAAATTATTTCCCAAAAAAGTCTTCCTTGTGGAATCCCATGATCATAACCTGCCGTATGGGAGCTAGGAACTGAGAATGGGTGCCATGGAGGCTGTCACCGTTGGTTTCGGAGATCAAAATTTTTGTGAGCTTGTTCATTGAGTTTGGAGCGTGATATGAGGCTGACTTGATGTATAATACATTGCTTAGGCAAGCCTGATTAAAGATGTAATAAAGATGGCCACGAGTCCATGAATGAGCTGATTTTGGTATATGAATGGGGTCCGCTAAAAGCCTGCTGGCTGGGTGTCGCATGGCCTCACCATTAAAACCATTAGAACTCTGGATATAGCTAATACTTATGTACGTGTGTGTGTGTTTAGACAGGAAGACTTTCTAGGGTAATCTCTCTCTCTCCCTCTCTCCTTCTCATTTTCAATGGTAGACGTTCACTCATCACTGCCTTTTACACTGTGGTCTACTTGATAGTTAGATCTGTCTTAGGGCCTGTTTGGGAGCGTGGATTTGGAACCCCCTGGATTCGCAACCCCCAGGATTGAAACCCCCTGGATTCGCAATCCTCTCGGTGTGTTTGGTACCCTTGAGTGTGAATCAACTTTAATTCAAAAATACCTATACATGGTATATTCACGGGGGTTTGAATTTAATTACTAAATCAACTTTAATATCCCCAATTAGTGAGATATATAATTTTTGATACCATGGTTGTGATAAGCCCGCTAAAATATATGTTTTGCCTAAAAATGATGAAATTCCAAGTCTCAAATGGACCGCAAGCACAAGATCATGTCTGAGTGACTAACCAACGATTTTTAATCGTTGATTGATATGGACAATGTTTGGACGGTGCTGGACAATATTTGGACGGTGCTGATCTACATGAACAATGTTTGGACGGTGCTGATCATCGTTAGTGGGCCATGTGCCCAGTAGAATGATAGTGTACAATGACATACATTTATACATGCAACTATTCAAATGATTTTAGGTGTAATCCAAGCTCTCACCTTGGATTACAAACCCCCTCAAAGAGGGGATTGGAAACCCCTGGATTAGCAATCCCCGGTTGCTTTATGCCTGCCAAACAACCATGGGGATTTGAAACCCCCTCCCTCCCTCCAATCTCCTCCAATCCAAGGTGCCAAACGACCCCTTAATTTTGTGGACCATGCCTTAAAATAGGCTAGAAGAACTGATGGACCACGTGGATATATTGAGTAGGCACCAGACACTAACAAAGCCCATTGCAATGTGTGTTTTATTTAAGCCGTTCATTTCTTAATCATTTAAGGGCATAGCCCAAAGAAAAGAGGCAGATCGAAGGCTCAAGTGGACCACAATGTAGGAAACAGTGGAGATTAAATGCTTACCATCAATATGTGGTGTGGTCCCCTCGGGCTTTAGATATCTCATTTTTGGATCATACACTAAAACTAAATGCCAAAATGAATGTAGCGTGGATAAACCACTTACATCACAGTGGGCCCTACAGAGCCCTTGAAAAGACCACCGGTCTCTTTCACCATGAACGTAATTTCAAATCCACCAGCCCGCCAGTTTCTTTTCATTCTCGCGAGAAGTTTCTTTTTCAAATCCACAAGCCCGCCAGTTTCTTTTCATTCTCGCGGGAAGTTTCTTTAACCCTCTCTCTCTCTCTCTCAAGTTTCTCTGTTCCTCTCTCTCTCCTCTTTCTTCAATCTATTCTCCTTCAGATGTGGAAATTCTAGGCTATCACTCTCCAAATCAAGATTTCCCCTGTTTAGACAGGAAGACTTTCTAGGGTAATCTCTCTCTCTCCCTCTCTCCTTCTCATTTGCATTTTTCAGCGAATCAGAGAGAAATCCTGTAAGTTTTGGTTATGTTACTTGGCCCTAATCGCCTCCTCTCTCTCTCTCTCTGTATGGTTTTCTGTTTCTCAAACCTCAATCTTTCATTCGAGAAATCCAGCAATTTCAAAGAAAAAGACGAGAGAGGTCTTCTTCCAGGAGATTTTTAGGGTTTCCTTTTGCAATCTCTCTCTGATCGACCTTGCAAAGGCGAACTCGAATTTCAGGTACGTTCTTATCGTTTCCTTTGAATCTGTTGAAAATTTTCCTATTTCCTTATCTCTGATTGATGAATTTTATGACGAATTGACGAACAATCCACAATCAATATACACTGTCTATAGTCCATATGATAGATGTCTACAATACCATTGTTCTTTTCAGATTTGAATGTGGACCTCGAATTAGGGATTTCACCTTCTAGATTCAAGAGAACGATTTAGGTCTCAAGTGTAGTTGGAATGGGGCTAGAGGAGTGGCTGCTTTGTGGCATTTGTTTGCTCCATGTTTTAGAGCCACTGCGACCTTCTACTACAATAAACTATCAAGCAGCAACTCGTTTCATTGAGCATTCTTTGCCTGATCTAACAGCAGGTATTGAACCATTCTTTGTTCCTCTGGTTCACATTGTTTCTGTATTGCTTGACATTGTTTTGTTGATGAGAGATGTAACTTTGCAGAACAGAAGCAAAGTATGCAGGATATCAGTAGAAGGGAGGGGCGTAAGAGCAGTTTTCATGAGCACCGGGGCTCCCGCAAGAAGAGGAAGGGCCCGTCATCTGAGAAACACCAATCTGTTCGAGATGCTGCACGGGAGTTCCTCGAGAAGGCGACACGGGAGCTTCTCGGTGCTGAAGATGATGTGAGGGGGCCTCTGAGAAATCAGAGTTTGGATGAAGAAGATTTGTCGATGATGAGTTGATGGTTATTCAGTCATCCAGGTTCGAATTGATGCTTATGTCCACCCCATGCCTTATTGTAGCAGGATAGTGTGCCACTCAACATTTACCCTTTCTTTGTGTTGAGAATGCTATGATTTTTACTTGTTTTGGTTTATAAGGATCTTATTTTGAAGAGGCCAAGCTCCTTGTTTAGAACGTGGTTTGTAGATGTGGGACCATGGTTGGTCTATTGAAACCATTGATCTGAGTCCTCCATTATGGATGGATGATTCCCCAAAATGGGAGATCCTAGCCATGAATCATTGGCCTTTCCTCCATGGTTTGTTCGTGCATTACTTTTTAACCATGTATTTGAATGCCAAATTGGGAGGATATTCTGGGAATGGTCCATCCATGGTTGGAGCCCGCAGATCAATGGCTTGGATAGACCATGGGGCCCACATCTACAAAGCAAGATCCGAACAGGGAAGTTCGCTGTTCTGAATGAATGAGGAACTCTGCCTCCATTTTGAAACAACCATTGTAACTTCAATTTTTGAGTATGAAGTATATTGCAAGTGCCTTGTTTCTTTAGCAAACATTAGCTTGAGCTATGAGCTCTGTTGCTATTACAGTTTGTGTTTCACAGATCATTTAATCTTTCTATAGTTTATATCCTGACCACTGGATTAGCTGAGTATCAGATACAAGAAATGTCAGATTTCTGGCATCTGCAAATTGGATAATATTACGAAATATTGTAGCTCGACAATGTTTTTGCGTGGTTCCTGGGAAGTTGGTTCACGGTTTATTTTGCAGAAAATGCTGTCAATACTAGTAATTGTAAAATAACCGGCAACTTTCTCTGGGAGCTCATGTTAATGCAGTTTTTCTTACTGGTGTTCAACAGTGAGATTGTGCCTTGCAGGTGAACCTATTGTTCACTACTGATGTGGCCGAAGAGGGAATTGATGTGCATAACTGCTCCTGTGTGATCCGTTTTGACTTGCCAAAAACAGTTCGTAGTTATGTCCAATCATGTGGGCGAGCTCGGCAACATGTACTAGCAATGGTAAGATCATTGGCTGCACATGAGAGCAGGTAACCGGATCTTTCTTTCTTACTTGAATCAATTTGAGACTGCTTTACTATTTCTTTTGAAGTAGTCGGAAAAACTAGATGTGATATGCATGCAGTCTGTTGGTGGAACTTTTCTGCTAGATGTCTTGGAACTTTTCTGCTGGAGTGTCTGTTTTGTCCTCATATTTCTAATCTGTGGGCATATTTTCTTCACTTTTCTTATTTTTTGAGGGTTTATTGGAAAGTTAGAGAAATTCAATATATTTCACCAACACCGAAGGTTAGCTAAATCCTTGTGATTTGGTCCTTTCTCTATATTTGAGTTTCTAATTTGATTAATTTGATGCAATGCCTTTGATGGATTCTTTTTCACAAACTACACGATCCACAAACCCTGTGATCCAAGGGTTTGTTTTTTTTTTATTATTATTTTTTTAAAAAATTATTTTGATTTGTTTTCTTCTTGTGTGATATTATCCCAAAGCTCACACGTTTTCTAAATCCAATGTATATTGATCAACTCTTCTCATACATATGGTCTTAGAGGTCTTTTATATATAAACCAAGATACAAGAGAGAAAGATCCAAAGAATTCTTAAATGTTCTGAACGCCTATAACTCATATCTTAAAGATTGACATCTAAATTTCAAATCTTGAACCACTCCTGGAATCAGAAAGAGAAGAGTCTTGTCTAGAACAAGGCTTGTGCTCTGAAAACCAAGATGAACCTTACCTGAACTCGGATGTGCCTGCTTTTCTAGACCCAGTTAACCAGTAGTAGGTCAAGTTAACTCAAGAAAGTCCTGAGTAGACTAATCTTGTTTGCAAACTATTACTTATTCCCTTGTTTTCTGCCTTTCCTCCCCCATTTTCTTTCAAGTCATATGGTCTACATAATATGTGCCATTGTCTAAGTCTTTCATATGACATCTTCTGTTGGCTTTGTTTGAGCATGAAATATTTATATCCTTTTTCCTAACAAGCATGCCTGATGAGTGTAGGCTTGCAGTAGGTTGGCATTTGGAGAAGGCGACTTCACTGGCACTTTTTCAACTTTAGGGTCTTTAGGTACCTAATTTTCTAGCTAATGTCTATATGGCCATTTGCATGTATAATATAGTGACTTAATGAATTAGTTAGTTCATTAGTTGGTACTTTCATGGAAGCTTATAATTTAACAATTGTGTTCTTTGGTTGTTTCCTTCTTTAATTTGTGAATTATCGTTTTATTGTTTGGTTATCCTTGCCTAGTAAAATTTACATGTTGGGAGGGAGGGATGGCCACATCAAATTTTCATGTCCTTAAATAATCACTTTCATTGGATGATCCAAACCAGCTAGCAATGACCATCAAAATTGATAGTCAAACAACTATAAAAATCAATCTCTAATAATTGCTTTTATTGGATGATCCATACTAGCTAATGATGACCATCAAAATTGACAATCAAAATCAGCTATAAAGGTTTTATTCATGGATCTGAAACCCAGATCCATAGCTCAACTGGCAGACTGAGTGGAAATACCTCGTTTCAACACTTGACGTCTTGGCATCGATCCCTAGTGGGGGTGGCCAACATGGAGTGTGTGTACTGACATGGGTGTGCACAAATAAACTCGGAAGAAACATGGATAGTATATTCTGGTAGACTGGTTGTGAGTTGCAAAAAATAGGTTTGCAGAGGCGAACTTTTCATCCCAGATATTGATAAGTACTTGCTATTACCAATTTGGAGTAAATTGGTAATAGCAAGTACAAGAGAAACAATGTCATCAATAAATCCCTGACTGTAGCTCCCTATTTGGCTGCAATTGATGTGCTTGTCCAGAACTTGCAGGTACCATGTTATTCATAAAAAATAAAAATAAATCAGGTATTGTGGTTTTGTAGTTCCAGAGGAAAGCTAATGTTGTATTGGAACCTCATCTGCATTTTGTGGAAGTAGAGCCGTTTGACATGAGGCACAAGGTGCAGACGGCAGAATGTACTGAAAGGAAGCGGGTCAGACTGGCCATTTTTGGACTGCCCACCTGATATTTGTTGTTGTTTTTGTTTTTTTTTTTTTTTTTTACTCAGACCAATTTGTGTAATCTTGAGTTGAGTTCTGTGGATGACTCGTGGGCTCGCACTGAACCAGATTGGGCTCAACTAAGTCCAACTCTTTTTCTTCGTTGGGCTCTTTTTTTCTTTTTCTTTCATTCTTTTTCCCCCTGCTGTTAGTCTGCAAATATGATGTTGAACTCAGAAGTTGCCACATCTTACATGTATAAATGCCATTCACTCACGATTGTTTACATCTTGATCCTTATAGTCACTTGTGGATGTGACAATGGTCGAAGCTAATGAAGGCGAGGAAATTGGAGCAAGGGACGACACCCTGCATGCAAATGGCAAAGTTCGAGTCCCATATGGGTGGGTCAGTCTGTAATGCTTTTGATGGCCGCTAATGAAGCATCCTGGTGTCAGGTTCATGTTTCTGCTTCATTGTGTTGTTGTTTTAAATGAACAAAATGGTCATTTTCAGTAATCAGCTGCCCCTAAAATGATGCATCTGGACTTCCTCATTTTTCCAAGTTTTAGATTATTGCGTTGTGCTCTTAAGCTTGAAATAGACTAAGTACCTGCTGCTGGTTATAATTTCGTCAGATAACTAATTTCTCTTCTGCTGCTTTGTTGTATATATAAATGAATTTGTAAAACTTGGCGGAGACTAGCTTGTTCCTTATTATGCTGATTTTCTGCAAATCATTGAAGAAATATAGTTAATAGTTACTAACTCATGTGCATCCAATGTAGGTGTTTCTTTATATGGTGGGCCAAGAGCAAGTGCTATATTAGATATTCCGGCGGTACATTCATTCCATCATGAGTACAACTCGATGGCTTGCACGGTAGAAATTGTGGACGACGTGCTTGCTGCCATTGACCATATACATCGTCATGGAAGGCATGCTCTAACATCTCCTGTAACACCTATAGATTTCTGATTGTGATATTAGTTGGACAATGTAATATTTCCATCAAGTTGTGCTGCTATTTTAGACAAAGTGTCTTGTGTTTCATAATGTGAGAAAGTTTCTTATCTTGGTTTACAGCATTTAAACAAATGAAAATTTGTAATTGTTCTACCCTTGATGATTTTTCAGTGCACACACTGATTGCATAATTGCGGAAGATCGTGAAGTTGCAGAAATCTTCCTTCGTCAGGTTGACAGGTAGGCATGTGTTTCTGCAAGCACTTCATGTTTGTTATTTATTGAGTACGAGTACTTGTTCTATTTACATTACAGCTGACCCTTTTCCCCAGCATGCTTTTCTTCCCATTTTATTCTCCATCAAGCAGGATCATGTATGAAAATGTATAGCTATATTCGTCTATGATTCACCTCTGGATCAGATCTTCACAACTCTGGGTAGTATGCTAGCATTAGCATAGTTATGAATATTTCTGGTATTTTGAAAATATAGCAATATTTCCCAAAATTTCATAAAAAATATATTCACCATAATATCCAGATATTCTTGAATATCTCCGAAAATAACATCACAATAATACCCTATATTTATGACAATATTCTTTTTAAATTTGTGGTGCAAGCAAATCTCCTGCCCTACATGTGGGACCTCACTTGAGCACACGTGTGGACGTGGGAACATGAGTGGACAGGATGTGGTACACACGTGTTCCTCACGACTAGTTGAGGGTTACACAGCCCACACGCAGACTGCGTAAATTTGATGCGGTTTCCAGAATTTTCCAAAGAGGTACCTAAGGGGAGTTTCCTAAACTATAAATAGGGGTTCCTAGGGCTATTCTAGGGCATGTTAAGGCTTTCTAAAAGTTTTTTGAGGGTTCTTAAAAGGGTTTTAGGGTTTCTAAAGGGTGTAGCAAGGGTGAGATTTGAGGTTGTTTGAATCGGGTAAGTCCTCTCTTTGTAATTTCAATTTTCATAGTAGAATTCTCACGCTTTGTGCCGTGGTTGTTTCCCGTGAAAGGGTTTTCCACGTTGAATCTCTGTGTTCTCTTATGTTTGCTTGATGCCATTAGATTGCTATCTTAGATCCATATCCACGTGATTTCGTAGCACAAATCCCAACAAGTGGTCTCATCCAGTTACACATGGGGTTGATCTTAGCATGTGTTGCTAGATCTTTTACCATATGTACTAGTTTCTTTTATTGTTGAATCATTGAAGGCTATTATCGAATCTGGAATTTTTAGATGAGTTGATCTATTAGGGCATGCACTAGCAATGGTAAGAGACACCATTGTTATTATTATTATTATTTAAAATAGGCATGGGCTACGATTGGCCGTAGCCCTAGATTTGTCAACGGTAGCCATTGCCATCTTCGGCTTATTACTATGAATCTACATTATTATCTCGTAGTGTATGTACATTTCGCTACAGAAAGTATTGCTACTGATTAAATTCGTAGCCATAGGTCTTGACTATGGCTTTTATCCGTAGCTTTTGACCTTTTTTTGGTAGTGCTATAACCTAAAACACCCACCAACGTGTTCATGTAACACCTTATTAGTCTGGTCTTGGAAACATCTTTATCCATTGCTTAGGAGGTGATCCAAGCAGTGTTGGGCACTCTAGGGTCCAATGTGATGTATGTTTTATATCCAGCTAGTTCATCCATTTCATCATATCTTTTTAACATATTCATAAGACCAGTGTTCATATTATCGGCGAAAAATCGATAATA
The DNA here is from genome assembly GCF_029962835.1 of Magnolia sinica. NCBI lineage: Eukaryota > Viridiplantae > Streptophyta > Magnoliopsida > Magnoliales > Magnoliaceae > Magnolia > Magnolia sinica. Next base: position 69,242,320 of record NC_080589.1, on the reverse strand, counting down.
TCGCCGATATTATCGGTGTCGCTGGAGTTGCGACACCGAAACTCACTTTTTTCGTTTCTCTTCCTAATATCGGCGAATATTCGGCGATTTTATCGATTTTTAATGTAAAATACAGTTGTCGACCAAAAATCGCATCTCTGTCAAGGGATAACTGTAGCCGACAACTCCTTCTTGACGATAAAAGGGACGATAATATAGGGAGCTGCGTAAATACCAAAAAAAATCGAGAAAAAAAGGGAAAAAAGAAACTTTTGGAAGTATGTACCTGTAGAATAGGATCGTTGATCGGAATTAATGGGGCGAAAAATATGCGAAATCTTGAGAAATTTGGAGAGATTTTTCGAGTTTTTAGGGTTCCCTTCCGGAACCTCTTCTATCGGCGGCTTTTGCTCGAGTTTTTTTAGGGTTTCGGGTTTTGAAACCCTTTTACAGAATCAGATTGCGTATGAGTTACTCGGTACGCTTTTATCGTGCTGAGTAAACTCAGTTGGGCCTACTGTGAATGTATGTGGGTTATCCACACCGTCCATACATTTTTCTAGCTCATTTCAGTGGTTGAGCCAAAAATTGAAGAATTCCCAAAACTCAAGTGGACCACACCACAGGAAACAGTGGGAATAATGACTTCCACCGTTGAAACCTCATTAGGGCCCATAGTGATGTTTATTTATTATCCAACCTGTTCATAAGATCACACAGACATGGATGAAGGGAAAACACAAATAAAAGATTGATCCAAATGTTCTGTGGCCCCAAGAAATTTTGGACGGTAGAATTTCAATTCACACTGTTTCTAGTGGTGAGGTCCACTTGAGATTTGGATGTACTTAGTTTTTGGATTAGACCCTAAAATTATATGTTAAAAAGGATGGACGGAGTGGATAAAATATTTAAATCATGGTGGGCCCCACAGACTTTACTCAGTACGCTTAGCGTGCTAAGTTACTCGGTACGCAATCCGCGTCCCCTTCTATTGCGTCCTACCCCGCCCGAACGGTAATCCGTCCGGGCAGGGCTTTGTGGGGCCCACCGTGATATAAGTGTTTTATCCACTACGTTCATCACTTTTCTCATATCATTTTAAGATGTCATCCTAAGAATGAAGAAGATCCACAACTCCAGTGGACCACACCAAAGGAAGATGCACTGATAAAAACACCCACCGTTGAAACCTTTCTAAGGGCCACCGTTAGGTTTTTTACCATACAACCTATTCCTAAGGTCATGTAGACTTTGATGAAGTGAAAACACAAATATCGGTTTTATCCGAAATTTCTCCAGCTCCCAAGAAGTTTTTAGTGGTGAACGTTGAATCCCTACTTCGTGGTCCACTCAAGCCTTGTACCTACCTCATATTTTGGCTCATATCTAAAATGATATGAGAAAAACAATGAACAGAATGGATAAAACACTTACATCACAGTGGGCCCCGCAGATCCCTGCTTGGACGGTAATACGTCCGGGCGGGGGTAGGCTGCAATCCGCATCCCTTTGGAGTGAAAGCAGCAGGCGTGCTGACCTCGGCGGCTTGGATGTCACCAAGTTCTGTGGACCCCACCATGATGAATGTGTTATATCCACACGGTCCATCCATTTGGTGAGATCAATTTAGGTCATGAACCCAAAAATTAGACAGATCCAAATCTTGGGTGGACCACACCATAGAAAGCAATCGGGACAATGATTCCTATCGTTGAAAACTTCCTAGGGCCCACAATGATCTTTATTTGTCATCCAAGCTGTCCATAAGATTGCATAGTCATCGATGACGATAAAAAACAAAAATTACATTGATCCAAAACTTCTATGACCCCTAAGAAATTTTCAACGATAGACGTTCAAATTCACACTATTTATTGTGGTGTGGTCCACTTAATCATTGGATATGCCTCATCTTTGGAATCAAGCCCTATAATTATATGGTAAAGTGGATGGATTGAGTGGATAAAAGTATATAAATCAGGGGACCCCATAGAGTTGACTCAGTCCACATAAAGTATTACATGAACTCGTTTTAATTACAATTGGAGTGATTTTGATTATAGTGGGCCCCATAAAGTATTATATAAACTAATTTTGATTACAATTGGAGCGATTTCTTATGGCAACGCATGTTTTTTGAACCCTATTAAATGAAAACTTATTATTTAATGCATTGTTTTGTAATTTTTTTATTCCTAAATATGCAAATATGTGTATTTAGGCATGCCTTAAAGTTTTACTGAAAAATTCCATCAATTTCCCCATTTTTCGCCATTTTTCTTCGCATTTCCAGTTATCGCGATAACGATATTATATCTTTATCTAAACTTGTAACGATACCGACAACTTGAACATTGGTTATGAGTGATACGACAAAATATCTTGCGTTCTTCGGGTGTGGATTGGGTATTACCCCACCATTGACCTAGCTAGAGACGGACGATACCATCACATGCTCTTCCTCACTCTCAATTCAGGATTGAGTGCACTTCATCAATAAATCCTTGACTATAGCTCTCTATTTGGCTGCAATTGATGTGCTTGTCTAGAACTCGCAGGTACCATGTTATTCATTAAAAAAATCAGGTATTGTGGTTTTGTAGTTCCAGAGGAAAGCTAATGTTGTATTGGAACTTGATCTCCATTTTATGGAAGCAAAGCCGTTTGACATGAGGCACAAAGTGCAGATAACAGAATGTACTGATAGGAAGCGGGTCAGATTGGCCATTTTTAGACTGTGCCCACTTGATTTTTGTTGTTGTTTTTGTTTTTTTTACTCAGACCAATTTGTTGAATCTTAAGTTGAGTTCGGTGGATGACTCATGGGCTTGGGTTTGGGCTTAACTAGGTGAGTTGATTGGGTTATGGGTTTGGGTAGGCTGACCAGGTGAGTCGACTCGCCGAGTTAACTCAAAGCTTTAGGGTTTTGGGTTCCTAGGGTTTAGGGCTATGCTAACTGGGTTGACTAGGTTGGATGGGTTGAGTTCAGGGTTTAGAACAAGGGTTCATAAGGTTTATGCTTTTAGGGTTAGGGTTTAGGATTGAGGTTTGGTTGTCCATCAATTGGTTCAAACTCTACCATCTTATCAACTTGAGGTGGGGTGTCTACATTCTTCATTTGTAGTTTTTCTAATGATTGATGTTATTGTGTGATCATATCTAGCTTTAACCTGACCATTAAAACAACTCTATTAAACCTCAATTTAAAAGCTTTAGGACCCTTAAAAATGAATTGGTCCTTGGACCATAAATGAGACACCAATTCAGAGCGCAAGGCATTTTGGGTGATTTAGATTAGACAAAGACTAACGACAAGAAAAACAACCTAGTAGGAAACTATGAAGAAAAACTCAAATTAGAACCAAAGATTGAAAAGATTTGGGAGAGAAATGGGAAGAATGGAAAGCAGGGAATGAGAAGGGAGATGGAACCGACATAGAAAGAGAAGAATGAAATACAATAGAGCAAAAGAGGGCTTTTAAAGCTTCGTGCATAAATAGCGCATTCTCACCAAGAAAGAGAAACATTTCAAGACAATCATTTTCAAGAAAGAAAACACAAACTAAAAGCAACCCAACACACAAAAACCTAACCAATGCCCCTATACTTAAAAAAAAAAAATGATTACGAGGTTAAAATCCTTTGATATATCTGCTAAAAACAACACACAGTTAGTTAAACTGTAAGCGACACACCCCAATGGATTTACGAAGGTCCTTAAACCTATTGGAATCTAGTGGTTTTGTAAGAATATCCGTTAATTACCTGTCAATTGGATCATATTCCAGCGAAATGATTTACTCTTGAAAGAGTTCTCTAATAAAATGTTACCGAATATCTATGTGTTTTGTTTGAGAGTATTGGACAAGGCCTTTTGAGATGTTGATGGCAGTGACATTATCATAAATAACATCATCATCTCTTGAGAAATCCAATAGTGAAGCAGCATTTGTCTCATCTAGAGCAATTGAGCACATCAATTACATGTTGCAATGTACTTTAGTAGTGGATAAAGAGACAGTTCTTTTTGCCATGCCAAGCTATTAAGCAGTTCCCAATGTAAAAGCAACCACCACTCGTGGATTTTCGATCATCAATGTTGCCAACTCAATCAGCATTTGACTACTCTGGTAACAAATAGACATATCCGTCAATCAAGACCAGTCCCACAGAGAACTGACCAGTACCGGAGGGTTCACTACCTAATCCTGAGTTGTAACCTACTATGATCAAAACGATAAGTTGGTTTGATGATTAGCCGAGCGAGCTTTTCGAGCTAGCTTGGCTCGTGTACAACCCTAGTTCTTTTACATATATTATTAATTGAATTACAGATATTAATGATAAAAATTATAAACTTTACATAGTTCAGAACTTAGGATGGCCATGTCCCTCAAAACTCAAATACAAAGACAGATTCAGTCCGGTACAGTGGGGCCTACCTTCATCTATGTGTTAAATATTCATTATGTCCATCCGTTTTTACAGCTCATTCTAGGTAATGAGCCCAAAAATGATTTAGACCTACATCTTAGGTGAACCACACCACAACAAACAGTGTTCATTAAGTGCCTAATATTAAAAACTCCCATGGTGCACCAGAATCTTTATTTTCCATCCAACTTGTTGATCAGCTCACGCAGACTTGGATGAACCAAAAACGGATTGGCCACTGACCCTGCCACTAACCAATGGCTGGTGGTCAGTGCTCTATGGGCCCCACCATGATGTATTTGTTTCATCCATGTCGTCCACCCATTCTTCTAGATCATTTTATAGAATGAGCCCAAAAATGAGGTTGATCCAAATCTCAAGTGGACTGCACAGTTTTGATTGAATGCCCGCCATTGAAAACTTCTTTGGGACCACAAAAGCTTTGGATCAAACTGACAGACATTTTTTCTCTTCATCTAATCAACATGTTAGATGTCAAATAACCATTACAGTGGGCCCTAGTATATTTTTAATGGTGGACATTTAATCACTACTGTTTTCCCATGGTGTGGTCCAAATGAAATTTAGATCTACCTAATTTTTGTAATAAAGCCCTAAAATTATCATTAAAAATGGATGGACGGCGAGGATAAAACACATACATCATGGTGAGGTCCACATAGCACCGACCACTAGCCACAGGCTGGTGGCAGCGTCACTGGCCAAGCCGCGTCCCCTTGAATAGCGCACTCTCGATTAATTTCCCTCTCCCTCCCTCCCTGCCTTTGCCCCTAACCAAACCTCATTCTCACTCATCCTTCTTCTTCCTCCTCCTCTCACACATCCTTCTTCTTCTTCCTCCTTTCACTCATCCTTCTTCTCCTCTCCTTCTCTGAACAAACTGCTGTCTCTTCCATCTTTTTCCTATGACGAAAAAGAACACTCAGTTTCCTGAGCTAATCCCATGTCCTCACCGCGATGCTAACATTATACCTGAAAAAGCAGGTAAAGATCATATGACTTCTTGTCATCGGGAGATGACAGTTGAATGTAACGGCTGTTTCATAGCATTTAACAATAAGGCGGACAAAAATTCATCGACTAGCTAAACACAAAACAAAAGCATTAAGAGTAAGAGTCCGAGGTTGAGAAGCTCATCATGAAGAATCAGGTTTTTTTAAAAACCATATGCCTTTTTCTTATGCTTCTCTCTCTCATCTGTCTTCTCTTTCACTTTGTCTATTCTCATCTATCTTTCTTCCATCTGGGATCGAAGAAGATTGTGATGGAGGAATACCATAGGTACAAGGTGTCTTTGGTTGTTCTTTTTGGTTTTCCTCACCCTCTCTAATCTCTATGTACTTCTTCATCATCTTATTATTATTATTATTATTATTATTATTCTTCTATTTCTTTGGGTTGTGGTGTAGTGGTGTTTGGTGTCCTTTAATTGAAATGTATTAGAATTCATGTAAATGTGTTTTACGACATTTATTTGGATAGTATGATAGCATGACTCATTCAATTGAAGATTAAATATATAAATCATGGTGAACCTCATAGAGTTTACTCAGTATGCAATCCGCTTCCAGGAGAGGGGGCCCACTCGTGGCCCCACCATGATGTATGGGTTTAATTCACACCGTTCATCTATTTCACCATATAACTCCAGGAGTTTCAGCTTGATCTAAAACTCATATGGACCACATCGCAAGGGGGAGTAGCGGCTGAGACCCCTAGCGTCAGTCACGCTAGCTGTCTCTCTCGCAGCTGGAGGCAGCTCAACTCGTGGGGTCCCTTTCATGCATTTGTTTCATCCACACCATCCATCCATTTCGCCAGATAATTTTAGCGCAGAGTCTTAAAAAAAAAGGAGGAATATCCAAATCTCAGGGCCACTCCGCTGATAACAATCGAGAGAGTGACGTTCGCCCGCTGAGACCTTTCACAGGGGCACTGCCTCTTTATGCAGGCAACAGGTGGCCCAACACTTGGAATCCACACCGTCCAACCTTTTTTCCAGATCATTATAGAGATGGTGATGAAGTGTTGCATAGGTTGCTAGTTAGGAACATCTGTAAGATGGGTTTTATTAAAACAGTCTTTCAAAAGTTGAGTTATGCAGCCCAAGTTATTGCAAGTCACTTCACCCATTATACAGGGCCAACCTGACCCACTCAAAATTCTTAGCTCGTTTAGGAAATGGGTGGAGCTTGGGTAGACTCTGACAACCCAATCCAACCATACATGGGCTTAAGAATGGAACATGGGGCCAAAGGTATGCCAGCCCAATTCAATTAGTGGATACATAAACATATGTAAATGTAATGTGAATAAATATACTCATTGTCTGTTAATTATGTGTTAAAAGGTTTTGGGTCAGGTCATCTATTATGGCTCATTCACAAGCCCGTCCCGTTTAAATAAATGGGCCACATTTTTTTAAAACCCAAACCTAACTCATTACCCATTTAGCTCTTCCCAAACCCATTGTACGTACAAGGTCCACTTGATAAATGGATAGATTAGAAAATTCGAACGTGCAAATAGGTTATTTATCAATTTTCTAGTAATGTGGGCTAATGTTTGCAAAACAAATGTGGTGCTATGAAAAAATTGGTTCAAGTTTTCTAACTCATTCACTTGTTTGCAATAATGAGCCTGCATGCTAAGTGGACTAAACAATGGGTGTTCAATCACCATCATCTCCAATGGTCTGGTCCACCTAAGATTTGGATCTACTTTATTTATGGGCTCATGCCCTAACTTGAGCTTGCGAAATGGATAAAGAAAATACATTATGGTGGGGTCCATAGGTCTTTTCCATAGTACCTAGGTCAGTGCAGCTCATGAACGGTTTAGATTAAAAGAATGCACACCATGGTTACCCACGTACAATCCTCGATGAATGTTTATTTCTGTCCAAACTATTCAAAAGTGGGCCCACTGTGGACCCCACCTTGATTATATTTTTGCATATCTATTCTACCAATCTACCAGCTCATTTTAGAGCTTGAGACTAAAAATGAAGTAGATCTAAAGCTAAGTGGGCCACAAGATGGTTGTTGTCCAGCATGTCTGAATTGTCTAGCATGTGAGGCCCAAGGTGCTCTCTACCTTGATATATATGATGTATATGTATATCCACACCGTCCAACCATGATCCCACATTGATGTATATGTTATCCATACCATTCATCTTTGGCCTGCCACTCCAATGTGAACAATGGGTACAGTGACGTTCTACCGCTGAGACCTTCCCAGGCGCACTGCCCCTTTCTGTAGCAACAGCTGGCCCAACACCTGGGATTCACCATGATATATGTGTATGATCCACACCGTCCACCCTTTTTGCCAGATCATTTTAGGGCTGGGGCCCAAAAATGAGACAGATTTAGATATCAGGTGGGCCATACCACAGGAAGCTCTTGCATTGATATTACCCATGTTTGTTTTGAATTAGTTTTACAAAGTAGATAGCAAGCACACTACAAATGGTTTGGATAAATGAAAAAGGGTCCTAACTTCAAGTAACATAGGTCAGCCAGCTCATGCCATATCACCTCAAGATAAAATCAGATCGTCCCACCTACCAAGGAATCCACATAGGCTGCATGTAGGGCTGGCTTGATGGGCTTTTGGTTTGGCCACATTGGGCTGGGCTTGTCCTTTAGTTTAAGGTCCACACGTTGAATTTGGATGTAATGTGTGAGCACATTTTTCAAGCCAGCTGGACTTTGATATATCTGTCTAAAAGCCCATGAGTCTAGTTGGCCCCAGAACTTTTCAAAAATTTAAATTTTATATCAAAATATTTTTCTTCTAAAATTTTAAAATTTACATCTTTTTTTCTAAATTCTTGAAGTCTTTTTTCTTTTGGATGTTGTCTGAAATCTTTTATATATATATATATATATATATATATATATATATATATATATATATATATATATACACTTATCCTTTTGAAAAACAGGACTTGAGTTGGTCCGAAAATGAGATCTTAGGCCAAAGATTCATATCATAAAACATTAATAAATGTCGAACACATATTGTCCTGTACAACCAATCATGAACTCCAGAGTTGTCTATTTTACTTGGTCAGTGGGTGAGATTATTAAGATCCATATTTGTTGTTGGGAATCGGGATGTTCTTAAACCCTTGGGACAAATCTGATTCTCAAGTTTTTGCTCCTTACCTGTTCTCTCTTGCTATATTTTGGTGCCAGTTTGGATTTCTTTGTAGGTTTATCTAGGACATCATCCTGGGTGTGATTTATGTTTCCATCCTGCAATTGTTGAAACAAGATGTAAATCTGATACCAAGCAGCAGGGACAAGGCTATGAATGATGATGGTGATGATGTGCTGATGAATGATTTTGATTAATAGGATGAACCCATGAAGATTACCAACAAGAGGGTGTTATCCAATTCTCAGGCCACACCTTTGTAGAGCACCACTCTATTTTTCTGTTTGTTCAATGGGCACCATGATTTAGTTATCCAAATTCTCAATATGTTGGGCCTTACTATCGATGGTCCACACATCAAAATTTTTATGAGGCTGGAAGAAACTAATCATCAAATATTCGATTTCATTTTCAGTTGAGTGTGGATAATGACCTTAATACACGCTTTTAAATCATAACATCTTTAAAAAGAAGTACGCATAATATGTTTTCTTTGTATAAGGTTGTAAGTTATGCACTATCTGACTAGACTAATGTAACTATATTCAAATTGAATGCATAACATTTAAAGTGTATGTGATGATCATTTCATCAAACACTTCGAAATTAGTCTAAATTGATAGTTGGTTGAAGGGAAATTTTGAAAAAATAATAATATTTTAATATTTTTTAATTAAAAATTATTTTTATTTTTGAAAATTAATGAGGACTTAATAAATCAATAGATCAGCCCTCATACATGCTTGATTTCATGTTTGTAGTGCAACATTGTAAACGCAGATCTCTTATCTTGATTTCGTGATAATGATAAAATGAAACATCCCTCAGAAAAAGATTCCCTCACATACTATAATGAAAAGAAGGGTGAATTTCTTCGCCTTCAATGGGGAGGAATGACCGTAGTTGAATACAAGAACCGTTTTACGGAGCTAGCCAGATATGCTCCATTGATTCTAGTAGACGAGCCAATGAGGATGCAATTAAGAGATGCACACCATGGTTGCCCCAAGAACAAACCTCGACCCGGTCGACGGAGGGATTGGAATCCTCTGCAACACCTACTCCTGTGTAGAACAATCAAGTTCTGTGGGCCTGTGAGGTGTATATTTTAAGATTCAATCCATCCATAATGTTCTATGATCAAATTCTATATCCTTTGGAAAAAAATAACTAGATCTCCACCTCGGTGGGCCACACCAAGAAGAACAATGGGGATAGGATGCCAACCATAGGCAACCTAAACTTAAGCTTTTAAGAGCATTTTTTTTTTTCTGAAAATGTTTTTGCTTGGTGTGGCCCATCATAATTTTGTATCAGGATGATATTTATTATGTATGACTGATGAATGGAGTGGATATACATACACGGCATGGTAAGCCCCAGGGCGATTGGGCATAAAACAAGTGTTGAGAAGGGTATAGGCCCAAAAGGCACAAAACGCTGGCACATGCAGGGGTAATATCGAATCGTGCACAGCACCGAGCTGGTAATGTAGAAAACATATGTAGGCCCCACCATGATGTATGTTCAATCACCGTAGTTTTCTATAATGTGGTCCACCTGACATTTAGATGACCTAAACAGATGAACAGAGTGGATAAAACACATACAAGATGGGGCGCCCACAGGTCTTTTACAACACCACACGGTAACAGAGTTGTGTGCTACGTTAGGCAATGCAACAAGTATACTACTTTTAGTTGGACTAAAACATGTGGCAAGTATAGTAGTCTTTGGTAGGACTTAAACGGACTTAGATTTGTAGTAATACCTCTCCTTGATTTTAAAAGATTTTTGAGGACTACAAAAGTTTTGGATCAAGCTTTACCCCATGGTGTCACTCATTCCGGTCTCACACCACCAATCTGGATTATGCCCAATCCATCGTAGAAGATAAAAGAGTAGCAGTCCAAAAATTGGTAGTTAATTTCTAGTTTTTTAGTATAATAGATATAGATTGCCCATTTTCTATCTAGTGGTTAGATGGTTAGGATCACCATTAATTTCAGGTACAATGGAGCATGTAGTTTAGTGATCCAAACTATTGATATGATTGGCTCAATCTAGATATCCCAAAGAAAACACCAATCCTTCAATTACCCATTGATATGTGTAATCCCAAATCCTTCAATTAGTTGTCGGCGGATAGGCTATTAATTAAAAAAGAAATGTGACAACATTCTACATTCAATGAAGAGAAGGCCAAAGAAACAACGGCTAGGAACATTTGCCATCATATCAACCATATGTATCCTTGAACCATGGGTCCCAATTGTGCAAAATGAAAATCCAAGCTCACTGTAGAACTCTTAGTTATGTAAAGTATGATACATATTAAAAGAAGAAGAAGAAGAAGAAGAAGAAGGAAAGAAAATATCATCCAAACATCCCATCACCATTTAACCACCATTCTTCACTTCATCTAGTCACTTTCCACGTGCTTGTCTGCAATCTATGCTGTGAGAAAAATGTATGGAAATCAAATTTGCAATCCTATTAGAATTATGGAATTAAAAAGACATCAATGGTTATTTCTGTTTGCAAGATCTCAATCTATAATAGACCAAATGGATGGCTCAATTTGAATCTTATTGCTAAAAATGAATAGCCATTGATTTCACATACATGTAAAGTACCATTGTGATTTCTCATCCTCGATGGTATCCAAGATTATTAAAAAGATTTTCTTTTTTTCTTTTTACTAAAAAGATTTAATTATAGGAATACTAGGAATACTGGTACCAAAGGATCGCATTTCCTAGTTCTTATAATAGAAGAACAATCTTTTCATAATCAACCTTGCAATGGTAGTTGCTGTTGTTTCCAGCAATGCAGGGACATTGGCAAGGAGCTTTGTTGGATGATTTGGGCCCTCCAAATAGCACGAGATCACCTTCCTAGTAGAGAAACCATTTTTTGTCCATGCACCACTTGCAGATGTGCACGTTTATCGATTTCTTATGATGATTTGGAAATACATCTAATGAAAAATGGATTCGATCCAAGATATAGGGTTTGAAACATGCATGAGGAGCATGTATCACCTAAGTGTATTGAATGTGCATCAAGTTTCCAACAATGCCATAGTGTCTCAAACTTAAATGAGGTTCACAATATGATCATTCAACAACTCGTTGGTAATAACCTAGATAAAGTTGTCCAGGATGAACCGAACATGACCCTTGTAGTCGAAGGCGTCTTTGGTTTAAAATACTCAAATAATTTTGAAGCAAATCTACAAGACGCAATAACTGAACTATACCCTGGGGACCCAAGATTTTACCATGCCGACTTTCATTGTACAACTTTTCAAATTAAAGATGAACCATGGATCTATTAAAGAAGGTTTTGTCTTCTAGTAATAAGGCCCCAACTAATACTTACCAAGTAAAAAAGATCATTACAAAGTTGGATCTTGATTATGTGAAGATTCATGCTTGTTCAAATGACTACATCTTGTACTGGAGAGAGCACGAGATGAAAACCAGTTATCCAAATTGTAAAACTTCTAGATATAAGATAGAAATGGATGATGAGAGAAAACAATCTCAAGTACCTGCTAAGGTGTTAGGGTATTTTCTATTAACAACTTTTAATATCCTGTTTCCTACCTATTTATTTTTCTTTTTTCCCTGCTATCTAATTACCTAAATTTCCTTCTATGCAACTATATTTTAATCCTGCTACTGTGAAAATGCTGAGCAACCTGAAGGTATATATTGTTGACATATGGATCGTCTTTGACATTTTGCATTTTAGCATAACCGCTACACACTTGTTGTATGTTGAAGAAGTTTGGTTTTACAATATGAAAGCAATGTGCAGTTCATGAGGTGGTTGAATGGCAATTTGCAATTGCTAATTGGTAATGAAGTTCTTGACATAAGTGTGCAAGAAGCGCACCACGATCAGTCGCACCTTTTCCTTCGACATGGAAAGGTGGGCCTTCACAACTTTTGACATGTATGCACAAAATTTTGAGCATATCATTCCCTAATTGCATCTGCAACTGGTATTGTAGTATGCATGAATTAATAGGTCAAGGTTTAAACCTTGTCTATACGATTTTTCAGCTTATTTAAGGGGTTGAACCCAAAATTTAAGAATATCCAAACCTCAAGTATTGTATCGTACCACAGGAAACAGTGGTAATGATGATTTTCACCGTTGAAACCTTTGTGGCCCACAAGAATTTTTCAATGATAGATGCTCAATTTTCACTGTTTCATGTAGCGTGGTCAATTCCAGCTTTGAATATGAATCATCTTTTGGCGCAAGCACTAATATTATCAGATAAAATGTATGGACGGAGGGGATTAAATATATAAATCATGGTGAACCTCATAGAGTTTACTCAGTATGCAATCCGCTTCCAGGAGAGGGGGCCCACTCGTGGCCCCACCATGATGCAAACGGACGATCTTGACCGTCCATTGCATCTAGGGGGTGGCCACAACCCTAGCCATGGTGGCCTTTTAGCCCCATGCACACATACACACGTGGATCATCGAAAAACACAGGATGAACGGTGAGTTGATTTAATACATTGGACCACACCAAAACCACTCCTTTTCAACTAAAATTTCTCCAAGAATCCAATGAACGGGGTGGATTTCACCAAAAAAATCACTATAGGGCCCACCAAAAATGTCAGCACAATAACTTTCTAAAAACGGACGTCTAGACACGTCCGGGATTGCGGGGAGTTTTGGGCCACCATCCTTGATCGGTTGGATGATCTGAACCATTCAGAGGAATCTCGGGCTAAAAAAGACCAAAGTCATGGAGAAAAACCAGGTTTTCAACGTTTCCTGTGGCCGAAAATTGCATCCAAACGCAGGTCGCTTTGCAGTTTCCGCTGCGTAAACTCCACAGGCTAGCACCGACCTCTCCAGCCTATAAAAGAGAGAGAGAAGGACGTGGGAAGACCATCTCTGGACGTGGAAGAAAAGGGAGAGAGCGACAAAGCGTTGGCCAGCCGTGGACGGCCTCGGGTTTAATCTTTCCTATCAATTGTTTCTTTTTTCTTTTCTTTTTTTCTCTTTCCTTCAAGTTTAGATGATCATGGTTATGGCTAGCTAAACCTCTTAGCTAGGGTAAGAGGTGAAGCCTGTAGCGTGATAGGGTGTTTTCTATGGCTTTGATTTATGTTTAGGAACTCTCTTTGATTATAATTTAATTATATGGAATATTCATAGTTTTTAATGGTTTGTTGTGACTTAAATTACAATGGATCTGCGATATCTTTGAGTATTTTCCATGCATGTATGGAGGTTATGGTCGTAGGAGCCCCTGTTGTTCACCATCGTCTCACGGGCATGGTTGGATGATGGAGCCCTTCCTAACATTCATAACTCTCTCGATTGGATATGGATTGGTTAAATTTCGTTGTTTGTTTTGTCTTATGGGCATGGTTTTGTGATGGAATCAAGTCTAATTCTCATACTTCTTTTCTCTTAAAAACTAGATCAAAGGAAGTTCGATTTGATTTTTATGGTTATATCCTCCAACTGGACGAGGATGGGATTCTAAATCCAGTTGTGTTCTTTAATCAAGCGTAGATCTCCCCGATCTCTACAAGTGGATCCTTGGAAACCATAATTTCTCACCTTTGAATTTTACAAGTTTTAGTTAAGTAATTCTCACAATTATTCCCTTAATTATTCCCGATTTAGATTTCATCTTCGCCTAGTTCTAGTTCAAGTTACTTTCAGATTACGTACAAGGAATAGTCCATGTGGATTTGACCTCGGTCTTATCAAGATTATTACTACATCGCAACCCTATACTTGAGGTAGTGAACACTTAGGGATTCCATTGGACCCCCGATCCTTCACCCTGAATGTCCCACTTAATCGTGTCCTTAGTACGTTGATTTCAGACAAGTCATGATTGGCGATCCACATGTCATCAAAGTAAATTTTGGACTCACCATGAAAGAATCAATTTTCAAACCACTTGCCTAAGCGACAGGTCATATACCAATTGTAACGCCTCGAATTTCGAGGACCGAGTAGGAACTCGGCTCCCGAATTCCCGGGTGTCACGTGTGCCCTAATGGGCTCAGATTTTAATTGCATTTAGATGATCTCATAAGCATGGGGAGTTTAGTAAACCATGAAGCATAAGTGAATCATAGAATAGTAATAAGTGCCACTAAATATGTAGAATATCCAAAATACAATCATAAGAAAATCTAGGACACAGATGAAGGAAAAATGTAAAGATCAGATTGATCCAAGCTTTTAGGCCCACCCTAGGATGGCCAAGCAGATGAATGGAGTGAATTTTCCACTATACGTAGCCCACTTGAAAAAAAAAAAAAGGAAAAAGAAAAAGAGAGAAGATTAAAAGGTTTTTTTTTAAATTTTAAACGGAAAGAAAAGCAGCGCCTGCTGTTGGACAGCAGCAGGTCCAGCGTTAGAAGGGGAAAACCTTTTTGGGCGTTACAGAGGAGCCCCGCTCATGGGACCCACCATTGTGTATATATATAATCCACACCATCCATTTATTAGGAATGTAAGTTTAGGTTTGGGACCCAAATATCAGGTCCATTTGGGCAGGCCACACCATATAAAATAGTGGTGATGATGACATCTACTGTTGAACTTTCTAAGGCCCATTGTGATGTGTATGTGCCTCGTAAGCAAGGCACATGATGATGTGTCATGGATGGAGAAGATCATACCATTGTGGGCCCACTCAACAAAAAAAAAAATTTTTTAAAGGAGAAAAGAAAAATAAAAAACAGGGCGTTACTGCCCAATGACGTGAGGGGCGGAAGCCCTCTTTGGGCAAGGAGAGGGGTCCCACTCGTGGGCCCCACCATAATGTATGGGTTTAATCCACACCGTCCATCTATTTCACCAGCTCATGACTACCCATGTTTGTTTTGAATTAGTTTTACAAAGTAGATAGCAAAAATGAAAAAGGGTCCTAACTTCAAGTAACATAGGTCAGATAGTACATCCAATCTATCCATCAAGTGAGAACTCTTATGCTCACCATACTTAGGAAAAAAATAAAAATCAACTGCTTATAGGCTGCCTGTAGGGCTGGATATGGGCCGGTCTGGCTTGATGGGCTTTTGGTTTGGCCACATTCGGCCGGTCTTGGGCTAGAGTTTCAGGCCCACACGTTGAATTTGGATGTAATGTGTGAGCACATTTTTCAAGCCAGCTGGACTTTGATATATCTGTCTAAAAGCCCATGAGTCTAGTTGGCCCCAGAACTTTTCAAAAATTTAAATTCTCTCTCTCTCTCTCTCTCTCTCTCTCTCTCTCTCTCTCTCTCTCTCCAAATCTTGCCATTCTCACCCCCTCTTGTTCTTTGCAAAAAGATATCCCTTGTAAGCCATCTATTTTTACGTCGACAGGCCCGGCCTGTCAAATGTGGTTTTTCTGTTTTTGTAGCATGTGAAATGTACGACGAGCTAGAGCCGTCAGGGATGTAATAACTTGGTTGAACAAGGAATGCCCATTTATCCACTGGTCTTATCATACGGAAGTTGTTTGACTCTGTCAAGAGATAAGGCCAATCAAAGATGGACCCAAACCTCAGGCCCATATAAATACGGTTCAGGTCCAAGATGTTGAACACAAATGGAGATAAATCTTAGGAAATATACGGTTCAGGTCCAAAAGGGCAGGTGTAGTGGAGTCAAGTCGGGGGCAGGAGATACTTGCCAAAGATATGTCAGTGGCAATTATATCCCGGTGAATGTCATATACCATCACTCTAAATCTAAGGTGGTTATAAGCCTGTTGGAAGAAGAGGAAAGAAAATACTAGGACTGAAAGTTTGGCAGGTTGGGTATAGCCTAAACCAAGGTTCCCATACCTCAACTCTAACTCAACCCAACCGTGGAAGTTCCCATACCTCAACCCTAATTCAACCCATCTTCCGGTTGGGAATTCTCAACCCAAGCCCAACCTAAGTGAGCTCAGTCAGGTTGATCAGGTGGATACATGCTGATATTTTCGTTATAACATTAGTCTATCATATTTTAATACATGTCTTATGTTTTTACCTATAATTTTATTAATTATATATGTAATTATTTATCGTAAAGAACTTCATTTTTTTCTAAATAAACAAACTAAAATATAGGACAATTACTCCTTTAAAAGTCGCATTGTGTAGCATGCAAACTATTTAGGAGAGAAATATGGTTTATCTTATTAGCTTGAGTCATCGGAGATGACATAGACTAATGGACTCGACAACATTGGAATTTTTAGTGCCTTCAACAAAGATGATCTGCACAAAATTATAATTTATAACTTATATATCGATCGGGTTCGAGTTGGGTCGGGCAACCCGAGACCTCTACATGAGCCTAACCAATGTTTTATTGGGTTGGTGTTTGTATAGCCCAAGCCTCAGATCAGACTCTATACATCCTGCCTAAGCCCAACCCAACATTTTTGGAATCATACCCTAAAATGATTTATAAAATATGGATAAACATGATAGATAAAATACATACATCACTAAAGGACCCGTGGTGCCCGCATTAGTAGGCAACCCGCATCCCCTTCAAATCAAAATTCCAAATAACTATAACATTTTAATGGAAGAATATTAATAGTAATTAACATTATTTTAGATGATTATTTCATATCTAAATATGGTGAATAGGTTCAACTTACACATGGATTGGGCCTAGATTAGATTAGCTACCATTTTAGTTTGCTGTAGATTGGAGTGAACTTTGCTTGGTGTGGCCCATCATAATTTTGTATCAAGATGATATTTATTATATATGACTCAAGTAAAGGTTCCTACCTGATGAATGGAGTGGATATACATATACGACATGGTAAGCCCCAGGGCGATTGGGCGTAAAACAAGTGTTGAGAAGGGTATAGGCCCAAAAAGCACAAAACGCTGCCACATGCAGGGGCAATATCGGATCGTGCACAGCACCGAGCTGGTACTTTGGAAAACATATGTGGGCCCACCATGATGTATGATGACCTAAACAGATGAACGGAGTGGATAAAACACATACAACATGGTGGGCCCACAGGGCTTTTACAACACCACACGGTAGCAGAGTTGTGTGCTAAGGTAGGCAATGCAACAAGTATACTACTTTTAGTTGGACTTGAACCTGTGGCAAGTAAATAGCACTCTTAGTAGGACTTAAACGGACTTGGATTTGTAGTAACACCTCTCCTCGATTTTAAAAGATTTTTGAGGACTACAAAAGTTTTGGATCAAGCTGATATTTGTATTGTCACTTCATCCCGGTTTTCTTCATCTTACCAATGCCGTCCATCCAATTTGAAATCTTATTCTAGGTCATTATTCCAAAAATTAAATATATTCAAATATCAGGTGAACCCTTCCACAATAAACAGTGGTGATTGACCATTAAAAACTTTTTGAGGGCCACAAATGTTTTGTATCAGGATGATATTTGTATGGTCACTTGATCCCTGTCTTTTTCATCTTACCAAGAGGTAGGATGGAAAATAAACATTCCAGCTTCCCTTTTGAAGTTTCTAATAGTAGGTATTCAGTCACCACCATTTTCAGTGATCTGCACACCTAAGTTTTGGATCAGCTTCATTTTTGTGAAAAAGCCCTAAAATGATCTCTTAAAACGTATAGACGGCATAGATGTAAATCACATCGATCACAGAATGATCTACGGTCAGGTATCCACCGACCTCGATGGATCGGGATACACCGAAGCCGTTTCCTACTACAGCTCTCCTCTCCTCTTTGGAAGCAGGATTGCGTGGTTTGCGACCACTGTGTTGGTTGATGTCACGAAGTCTTGTGGACCCCACCATGATGTATTTGTCATATCCAAACTGTAAATACATTTTATAATCATATTTGAGGGTATGATACAAAAACTTAGCTAGATTCAAATATTTGGTGGACCACACCACATAAAGCAATGGAGACAATGCTTTCCATCATTGAAAACTTCTTGAGGGCCACAGAAGTTTTGGATCAAACTGATATTTGTTTTTTGTATTAATCCAGATATTTATGACCTTTTGAACAGTTTATATGCAAAATAAACATTATGGTGGACTCTAGGAAGTTTTCAACGGTGGGCATCACTGTCCCCACTGCTTTCTGTGGTGTGGCCCACCTGAGCCTTGGATATATATCGATTTTGAGATTGAAATCTAAAATTATCTCCTAAAACGGATGGACAGATTGGATGTAAAATTTAATTTATTGTGTGGCCCACAGAACTTGGTAACGTCAACACACCACCAAGGTCGGTGGTGCGTAGCACACTACGCAATCTGTTTCTCTTGCGTTGCGTAGAGGATGCATAAAAAAGCAGTGCGTGTTCGTTGCTTGAGTATTTTCTAGCTCTGCTCTCTCTTCTTTCTTTTTTTTTAAAAGATTTGCTAGGTCTCTATTTTCCTTTGTTTCTTGAATATTTCTCAGCCCTTTCTTCCATGGCAGACTGGGCTCACCTTAACAGAGATCTGTTGGAGCTTATTGCCAAACGACTCTACCTTACTGACTACCAAAGTTTCAGCGCTGTCTGCTCTTCATGGAGATCTCTCATCTTAGAGAGAAGCCATTGCAAGTTTCCATGCTTAGTACTCTCCGATGACGACAAAGGCCCTGAAACTAATGCTTTCTTTAGACTCTTCAATAATAAGATCATTAGGCTTGAGCTGCTTAAAATCCATGGAATGCACTGCTGTGTGGATCATCTCATGGTTGGTTAATAACCGCATCCAACAATTTAGAGTCACTCCATCCATTGAATCCCCTCGCACGGTTACAAATTTAGCTTCCACCACCGTCAAAGTTTCCATTTCATCAATTTATTGATGCTCCAGAGGAGCCAATAAACACTATTTTCATTCATAAAGCCATTATATCTTCAGATCCTGCTTCATCTCCGGACTTCATCGTCATGGCAGTTTATTAAGAAACGAAGAAATTAGCTTTTTTAAAGAATTGAGACGAGAGTTGGATGCATCTAGACACTAGTAGTTCTTCTCCTTATATTTGTATATTTGACCTCATATACTTACAAAGGTTGATTCTACGCTCTAAATTATGATGGTAGATTACTGCTTTATCATCTTGAAGGGATGAATCCAAGAACAACAGAAATAGATCCTCCTCCCATAAAAGATTCTTTTGAAAATAGGTATCTCGTGGAGTCCTCAACTGTGGAGTTGCTTCAAGTTTGTAGATCCTTGATACATCTTGACAGTGTCATCTTCATTCATGACAATGATTTGTCATCTGATGATAATAATTTGCCATCTGATGGCGATGATTTGCCATCTGATGATGAGGTAGAACCAAGGGGTTTAAATAATTTATATTATCCTCATGAGACTGATAGTTTCAAAATTTTATAGTTAGAGGAAACAAGTGAGGAAGCGCCACAACAACGATGGGTGGAGCTAACAAGTTTAGGTGAGGATACCTTGTTTTTCTTCGGTCAGAACGCTTATCTTTCTCTCTCGCTTAGAGATTCCCCAAGCTTTAAAGGCAAAGGCAATTGCATTTATTTCTCAGACGACTATTATCAAGGCTTTTATCTTTCTTTTTTTCAAAAAATAAGTGTCCAGATGTTAAGCATACTGATTTTGTAGTGTGCAGTTCAAAGGATGGAAGTATTAAGCCATTTTTACCCCATGGTATGACTCATTCTGGTCTCATGCCACCAATCAGGATTTCACCCAATCCATCGTAAAAGATAAAAGAGTAGCAGTCTAAACATTAGTGGTTTCTAGTTTTTTTTAAATAATTATTTCTTTTAATCAATTTGTTTATTTTTCTTTTTCAACTTTGTTGATGTGGCTAAAATAATTACGAAGAATATGATATAAAATATCTTTATATAGAAAATCACACTTATACATTGCATGACAGTCCTGCCGTCTATGTAATACATATTTTCATGTATGTATTATGTATTTATTACAAGCATAAGCATCCAAGTGGGTTTAATGATTTATTAGTTTTAGTAAAGCAAGGAAGACCCATTTACTAAATGCTAATCACAATCACAAGGCTTGGATTAGTTGAAACATATGCATCTTTAAATATTAGCAATCCATTATGGACATACGGTTCAGATTAGCAAATTACTCATTCATATATATTACACCAAGATGCAGGATGGCTCTAGTATTTTGGATCTTCCAACATTGCATTGTAGCAAAAAATAATAAAACCGTAGCTAAAAGCTAATGCCACCACCCGTGCCTACACCATGTGACAGCCCCATAAGGAACTCTTCAAGGCCCATTAAAATGTGTATGCTCCATCTAATACATCTATACATTTTGAAAGATCATTTTAGGGTAAGATCTTAAAAAAGGAAGTAGATTAAAGGCTCAAGTGGACCACACGGTAAGAAACATTGGAGATTATATACGTACCATTGATCGATTGTGTGGTTCAATTGGACCTTCGATTTGCCTAGATTTTTGGGCGATTCTCTCTCTCTCTCTCTCTCTCTCTCTCTCTCTCTCTCTCTCTATATCTATCTATATATATATATATATATAAATATAAAACTTGTTAGTTAGTTTGTGCTGGTGTGCATGTGAGTGTGATGCTTACCATGTATTGTAAGGATGTGTCGCTTCTGGTTCCGAGAGCTCGAGCAACGGCTATGGCTAGAGAGCTTTTAGCTATGGTCTAAAACCGTAGCAGTAAAAAAATGCAGAAACTCTGCCCTTGCTGCCCTTTTTCTTCTTCCCCCTCTCACGAACTTTCTAAAATTTCATCTCTCCCTCCACTCCGGAGAAAAAAATCTCAAACTCAGCCTGCATCCCTTTTCTCTCCTGACCCCTCTCTCACGAACCCCTCTTCTCTCCCTAACCATCCCCTCTCTCTCGATCTCATGAAGACTCCCCTCTCTCACACCATAATCCGCATCCATTTTAGGTATGCAAGACCGATTATCTTCTTCTTTCTCTTTTGAATATTCATATTTTTGTCTCCTTTTTTTTGTGGAATTGGATTAGGGGTTTCAGGGGGTATTGATTAGATTGATTGGGGGTTTGAGGGGGTTCAGAGATTTAGAGTTTGTGTTGATGCTTGCGACATTGAGCATGAATCGGGCCACACCCCGAGGGATAGTTAAGATGGAAATGGCAACCACTGAAACCTTCTTAAGGTTTATGTGGCCCCTATGAATGTTCGGTTGGGGGAGTTCAATCCCCTATTGGATCATATTCAATCCCCTATGTATGTGTTTTAGATAAAACGCCTCACCATTAAAAGCTTCTTGGAGGCCAATTAAATGGTTGAAACAGATGTACACCACAGAGTTTACTCATAATGCTTTGGGCCATGGATTTGAAATCCTCCTGTTGTTCTTAGTTTGGCTTGTCTAGTTAAGAGTGTGTTGGCTAGATGTGGTGGCCCAGATCATATTGGGTCTTCTTACTCTACCCTGTAGTTTTTTTTTTTTCCTTTTCACATCTTTAGCTGTATAGCAGAGTATACGATAGGCGAGGCTTGGTGTTTTTGTGGTGGTTGGTTATCTTGTGGAGTTGCTGAATTTTAGAGCTAGGACACGCATACTTTCCTCTCTATTTCCAACAATAATAACATCTTCTATTTTTAAACTACCTTTGAATTTTTTTTTCTTTTTTTTTTTTCTTCTTATTTCAAGCTTCGGAGAAACATTGGATTGAGTAGTCGCTTGAACACACAAGCCCGTTTATTGAGAAACTGGAGAAAGTGTTGGAGGGCTACCATAAGCACATTGTTTTTCACAAAAAGATTGATGCCCTGGAAAGAACATGAAATGGAGCACCTATTGGTGTGATTGGACATGTGAATTCTGTTTGGATTCTGCAGATCATGTAATGGTTGCCTAAATGATTGCTTGCACTGTCACCCTATCAAATAGGATTCCGAAAAATGGGGATATGTTTGGATAACAAGTGGAATCCTTATATTGTTTCTTGTTTCAAGAGGATTCTTACTGTGGATAAGAGTAATGGTTGAAGTGTTGAATCCATGTATCTAAACAGCTCATCTTGCCAAGCAAAACAATTTCCATTTCCTCATGGATTCCATGCATCCAAACGCGCCCAGGATGAAAATAGCCAACAGAAATCCCAATGCTAACATCAGGTGGTGCTTTCATTACATTACTTACCATTTCTTAATTAAATTGAAACACATAAAAGGTTGCAGATTTTTTTGAAACAATTGATGATCAAGGCCAAGCCTCACATAATGGCTGGTCCAGAGAATGATGGAACCTTTCTAGTATAATAGATATAGATTGCCCATTTTCTATCTAGTGGTTAGATGGTTAGGATCACCATTAATTTCAGGTACAATGGAGCATGTAGTTTAGTGATCCAAACTATTGATATGATTGGCTCAATCTAGATATCCCAAAGAAAACACCAATCCTTCAATTACCCATTGATATGTGTAATCCCAAATCCTTCAATTAGTTGTCGGCGGATAGGCTATTAATTAAAAAAGAAATGTGACAACATTCTACATTCAATGAAGAGAAGGCCAAAGAAACAACGGCTAGGAACATTTGCCATCATATCAACCATATGTATCCTTGAACCATGGGTCCCAATTGTGCAAAATGAAAATCCAAGCTCACTGTAGAACTCTTAGTTATGTAAAGTATCTAAAAATTTATAAACAAAAATACATAAATGCGTAAGTTACAATTAGAAAATATCATCCAAACATCCCATCACCATTTAACCACCATTCTTCACTTCATCTAGTCACTTTCCACATGCATGTCTGCAATCTATGCTGTGAGAAAAATGTATGGAAATCAAATTTGCAATCCTATTAGAATTATGGCATTAAAAAGGCATTAATGGTTATTTCTGTTTGCAAGATCTCAATCTATAATAGACCAAATGGATGGCTCAATTTGAATCTTATTGCTAAAAATGAATAGCCATTGATTTCACATACATGTAAAGTACCATTGTGATTTCTCATCCTCGAGATAAGATTTCAAAACTCTTTGGTGTTTTAGCTAGTTTCAAATCAAGATCATATATGCATGTGTTTAGAATTAGATTCATGAATGGGTGACTAGGACATTGCTCCTTTGATGATTGGACTGGCCTAACCTTTCTATGTTGTGTGTACAAGTGATCCAATGAATTGTGTAAGAAACATTCTTGATTGTGGAATGGTTGTGCGAATGGAGAGTTGGTTCATAACATATCCCACAAATCAAACATGATCCAATATGTATTTCAAAAATTTGCTAAAATTGCATCTTGGAACATGATTCTCTTCAATCCTAGAAAAACCCCGTTTGTGGAGTGGAGAAAGAACATACATCATGATGGGTCAACAGGTGTTTCCCACAATACTAATGGTGAAAACATATATAATTATATTATATTAACACTAAAATGCTAAGAAAACTAATGTAATTGAAGAGATAAATATGTAATATTCAGGTCTTAACAGTACATAAGCAAAGTTAGAGAACATCCATGTGAATAAATATCTTAAGAATCGCTTGTACTTAAAGTTTCAGTTATTTAATATGAAGATGGCAGATGGGGCTAATATTGAGGCCCACATTAATAATTTCAACAAGTTAATTCGTAAATTGTTGGATGTGGAGGAAACGATGAAAGATGAGAATCAACCATAAATGAATTGATCAGAACTAGATGAATGGATGGATGAGTTTATCATGAGGGTTGAATTGAGTGGACCGGATCGGCCTTTCTGTGGCTCAAGTGGCTAATATTTGCGGCTTGGCTAGGTTGGCTTCCTCTTGGTCTGCCTAGTTTTACCTTTTGGTGGTCCTAAATACTAATGGGCCTAGGTATGGGCTTGAACTAGACTTGATTTTAGGCTGACCGTGTTGACTGGGTTTGTTTAAGTTGACTGGTTTTGACTAGGTTTGACCAGGTTGATTGGGTTTAACTAGGTTGACTGAGTTGGTTGGGCTTTAATAAGTTGGTTGGCACTAGGTGGGCGTCTACAACACCATGATCTGGTTTGGGTTGGGCCCGTATTTATCCATCCAACACATGATTTAGACAAGACTGTCATGATTTAAATAATTGTTCATTGGTCAGTTAAGCTTCATAAGCGAGACAACCATTGATAACAATAATCTATTCATCGCAGAACCAAACTTCATAGTCGACGCAGCTGATGTTATCCATAAGCACTTAGGAGAAAAGGCTCTGCTGGCCATCTATTTGAAATTTAAGGGATCTTCCTAGTAGTCTAGGAGTGTGTTTGAGGATATAAGGTGGAGTAATCTAACTGATTCATGCTTTCTGTAGTATCGTGCTGGCTCATAATGGAGGAGTTGATTTGAATCTAAACTAAGATTGGTATCCATGATGATGGAGGATAGGCAACATTATAGTGTTGGATTGACATGGACCTTGAGCTTTTCATTCTCTATTGAATTTATAGGTTTTTAGAGGCAGTGGCTCACGGGCTATTTTTATGATCTTAAGGATCAATCAGCCAGGAAGTCTACAAATGTGGTTGATTATGCTTTTATCTTGAGACTATTCCTTATTATCTTCCTATAGTCAACTATCCATCTAGCAAATGTGGTCAATTACACTTCTATCTTTAGCATGACTCCTCATGATTTTTATATTTTTAGTCAGCCATTAACTAAGTGTAGCCAATCATATTCTACCATGTGTTATGGAAGATCAGCACCTTATCTGACTGCATGGTCACGTGACGTTAGGATCTAGCCTCCCAAAAACACCAGAATTATGGGATAATAAAGCAATGAAATAAATCAAAGCACAAACCACACGATACAAGAGATTTTTATATGGAAAAATTCCTCAAAAAGATAAAAACTATGGGACTTCGTCCAGATCACAATAATCTACTATGAAGTAGAACGTTACAACCGATCACAAGCACACACCGCTTGGATCAAACCTTCTTCACTCACGCAGGAGTGGATGCACAATAAGAGAATAAAGAAAAATAGAGAGATCTCACCAATTACAAGGACGTAGAAGCGATGAGATGTCGAGTGCACAGTAGATCACCTCTACCAGCAAAACCTCCCTTCCACAAGCTTCATCTCTCTCTTTTTCTCTCTCTCACCTTGACCATAAAAAACTCTTAGCACAATAGCTTTAGAAAGCTTTCTCAATGACCTAGAAGAGCCCTAGGGACCCTTATTTATAGTTTAGGCAACTTCTCTTTCGCACCTTGGCGAAATCGCCTCAAATTTACGTAGTCTGCACAAAATCCGGACATGAATCTGCGTAATTTCGACCAGTCGAGCAGAGTCCTCGACCAGTCGAGCAGCGTGGAAGAGTAAACACAATTGATCGCTGAACTTTGAGTCGAGTGCCACTCGACTAGTTGAGCACCACCCTCGACCGGTTGAGCAAGGCACTTGACCAGTTGAGCCATGAGGAAAAAATCCCATCAAATCTCCCCTTTTCGACTCAAGAGGAATTCACATTCTTCAAGTCACCGATTTCTACAAACCTCAAACTTGCCCTTGAGCAATGCCTTTGTCATCATGTCGATCCATTATCGTCCGTGTGGACTTTCTCAAGCTATAACACCTTCCAAAGTATCCTTGATCCAGTGATGCCGAATCTTGGAATCTTGACTTGGATTCTTGCTCAAGTGTATAGTACTTTGACTATCGTAATAGACCACGTCCTCCTGCTTTAGGCAAAGTTCTTGTAGGAACCTCTTTATCCAAAACATCTCTTTACATGCATCTGGCTGCAATGTACTCGGCCTCTATCGTCGATAATGCTATGACCTTCGTAGCTTACTCTACCAAGAGATCGCTCCCCTTGCAAACGTGAACATGAACCCCGATGTAGACTTCCTAGAGTCCATGTCACTGTCATATTTGCATCTGTGTAGCCCTCTCACATAAGTTTTCCGTCACTATAGCATAAGCTCAACCTGGATGAGCCTCTTAGATACCACAATATCCATTGCTGCCCAATGCTCTTTGCCATGATTGGCAAGATATCGGATGACAACACCAACCGCATATACTATGTCTGGCGCGTACACACCATAACATACATCAAACTTCCTATTGATACGTAGGGTATCTTTTGTATCTCATCCACCTCTGCTTTTGTCTTGAGACACTACCTGTTTCAATCTGAAGTGACCATCCGGTGGAGTACTGATTCACAGTATTCATATTGAACCGCTCTAGACTTCCTCAATATACCGCTCTTGTGACAGTTAAAGCTTCCTGCTACTTCTATCACGAGTTATCTCCATTCCTAGGATCTCGCTTAGCCGGGCCCAAGTCTTTCATCGCGAACGACTTGCCCAACTCCTATTTTAGCCTGTCAATCTTCGTGATGTCTTTTTCCATGATGAGCATGTCATCAACGTATAATAGCGAACTAAGAAATCACCATCTTAGAACTTGCGTGTGAACACATAGTGATCCGACTCCGTTTTGTCATACTCATGCTTTAACATGAATGAGTCGAACTTCTTGTACCATTGCATTGGAGCTTGTTTTAGCCCATACAAGGCCTTCTTTAGCCTGCACACCATATGTTCTTTGCCTTTGACTTCGAACCCATCTGGTTGATGCATGTAAATCTCTTCTTCTAAATCACTAGGGAGGAAGGCAGTTTTAACATCTAACTGTTCTATCTCCAGATCCATGTTAGCTGTCAACCCAAGCAACACCCGTATAGATATCATCTTCACCACTGGTGAGAATATCTCCTCAAGTCTATACCTTTCCTCCGACCAAACCCTTTCACCATAAGTCTGGCTTTGAACCTCGTTTGTGAATTCTTCTGCTCAATTTCTTCTGAACACCCACTTGTTGCTAAAAGCTTTCTTACCCTTGGGTAATTTCACCATATCATAGGTGTAGTTCTTATGCAAGGATTTCATCTCCTCTTGCATAACTTTCAACTACTCCCCCTTATGCTCGTCGGCTAGGGCCTCATAATAATCTTCTAACTCTCCCCCATCAGGTAGCATAATATACTCATGCGGCGAGTACCTCTTAGACAGTTGTCTATCCCTAGATGACCTCTTAACCTGTGGCTCAATAGGTAGATCAAGTGGGGGCTGCTCCCCTGGTCCATCTTTTGAAGGAACTCCCTCGTCCTCTATACCTTGCTGTACTCCCCCGTCATCAGGCATTACGAGAAGAATAACTGGATTCATGTCTTCTAGCTCACTTGAACTAGGCTTGGACTTCTCTGGCTTACAAATGTCTTCAATACATTGGTCTTCAAAGAAAACCACATCTCTACTCCTGACGAGCTTCTTCTCAGTTGGATCCCACAATATATAATCGAATTTTTCATCACCGTACCCCAAGAACATACATTGCCTGATCTTCATATCGAGCTTGGACCTCTCGTTCTTTGGTATGTGAACGGGTGCCCTACATCCAAACACCCTGAGATGACTATACGATGGATCCTGTCCAGTCCACACCTTCTCAGGTACTTCTCCATTCAATGGGGCTAATGAAGACCTATTTATCAGATACACTACTGTGTGCATTGCTTCTCCTCAGTACGTCTTGGGCAATTTCGCATGGGATAACATGCATCTGATTCTCTCTACAATGGTGCGATTCATTTGCTCAGCCACACCATTATGTTGGGGGGTCTTAGGAACCGTCTGTTCATGCCGTATACCCAGGGACTTACAATACTCATAAAAGTCGCCAATGTATTCACCACCATTGTCAGTGCGGATGCACTTCAATGATCTACCTGTCTCTCTCTCGACCATAGCATGAAACAATTTAAACACACCAAAGACCTCGTCCTTGGATTTCAAAGCATAAATCCAAACCCTCCTAGATGCATCATCTATAAAAGTGACAAAATACAATGCCCCGCCCAAGGTTTTTGTCCTCATAGGACCACAAACATCAAAATAAACCAAATCTAATGCATGAGAAGCAGATTTAATAAATAAAACTCCATGTTATTTCCCTGATAAACAATCAATACAGGTTTTGAGAGGTATACCTGTCACGTCTGGAAGGAGTCACTTCTTTGCTAGTATCTGAAACCCTTTTTCACTCGTGTGGCCTAGACGCCTGTATCATATGTCAATAGATGAATCTTCCGCTGCGTTCAACCCACCTTTGCATATACTGACACTTGCCTTGTAAAGGGTGCAACACTTCTATCCTCTGGCTGCGATCAACAAACCCTTGGTAAGCTTCCAGCACCCACTAGCAAATTGGCTTTCATAGCCATCATTATCCAACCTTCCTGTCGACATCAAGTTAAGGCGAAGGTCTGGGATATGCCTCACATCCATAAGAACCAATGTGCAGCTCACATCGGTCTTCACAAAAATATCATTGACCCCTATGATCTTCGATATGCCAGAATTTTTCATCTTCACGGTCCCATAGTCACACAAAAAGGGGCTATCAACTATAGCACTTACAGGAGTCGCATGAAATAAGGCTCCCGAGTCTATCACCCAGTCGGTGTTCTGACTCGTAGCCGTAATACAAACATCATGATCTACCGAAAGAATAACTACAACATCGCCATCTGAAGCGACCACAGTGGAGTCTGATTCATCTTCCTTCTCTTTTCCTTTTCCTTTCATTCTTCTTACAACATTCATGCTTATAGTAGCCCTTTTTATCACAATTGTAGCATTCAACATCCTTCCTGGTACTCAACTTGCCTCTTGATTTATTTCGGGCCTTCCCGCCCTTTCTATTCTTTCATCTCCCCTGTTCTTATGTCACAAGAGCCTCTTGCTGAATAGATTCCTGAGACTTCCTCCTTGTCTCCTCATTGAAGAGATAACTAGTTACTTGTTCCATGGACACCTTTCCGTCTGGCGCAGAGTTACTCACAGACACTACCAATGCTCCCAACTATTAGGCAATGAGCTAAGCAATAGCAAAGCCTATAATTCATCGCCTAGGACCATCTTCATAGTGGAGAGCTGGTTCAATATATTGCTAACTTCATTCATGTGCTCGGTGAGACCAAGGTCGAATCCCAAGGGACTGAAACCTGTACGTAATCTGAAACTAACTAGAACTAGAACTAGAATGAGATGAAATCTAAATCGAGTGTAATTTGAGGAATAATAATAAAATAATTATCTAAAACTTAAACAGTTAAGGAAAGGAACTAGGGATTCAGAGGATCCACTTGTAGAGATCAGGGAGATCTTATGCCTGCATCAAAAACTCATCTGGACTTAGAGTCTATCTTCATCCAGTTGAAGGGCGTAATCATAAAAATCAAGACAAAACTTCGTTTGATATAGTTTTCAAGAGATGAAAGGTATATGAATTAGAATAGATTCCATCACCAAACTATGCCCATGAGACAAAGTAAACAATAAAATTAAACTAATTACTAACCAATCAACAATGTATGAAGGTTAGGAAGGGTACCGTCATCCGACCATGCCCAGGAGACGATGGCGAACAACAGGGCTTCCTGATGTCATAATCAAACTAAAGAAAAAGAAATACTCAAAGCTATCGCAGACCCATTGTAATTTCAGTCACAACAGACCATTAAAAACCAAAAATATTCCCATAGTAAAATTAAATCAAAATCCCTTCAATCTACACAAAAGGCACACGCATAAATCCTCCCATCAGACTACAAGCTTCACCTCTTAGCCCTAGCTAAGAGGTCTAGCCTAACATGAACATGGCGAGGCTAGAAGTCTTTCAAAAGTATTAAGGAAGAAAAATAAAAACAAAGAAGAAAGAGAAACAAACTCCCAGCCGGCTGCCTGTTGATCTCCTTCTCCTTTTATAGAGCAAGGAGGGGTGGTGGAGAATCAGCAGAACCAACCCTGCTGGAGTGCAAAATCGTTCGCAGCAGACTCCTCGCGGAACTCTACTTCTGCGCAAGAAAACGCAGAGACTAATTGCGTTTGGAATGAGTTTGAGAGGAGGAATCTTTCCCTCTTTGAAATCTACTAGCGTGGTGAGTGTAAGAACCCCTTGCCTGATCAAATGGACGGTTTGGATCAATGATCCGTCCATGATCACAGTCAAGCAACCAGCCCACATCGGCCAATTTTCTCGGACGCAGAACCAACGCAGTCTCTGCGCTGGACTGATGGTGGGGCCCATAAATGATATTATTGAAGAATCCACACCGTCCATCAGTTTTGTCTTGAAATTTCAGTCTGACATGGACTGTTTTGGAATTCCATTGATGCGGCCCATCTGACCAATCAGTCTGTAACGGCAATTGAATGGTCTTTTTGCGATTACCGTAGAATCAACATGAATTCGACTGGTTTTTCTCCCTCTACCTGATGGACAATCTGGATTTGACTGATGGGCCCTAATGGTGGCCCACAAGATAATCCGCACGCTCTATTTGCGAACAGAGTCGGCGCGATGCCCCTTGTGGTGCGATTGGTGGGCCCGTGATCGATGCAAATGGAGAATCCATTCTGTCCATTGGGTTCGCAGTGGAATTTCAGTGTGGAAGGAATGCTTTTTGATTTCTGATGATGCGACCCACTAAATATGTGCTTCAGCCGTCTGACTGCGTTTGAGACTTCATGTACTCGTGTATGTTTTGATGGGTCCGATCTATCTGTTGGGCCACTTCTGCAGGGAACCAATGGATGAAATTCGATGTGGATGGTTAATTTGTGGTCCCTTGACCATGTATGAAGTTTCGAGTCTGAAAAGATGGTGGGAACCTTATGATCTTGCATTCTAGATGATTTTCGAACCACTTAAGTTTTTCGATTTTCTCGGATCTCTAACATGTAATTCGTCGATCTTGGTCCCCCGGAGTCCGTCCATGGCCTTGGTGAATTTCGAGCGTTAACTCCATGCTTTTAGCACCTTATTTCGATCTAAGCTCGTAAATACACCTGCATCACAAATATGATTAAACAGCCGTTAAACAATATCATGCTCGTAAATCCAGGTAATAACTCTGGGTCCGATATGCAATATTTGACCCTTAACAGAGCTGGTTTAATATATTGCTAACCTCATTCATGTGATCGGCACTGAACCACCATCTTTCAACTTGAGATTCACAAGTCATCTTATCAGAAAAATCTTATTGTTGGCTCTTTTTCTCACATACAACCCTTGCAATTTCATCCATAGGCTAGCGGTTGAGATCTCCGTAGACACATGGTGGAATACAGAATCGTCCAACCATTGTTTAGTTAACCCCACCGCCTTCTGTTCTAATTTCTTCCAATTATCATCTGTAAAATCCTTTGTTTTTGCTAATATGCTTAAGATTGGAGCATAAAAGTCCTTGCAATAAAGCAAGTCCTCCATCTTAGCCTTTCATATGGTCCAGTTAGAACCATTGAGACTGATCATCCTTGATGAGCCACCTTTCATAATTCAGAATGGATCCCACCCTGTTCAACCAACCTGAACGCTTTAATACCACTTTATTGGAAGTCGTTGCACAAAACCCTAGGATCTAGCCTCCCAAATAATACCAGAATTATGGGATAATAATGCAATGAAATAAATCAAAGCACAAACCACACGACATAAGAGATTTTTACATGAAAAACTCTCAAAGAGGTAAAAACCATGGGACCTCATCCAGAGCAACAATCCACTATGAAGTAGAACATTACAACCAATCACAATCACACATTGCTTAGATCAAACCTTCTTCACTCACGTAGGAGTGAATAAACAATAAGAGAATAATGAAAAATGGAGAGATCTCACTTATTACAAGGACGTAAAAGTGCTGAGATATCGAGTGCACAACAAATCACCTGGACGAGCAGAACCTCCCTTCCACAAGCTTCCTCTCTCTCTCTTTTCTCTTTCTCTCTCTCTCTCTCACACCTTGGCCGTGAAAACTCTTAACATAATAGCTTTAGAAAGCCTTCTCAATTCCCTAAAAAGCCTTAGGGACCCCTATTTATAGTTTACTTACAAAATTTTTGAAAATCGTCTCAAATTTACGTAGTCCGCATAAGATCTGGATTCAAATCTGCGTGAGCTCGACTGATCGTGTAGAGTCTTCGACCGGTCGAGCACCACGGAGTTCCAAAACCAATTGTTGCTGGACTTTGAGTTGAGTGTCACTCGACTGTCGAGCACCACCCTCGAACGGTCGAGCTAGGCACTCGACCGGTCGAGCCATGAGGAGAAAATCTCCATCACTACCGAGAGAGTAATTTAGTGTACATCTCTTAAACCTTGGCATAGGTGTAGCCTTTTACATCATACCACATGAATAAGAAAATATATTCTCTAGTAAGTTACATGTTTTTGCACAATCTTGTTAGTCATTACTTTAACTATGGCCATTCACATCTTGCCACGTGTAGAAGAAAAATATTGTAATTATTGTTCAACCGGAGAGTTTGCCTTTATTACTATGCATTTTTACTTGTTTGGAGATATTCTTCAAATAATTACTTTGCGATCTCCATCTTTTGAATTTGAATTTCCATTTCACCATGTGTATGTGATGGCTACCTTTTTTCGTATATATAGCGTCTCTTAATCTTACTTCAAACATAACGGACATTCACGGCATAATGGCCATTGTCCATTGTCGGTCTTTACAACCGATTTTGTCATTTTAATAACAAAATTTGCTGTTTTAACAATGTTTTCACCATTTTAATGGTTGTAATGACTTTCTTGATTGAGATATTGTTTCCAGGTGGCATCTTTTAAGCCATCTGACGTGACTGGTGTAAATAGTATGGTGACCATAAGAGTTCTCACTTGATGAATGGATTAGCTGAGCTAGTTAACTAATGTTGCTTGAAGTTGGACCCTTATTTATTCATCCAAAGCATTTTTAATATGGTTCCAACCACTTTATAAAATGAATTCCTTATTGAAGAAGTATAATAACAAAGTCAACTAATTAAAAAAGAGGTTTGCTTCAATGCAAGAGCTAAGCACATGTGTGCGCAATAAAGCTCATGTACAACATATCACGAGTGTCAGCATGTCACATTGGTGCAAGATCCAATCCATCCATCAAGTTAGCCCGACCTTTTACTCAACCTTTTTTTTTCTAAAATAGAAATATGTTTATTCCCTATCCAACACTGTCAGATTGAACTGCTAAAAAGTTGGCTCATGGTATTTCCATGGTTGTATGAAAGTTCAACATGAACTCAGTAAAAGGTCGTAAAGAGCTAGGAAAAGACAAAGTCTAGTTGGTCGTTGCCAGGAAGAACGTGTAACACGATTGGGTGATAGAATGGATTATTGCCACATATGCATGGAGATATACAAATGGTTACAACCACTTAGTGGCTTGTGGCTAATTGGTGATAACTGCCATTGACATAAGGCAAACTACAAGAGGTCACAGTTTCTTATAGCCCAGACGGTTGCTCGCACGTTAGAGATATGAAGGAATAATGTAAGGACCCGGAAATTTTTTTGCACAAGTACACAAGTATTTATCAATCTATATTTATCTTAGTGTGTATTCTTAGTAAATAAGTTTTTATTGAAATTAAAGGTAATGATACACACACTTATACATTACAATAATTATTATGCCTTCATATAACTTTGTATACTCGACCGTTCATTAAACCAACTGTTGAAAAAATCATTTATCAATAGATTAATTGATGTAGAGCGGGTCGCGGATAGTTTCATGGCCAAGATGGATCAGAAAAGGATCGGTTGACGACAAAAGTGATCCAGACCGTCAAACCTAAAATCGGGCGCGCATGCTGAATTTGCGAAATATCTCCAGGTCAACGGTCGAATCCCCGTTTTATTTTCGTTTTTACTATTAATAGTTAGTTTTAATTTCAGTATAACTCTTCATCTGTTGGGTGTTTTAGGAGTTACGCCCAATATTAAAAGTGCTTAAAATAATAAGGAGAACGTCGTGGTTTGGCCAAATAAGACACTTATTATTTTTTGCCGAAAACCTTTCATGTCTGTCTATAAATAGTATGTTATAGAAAGTTGCGAATTACAAATTCTAGGAGTTTGATTCCGAAACTTCTCTCATGGCCTAGTTACGAATTTTATGGAGTTTTAGTTATAGTTTAATTCCTAAACTTCTTCCAAGTCTTGGTATGGGTTGTAGACTCGTTTATTAATCATCAATAAATTTATTTCGACTTTCTAGAATTATTTCTAGTTTTAATTTTTCTCGTGGATTCGAAGTAGTTATCCTTGAGGAAGACGGTGATCAACCTCATCACATTCATCCTGCGTCACCATATCCCATAAACAAGGTCATGGTAGCCATCTATCAACCACGGGATTATTATATCCATTCATGCATACATGTATTCAAATTTTGTCTTGTCATCTTACTCCTTAATATCTAATGAACTATTGTTATCGTTGAAATCTTAATCTAAGAACTTTAGACACATACAAGGATTACTCAAAAAATCTAAGGGTGCATAGGCCCATACCTTTGTACCTTCTCAAAAACCCTTTTTCATTCATCCGATCTGTTTCTTGTTGTGTGGTGAACCACAGATTTGGATCTGGTTCAGTTTTTAGATCATGCCCTAAAATGATCTGTCACAAGGGATGAACGAAGTTGATGTAAGGCACATATATCAAAATGGGCTCCATAATCAAGGATCCACTGAAGCCACCCCCTTTTTTTTATTATTACCCTCCATGATAATGAAACTATGGACGTTGCTCCATGCTTAGGGTTGGCCTAGGCCGGGCATATATTTATCCATCCAACACATGATTTAAATAAAATAAGTGGGCACAGGCCTATTCTAGGCCTAATGTAGACTGCTGGCTAGCATGAAATAAGTTGGCTTTGTACAACCGTCCACGTGGGACTTTAAAATAGCTCA
Source organism: Magnolia sinica (assembly GCF_029962835.1). Classification (NCBI taxonomy): domain Eukaryota; kingdom Viridiplantae; phylum Streptophyta; class Magnoliopsida; order Magnoliales; family Magnoliaceae; genus Magnolia; species Magnolia sinica. The sequence goes on along the minus strand of NC_080589.1, from coordinate 69,206,950 downwards.
AGCTCAGAACCATACCAATTACCGCCATGCATGGCTGGTTGGGCCTATGGGTGGTAACCTCCAGGCAACCTGCCTAGCCTATTTTGAACAATGACTCCACGAGATAGTTCCAATGGCAACAACCATTTAATATGGGACCAGGAGCTATTTCTGTTGTTCTTGGATTCATCCGTTCAAGATGGCAAAGCAGTACTCTTCCATCATGATTTAGAGCATAAAACTTACCTTTATGGTATATGATGTCGTTGATGCAAATACGAGAAGAAGAACTAGTGTCTACATGGCTCCAACTCTCGTCTCCATTCTTGAAAAACGCTAATTTGTTTGTCTCGGAATAAACTGTCATGACGATGAAGTCTGGAGATGAGGCGGGATCTGAAGATATAATGGCTTTATGAATGAAAAGACTGTTTATTGGCTCCTCTGGGCAATAAACTGATGAAATGGAAGCTTTGACGGTGGTGGAAGCTGAATTTGTAATCCTGCTAAGAGATTCCATAGATGGAGTGACTCTGAATTGTTTGATGTTGTTATTAACCAACCATGAGATGATCCACAGCAGCGCATTCCATGGATTTCAGGCAGCTCAAGCCTAATGATCTTATTGTCGAAGAGTCCGAAGAAAGCATGAGTTTCGTGGCCTTTGTCGTCATCAGAGAGTACTACGCATGGAAACTTGCAGTGGCTTCTCTCTAAGATGAGAGATCGCCATGAAGAGCAGACAGCGTTGAAACTTTGGTAATCAGCAAGGTAGAGTCGTTTGACAACAAGCTCCAGCAAATCTCTGTTAAGTTCGGCCCAGCCTGCCATGATATGATGAAGGGAAGAGATAGCTGAGAAATATTCAATAAACAAGGAAAAGAGAGGGGCGCTAGAAAATCTTCAAAGAAAGAAGAGAGAGATAGCTAAAAAAATATTTAAGCAACAAACACGCAGAAGAGCGCCAGATTGGTTTGCTTTTTATGCATCCTGTACGTAAGAGAAACGGATTGCGTGGTGTGCTACGCACCACCGGTGGTGTGTTGACGTCACCAAGTTCTGTGGTCTCCACCATCATGTACGTGTTATATCCAATCTGTCCATCCGTTTTAGGAGATCATTTTTTAATAAATCCCAAAACTGAGATAGATCCCAGGCTCAGGTGGGCCACACCATAGAAAGCAGTAGGGACAGTGATGCCGATTGTTAAAACATTCCTAGGGCCCAACATAATGTATATTTGGCATATAACCTCTTCATAAGGAAAGAAAGCAGAAAATAGAAATAAATTCTAATAAATTCGAAATTGATTGATGAATCATTAAAAACGAATTCACAGCCCTTTAAATAAGGGTATCAAGCAATGGAAAAGAAATCATAATCAAACTACAACTCAAACTCCTAGAATCCGCGACTTACTATAAATAGTAAACTTACTATTTATAGACGGTCGTGATGTCTACTAGTGCGCAAGGTTTTCGGCCAAAAATAGTAAGTGTCCTATTTGGCTTCACCAAACCGTTTCTCTAATTATTCTAAGCTCTTTTCACGTTGGGCGCAACTCCTAAAGCCCAACGGATGAAGAGTTATAATCAAACTAAAACTTACTATTTATAGTAAAAACGAAATTAAAACAGGAAAACGACCGTCAATCAAGGGGTTTTTCGCAATTCCGGGCTGCGCAACCCGGCATTGCCAGGTTGGTTGGCTAAAGTAGCTCGTTCTACCCCAAAATCATATATTTTACGTCAGCTAACTCATTCCGGATTGCGAGATACGCCCGATCTAAGGTCCGATGGTCCGGATCACTTCTGCCGTCGACCGGGCCTTTTCTGATCCATCTTGGCCATGAAACTGTCCGCGACCAGGCTCAGGTGGGCCACACCATAGAAAGCAGTAGGGACAGTGATGCCGATTGTTAAAACATTCCTAGGGCCCAACATAATGTATATTTGGCATATAACCTCTTCATAAGGTCATAAAGATCTAAATGAAGGTAAAAAACGAATATCAGTTTGATCCAAAACATCATGAATGTACCGTTTGGATATATGACCTATGTCATAGTGGGAAACGGATTGGCTACTCCCCGATGGCTGGTGATCGGTTCTCTGTGGCCCCAAATGATGTATGTGTTTCATCCATTTTTACATATCATTTTAGGGCATGATCCCAAAAATGACCGGGAAATAAATCTCAGGTGAACCACCCCACAGGAAATCAATAGTGATTGGATATCTACCATTAAAATCCACCTAAGTCCCACTGTACTGTTTATTAATTTGACATTCAATCCGTTGATTAGGTCATACAGACCCAGATGAATGAAAAAACAAAGATAACTTGTTCTAAGACTTTTATTGCCCCCAAAAAGTTTTTAATGGTCTACATTCAATTAACACTGTTTCCTGTAATGTGGTTCACTTTAGATTGGGATATACCTCATTTTTGGTCTCAAACCAAAAAATGATTTAGAAAAATAGATGGACAGCATGGATGAAACACATAGATCATGGTGGGGCCCATCGAGCACCGACCACCAGCCATTGGTTGGTGGCAAGGGACTAGCTAATCTGTTTCCGTCATGGTGGTGTCCACAAAACAGAGTGGCATCAACACAACACCAATGTTGCACACCACACAATCCGCTACTCGGAAACGGGCTTCGGTGGATCCCTGACCATGGATCATACCGTGATCTATTTTCCTTGCATCTACACCGTCCATAAAGTATTTTCTCAAAAATGAAGTTGATCCAAATTTTAGGTGTACAGATCACTGAAAACGGTGGTGACTGAATACCTACTATTAGAAACTTCAAGAGGGAAACTGGAATGTTTATTTTCCATCCTACCTCTAGGTAAGATGAAAAAGACAGGGATGAAGTGACCATACAAATATCATCCTGATACAAAACATTTGTGGCCCTCAAAAAGTTTTTAATGGTCAATCACCACTGTTTATTGTGGAGGGGTTCACCTGATATTTGAATATATTTAATTTTTGGAATAATGATCTAGAATAAGATTTCAAATTGGATGGACGGCGTTGATGTAAGTCGTATATCACCGTGGGCCCCACAGGCAGGGATCCACCAAAGCCGCGGAAGGGGACTGCGTAATGAGTAGCTCAGTGCCCTAATCCTACTGTAATCGTTGTTCTGTCCATCCATTTTATCATATAGTTTTAGGGCTTGATCTCAAAATGATGCATATCCAAAGTTTAAGTGGACTACACCACAGGAAACAGTGTAAATTGACCGTCTACTATGAAAAAAAATATTTCATGGAGACCACGTAAGCTTTGGATCAAGATGATATTTGTGTTTACCTTCATCCATGTCTTTGTTATCTTATTCCCACTGCATGCTTTTGTCGGACTCGGTTTACGCAGTGACCCATGCAGCACCGATATCCGTGCCGCTGCAAAACTACGGTAGCCCTAAAATGATGTATGTGTCTTATCAATGCCATTTTCAGCTCAATTTAGGAAACAGACTATAAACGAGATAGATCCAAATATCAAGTGGACCACACTCTTGTAAACAGTATCAACTCATCACCATCATTAAAAGCATCTGTTGATTTTCCAACCAATCTGTTGATTAGGTCACAAGATGAAGGGAAGACATAATATCACATTAATCTAAAACTTGTATGACCTTAGGAAGTTTTTAATGGTGGGCATTCAATCATTGCTGTTTCCAATGGTGTGGTCCACCTGAGATTTGGATCTACCTCATTTTTAGAATCATGTCATAAAATAAAACGGAAAAATGAATGTATAGCAAGTACAAACATCATGTAGGGCCCACATAAAATCGACCAGAGGCATCAGTACTACAAATCCAAGTCTGTTTAGGTCCAACTAAAAGCAGTATACTTGAGAACGGATTGGCTACTCCCCTGCCACTTGGTCGGGCCTCTGTGGGCCCACCATGATGTATGTGTTTAATTCATGCCATCCATCTATTTTCCTAGATCATTTTATGGAATGAGCCCAAAAATGAGATATATCCCAATCTCAAGTGGACCACCGGGCTAGTGGCAGGGTGAGTAGCCAATCCGTTTCCAGTATACTTGTTGCATTGCCTAACATAGCACACAACCCCGTTACCGTGTGGTGTTGTAAAAGCCCTGTGGCCCAGCCATGTAGTATGTGTTTTATCCACTTTTTTCATCTGTTTAGGTCATGGATCCAAAAATCAGGCAGATCTAAATCTGAGGTGGACCACATTATAAGAAACTATGGTGATTGAACATACATCATGGTGGGGCCCACATATGTTTTCCATGGTACCAGCTCAGTGCTGTGCACGATCAGATATTGCCCCTGCCTGAGCCAGCGTTCTGTGTTTTTTGGGACAATACCCTTCTCAACACTTGTTTTAGGCCCAATCTCCCTGGGGCTTACCATGTCGTATATGTATATCCACTCCATTCATCAGGTGGGAACCTTTACTTGAGTCGTACGGAATAAATATCATCCTGATACGAAATTATATAGGCCACACCAATCAAAAACTCTTTTCTTTTTTCGAATTTGCTCTTAAAAGCTCAAGTTTACGTTGCCTATGGTTGGCATCCTATTCCCATTGTACCCCTTGGTGTGGCCCACCGAGAGTGGGATCTAGCTGATTTGTCTATCCAAAGGAAATAGAATTTGATCATAGAACCTGATGGATGGATTGGATCTTACAATATACACCTCACAGGCCCACAAAGCTTGATTGTTCTACACAGGTGTAGGTGTTGCAAAGGATTCCAATCCCTCCGTCGACTCAGGTCGAGGTTTGTACGTAGGGCAAACATCCTTTAATCAAAATCGTTCATCAGATGCACCGACCTGGGTACTGTGGGAAAGACCTATGGACCCCACCATGATGTATTTTCTTTGTCCATTCCGGCCATACATTTCGCAAGCTCGAGTTAGGGCATGAGCACAAAAATAAAGTAGATCCAAATCTTAGGTGGACCGGACAACAGGAAACAGTGGTCATTGAACACCTATCGTTAAAAACTTCCTAGGGCCCACTGTGATATAGACCCAGGTGAAGCAAAAAAAAAAAAAACAAATATCTGCTTAATTCATCAAGAAATTTGTAATGGTCGGTGTTCAATCAATATCATTTTATATAATGTGGTCCACCTGGATTTACTACTGGATTTTTATAAGCAAAGGGAATGAATAAAACACAGTTCATGATTAGTTCTACAGGACAAAATACACATTTATTAATGTTTTCTCATATGAAATTTTTTGTCTAAGATCCCATTTTCGTACCAACTCAAGTCCTAATTTTTCAAAGGGATCAGTAGGGAAAAAAAAAAACCTCTAAAATTTGAGAAAACATTCAAAAGAAAAAAGACTTCAAGATTGAGAGAGAGAGAGAGAGAGAGAGAGAGAGAGAGAGAGAGAGAGAGAGAGAGAGAGAGAGAGAGAGAGAGAGAGAGAGCAAAAGAACTTTGAGATTTGAGCTGACATGGAAAACAAAAAATACTTCGAGATTTCAGCTCTTCTCTCCACTCATTCTATTTTCTCCTCAGTTTTGACTTTTTTATAAGACTCTTTGTCGACAGCTTTGTAAAGTTGCATGTGCACAAAAACCAAAGATCTTCTTCCCATTTCGGCAGAGAGAGATGGTAAATATTTTAATTTAAAATTCGAATTTAGAAAAAAAGATGTAAATTTTAAAATTTTAGAAGAAAAATATTTTGATATAAAATTTAAATTTTTGAAAAGTTCTGGGGCCAACTAGACTCATGGGCTTTTAGACAGATATATCAAAGTCCAGCTGGCTTGAAAAATGTGCTCACACATTACATCCAAATTCAACGTGAGGGCCTGAAACTCTAACCCAAGACAGGCCACGTGGCCAAACCAAAAGCCCATCAAGCCAGACCGGCCCATATCCAGCCCTACAGGCAGCCTATGTGGCACTTGATTTATTTTTTCAAGCATGTTGAGCATAAGAGTTCTTGCTTGATGGACGGTTTGGATGAGCTGGTTGACTTGTGTCACTTGAAGTTAGGACCCTTGTTCATTTATCTAAATACGCACGCGCGCACACACACACACATATCCATTAATTGGATTGGGCTGGCATAGTACCTTTGGTTGAACCCAACCTAAGAATGGGTTAGTTCGGGTCAGGTATGGGTTTGATGAATTTTGAGTGGGCCAGGTTGTTTACAAGGTAATGAGTCGGAGGTGAACAATATTCATTTGTGAGAGTCCATTCTATTTGCATGTTTCAGATTAGAAATGGGCCAGGCCAGTCCAGGCCTGAATGGCCGTCTATTTAGTGGGGCCTAAAAATAGGCAATGGTCCAGCTCTTTTGGTTATTGGGCATCTTAATTTAGGCCCAATTGGACTTAAGAGATCTACCTGATCTGTGTCATTTCATACAGTGGGCTCCACCTGATGAACTGTCCTAATTGGACTTAAGAGGTCTACCTGATCATCGGTCCATGTAACGCTCTAGAATACTGACCATATTTTCATGCAGAGGCTCCATATTGTAAGGTTCGCTTCCACAAACGGCTCTAGAATACTGATCATATCTGGCTTTTATCTGACCATTAAAATGACCCTATTAAACCTTAATTTAAAAGCTTCGGAACCCTTAAAAATGAATTGATCCTTGGACCATAAATGAGACACTAGTTCAGAGAGCAAGGCATTTTGCGTGATTTAGATTAGACAAAGATAACGACAAGAAAAGCAACCCAGTAGGAAACTATGAAGAAAAACTCAAGTGAGGAATAGAGATTGGAAAGAATTGGGAGAGAAATTAAAAGAATGGAAAGCAAGAATGAAGAATGAAAAACAATAGATCAAAAGGAGGCTTTTAAAGCTTCCTGCATAAAACCCTACGCATTGTCACTCAGATTGACGAGATGTGTTGGTCGAACCAACTGGGCCTGACAAACTGCAGGTCGAATTGTCAGTCAACCCAACACCCCAACTCAAGCAGCATTTGAATGCCCAAAGTAGAGGAATTATATGGGAACAGACCATACTCAATGGTCCATGCCACATATCTCACAATTCTTTTGACTACAGACAAATATGTTTCTTTATGATCAGCCTGAAATCTAGCAATGGCTCGCACACTAAAAGCAATGTATGGTCTGCCAGCGGTGAGATAAAGGAGACTCCCTGTCATGCTTTGGTATAGGTACTGATCTACACACTTGTTAGATAGATCTTTAGACAGCTTAAGTGTAGTACTCATGTCAGTATTGTGTGATCTGTCATAATCAACACCAAATCAAGGCATGGACCTAGTCCATTGTCTGCCGTCCAAATGGTTCTGATTGGAACTTAGACGGTGAAGATTTGGGTTGATTGATGTGATTGAGTGGATCCCATCCATCATACAACATCCAATTTGCCTTAATCAGGACTTTGGATGGTTAAGTTGGTTTTGATTGATAAAATGGAATGGACTTGATCCATCATCCGACATCCAAATGGTTTCGATTGGAACTTAGACCGTCAATATCAAGGTTGATTGATGTGAGTGAGTGGATACACAAGATGTGTTATACGGCGTCCAATTTAACTTTATCAGGACTTTGGACGATCAAGATTGGATTTGATTGATGTAAAAAGTGGTGAATGACCATTAAACTTTGGGACAAGGTTCTAAAATGAGCTGAAAAAATAGATGAATGGCATTGATATATAACAATTCACCAAGGTGGGCCTCACGGTAAGGGTAACACCCACTAAGGTGTTAGATTCATATCTACTTCTTTTATGGGCTCATACCCTAAAATGAGTTGGAAAAATGGATGACTTGTGGATTAAACACATGCATGATGGTGGGCCCACAGAGAACCAACTGTACCGAGGGTTCACTACATAATCCTTAGTTGTAACCTACTAGGATAAAAACGATGAGTTAGTTTAATGATTTGAATGGGCCATATGATGACCCTCCCTTTCGGTTTTATAGTTGAACGTGAGCTATTGAAAATTTTCATTTCATAGGTCAACGTTCTTCTTAGGGTTGTACATCGAGCCGAGTCGAGTCGAGGTGGGCCAAGCTTGGATTGGCTCCTCCGTGCTCTTCTCGAGTTTGAGCTTGGCCTCAAGCTTACCATTGGAGCTTGGCTTGTTTGCCAAAACTTTCAGGTCGAGCTAGTGGATCGAGTCTAGGCAATCTTATCTCGAGTCGAGTCGAGCTTGCTCCTAACCTGACCCAACCCTGAACCCGCACCTGACTCAACCCAGCAACCCGACCCAACTGACTAAACTCCCAAATCAAATATTCAATTAATAATATGCATATATAATATTAGATAGAGTCATAGAGGTTACCTTGTTGTTGGTGCCGAGAGAGAGAGAGAGAGAGAGAGAGAGAGAGCTCAGACGAGTGTAGGCTATACGGCTAAGACAAGTCGGGTAGACAGTCAATCTTGGGCGAGTGGCTGAGACAAGTCGGGTAGACACTTAGTCAATCTCGGGTGAGTGGCTGAGTGGGGAGAGAGAGAGAGGAAATCGAGCATGACAGGTTAGATAAGGAAGGGAAATGGTAAGAAAGTGACAGACAGGTAGGGTAGGGTTTATATTTTAATTTTTTTAAAATTTTAAATATAAATATATATTCGAGTCAAGCCGAGCTCGAGCTTCGAGCCAAGACAGGTTCGAGTTGAGTCGAGTCAAGCTCTATTAAGTTCGAACTCCGCTGGGTCATATAAAGCTTGGCTCGCCTTGATTCATCGTTTGAGTCGAGTCAAGTCGAGCTAGATTTAGCCAAGCCGAGCGAGCTTTTCGAGCTAGCTTGGCTCGTGTACAACCCTAGTTCTTTTACATATATTATTAATTGAATTACAGATATTAATGATAAAAATTATAAACTTTACATAGTTCAGAACTTAGGATGGCCATGTCCCTCAAAACTCAAATACAAAGACAGATTCAGTCCGGTACAGTGGGGCCTACCTTCATCTATGTGTTAAATATTCATTATGTCCATCCGTTTTTACAGCTCATTCTAGGTAATGAGCCCAAAAATGATTTAGACCTACATCTTAGGTGAACCACACCACAACAAACAGTGTTCATTAAGTGCCTAATATTAAAAACTCCCATGGTGCACCAGAATCTTTATTTTCCATCCAACTTGTTGATCAGCTCACGCAGACTTGGATGAACCAAAAACGGATTGGCCACTGACCCTGCCACTAACCAATGGCTGGTGGTCAGTGCTCTATGGGCCCCACCATGATGTATTTGTTTCATCCATGTCGTCCACCCATTCTTCTAGATCATTTTATAGAATGAGCCCAAAAATGAGGTTGATCCAAATCTCAAGTGGACTGCACAGTTTTGATTGAATGCCCGCCATTGAAAACTTCTTTGGGACCACAAAAGCTTTGGATCAAACTGACAGACATTTTTTCTCTTCATCTAATCAACATGTTAGATGTCAAATAACCATTACAGTGGGCCCTAGTATATTTTTAATGGTGGACATTTAATCACTACTGTTTTCCCATGGTGTGGTCCAAATGAAATTTAGATCTACCTAATTTTTGTAATAAAGCCCTAAAATTATCATTAAAAATGGATGGACGGCGAGGATAAAACACATACATCATGGTGAGGTCCACATAGCACCGACCACTAGCCACAGGCTGGTGGCAGCGTCACTGGCCAAGCCGCGTCCCCTTGAATAGCGCACTCTCGATTAATTCTTCTTCTTTTTCTTTTCTTTCATTTTATTAAATTTTTTTATTTTTTATTTTTTTAAAAATTTGGGTTTTTTAATTTGTTGAATTGATGTGTAAGACGGACGCGGATTGCCTCCTACCCCGCCCATGAGATAATCCGTCCGGGCAGGGCTCTGTGGGGCCCACCGTGATGTAAGTGTTTTAACCATGTAAGTGACGTTTTTGTGAAATCTAAATCATACATTTATATTAAATTATCTTCTACCATACATTTGCAAGGTCGCTGAAAGGCAGTCAACTCGATGATGGGATTGAAGAAGATGACGGTTGAGGAAGAGCTTTCGATGTTGTTTCTTCTTCTTCTTCTTATTCTTCCTCTCCCTCTCTCTCTAGGTTATTCATTTCTTATCCCAAACCATTTTAATGAGATGATCATTTGAGATTCATTTTTCTTTTATCTTTTTTGTTGATTTTTTTAATTTATTTATTTACATGAAATAATCTATGTTAACCTTAACCTACAATGATGCAGTTTCTTTGTGGATTTTTGTGATGGTTCTAAACTGGACCTGGCCCACATTGAGGTTCCGTTCAGGTCTAAAATGGTGAGAAATAGCTTTAGTGAGACGTAGCCTCTGCTGTACATCAAGTGGGCCAAGGGCCAAGCTGTTTAGATCTTGTGATCAAAATTTCACACTATTTTACTCTAATGGGCCATAGTTGGTAGCAGCCTCTCCTGAAAGTCATCAGGACCATTGATCTAGTTAGTTGCACGTGGATGGATGATAGCCAACGTTGGTGGCTAGCGTCAATATACTATAGGCATGGCCCATCCATGGTGTAATTTAATGTTCTGGATTAAGTACCATAGACCCCATTTGTACAAACATAATAGGGCCAAGCCCAGTTCAAAAAGGGCCAGGCAGGCTGCCCGGAGGTGTACGTTCTTGAGCTTGTGCTACTTTAAAGTCCCACGTGGACGGTTGCACAAAGCCAACTTATTTCATGTTGTGAATACTTTCATTGGGCTCGGACTAGGCCTGGGCCCGCTTATTTTATCTAAATCATGCATTGGATGGATTAATATAGGCCAACCCAGCCCGAAGCATAAAGCAATGTCCATAGTTCAAATTATATATTGGGTGTGGGAAGGAATGACCCACTACTGTTAACATGTAGCTAATCTACCCAGTCCATTCATTTGTAATCAAGTTAGGCTCCATCAACCTGTCGTAACCTAACCTGGCATGACCACACAAGGGTTTAAGAATGGAATATGGGACCAAAGTTATGTGTTGGAGTTCTAACTCATTTATCACGCGACTACAATATAATCATGAGGCATGATACATTTATATCAACCTTAAGTATTAGAAATTCAGATCTAATATTACATTGATTCATGATATAGAAGCATGTTCAATAAAAATAAAACAATCACAATAAATAGAATAACCAATCAAAAAAGCAATCACATATAGAACAAAAGATATTTAACGTAGAAAAATCTTTTGGAAAAAAAAAAAAAAACAATGGCACAAAGTCATAGAAATCCGCTATAATCGAAATCTTAGAGCTTACGCCACTCACTTTCTTCGATTACAGATGCACCTGATCTCCCTTGCGATGCAACTTTAGGAAAACCCTAACCCCTTGAGAAAATCCGTTAACAAGCCCTTACAAGTGTTTAAGAACTCCCTCACCTCGCAAACCATTGCCCTTAAAAAGAAAACGCCGTAATTTAATCAAGACCTAATTGTGATTCAGACTTAAATACCCCAACTTACAACTTTGCATAATTAAACAAGCCAATCGAATTGACCGGGGCCTTCAGTCGGACCGAGTCGAACTGACTCACACTCCATCGGTCGAACTGAAAATGTCTAAAACATCACAACGTGCAAACTGTGATTCACCCGTTAATTTAGTTGGATCGAGGAGAAATTCAGTCAAATCGAATGTGGTCTCCTCTGCACAATCAGATAGGCATAATCCAAGGCATCCGCACAACAATCTTCATCATGACTTACATTTTGCCAAGTCACTCTGAAGATATCACGTGCAACCTCCACCTTGACCGTAGACTGTTCCCTGCATTCTCCACCTGCAACACAACTCCATCTACACCATTGTGCAAAGGTGCACAATCTCATCAATAACTAGAGAGATTGATCAAGCTTAAGAAATGCTTGAACTTCTCTGTGATACCAACTTTGTCAACATGTCTACGATATTCTCATATGTGTGAATATTTTGAAATATAAACTCTCTTAAAATAATGATCTCAGGTATCTTGTGGAACCCATGTCGATGTGTTTGGTTCTCATGTTATACACCCGATTCATCATTGAATGCATAGTGTCTGACTATCGCAATGCAACCAAATCATCTCCTGCTTCAATTTGAGTTCTCTTGTCAGACCTTTTAACCACAGTGCATCCTTTGACGCCTCCGTTACAGTTATGTATTTTTCCTTAATTGTAGAAAATGCTATAATAGATTGTAACGTATATCTCCAACATATCGGTCTGCCTGCTGATGTGAAAACATATCACGTAGTGAACCTCCTGTTGTCTAGTTCACCTATATAATCCAAATCTATGTAGCCTACAACTCTACTTAAAGCTCCATATTCCTGAACATGATCCTAGTGTTGACTGTGCCCTTGAGATACTTGAGAATCCACTTAACAATATTCCAATACTCATTCACTGGATTCGTCATTTATCTGTTGACCACACTAAACACTTGTGAGATATCCCGCCTCATAAAAACCATTACATACATGAGACTCACCATTGCACTCGCATATGTCACTCGTGATATGTTTGAAATCTCATCTTCTGTACTTGGACACAACCTAGTTGACAAATTAAAGTAACTTGCAAAAGGCGTGCTAACTGGCTTAACATTTTTCAAGTGGAACCTCTCTAGCACATTCTACACATATCCCTTCTAAGACGGTCAAGATTGAATTTGATTGATGTGATTGAGTCAATCAAATTCATCATATGACGTCCAATATGCCTTCATCGGGACTTTAGACTATTAAGATCAAATTTGATCGATGAAATGGAATGGGCATGATCCATCATCTGACGTCCAAATGGTTCCAATTGGAACTTGGACAGTTAACATCAGGGTTGATTGATGTGATTGATGGATTTGATCTATCATATGGCATCCAATTTGCCTTTATTGGGACTTTGGACAATTAAGATCAGTTTTGATCGACTTGGTTCAGTGAATCCGATCCATTATCCAACATCTAATTTGCCTCGATCGAGACTTTAGACGCTCAAGATCAAAGTTGATCGATGAGATTGGTAGATCCGATCCATCATACGGCGTGCAATTGCCTCGATCAGGACTTTGGACAGTCAAGTTCATATTTAATCGATAAAATTGAATGGATGTGATTCATCATCCTACATCCAAAATGGTTTAGATTGAAACTTGGGCGTTTAAGATTTAGGTTAATGGATGTGGTTGAGCAGATTTCGATCCATCGTATGGCATCCAATTTACTTTGATTGGGACATTGGACGGTCAAGATTGGATTCGATCGATGAAATGGAATGAACCTGATCCATCGTTCAATGTCCAAATGGTTTCGATTGGAGCCTTAACGGTCAAGATCAGGGTTGGTCGATGTGATTGGTGGATCCAATCTGTCATACAGTGTCCAATTGCCTCGATCGAGACTTTGGACAGACAAGATCAGACTTGATCAATGTGATTAAGCAAATTTGATCCATCATAAGACGTCTAATAGCCTCGATCAAGACTATAGATAATCAAGATTGGATTTGATCGATGTGGTGGAATGGACTTGATCCATTATCCCGCATCCAAATAGTTTCGATTGGAACTTAGATGGTCAGGATCAGGGTTGACCTATGTGGATGAAAGGATCTGAACCGTCACATGACTTCTAATTTGGCTACATCGAGACCTTAGATGGTTGAGATCGAAATTGATTAATGAAATGGTATGGACCTAATCTATCGTCCCACGTCCAAATGGTTCCGATTGGAACTTGGACGGTTAAGATCATGGATGATTGATGTGGATGAACAGATCTAATCCGTCATACAACGTCCAATTACCTCAGTTGGGGCTTTGTACGGTCAAGAGCATATTTGATTGATCAAATGGAATGGACCTGATCCATGTCCGACGTCCAAGTGTTTCTGATTAAAACTTTGACAGTCAAGATCAGGGTTGATCGATATGGTTGAGTGAATCTAATCCACCATACAACATCCAATTTGCCTCGATCGAGTCTTTGAAAGATTAAGATTGGATTTGATCGATGTGATTGAACGGAGATCCGTCATACAACATACAATTACCTCGGTCGGTACTTTGGATGGTCAGGAACAGATTAGATCGATGAAATGGAATGGACCTAATCCATTGTCCGGCTTCCAAATGGTTCCGATTGGAACTTAGATGGTGAAGATCAGGGTTGATCGATATGATTAAGCGGATCTAATCCGTCTACAACATCTAATTTGCCTCGATTGCGACTTTGGATGGTCAAGATTAGATTTGATCAATGAAATGGCATGGACCTCATCCATCGTCCGATGTTCAAATAGTTTCAATTGGAACTTGGATAGTCAAGATCAGGTTTGATAGATTTGCTTGAGCAGATCTGATCCATCATACGACGTCTAATTTGCCTCGATCGAGACTTTAGACAGTAAATATCGGATTTGGGAGATGAAATGGAATGGACCTGGTCCATCATTCGGCATCTGAATGGTTCCAATTGGAACTTGGACAGTTAAGATCAAGGTCGATCAATGTGTTTGAGTGGATCCGATTTGTCACGCGATGTCAAATTTGCCTCAATCGAGACTTTGGACGATCAAGTTTGGATTGATCAATGAAATGGAATGGACCTGATACATCATCCAGCATCCAAATGGTTTCGATTGGAACTCCAACAGTTAAGATCAGGGTTGATTGATGTGGTTGAGCGGATTCAATTTGTCATACGATGTCCAATTATTCTTGATCGGGACTTTGGACGATAAAGATCGAATTTGATCGATGAAAAGAATGGGTCTGATCCATTGTTCGATGTCAAAATGGTTCCGATTGGAACTTGGATGGTTGACGCAGGGGAGGACATGAGGTCGAGCACCGTCTTCCTCAAAAGGATAACTATTCCGAATCCACGGAACTTCTCTGGACTCCTCACAGAGACTTCTCAAATCCATGAGGAAAGAAAGCAAAAAATAAAAATAAATTCTAATAAATTCAAAATTGATTAATGAATGAATAAAAACGAGTTCATAACCCTTTAAATAGGGGTACCAACCAATGGGAAAGAAATCAGAATCAAACTACAACTAAAACTCCTAGAATTCACGACTTACTGTAAATAGTAAACTTACTATTTATAGACGGTCGTGATGTCTACTAGTGCGCAAAGTTTTCGGCCAAAAATAGTAAGTGTCCTATTTGGCTTTACCAAACCGTTCTCCTAATTATTCTAAGCTCTTTTCACATTGGGCGCAACTCCTAAAGTCCGACGGATGAAGAGTTATAATCAAACTAAAACTTACTATTTATAGTAAAAACGAAATTAAAATAGGGAAACGACCGTCGATCAAGGGGTTTTTCGCAATTCCGGGCTGCGCAACCCGACAGCGGGGTTGGTTGGCTAAAGTAGCTCGTTCTACCCCAAAATCGTCTAATTTGCCTTGATCGGGACTTTGGACAATAAAGATCGAATTTGATCGATGAAATAGAATGGGTCTGATCCATCATTCGATGTCCAAATGGTTCCGATTGGAACTTGGATGGTTAAGATCAGGGTTGATTTATGTGGTTGAGCGAATCCATTCCGTCACATGACATTTTATTTGCCTGTCTCAGGACGTTGGATGAAGAAGATTAGATTCGATCAATGGAATGTAATGGATCTATCATCCGGCATCCGAATGGTTCCCATTGAAACTTGGGCAGGCATGATCATGGTTGATTGATGTGATTAATCAAATCTGATCCATCTTACGACATCCACTTTGTATCGATCAGGACTTTAGATTATCAAGATTGGATTTGACCAGTGAAATGGCATGGACCTAATCCATCGTCCGGCATCCAAATGGTTCCGATTGAAACTTGGATGGTATAGAACAGGGTTGATCGATGTGGTTGAGTGGATCGGATCCGTCATATGGTGTCCAATTTGCCTCAATCGGGACTTTGGACGTTCAATATCAGATTTGATTGATGAAATGGAATAGACTTGATCCATCGTTCGACGTCCAAATGGTTCTTAGATGGTTAAGATCATGGTTGATCGATGTGGTTGAGTGGATCTGATTTGTCATATGGCATATGGCCAGCAATTTTAGGTGCGTGTTTACCCGTGCTTGAGTGTAACCATACGTAACCGTACGTATGTGTATAGATTGATTTTAACATTTCATATCTAGTCTAGCTGGAATCTAAACATAGTCTAGCTTGAATCTAAATCACAGGGATTACTCTCGTCTATAGATTAAGCCATCAAATTTTCAATTCTCAAGTCAAATAAGCAAATACCATAATATTCTCACCCGTAAATCAACTATTCACCCATTCACCATTAGATGAAGATATTCTTCAAGGTAAGAAATTACTGTCTTCCTCTTTGCCTTTGTATCTGATGTGTTTAATATTTAAGGTGGCAATGGGTTAGGCCCAATCACCCTCATCCAGCCCATTTAATGAAGAGGCCAAGAATTTTGCTGCAAGCCCTACTAGCAACTCATTACCTTGTGGTCCAACCCCACTCCCTCAAAATTCATCAAACCCAAGCCTGACCTGACCCAACCCTTTCAATTGTAGTTGGTTTGGGTCCAACCAACCTGACTTGAGACCCAAGTGAAATGATCACATGGGTTTAAGAATGGAATTTGGGGCCAAAGGTAAACCAAATCCATCCATTTAGTGGAGATATGATTTGAATGAATCTACTAATTTTTTTATTAATTTGTTATGGGTTTTGGGTCAGGTGATGCAGGGATGATCAACATGATGAGGCTGATCACCGTCTTCCTCAAGGATAACCACTTCAAATCCACCAATCTCCTCTGGACTCCTCGGAGAGACTTCTTGAATCCGCGAGGTAAAAAAGAAAAGAAAATAGAAATAATATTCTAAAAAATTCATAAATGAATTGATGAATGAATAAACGAGTTTACACCTCTTTAAATAGGGATAGTAAATCATGGAAGAAGTTTAGGAATTAAACTACCACTAAAACTCCTAGAAATTACAACTTACTCTAAATAATAAACTTATTATTTATAGACAGTCTTGATTGCTATCATTGCGCATGGTTTTCGGCTAAAAATAGTAAGCATCCTTATTCATGGAACCATGATGTTCCCCTAAATATTTTAAGCACTTTGCATGTTGGGCAACTCCTAAAGCCAATGGATGAAGAGTTATATTCAAACTAAAACTTAATATAAATAGTAAAATCAAAATTAAAACAGGAACTCGACTGTCGATCTGATGGCATTTCACAAATTTGGCGTGCGCAACCTGGCATGACCGGGTTGGGTGGGTAAAGTACCTCATCCTAACCCAAAATCATATATGGTACGTCCTATAACTCATTTCAGTTTGTGAGATACGTCCGTTTTAAGTTCTGACAATCCAGATCAATTCAGTCTCCGATCGGGCCTTTTCTGGTCCATCTTGGCCATGAAAGCAACCGGCTCTACATCATTAGGTAATTTGTTCTCGCACATTTACTAGCCTACATCTGCAACCCGCAGCCATAAGTAGCGAGAACTAAGAGCTTTTAAAAGCAAATTTACAAAGAGAAAAAATATTTCAATGGGTGTGATCCATCAAGATGATATTTATTATGTATGGCTCAATTAGAGGTTGCCACCTGATGAATGGAATGGATATACATATACAACATGGTGAGCCATCAGAGATTGAGCGTAAAACCGGTGTTGTAAGGTGGGACGCGGATTGCGTCCTACCCCCGCCCGGACAGTAATCCGTCCGAGTAGGGCTCTGTGGGGCCACCTTGATGTAAGCATTTTATCCACTCCGTTCATCGTTTTCCTCCAATCATTTTAAGATATAAGCCAAAAAAATGAGGTAGGTACAGGGCTTAAGTGGACCACAAAGTGGGGATTGAACTTCCACCATTAAAAATTTCTCGGGAGCAGGAGAAAAAAATGAGGTAGGTACAGGGCTTAAGTGGACCACAAAGTGGGGATTGAACTTCCACCATTAAAAATTTCTCGGGAGCTAGAGAAGTTTTGGATCAAGCCGATATTTGTTTTTTCACTTCATACACGTCTCCGTGACCTTATGAATAGGTTGGATGGTAAAAAAACATTACGGTGGCCCTTAGAAAGGTTTCAACAGTGTGTTTCATTATCACTGCAGCTACCTTTGGCGTGGTCCACGGGAGCCATGGACCTGCATCATTTTTATGAAAATACCTTAAAATGATCTGAGAAAAGCGATGAATGGAATGGATATACATATACAACATGGTGAGCCATCAGAGATTGAGCGTAAAACCGGTGTTGTAAGGTGTATAGGCCCAAGATGCATGAAAAGCTGGCACATGAAGGTGGCAACCTGGGATCATGCACAGCACCGACCTGGTAATGTGGAAAAGCTCTCTGGACCCACCATGATGTATGTATTTTATCCCCTCCGAGGATCTATTTTGCTAGCTCATACTAGGCATGACGCAAAAAATAAGGTAGATCCAAATCTCAAAGTCGACCAGACGGTAGGAAACAGTGGTGATTGAATGCCCACGGTTAAAAAATTCATAAAGCACATTGTAACGTTTATTTGATATCCAATCAGTTGATTAGGTCATGAAACTTTTGTGGCCATTAAAAGGTTTATAATGGCAAACCTTCAATCACCACTATTTCCTATGATGTGGTCTACCCGATATTTAGATTCTACCTGAAAATTTTCAGATTCATAGCCTAATATTGATGAACGGAGCGGATAAAACACATATATTAATATTGAGCTGTTCGCTACGGTAGGAAATCCGAGTCTGGCAATCACTCTACAATATAAACAAGTATACTACTAATAGTAGTACTGAAATGGGACTCGGATTTTGCAGTGAACCTTCCCATACTGATCGGTTCTCTGTGGGCCCCACCAAGATATATGTATTTCATCAACGCTATCCATCCATTTTCCTATTTCATTTTATGACATGATACTACAAATGTGGCAGATCCAAAATTCAGGTGGACCACATTATAGGAAATAATGATGAGTGAATTGTAATCATTGTGTTTCCCATCACAAAAAGTTTTAGATTAAGCTGATATTTATGTTTCTTATCATCCAAGCCATGTGTAACCTAATAAACAGGTTGGATGGCAAATAATCATTACAACGGGTTACAGGATATTTTTAATGGTGGGCAACACTATTTCCTGTGCTGTGGGCCTGTGGCCATCTAAGATTTGGATCTCCCACTCGTGTGATTGTTTGTTTCTTGAAAGATTTTCTGGCTCTCTATCTTTTCCTTTGTTTCGTGAAAATTTCTCAGGTCTTTCTTCTCTTCATCATATCATGGCAGACTGGGCCCACCTTAGACAAAGATGTGCCGGAGCTTATTGCCAAACGACTCTTACCTTGCCAACTATCAAAGTTTCAGTGTTGTCTGCTCTTCAGGGAGATCTCTCATCTTAGAGAGAAGCCACTACAAGTTTCCATGCTTAGTACTCTCCAACGACGACAAAAGTCTCGAAACTCATGCTTTCTTCATACTCTTCGACAATAAAATCATTAGGCTTGAGCTGCCTGAAATCCATGGAATGCGCTGCTATGGATCATCTCATGGTTGGCTAATAACAGCATCCAACAATTCAGAGTCACTTCATCTATTGAATCCCTTGGCACGAATACAAATTTAGCTTCCACCACTGTTAAAGTTTCCATTTCATTAGTTTACTGATGCTCCAGAAGAGCCAATAAACACTCTTTTCATCCATAAAGCAATTATATCTTCGGATCCAGCTTCATCTCCAGACTTCATTGTCATGGCAGTTTATTCAGAAACAAAGAAATTAGCTTTTTTAAAGAAGGGAGACGAGAGTTGGAGACATGTAGACACTAGTTCTTCTTCTGGTATTCATATCATGGATCTCATATACCATAAAGGTAAGTTTTATGCTCTAAGTCAGGATGGAAGAGTACTGCTTTGTCATCTTGAAGGAATGAATCCAAGAACAATAGAAATAGCTCCTCCTACCATATTAAATGATTGTTCGGACAAGAGCTATATCTTGTGGAGGAGACGAGTCTTTTGGAGAATGATGATTCAAGCCAAGTAAGGCTGAACATCCAATGGTTGGTGGAATTAGGAATCCTCCATATATAAGGCTTCTTGTGTTTGGAAATCTGTGGCAGCGGTGGCTCCTATCATATTTGCTGGTTTCAAATTCTCAGTGGGAGAGGGAATTGGAATGAGATTTTGGGATGATGTTTGGTGTGGTGACTATCCTCTACGTAGTACATCTCAAAATATCCCTATAGTTCAATGTTTCAACGTGGCGGTTGGAGTCACCCCAGTAGAGGCCTGTTTGGATGCCTGTAACTTTTTAAAGTTGTAAGAAATTTACATGTAACTTACTTACAAGTGTAACTTACAAGTAATTTTGTTTGGATGTAAGTTGTAACTTACTTACAAGTAACTTACTTTTTGTATTTGGATAACTTGTAACTTTATTACAGGTAATAAGTTGCATATTCACGCTAAGTAGATCTTGAAATAGGGAATCGTTGAAAAATAAGATTAACATGTAAAAAAGATTGGATGAAATTATTCCATTTTATTAAGCCCATGTAAATGAATAGTTTGGTTGATTCTTAGCCTAAACAAATCAACAAGTGGGCCATAAAAGTGGGCTCACGTTTTCAAACTTGAGGTAAGATATCCAAGCAAAAATTTCCCACAAGAGTGACTCTTGTTGGCAAGGAGCAGTTAAAGAGAAACCACAAGCATGGGAAGCTGCTTCCTCCAAATTCTGCATTAGCAGTTAAAATCTCAAAGTGGGACATTATTAAAATGGACCAATATCAAGGGACTGTTTAAAACCAGATATCTTAACACTTCGATGTACCCTCGATTTCTCACCATTTGACAACAGGCAAGAATCCAGATGCAAATGGAACTTGGGACTGTTTGAAAATGGATATGTTAACAATGCAGTGGGCACTCAATTTCAAAACACCCGAGGACGTGCAGGAATCTCAATGCAAATAGAAATTGGGAGTGTTTAAAAAACCATATGTTAAAACAGATTTGGGGCCTACATGGGGACAAGTTGCACTGACCAACAAGCCCCACTTACACAAAATGAACAATGGAATGTGGGCCCCACTATGATGTATTTGTTTTATCCACACCATCTATCCATTATTCTAGATCATTTTAAGAAATCAACCCAAAAATAAGGTACATCAAAATCTCAGGTGGACCAAATCACTAGAAACAATGTTGATTGAATGCCCACAATTAAATACTTTTGGTAGGCCACTGATGTTTTGGATCAAACTGATATTTGTTTTGTTCCCTTCATCCAGGTCTTTCTGACCTAATCAACAGGTTGGATGTGAAACAAACATTACAGAAGCCCAATGAGTTTTTTAATGGTGGACTATCAATCATTACTATTTTCTGTGGTGTGGTCCACCTGAGATTTAGATATGCCTCATTTTTGGAATCAAGCCCTAAAACAATCCAAAATAATGAATGGACGGCATGGATAAAACAAATACAGGATGTTGGACCCCACAGACCATCAGACATTACCCACGCCTCTAGCCAAACTGACTCCGTCAACCCTGATGAAAAAAAAAAAAGGAAAGAAAGAAAGGGGTTTTCTAACCCTGGTGAAGCTGGATCGGAGAGGGAGAAGGAGACTAGGAGAGGGAGAATGAGACCGAGAGAGGGAAACGGAGGCCTTCACTCCGTCTGAGAAGGTAGGTACGCTTCTTCAATGCAGGTGCGATTCTTCCCAACGATTTTCATTTCAAAATTTCCAACCGTTACCTGTATCAAAGATACAGGTAACTTGAAAAACAACTCAAGTGCCTGTAAGATTTTCGCCTCTCTCCTGTAAGAAAGTCACAGGTTGAGAGAAAGTTACCTGTGACTTTCCTCCCCCAAACATCAACTGTAACAAAGTCACCTGTAACTTTGTGGTGGTTGGAGTGCCCCCCAGTCAAAGAAGCCTAAATGAAGAAGAATTTCAGGAACTCGTTGCTCTGTTATCTCTTCTTCAGGGGATTCAATTGTCTCAAGTTACTCATGTTGGGGGCCTTGCACAAAACCTTAGGATCTAGCCTCCCAAAACAAACCAATTATGGGATAATAAAGCAATAAAATAAATCAAAGTACAAACCACACCACACAAGAGATTTTTACGTGGAAAATCCTCAAAGAGGTAAAAACCATGAGACCTCGTCCGGATCAACAATCCACTATAAAGTAGAACGTTACAACCTTCTTCACTCACGCAAGTGGATAAACAATAAGAGAATAAAAGAAAACGGAGAGATCTCATCGATTACGAAGACGTAAAAGCGCCGAGATGTTGATTGCATAGTAGATCACCTCCATGAGTATAACCTCCCTTTTACAAGTTTCCTCTCTCTCTCTCACATACCTTTGATAGCCCTAAACCCTTTAGAAACCCTGCAAAGCTTTAGGAAACTCTCTTGCATTTTCTAGAAAAGCCCTAGGCACTCCTATTTATAGTTTAGGAAACTTTCTTTCGCACCTTGTTGCGAAAGGCTTCAAATTTTCACAGTGCACAAGATTCGGACTCAAATCTGCGTAAACTCAAGTCGAGTCGAGTCCTCGACTAGTCGAGCACCCTTTTGACCGGTCGAGCACCTCGGAGAAAATACATCAATTAGTCACTGGACTTTGAGTTGAGCCCCACTCGACCAGTCGGTCGAGCGGCCCACTCGACCAATCGAGCAGCACATAAATAGACAAATCGTCATCCTACAAGGACATTGTCTCTCCTCTCGAACCTGGAGGAAAACCCCATAAAATCTCTCCTTTTTGACTTAGGAGGGATTCACCTTCTTCAAGCCACTGGTTTCTACAAACCTCAAACTTGCCCTTAAGTAAAGCCTTGGTCATCATGTTTAACCCATTATCGTCCGTGTGGACCTTCTCAAGCCGTAACACCTTCTCTTCCAAAGTATCCCCGATCTAGTGATACCGAATCTCTATGTGCTTTTACTTGGAGTGCCGACTTGGATTGCTCAAGTGTATACCACTTTGACTATTGCAATAGACCATGTGCTGCTCCTGCTTCAGGCTAAGTTCTTGTAGGAACCTCTTCATCTAAAGCATCTCTTTACATACTTCTGTGACTGCAATGTACTCGGCCTCTATCATCAACAATGCTATGACCTTCTATAGCTTGCTCTGCTAAGAGACTGCTCCCCCTGCAAATGTGAACATGAACCCTGATGTAGACTTCCTGGAGTCTATGTCACCTGCCATATCTGCATTTGTGTAGCCCTCTAACACAGGTTTTCTGTCACCATATCATAGGCTCAACCTAGATGAGCCTCTTAGATATCGTAGTATCCACTTCACCGCTACCTAATGTTCTTTGCCAGGATTGGCAAGATACCGGCTGACAACATCAACCGCGTATGCTATGTTTGGCCGTGTACACACCATAGTATACATCAAACCTCCTAGTGCTGACACGTAGGGTATCTTCTACATCTCATCCACCTCTACCTTCATCTTGGGACACTGCATGCCGCTCAATCTGAAGTGACCATCCAGTGGAGTACTGACCGGCTTCGCTACATTCATATTGAATCGCTTTAGGACTTTCTCAATATACTGCTCTTGTGACAACCAAAGCTTTCTGCTGCTTTTGTCACGAGTTGTCTCAATTCCTAGGATCTATTTAGCCAGGACTAAGTCTTTCATCACAAACGACTTGCCTAATTCTTGTTTTAACCTATTAATCTTCTTGATGTCTTTTCCCATGATGAGCATGTCCTCAACGTATGAAAGTAGAACTAAGAAATCACCATCTGAGAACTTGCGCGTGAACACATAGTGGTCCGACTCCGTCTTGTCATATCCATGCTTTAACATGAACGAGTCAAACTTCTTGTACCATTGCCTTGGAGCTTGTTTCAGCTCATACAAGCTCTTCCTCAGCCTACACACCATATGCTCTTTGCTCTTGACTTTGAACCCCTCCGGTTGGTGCATGTAGATCTCTTCTTCCATGTCACCATGGAGAAATGCAGTTTTAACATCAACTGCTCTATCTCCAGATCTATGCTAACCGCCAATTTAGGCAACACCCGCATGGATGTCATCTTCACCAATGGTGAAAATATCATCTCGAAGTCTATACCTCTCCTCTGACCAAACCTTTTCACCACAAGTCTGGCCTTGAACCTCGTTTGTGAATTCTTTTACTCAATCTTCTTTTTGAATACCCACTTGTTGCTCAAAACTTTCTTGCCCTTAGGCAATTTCACCATATCATAGGAGTGGTTCTTATGCAAGGATTTCATCTCCTCTTGCATAGCTTTCAACCACTCCCCTTATGCTAGTCGGCTAGGGCCTAAGAATAATCTTCTGGCTCTCCCCCATCAGTGAGCATAATATACTCATGCGGCGAATACATCTTGGACGGATATCTGTCCCTAGACGACCTCCTCACCTATGGCTCAACACGTGGATCAAGTGGGGGCTGCTCCCCGGGTCCATCTTCTGTAGGAACTCCCTCGTCCTCTACGCCTTGTTGTACTCCCCCATCATCAGGCACCACGGGAGGAATAACCTGATTTATGTCTTCTAGGTCACCTAAACTAGGCTGGTTCTTTCCTGGCTTACCAATGTCTTCTATATACTGATCTTCAAAGAAAATCACATCTCTGCTCCTGACGAGCTTCTTCTCGGTCGGATCCCATAATCTGTAACCAAACTTTTCATCACCGTACCCCAAGAACACACACTGCCTGATCTTCATATCGAGCTTGGACCTCTCATCCTTTGGTACGTGAATAGATGCCCTACATCCAAACACCCTGAGATGACTGTACGATGGATCTTGTCCAGTCCACACCTTCTCAGGTACTTCTCCATTCAACGGGGCTGATGGAGACCTGTTTATCAAATACACTGCCGTGTGCATTGCTTCTCCCCAGAACATCTTGGGCAACTTCGCATGGGATAACATGCATCTGATTCTCTCTACAATGGTGCGATTCATTCGCTCAGCTACACCATTATGCTGGGGGGTCTTGGGAACCGTCTGTTCATGCCGTATACCCAGGGACTTACAATACTCATGAAAGTTGCCAATGTATTCACCACCATTGTCAGTGCGGATGCACTTCAATGATCTACCTGTCTCTCTCTCGACCATAGCATGAAATAATTTAAACACACCAAAGACCTCGTCCTTGGATTTCAAAGCATAAACCCAAACCCTCCTAGATGCATCATCTATAAAAGTGACAAAATACAATGCCCCACCCAAGGTTTTTGTCCTCATAAGACCACAAACATCAGAATAAACCAAATCTAATGCATGCACTTTATTAACATGAGAAGCAGATTTAACAAATGAAACTCTATGTTGTTTCCCTGATAAACAATCAATACAGGTTTTGAGAGGTATACCTGTCATGTCTGGAAGGAGCTGCTTCCTCGCTAGTAGCTGAAGCCCTTTTTCACTCATGTGGCCTAGACGCCTGTGCCACATGTCAATAGCTGAATCTTCCGCTGCGTTCAACCCACCCTTGCACACACTGACACTTGCCTTGTAAAGGGTGCAACACTTCTTTCCTCTAGCTGTGATCAACGAACCCTTGATGAGCTTCCAGCGCCCACTAGCAAACTGGCTTTCATAGCCATTATCATCCAACCTTCCCGTCGACATCAAGTTGAGGCGAAGGTCTGGGATATGCCTCACATCCCTGAGAACCAATGTGCAGCCCACATCGGTCTTCACACAAATATCACCGACCCCTACGATCTTCGATACGCCAGAATTTTTCATCTTCACGGTCCCAAAGTCACCTGACTTGTAGCTTGTGAAGAAGTCCCTGCGTGGAGTCACATGAAACGAGGCTCCCAAGTCTATCACGTAGTCAGTGTCCTGACTCATAGCCGTGAGACAAACATCATGATCTGCAGAAAGAATAACTACAATGTTGCAATCTGAAGCGACCGTAGTGGAATCTGATTCATCTTCCTTTTCCCTTCCTTTTCCTTTCTTGTCGTTCTTCTTACCACGATATTCATGCTTGTAGTGGCCCTTCTTGTCACAATTCCAGCATTCAACATCCTTCCTGGTACTCAACTTGCCTCTGGATTTATCTTCAGCATTCCTACCCTTCCTGTTCTTTCCTCTCCCCGTTCTGTGTCACAAGGGTCTCTTGGAGTAGACCCACGAGACTTCCTCCTTGTCTCCTCATTGAAGAGACAACTGGTTACTTGTTCCATGGATATTTTTCCGTCGGCGCGGAGTTACTTAGAGACACCACCAATCTCTCCCAACTCTGTTAGGCAATGAACTAAGCAATAGAAAGCCTCGCAATTCATCATCCAGACCATCTTTATAGCGGTGAGTGGTTCACTATATTGCTAACCTCATTCATGTGCTCGGCAATAGAACCACCATCTTTGAACTTGAGATTCATAAGTCGCCTTATCAAAAAAATCTTATTACCGACTGTTTTCCTCTCATACAACCCTTCCAATTTCAACCATAGGCTGCGGCTGAAGTCTCCTTAGACATATGGTAGAACACGTAATCATCCAACCATTGTCTAATAAACCCCATCGCCTTCGGTCCATCTTCTTCCAATCATCATCGGCATATCCTCGGATTTTGCCTTTGATATGCCTAAAATTGAAAAATATAAGTCTTGCAATAAAGCAAGTCCTCCATCTTAGCCTTCCATATGCTCCAATTAGAACCATTGAGGCCGATCATCCTCGATGAGCCACTTTCCATAATTCAAAACCGATCCCACTGCGTTTAATGAACTTAGTTCTAATACCACTTTGTTGGGGGCCTTCGCACAAAACCTTAGGATCTAGCCTCCCAAAACAAATAACGCAATGAAATAAATCAAAGTATAAACCACACCACACAAGAGATTTTTACGTGGAAAACTCTCAAAGAGGTAAAAACCACGGGACCTCGTCCAGATCAACTATCCACTATGAAGTGGAATGTTACAACCTTCTTCACTCACGCATGAGTGGATAAACAATAAGAGAATAAAAGAAAAACTGAAAGATCTCACCGATCACGAGGACGTAGAAGTGATGAGATGTTGATTGCATAGTAGATTACCTCCGCGAGCATAACCTCCCTTCTACAAGCTTCCTTTCTCTCTTTCTCTCTCTCACACACACCTTTGATAGCCCTAAACCCTTTCGTAAACCTTTGCAAAGCTTTAAAAAACCCTTTTGCATTACCTAGAAAAGCCCTAGACACCCATATTTATAGTTTAGGAAACTCTCTTTCGCACCCTATTGCGAAAGGTCTTAGATTTGCGCAGTCTGCATAAGATTCGGACTCAAATCTGCTTAAGCTCGACTGGTCGAGCAGTGTCCTCGACTGGTAGAGCAGCCCACTAGACCTGTCGAGTACCTCCCTCAACTGGTCGAGCACCTCAGAGAAAATACATCAATTGGTCGCTGAACTTTGAGTCAAGCCCCACTCGACCGATCGAGCGCCACCCACGACCGGTCGAGCAGCGCGGTGAACTACTCCGAATTTTCAACCCGCTGCGCTGTCTCTCCCCTGAACTGAGGAGGAAACCCCATCAAATCTCTCCTGGTGATGTATTTGCACAGCCCGACTTATACCGCCGCTTGGTTGGGAGTCCGGTTTACTTAACAATGACTCATCCAATATTGCCTACGTTATCCAAGTCGTCGCTGGTTTGTATCTGCTCCTCGGACTCTTCATATGACTGCGATGTTGCGCATCCTACGGTACTACGTGGAACTGCGGATCGATCACTGTTCTTCTCCTCCACGGCAACTCTAGATTTTCGTGCTTATTCGGATGTTGATTGGGCCGGTTGCGCTCTCACACGAAGATCTACTATTGGCTACTATGTTTTTCTCGGCACTTCTCTTATCTCTTGGAAGTGTAAGAAGCGAGGTCATTGTTTCCAAATCAAGCACGGAAGTCGAGTATGTCCGCTGTTGTAGTGAGATTGTCTGGTTACATGGACTTCTTTCCGACTTAGGCGTTCATCTATAAAATCTACTCCACTTCATGTAGATAATCTTAGTGTCATTGATTGCCTCTAACCCTATTTTTCATGAACACAAAGCATGTTGAGGTTGATTGTTCTTCATCCGAGAGAAATTTCATCTAGGCTCATTTCTCTTTCACATGTCGCATCCCATGATCGATTGCAGACATTCTCATGAAGTCCCTCACTGTATGTCACTCATTTCTAGTTGACAAACTATTACTTGTCGATGACCAACATTAGTTTGAGGGGGATGTTAGACAAGAAACATGCCTTGCATAGCTAATTTCCATATTAGACAGGCCACATGCCTTATATAGCTAATTTCCATATATAGATTCTATTTTTATCATTTACCATGTATAGATGATTGTAGATCTCTATATATTCAACCCTTTAGAGTTGTCTCAAATATAATGAAATTTTGTAGGATATTGGAGAAGAAGCCTAAATGAAGAAGAATTTCAGGAACCTGTTGCTCTGTTATCTCTCTTCTTCAGGGGATTCAAGTGTCTCAAGTTACTCATGACTCCCTCGTCTGGAAATTCTCCAACTCAGGAATCTTTTCTACTAGATCCTGCTACTCAATTCTCACTGGAGAAGAAAGCCACACCCCGAGGATCTGGCTCCATGGAGCTCCTTTGAAAGTAGCTGCTTTTGCGTGACCATTTGCTCATGCATTGCCCTTTCTCTTCCTTTGTCTGGTCTGGTATCCTCAGTTTGGCTTCCGTGTTTTGGGTGATGCCAGGTTCAATCGACTGTCTTTTCTGAGCCTGGGCCTTTAGAAGGATACTACTCCACAATATGTGCCCTGAAGCTGCCCAAGCCCTGGCAGACCAGCCTTGAGTCAGATTGCACACATTTTGGGAAGACTTAAGCTATCTTGAACTTATGAATCACTGGTGTGGAAATTTCTTTTGCTCATGAGCAATAAAATATTAGTAAATGATTAATCTATTCCTCACTGGAGCAGCATGTTAGACACCTATTCAACATCATCAAATCACAATTTTTGAGGTTTTTTTTGAAGTCCAGCTGTCCAAACAAAAGCATTCATGTTGAGGGGAGGCTTAGTCACACGGACCTTGGTCCACCAGCTCCCCTGTCTTTAGATACTAATGAATATCACAACCTAACTGAGAAATACCATCTGGCTCAAGTCCGGATGCACCGGTACGCTCGCTCAAACGGAATACAAACGCTTCCAACAGCGTCGTCAACGGAGAAGAGAGTTATCCTATTTCCTGGTCCAGGAGGTTTCTACAAAAAGAGAGAATCTAGATCACCTTTTCATTATTTCTTTGAAACCAATCACTGATCAACACACATCTGTAATTTGCAAGAAGCTAAAACCTTTCAAACCTCTCACACAACGGACTCTGCCTGATCCCATCGAACCGGTAGAACCGTGGAACCCTGAACGGATCCGTGTGCACCCCTATTAGCTATAATATATATGATGCCTCAGGATGCGGGCCTCAATATCAAAGATCCCACTCTAAGATTTTACTGGGATGATCTCCTACCCATTGGGGGCCACAAGAATTAATCTCAGCAATGAACAACTCCCATCTCCATCTCTTCACAATTATTTGCTTAAAGCTGAAATATCTATAGACTGGATGACACAAAGGCCCAGCCCACCAGCATCAACTGGCTTGCGCATACCTGGTCCCATGCAACTAGATGAAACCTATGGTTCCCTTCTTCATCATTCCAAAAAAAAGTTTTTCAGGAAAGACTATTCTTGCCACTATCTTCACCGGTCATCTGGTAATAGATCACAAAACGATTAACAGACTTTCAGAAGAGATTTTATAAGTGTGATCCCTGAATGAGAGAAATTTATCTTTTCACTGAGCTAGTCTTCTGATGAAATTCTCAAGAAGTTTGTTCCAGCAACCTGATGGTGGTCTTTTAACTAAAATTGGCATTTCCAAGAAAGGGGATCATGTTGCCCCAAGCTGGATACATAAAGGCTTCTGCCCATGGATGCATCACTGACGAAAGCATGAAGGGCAATTTGGAGGAGAACAAGTGAGTAGGACTCATAAAAGCGTAAAATCTTCCTTTGTTTTTCAAAATCAAAATTTTTTTTATTTTTTTGTTGGTTCATTCATTTTGAAGGCATTTTCCTAGAATTATGTCTTTGCACATTATATTGTTTGCCTTACCACATTATTCTTAGACAGTTGGTGCTTTATACATATTTTTGAAAGGAGTAAGATATTTGAATTTGTTACTAAACATGGTATATCTTTAGGCTCCTGAGCTTGATAAAGGATGTTGAGGTGTGGAGCCAACACACCAATGCGCCCGTTCACAAATCTTGGCATTATCGCGCTACTCGACTAGTCGAGTGGGCCGCTCGACCGATCGAGCGGTGCTCGACTCAAAGTCCAAATGAGCTAATGTTTTGAAATTCTGCGGTGCTCGACCGGTCGAGTAGGGTACTCGACTAGTCAAGGCTATGCAGATCCTAGTCCGAATTTGGTGCGGACTAAATTTGAGTCGGTCTTTCGCAAGGTGTGAAAGGGAGTTGCTTAAACTATACATAGGGGTCCTAGGGTTATTCTAGGGGTATGAAAAAGGGCTTTCTAAAGCTAGGCTAAGGGTTATCTCTATGTATGGGAGCAAGGGAAAAGTTAGTATATTGCTTGTAATCTCATTTTCTTTATAGTTAAAGTTTGCACCCGTGGTTTTTACCCTTGTTGGAATTTTTCCACGTATATTCTATTTTGTGGTTTGTTAGTATGCTTAGATTCTACTTATAGATTATTTTTCTTCTTGTTTATTGTTTATGGGTGAGATCGGAGATTGGATCTCGGTTCACTACGTTGTTGGCGTGCTGCACAACAACTGGTATCAAAGCTATTGGTTTAGTTCTATTGGGAGCGATGACGGAAGAAGAGAAAACTAGAATTGAGAAGTTTGATGGTTCAAACTTTGCCTTCTGAAAGATGCAGATGGAGGATTATCTATATCAGAAGGACCTTTATATTCCTCTAGGAGGAAAAGAGAAGAAATCATAAAAGATGACAGATGATGAATGGTTTTTATTAGATCGAAAGGCTTTAGGAATGATCTGATTCTCTTTGTCTAAGAGCGTCGCCTTCAATATATCTAAGGTGAAAACTATGAAAGAATTAACTGAAGCCCTAGCCATTATGTATGAAAAACCCTCAGCATCCAATAAAGTTCATCTTATGAAACAACTATTCAACATGAAGATGTCAGATGATGGGAGCGTAGTTGAATATCTAAACGAGTTAAATACAATCATGAGCCAGTTGGAATCCGTTGACATTATTTTTAAGGATGAGGTCAGGGCGTTATTAATCTTGTCCAGTTTGTCAAACTATTGGGATGGTTTGGTGATTACTGTGAGCAATTTTTTAGGGTCGACAAAGCTAAAATTTGATGATGTGGCCGGTCTAATTCTCAACGAAGAATCTAGAAGAAAGGCATCAAGAGTTTTGGGAGATTCAGGGAATGCTCTAAACATTGAAGGAAGATGAAGATCGCTGAACAAAGGAGGCAATAAACATGGACGTTCTAAGTCAAGGAAGAAGTCCAAGGGACCGAAAGACAAAGACGGGTGTTGGCATTGCGGCAAGAAGGGGCATATGAAACGTGATTGGAGGGCGCTCAAGAAACAAGAAGGAAGCTCTCAAGGCGGGAAGGATTCATGAATCTATCTGAGGAAAGTGACACAGGGGCGTTGATCTTGTCTCTTGATGCGAGGAATGAGTCTTGGGTTATAGACTCAGGTGCTTTGTTTCATGTCACTTCGTGTAAGGAAGTTCTGCGTGATTATGTGTCAGGTG
This sequence comes from Magnolia sinica, assembly GCF_029962835.1. Classification (NCBI taxonomy): domain Eukaryota; kingdom Viridiplantae; phylum Streptophyta; class Magnoliopsida; order Magnoliales; family Magnoliaceae; genus Magnolia; species Magnolia sinica. Next base: position 69,175,154 of record NC_080589.1, on the reverse strand, counting down.
ACTTTGGGAGAGTCTACCTAGGTGATGATGAGTCGTGCAGTATTATTGAAAAAGGGTACGTTCATGTAAATCAGAAATACGGAACGGTTTTGAAATTGAAGGATGTCAGACATGTACCGAGTTTAAAACATAACTTGATCTCAGTGGGGTAGTTGACCGATATCGGTTATGTAACGACATTCACTAGTGATTCCTGGAAGATCACAAAAGGTGCCTTGGTGATATCTCGAGGCAAGAAGGAAGGTACTTTATACATAACGTTAGGATTGTATAATTCACTCGTAGTCGCATCAACTAGAGTGAATGGACAGTTATGGCATCAGAGGTTGAGACATATGAGTGAGAAGGGGATGAAAGTGCTATTGTCTAAAGGAAAGTTACCAGGGCTGAAGTCTACTGACTTGGAATTTTGCAAGGACTGCGTGTATGACAAGCAGAAGAAGGTAAGCTTAAAGAAGACAGGACGCGCTCCAAAGACACATCTGTTGAAGCTTGTACAGACTGATGTGTGAGAACCGACACAGGTATCATCTCTTGGTGACTCATGTTATTTTATTTCTTTTATTGATGATGCTAGTAGAAAACTGTGGATTTATTTCTTAAAGCACAAATCTGATGTATTTGATGTATTTAAGAAGTGAAAAGTTATGGTAGAAAACGAGACAGTAAAACGGTAAAATGTCTCAAATCATATAATGGGAGAGAGAAGTTTGAGGAGGATTATGCAAGAAATGGAATCAAACATCGAGAAAATGATTCCAGGGACACTATAGCAGAGCGGTGTGGTGAGCGCATTAACAGGACCATTCTTGAGCGTGCCAGAGCACGAGGTTACATGCAGATTGACTACGACGTTTTGGGCGAGATGTTTTAAATATCACGCATATCTCATCAATAGAAGTCCTCAACACCATTGGATGGTGGGCTACCAAGAAATGTGGACTAGGAAAGAAGTAAACCTTGCATATCTCAAAGTGTTCGGTTACACTTCATATGTTCACATTGATGCAACGCATAAACAAGTTGGATGCGAAGTCCATGAGATGCACGTTTATAGGTTACGGGCATCATGATTTTGGCTACAGTTGGGATAGAGAAAACAAGAAAATCATCAAAAGCAAAGACGTACTCTTCAATGAAAAAGTGAGGTATAAGGACACTGTGCAGGAAAATAAAGCCGATGAGAAAGAATTTGTAGAGTTAAAAGAGTTACCGAACACGGGTGTTACAGTGCCACAGGATAATCATGCACATGAGCATTATGAGGCAGAGCCAAGACACCGATTGTGAGGAGGTCTACTCGGAAGAGGAGACCCACGCCCGATACTCACCCTCCTTACATTATCTACTCCTGATATAATGGTGAACCAGAGTGTTTTGAAGAGGCATTACATGGATACATGGGTTAAGTGGGAGCAGTCATGGATAATGAGATGGACTCTCTTGAGTCTAATTGTACATAGGATCTATTCACTCTACCTAAGGGTAAGAAAGTTCTTCATAACAAGTGGATTTACAAACCGAAGGAGGAGAATGGTTTGAAATAGTACAAGGTTAGATTGGTTATGAAAGAGTTTCAACAAAAGGTAGGTATCGATTTTACTCATTGAAATATTTTCACCTGTAGTGAAAATGTCTACGATTTGCATGGTTTTGAGTATAGTGGCTATAAAGGACTTACATATAGAGCGGTAGATGTTAAGACAACCTTTCTTCATGGGGACCTTGAAGAAGAGATATATATGCATCACCGACATGATACGTGACACCGGAAAGGAGAACAAAGTGTGTAGATTGAAGAAAAGTCTATACGGCCTGAAGCAGCCCCAAGGCAATGGTATAAGAAGTTCGACAGTTTCATGTTGGGAAATAGTTATAGGAGATGTCATGTAGACCACTTTGTTGGTATTTGAAGAAGTTTGATATGTCGTACATCATTCTTCTTCGTACGTTGATAATATGCTTGTGGCTAGATCAAGTATGAAGGACCTCTCAGATCTCACAAGACAACTGTCAGAGAATTGCCATGAAGGATTTAGGAGTTGCAAAATAAATCCTAGGCATGAGGATAAAGGGTGACAGAAAATAAGAAATTAGTTTTGTTATAGGTAGAGTGCATAGCCAAAGTATTTGATCGATTTAGTATGGGAGGTGTTAAGTCGGTTAGTACTCTATTAGCCAACCACTTCAAGCTTCTAAGAAGTAAGGTGTAAAGACGCGGAGGAACGAGACTACATGGGTAAAGTCTCATATGCGTCCTATTGGGAGTCTTATGTATGCTATGGCGAGCATGAGACCGGACATTGTTCAAGCGGTGAGAGTTATTAATGTGTTCATGAACAACCCAGGAATGAATATTGGGAAGTTGTGAAGTGGATCCTCGATACTTGGTAGGTACTGTGGATATAGGGTCTGTGTTATGGAGGATCGGAAATCAAGCTACAAGGCTACGTAGATTCGATTTAGTAGGAGATATCGACAGCAGAAGAAGCACTACAGTTATGTCTTTACTCTAGGTAGTCTGCGTTGGGTCTCTCATTATAAGATACTATCTATTAGTACAACTAAGTAATATGTCATGTATATAATCATGCAAGGAGATGATATGGATGCAAGGTTTCATGGAAGAATTGGGTAAGAAGCAAGCAGATTGCAAGTTGTACGTTATCAAAGTGCAATACACTTGGCTAAGAATTCAGCATTTCATTTAAGGACCAAGCATATTGACATCAGATATCACTTCATACATTTGTTACTCGGAGATAGATCGATTGCTTTGGAGAAGATTCATACAAGTGAGAATCCTGCAGATATGCCGACTAAGGCAGTCACACGGGAGAAGCTGAAACTCTGTTCAGCTTTGATTGGTCTTTAGGCTTAAAGATAGGAAGGTGGTACACTCTGGATGTAGAAAATGAAGGCTTATGGCGATGTGTCTCCAAGTGGGAGATTGTTGAGATGTGGAGTCACATCTGGGCAGCGCCACTCGACCGATCAATGGGCCCACTTGACCGGTTGAGGGCTGGCTCGACTCAAAGTCCAGCAAGTTATGATTTTTTTGGTCCGAGGTGTTCGACCGGTCGAGGCCCTTGCTTGACCGGTCGAGGTTACACAGATTCGTTTCCGGATTTTGCACGGACTGCGAATTTTTGAGATGGTTTTGCAAGAGATGTGAAAGAGAAGTTGCCTAAACTATAAATAGGGGTCCCTAGGGCTTTTCTAGGGTAATGAGAAGTATTCTAAAGTGTGGGCAAAGGGTTTTCTCTATACATCTAAAGGAAAAAGGTTAGTATATTGCTTGTAATCTCATTTTCTTCATAGTGGAAGTTTTGCATCGTGGTTTTTTACCCTTGTTGGGGTTTTTTTATGTATATCTTGTCTTGTGGTTTGTTTGAAATGCTTATAAGTTAATTAATAAAAAAAATTTTAAGAATTTTTAAAAATCTAAAACAGTGAAAATCCGGAACGTTACATGCGCAATACCAATCACGCTAGGAGGATTTCAAATCCAGGGGGTTCTGAATGTAGGGGTTCCAAATCCACACTCCCAAACCATCCCTAATGTTAGGCATTCAATCAACATTGTTTTCTATGATGCATGTCTTGGAATTTAGGTCTACTTCATTTTTAGGCTTCTAAAATGGATGCATGGTGGGGATGAAACACACATTAAGTGGGCCCAATTAGTATAGACTGTTAGTAGATCTGGATCCGTCAAATAAGCATTACAGTTGCCTACTAAGTTTTTTTAAATGATGGACATTGAATAACTACTTTATTTCCTATGGTGGGGTCAACATATGATTTAAATCTAACTCATCTTTAGGATCAAGACATATGGAAAAATGGATATATATCCAAACGGTGTGGACGTACATCATGGTGGGGCCAGAGACCATCGACCGCTAGCCACCTGGCTAGTGGCAACGTCACGAGCCAAGCCGCGTCCGTTCAATCCCCTACTGTGTCCTCCACCTGAGATCTGCCTGATTTTGGGCTCACGACCTAATATGACCTGGAAAAATGGATGAACGGCGTGGATAAAATCCAGACATCACCGTGGCCCCAGAGAGCCCCTGCCGAGACCGGAAGCGGATTAGCTGGTGTACCATGAAATCGGTTTGCGTACTGTCAGTACGCTTTTATCGTACTGAGTAAACTCAGTTGGGCCTACTACGAATGAACGTTGGTTATCTACGCCATCTATCCGTTTTTCAGTTATTTTAGTGGTTGAGTCCAAAATACAAGTATACCCAAAGCTTAAGGGTACCACACTAAAAGGAAACAGTGGGAATAATTACTTCCACCGTTGAAACCTTGCTATGGTCCACAGTGATGTTTATTTGTCATCCAACTTGTTCATAAGATAAACAAGACATGGACATAGGGAAAACACGGATATCAGCGGAAAACAAGAATATCAGCTTGATCCAGAACATCAAAATTTTCAAGGGTAGAATTTTAATTCACACTGTTTCCCATGGTGAGGTCCACTTGAGATTTGGATATATTCAATTTTTGGGTTCAAGCCCTCAAATTATCTTTTAGAATGGACGGACGGAGTAGATAAAATATTTAAATCACGGAGGACCCCCACAGAGTTTAACTCGCAATCGGCTTCGTGTACCACACACCAGCTATATAGTTGCTGTGGGTGCGTGTCCACACTCCTACGACCACGGCTAAAATGGGATCAAAATTACGTAGCCCACAATGATCTATTTATTATATCCACACCATTAATCCATTTGGCGAGATCATTTTACAGTATTACCTAAAAAATGAATCATATCCAAAGCTCAAATGGACCACATCACATATAGCAGCTGGGATAATGTTTTTCACCGTCAAAACATTCTTAGTGCCCACCCTAACGTTTAATTTCCATCCAATCTGTTTATAAAGTCAAAAAGACCTGTGTTAAGAGGAAAAATAAATATCATATTGATCCAAAACTTCTATAAACCCCAAAAGGTTTTCAATGGTAGACATACAATGTCCCACTGCTTTTTTCAGTGTGGTGCGTTTGGTCTTTATATATTTATTATTTTTCGGTTCAAGCCTTACGAACGAGCTCGCCAAATGGATGGACGGTTTGGATATAACGTATACTTAATAATGGGACCCACAGAAGTTGCTGACGTCAATGCAGCAGCTCTATGTGTGGTACCGGAGCTAATCCGCTTCCGCCGAGACTCCTCTCCGCTCTCCACGAACCTAGAGCAGGCGCACCCGAGAGCGAAAAGAGAGAACCGAGAGAGAGAGAGAGAGAGAGAGAGAGAGAGAGAGTTTGAAGGAAGAGATGACGGTGAGGATAGAAGAGGTGCAGTCGACGACGAAGAAGCAGAGAATAGCTACTCATACCCACATCAAAGGCCTTGGTCTCGAGGTTCTCTCTCTCTCTCTCTCTCTCTCTCTCTCTCTCTCTCGCCTTTTGGTTTTCTGGGTCTCTGTAAAACACCTCTCTATTATCTGAGAAATCGGTTTTTTGGGTTTTTGGGCTTTTGGGGTTTAGGGTTTTAGGGCCTGTTTGGATGCCTGTAACATTTCTAAAATGTAACAAAGTTACAGGTGAGATTATTACAGTGGTGTTTGCGGGAGGAAAGTTACAGGTAACTTTCTCTCAACCTGTGACATTCTTACAGTAGAAAGATGCAAAAATGATACAGGCACTTGAGTCGTTTTTCAAGTTACCTGTATCTTTGATCCGCGTAACGGTTGGAAATTTTGAAATCAAAATTTCTGGAAAGAATCGCAACTTCCCTCTCGACTGTCTCTATCTCCCTCTCTCAGCCTCCGTATCCCTCTCTTAGTCTCCTTCTCCCTCCCCCATTGAGCTTTAGCAATGTTGGAAAACCCCTCTCTTTCTTTCTTTCTTTCTTCTTCTTCTTCTTCTTCCCTTTTTTTTTTTTTTTTTTTTTTTTGCGTAAGACACAGTTTTTGGCTAGGAGGCGTGGGTAATGGCCGATGGTTTGTGGGGTCCACCATCTTGTATTTATTTTATCTATGCCGTCCATCCATTCTTTTGAATCGTTTTAGGGCTTGATTCCAAAAAATGATGCATATCTAAATCTCAAGTGAACCACACCACAGAAAACAGTAATGATTGAAAGTCCACCATTAAAAAACTCCTAGGGTCTACTGTAATGTTTGTTTCACATCCAACCTGTTGATTAGGTCAGAAAGACCTGGATGAAGGAAACAAAACAAATATCAGTTTGAACCAAATCATTGGTGGCCCACACCACATGAAACAGTGGTGACATAATGGAGAGAATTTATATCCATGCCATTCCATTGTTCATTTTGTACAGGTGGGGCTTGTTGGTCAGTGCAACTTGTCCCCGAGTAGGTCCCAAATCTGTTTTAACATATATGGTTTTTTAAACACTCCCAATTTCCATTTGCATTGGGATTCCGCAAGTCCTCGGGTGTTTTGAAATTGAGTGTGCACTGCATGGTTAACATATCCATTTGAAACTATCCCAACTTCCATTTGCATTTGGATTCTCACATGTCCTCAGGGTGATGGGAAATTGAGTCTACACTGCTGTGTTTTCATATTTGGCTTCAAAGAGTCCCAAGTTCCATTTGCATCTAGATTCTTGCATGTTGTCAGATGGTGGGAAATTGAGGGTACACTGAAGTGTAAAGATATCTGGTTTTAAACAGTCATTTGATATTGATCCATTTTAATAATGTCCCACTTGGAAAATTTAAATGCTAATGCAGAATTTGGTAGAAGCAGCTTCCTATGCTTGTGATTTCTTTTTAAGTGATCCTTGCTAACAAGAGTCACTCTTGTGGGAAATTTTTGCTTAGATACGTTACCTCGAGTTTCTTTCCCACATTACAAACACTTCAAAAACATGAGCCCACTTGTTAATTAGTTTAGCCTAAGAATCGACCAAACTATTCATTTACATGGGTTTAATAAAATGGAATAATTTTATCCAATCTTTTTCATGTGTCAATCTGATTTTTCAACGATTTCCTGTTTCAAGCTCTACTTAGTGTGAATATACAACTTATTACCTATAAAAAAGTTACAAGTTATCCAAATACAAAAATGAAGTTACCTGTAAGTAAGTTACAACTTACATCCAAACAGTATTACCTGTAACTTTCTTTCACCTGTAAGTTACACGTAACTTTCTTACAACTTAAAAAAATTACAGGCATCCATGTAACTATTCGTTTTTTTTTTTTTTCCCACTATTGGGTCTAGGATTTTTAAGGCTTTTGTTTGATTGGTTTTGGGTTATGAGATTGTAATAGTATTTGTATATTTTTACAGGCAAATGGGAGAGCGATTCCCATGGCTGCTGGATTTGTGGGCCAGGTTGGGGCCAGAGAAGCTGCTGGCCTTGTCGTTGATATGATACGACAGAAGAAGATGGCGGGCCGGGCACTTCTACTCGCGGGGCCTCCCGGGACCGGGAAGACTGCATTGGCTCTCGGTATATCTCAGGAGCTCGGAAGCAAGGTACTTATCGTCTTCATTTGTATTTTCTATTGCCATTGCCCCTGCCAATCTTTTGTTTCATCTTGCAAGCAGAGTTGTTTTGTTGAATTTCTTGTTTGGATGCCTGTAAGTTGGGTAAAATGTATGTGACTTACAGGGAAGTCACTTACAGGTGGTGTTTTGTGGAGAAAATTCACCTGTAAGTCACTTATAGGCAAATCTTCCAGGAAACTGCGGGGGGCTGGGGGTGAGAAGTAAGTGACTTACAGGCCCAACGTTCGGATTTTTGAAAAGAGGGAAAGGGGGAGAAATGCACCAACAGCCTACCTGCTCCAATCTCTCTCTCTCTCTCTCTCTCTCTGCAATCGTCTCTCTTTCTCTCTGTCTCTGCAATCAACTCTCTCCCTCTCTCTCTACAATTGCCGTGCGCCTCTCTCCGGTTGCTAGGGTTACAAGCTTTTTTTTTTTTTTTTTCTTGCTTTTGAATCGGGCCCAATTCGTTGAGGCCGTGACAATGGGACCCGCCTCATGTATTGATATATCCACACTATTCATCAGTTCTGCAATCTCGTTTTAGGGCTTGGGCAAAAAAATGAGGCAAATCCAAATCTCAAGTGGGTCACATCACATGAAACAATGGTGATTGAATGCCACCATTAAAGACTACATAGGGCCCATCATTATGTTTATTTGCCATCCAACCTGTTGATAAGGTCACACATACGTAGATAAGGGAAAACATAAATATAAAGCTTGATCCAACTCTTTTGCAGCCCACAAGAAATTCTATTGGTGGGCATTCAATTACCATAGTTTCTTGTGGTGTGGCTCATCTAAGATTTGGATTTCTTTTTTTGGGGCCATGCCTCATAATGAATTGATGAAACATGCATCAAGGCAGGTCCCATGGTCCAGTCCATCATGGTGGACCATTGCTCTTATATTATTAATTTTTTTATTTAACTATTGCCCATTAAGATGGACCAATTTTATTTTATTAAACCATCTCATGTGTGGTCCCAGAAGTTATACAATGAACAATGATCAGGCTCTATTCAGGCTTTCAGGATTGGCATTGAGTGAGAAAGCCGAGTTGCTTCCAACAATTTGAATCATATACAATCCAACTCTATAAATGAGTTATTATCAACATCTGCTTCTGGAGTTCTGGCTAATCTAATGTCTTCAATGGCCTCGAAAGAATCCATAGTCTCTTTGTTGGATGTTTCTTTAGTATGTTGCACTATTTTCTTATAGTCATTCTTCTTGTTGTAAATCCGGCAAAGAACCTAATCATCTAGCTACAACAAAAAGATTTCTTAATGAGCGCAATTAAAATTTTCCCATAGTTTCATACCAATTCTTATATTAAGTTATTGCTCTATATTATAGGCGAATTAATCCCTTTTATCTCATAGCTCATGCCCCACATCTCATGGGTCAGGACCTCGGACGAACCCCCCTTGTGGGCCCCAAATCACATGGGCTGCCCACACAGGCCGCCCACCCTGAGTGTCCTCGCATCCCACGGGCTACCCCACTCGAGCCCGGTGTGAAATGCGCATTAATCACCCCTGGTAAGGAGTCTCGAACACGAGACCTCCCCCATGGGCCCCAAATCACATGGGTCACCCACCTCGAGTGTGCCCCTACATCCAACAGGTGCTACAACAAAAAGATTTCTTAATGAGTCCAATTAAAAATTTCCCATAGTTTCCTACCAATTCTTATATTAAGTTATTGCTCTACATTACAAGTATTTTGAATTTGTGGGCCCACTTTTATGGTTAACTTGATAATTGTTTTAGCTTAAGAATTGGCTTAAATATTTATCTAGATGGGCCTAACGTAATTGTATATTTGGTGCCAAGATTTTTTTTTTTTAATGTAATCATAACATTTTGGAATGATTCCCTACGCTAAACTTGGTTCGATGTGAATATACAGCTTCTTACCTGTAAGTAACTTACAGGTTACCCAAACACAAAAACCAACTTACCTGTAAGTGACTTACAACTTACATCCAAACACTTGTAAGTGACTTTCACATGTAAGTGACTTACCTGTAAGTCACAACTTAAAGAACTTATAGGCATCCAAACAGGCTTAGAATTTGGTGTTGGTTTTGTCTATTATTATGTTATCGTCTTTTGACAGAGCAGAATGGAAGGTTGAAGTTCGTCGAAAGAGGAAATATGCACATAACATTTGGTTCGAACAGGGCTACTTAACCTCATTCCATGCAGTGGGGCCCACTTACAATTGTCTGGTGGGCCCACCGTGGATAGGTGGCAATTCACAAAATAATGATGCAGGAAAATTGAAGTCTGAAGAAGGATAGTTAAAGGTTGAACACAACCAATTGTCCATAGACCGTTGGAAGGAGTCCATCACCTGGATGGGAGATATCTACTCCATCACCCATCCACAATGTGGTCACCAGATGAATCATGAATGATTTTAGCTGCTGCAAGGCGGGCCCCATATTTGCAGAATGCTGGCACCAAAAGGGGAAAAATGCCACTGGTATTGGCTAAGCATTGTGAAGCGTTCTCTCCCATGAAAGGATCTATAAAGGCCTGTATTTTACAAGTTTGCAGATCAGGCTATACAAGTTTTTTGAGCTCTTCAAGTTTATAATCTGCTTTGCAAACTTGTTTCATCTCAAGTAGGATTTGTAGTTTTTTCTTGTGTAGAAAGGCACAATAAAAAGGCTCAGTTGTCTGCCTGGGATGTGTTATTTATCCAATCCTCATATGAAAGATGGGCTTATTCCGTTTGGTCTCCTATTCGAATTGGTTATGAACTGTATCTTTTTAACAAAGACATGTACAATATTTGCTCGATTTTCATGTCACTGAATGAATGCAGGTTCCCTTCTGCCCGATGGTGGGTTCAGAAGTATACTCGTCAGAAGTAAAGAAAACAGAAGTCCTTATGGAAAATTTTCGAAGGGCTATTGGCCTACGTATCAAGGAAAATAAGGAAGTTTATGAAGGAGAGGCAAGTGTTTCCTGCTTAATTGTTTAGATGAGGGTATTTGGATTGACATTTGATGCATCCAATTATTGTATTAGGGTTTTCGTTTTCTCTCTATCTGGATTGACATTTGACAATTGATATCTAGTGTCTATGGATACACTCTTATTTTAGGTAACTGAACTCTCGCCAGAAGAAACTGAGAGTACGACAGGTGGCTATGGGAAAAGTATTAGTCATGTAATTATTGGACTTAAGACAATCAAGGGAACTAAGCAGCTGAAGTTGGATCCAACCATCTACGATGCTTTAATTAAGGAAAAGGTAATGCATTTTGGTTTGTTTATTTTCTCAAGTATAACAGTGTGAATGAGCATGTAACGAGAGGGTCATTTTCAATGCATTCATGTTTGAACATGGAATATTTGGAAATCTTCTTGATTTGTAAGATGCTACTGTATCTTCGTATATATGTTTAGGATGGTGAGAGGTTGGGGTATGGGGAGATCAAAGACAATATTATGTAAGTTTACCTTTGTTCTTGATTTCCTTCCTGAAAGAACTTACTTATTTTGTACTGCCACTTTAGAGAGCTTCCAACTACATTACTAAGATTTTCTTGGGGAACATTAACGACATACATTAGTGTTATTCTCATTAAATTCCATAAATTTAGTCAACTATTTCCATTACCAAGGGATTTTTTAAGAGATAAAACTATCAATTAGAATATAAAAAAGGGAAAGAACTTCCATACAAATAGTGTCACAGCGAACGCCATGTCTCTTGATACAAATATCTACTGGCAAGGAATACAAACGATCCCATCTTTCCTTCCATTCAATTGTTCTTGCATTTGTAGGTAACCATTTTCCCCCTCTATACTGATAATTCAATATGTTGCCTACAAACTCCAAATAAATATTATATAGTTGTTTATTGCATAGTTACCGGGTTCACGGTTTGACCATTTAGAGTATGAGTTAGCAGCATAGTGACAAATCTGGTTCTCAGGAATTTCTTGGCTAGAAATTTCTCAGAGATTTTCAAAATTTGAGGATTTTCTCGGGATATTATCAGGAAAAGACAACCTTCATAGGAGATTGTGAGTCCTGCCTAATGTTTGCCTTATGTTTATGGAGAATGCGGAGATGATTGATCATTTTTTTTTTTTTTTATTGGCTACCCTTTTGTGAGTAAGGTTTGGAAGCATTTTTTGTGTCTCCTTCATGCTTATTGGGTAATGTCGAAGACAATGGATTACCTTCCGTGGGCTTCACATGGGGGAGTAGTAGGAAAATCTAGGAAGGCCAGATGAAGGTTGATTATCTCGGCCTTACTTCGGGTTGTTTCAGGAATAAGAGAGCGTCTATGAGAAGGTTATTAGAAGAATTAAAGGTCTTGTTTCGGGATGGGCAGTCTCTGTACAAGCAGTCACAACCATTGCCACAACTCAATAAAATTGTTGTTATCTCTAAAAAAAGAAAATATTGCTGAAAATAAAATATTTGTTTTAAATTAATGAATAAATTTAAAATTTAAATATATTTACACAACAAATTACTTAAGCTTTTTTACTATTTTCTAAGTTAATATTATGATATTTATCACGATATTTTAAAATAAATCTGCTAGGATTTTGAAAATCTTGCGATGATATTGTGATAATATTGTTTAGTGTATTTTTGCAATATTATCTTGATTTTTTCAAAATCTTGGTGATATTTGTCACACTGTTTGCAGTTTGATACCTTCTGAAGGACCCTAATTTGTGGGTAGACTTCATTTAGAGGCCTGTTTGGATGTACCCTTGAAAGGGGCGGTTGAGGCCTAAACCCTGTATTGAGCCAAATTGCAGTTGGTGTGATGCATTTGGATGCACTTTGCGGACTCCCATTTGATCCCACACTTGAGAAAATAGGCTCTAGAAAGCCCGCTCACTGATTCGGCAAGTTGATTGAAGAAGTAGGCTTGAAAATCCATTTTGTGGAAACCCCCTTTTGTGGAAGTGTGTCCAAATGGGCCTTTAGTTTGTTTTGAGATTCCCAATTTGCAAATTGAGTTGGCCTAGTTCAATGATCTAATTTGATGCATTTAGATACATGCCATGAAACTTTAGCTAGTTTTCTTGAAAATTAAAATAATATTTTCATGGTTTGTGGATCCCATGTAGATTGGGCATGCTTCTAAATTGGATTGATTGGACAAGCAACACCTTTTTTATTTTCTTTTTGATTCATATTAAGATAATTATTGGAAGCACCAAATGGGCAAAACTTACAAGTCCGCAATGGATAAGAGTCCCAATACAAAGTGAAGAACTTAAGGATCCCTTCACTAGCTAGTGAGTTCTACAAATAATCTCTCTAGGAGTTCAGTGATGCCGATAATCGATCTCCATATGGCGGGATTACATTCTTAAACCATTATAAATTAATGTAAGACGGGGAGACATTCTTTAATCATTATAAATGAATGCAGGATGTTGAGAGGTTGGACGACTACCAAAAGACTAAACTATCTCATTTGAAGAATCTACTTGCACCATTTATGATTTGCCTATCCAATTTTCAGATATTTCAGTCCCAATTTTGGTTGCTGGACCCAGTCAGCTTGGGAAAGAAGAAAATATAGATACATGCACATCTCAACACACATTGAAACTGGACACTTGTTATTGACTTCGGACTTTTTATTTTTCATTTTAACTATCTATTTGATGCCATTAATTAGATGGTTGGAATGATGCTTTCAGAGTGCAAGTTTGGGTTATGATATGTCTGACTACAGTGGGACACGTGCTTTGGATCGTTAGCTCAGACTCAAAGTACATGTATGCCATGCGCATGGTTGCCATGTGCATGTTGTGGACTGTCATACTCCCCAAGAGCATCAATTATTTTTCTCATTACCTTAAATGGCTACTGTCCTAGAAAATAATGATAGTTTACCACCATTTTTTCTATTGCAATGCTTCATCCACTGTACACACTGCATACATGTATGGTAATCTGGAGCTCTCAAATTGTGTGCCTCACCGTGGATTGAGTATTGCTCAAAATTTATGGTTATTTATTTATTTATTTTTAAATTTAAGGTAACATGGGACTGGAACCCGTGACTTCAATGTTGAAACGCACTCTGTCTACCACTGAGCCATTGCTCGAAATTTATGTTAGTTGAACAAATTAATGATTTGAACTGGTTTGTTGACCGCTAACCATTTTATATCTTTCATTGCAATTGGTAGCACCCTTGGATGGTTAGGAATGCTCAATCAGTGTGATGTCTGGTTATGCTACATCCACAATGATCCCATGATTTGCATTTTATAGGTTAGGCCCACCTGCACTGCATCACATGTGTATGGTGAATGAGACAACATCTTAAAAACTAATATATAACTATAATATTTCCCTGATTTGAGAGAAGAAAACATTTTCAAGTCAAGGCTAGATAAACTATTCCTGTCTTTAGTTGGATTTTGCTTGAACACTTTGAGCATTTGAAAATGGGTTTTAATCAGTTGAAGGACGAATAGTTGTTTATCAACCGAGAGAAGGGTGAGACAACATTCTTGGGGAACTGATTTATTTTGGATTTGTCATTTGTCATCATATTTTAAGTTGTGGTGCTTCATCCACTAGATGTGTGATTCATGTATGGAAATCATGATTGTCCAAATCTTGGGCCACATTGTGGATAGCATTGAGCCCAAAATTTACTTTGATCAATGATGCTAACGATTTGATTTCTCTCATTGCCTTTTGACAATGAACCATTTTATCTTTAATTGTCTAATTATCCAATTAGTTTGTTGGGGGGTCATTTGATCAATGCTACTTCAGGGGTTGTTTGATGTGTGGAAAACTCTTCTTACCATGTGTGCAGAGGTTTCTATTGTTTTGATGTAGCTATCACTTAACTGTTTGGATTGGCGGAAACCAAAATGTCGGTATGGAAACCCCAATATCACACAAGAGGAAAGGGAAATGTGTGGAAAAGAATCTATGCTAATTTGTTTATTTTAGTTCATGTAATTTCCATAGAAATGTTAAAAGGACAATGGTAAAAAAGTGAATGTTGTCTCCCGTAACTATGAAAATCTAGATTTGACAAGTTATTCCGAGGAAATGAAAATCACCATTTTTTGAGAAAATCATGGAAATGGAAATCTATTTCCAGTCCATAGATAAATTTTCTTCCACAAACATGGGAAAACATCACATCTTTTTCCATGGTTTTCAAACTGATTTCACCAATCAAAAGAGCCCCACTGAAGGCTTCCCATGGACATGGCTTTCTAGAAAAAAATTGCGTATTCTTGTGCCCACGTGGTAGGCTGGAATGCAGCTATCCACGGACAAGTCTATCTACCAAAATGGCTCTCTACTCCACTTTCCTAATTCAACCACCATGCTCTGGTTGATGCAACCTGTTGGTACATGGCCCCGTTTGAGAATAGAGCATCTTTACATTTTAGACCCAGTTAGTGCATGGTTTAGATTTTGCACGTGTTTGCTGTGGTGGCATGTGTGCCACAACAGTCCTCTTTAATATTTCTTCGGCCATATACTGATGCAGGACAACTAACCACTTGCTATGCCCCTGCATTAATCACCTCCGGTGAGGAGTCTCGAACATGAGTTCTCCCGCTCTGATACCACTTTGATGCAGGACAACTAACCACTTGCGCTAAAAGCTCGAACTGATAAAGCGTGACGAATCAATCTCTTTATCTCATAGCCCCTATCTCAGGCTAGCCAAAGTTTTGATATCTTTACCTATAAATTGAGTCTTTCTCTCATTCCAAAGAACACGAATATACAAGATAATTCTGAAGCAAGTGAGAGAGAAGCTCTAAGTCCTTGGCAAGCTATTTGTTGGTATTTATACATTTTAATTTTAATAGCTTATTGGATTCTCTCACATCCCATGGGTTAGGTCTTCGGCCGAATGGCCCCACATCACATGGGTTCAGCCTCACACGAGCCACCCGCCTTTCACGGGCCGCCTACCCTGAGTGTGCCCTTGCATCCCACAGGCTGCCCCACTCGAGCCTTGTGTGAAAATGCCTATGCATTATATACTCTTTAGAGAAAGTACTTCTAGTAGGTGTCATCCAAACACAATCTCAACATCCATGGACCCCAATTCCATTAATCTAGACACAAAATCTCAACATCCATCGAAGCACTAGGATTTAAACATTGACATGGACTTTCCCTTGCAAGCTTCTATCCATGCGTCAGAACAACCATTAGGTCATCCACAATGGGCCCTATATTTCAGATGGTTTAGATTGTTTTTTTTTTTTTTTTTGAAAGGTGCTTTAGATTGACATTTATGTATGCACTTGCGCAAAGCAGCTGAAAAACCACAAAATGAAAAATGGTGGTGAATTAACACTTTAGCCTTAGGCATGGCCACGTGGGTAATGATTTTGTGTTTTTGCTCCCTTCCTGTGATTCTAGGAAGCAGGTAGGGTTGGTAATGATCGATTGCAAATCTAAGAATCACTATCATCTGCTAGCAACGACTTCTTCAACACCAGCATCATGATCATTGACACCGTCATTATTGTTGCTGTTGTTGTCATCATTGTCACCATCATCTTTTTCTTTTTAAGGATCAAGTTGATTCAATTTGCGAACTGAATCAAATATGCAGCCAACCTGTAATTTTATGGCAATTCAAACAGTGAATTTTCTGGTCGAAATGGTTCACTGTTCGATAAATGCCGAATTTATCTGGTCTAATGGTTTCAGTTCAAGAAAGGATTGAGGAACTAGGTAATTATGGTTTATTATAGCATTTTGTAGGATGATGTAAATATTATGATCCAAATTTTAACATTCTTACTCTTTGTTTTCTGAGTTCTCTTTTATCAGTCCACTGCAGAAATGTATTGCTTTGGTATCAAATGGTCTGGCTGGAATCCTCTGATAATTTCGCTCTACATATCTTTCAAAAAAAATCACTCTACAAATAATTTTGTTTTATTTTTTACTGCTGGTGCATGCATATTTTTCCTGCTACTTTTCGTTGTTAATTGTTGACCTCTGCATGTTGGTTTTGGTTAATGCCATCTGCAGGTTGCTGTTGGTGATGTTATATACATTGAGGCAAATAGTGGTGCAGTCAAAAGAGTAGGTAGAAGTGATGCTTTTGCCACGGAATTCGATCTTGAGGCAGAAGAGTATGTTCCACTTCCCAAAGGAGAGGTTCACAAGAAGAAGGAGATTGTGCAGGTAGCCTTTGATATATGCTAGAGTGGAAATCCTAACACATGGATAAGTGCATGCTTTACTTCTTTGCTCATATACACAAAACACAACTTGGTTCCCATAAATTGGAAGATATAAATCTTCATAAATCATAAGATGTGATGCAGCTGTGGTTGGGTTTCTATGTCATGTTAGTCATGTGGAACCATCACATGCTCACATAAGATGTGTTTCAAAATACTGCTACTACAGGACCGGCTACACTGACAAGCTACAGTAAGACACCACAATCCTGCTACACTAATGTGCCACAATACTTCTATATTTGGTCTATTTAGAGCTCTTTTATATAGGATTGACAATCGTGAATCTGTGATTAGAATTACCGTTGGGGGCATTACATACTCCTTATAGCCTATAGGATGTGTTTGGACTGGTTTTATTTTATCTTATTTTTTTGAATGGTAAACTTAAAATGCACTCAAAGAGAAAAGCAAAACATCATCAGGGAGTCAATTCTGGGTGAACCTCTCGTCACTGCAACTTTGCAAGGTAATTGGCAGTTTTGTTAGCCTCCCTTGAGCATTTAAAAGGCAACATTCCTATATAACAAAAGAGTCCTTATTTTGGCTATACCAAAAGCTTATTTCCATGGAGCATCTACACTAGAGAAGCCTACCTGATGGCATTTTGAGCATCGCCATCAATAACAAGAACCCCAGCATATGAGCATTCCAAATGCAAAGCCCTTTCCTTTGGGTCACCATCTTTGCCTCATTTGATCCCACCTCAATTCTAGGCGTGTAAGTGACCAATATAATTTTGCCCCAACCATTTCTTTGGACAGCTCCAGAATTTGAAGGACTTGGGTTCCCAGTCAAAATTGAGCTTGAAAAACCAGGAGGGAGGTGGCTTCCACGGTGTTTTAAATATCGATGATATCGGCTGATATATCCCACGATATATCTTGTATCCCACCCGTGCGATACAAAACACACAAGTAGTGGGATATATCCCACATGTTTGATCCGGTGAGCAATTTTTTATTTTATTTTTCTGTAAATCATGTTAAATTAGTGTCAAATTGCTACAAATCCATGATTTGTCATGTTTTGCATGACATGAAAAATCATGAATTGGGAACTTCGATTTCAAGATTTGGAGGAGAAGGACCGAGTTGCGGAAAAAAATAAAATAAAATCAAACATGTATGTAACCTAATCTAGTGACTCTTTTTTTGCTTTTGAATATATTGCTTGTGTTTCCACACATCTTCGTACATTTATAAATTATATGAATAGGCTTTGAATATACTTGTAGCATTTTAGTTAGACAACACATAGATTAGGATCCCATACAAAGAAACCTATTATGTGCACTTGTTTTTTGCAACGTTTTGATTTCTAAGTGTGTATTGATGTCTTTTTTAACAAGCACTAAAATTTTGTTGAAAAATTTGACCAATTTCCAATATTTCCCCATGTTTCCAATAACAATGATACATTACGCGATACCACCGATATATCCCATGCGATAACTGATACGTATATGTATCCCAAGGGTGAGATATGTGACATGATACCGATATTTCGAACATTGAAGATAACTGCTATTTAGTCAAGAAGGAGATCATTTTTAGATCTCCCTTGCATCTCTGGTCTAGTTAGGCTCGACTCTATCACAAACGTGACTACTATTTCTTTCTTTCTTTCTTTCTTCCTTCTCCTTCTTCTTCTTTCTTTTTAAATGCTTTCTGACAATGCAACCTTGCTACCAAATATTCTGCAATTTTGTTCTTTCCATATTCCCCATAGAATTGCACATGGGACCATTTTCAATGGGATCTTACCATTTCGGACAGACAAGCTGCATTGCCAAACTTAATATAAGATCTCCCACCATTGATGATCCACGAGATCCAAAAGGGTTGAAAAAAAGACTCATTGTGTTGGACTGGTTTTTTTTTTCCACAAAATTTTGCTGAATTGTGAAGGTTTTTACCAATTTTTCAACTTCTATTGTGAGTTTGGCAATCATATTGTTTATTTCCTTTCTTTGCTCTCCATTTCGGTTTTTGGATTTTATTTTGCTTGGGATCTTCAGTGACGTAGTTGACTGGTTTCTACAGTCAGCCTCAAGTTTCCACCAAGATGCAATCACCTCTTCATGTTCTACTCAAAATTTTCAATTTGATTTCAATTTCAACACGACACCTATTATTCTTAGGCTTTTCAGTAAATGGTCGATGTTCTTACTAGGTTTTTAACATTACTAGTCCAAGCATTTAACTTTGACAATAGTAGTACTTCGCTTTCTGATCAACTGTAATTTTCAATAATAAGGGAACCACTATCTTTAAAAATCCATGATTATGCCTTAAAATCTCAACACATTATGAAGAATTTGGAGTCATCTAAAAGAAATAATATCCAAGGAGCTCCCATGAGAGCTAACCTGTTTTGTTGGGAAGTGTGCTGCAGCAGTATATTGACTGTTGACAGTCTCCAAAGAAGAGGAATGCAGTTGGCAAACAGATGGGTGATGTGTGAACAAGCAGAAGAGAACTGTTCTCATTTGCTAGTCCATTGCAACTTTGCTTGGCAAATATGGGAAGCAGTATTTAACAACTTTGGGTCAATTGGGTTTGCCCAGCTTTTATGGGGGGATCTATGTTCGGGGTGGAAATGATTGAGGTTGAGACCTGTGGCAAGATTGCAATGAATGCTTGCTTTGGAATCTTCATTGTGGATGATTTGAAAGCAGAGAAATCACCGGATATTTAATGGGAAGGAAAACTCGGCAGGGGTAGTGTTTAGCAAAATATTCCTGCTGATTGTGGAATGGAACATTTTGGAGAAGTGGTTAAGAGGTTTTCAAAGGAAATTTCATTCAGGCTGGGATTCAATCCTGCTTTCAGGAGAAAGGTTTTCACCTCTCTAGTGGAGCCTTTGGAAGGTTCCGGTTGGGCTCGAGGCAGGTCACATGGGATGTGATAAAATTTCAGGGTG
The DNA here is from genome assembly GCF_029962835.1 of Magnolia sinica. Classification (NCBI taxonomy): domain Eukaryota; kingdom Viridiplantae; phylum Streptophyta; class Magnoliopsida; order Magnoliales; family Magnoliaceae; genus Magnolia; species Magnolia sinica. Next base: position 69,155,475 of record NC_080589.1, on the reverse strand, counting down.
CTTTGCCACATCTCTGTTCAATCCTTGAAACTAAGGGTTGTACTTTTTTTTTTTTGGAAGGTTAAGGGCTCTCCTTCTTCCTGTGAATGGCACAAGCTATGCTCTCCATTTTGGCTTTGAGCAAGCGTAAAAGCAGCAACAATGTCGCGGCTGATGATGGTTATTGAGCAGAGCAGGCAAGCCCAGCTCACCAACATCAATAAGCTCAAGAGCGCTGCCCCTCTCTCGAATAAGAAGCTGGAACAGCAAGTGCAGAAAGCACCTGAAGTTGTTCCAAATGGAATTCAGGTTCATGTTGGGAACCTTCCAAAGAAAAAGAACATCCATGGGGATCTGCAGTTGGCATTTAAAGGGTTTCCTGGCATTGTTAATATAAGCCAACGGTTTCTGGAAACAAAAAGACGAGGGACCCTGTTTGCAAGGGCTTTGCCTTCCTTTACTTCAAATTTGAAGAGACTGCAATAGGTTTGTGCAGACATATTTCTAGCAAAGTATACAGTTGGGTAAGATTAAAAAGATAACTTGAGAGATTGCAAATCCACGGTACTATTACAAACAAATAGCGATCTGCATTTCTCCGTCTACCTAGCCGAGGTTTCTGAAATGGAGGAAGAGACAGATGCAGATAGCCTTTCTTGGGATTTACAGGAAGGAGCCTTCTATGAAGGAGGATCTGAAATTTCGATCGATGGCAGCACTGAAGATTCTGCTGAGTTTGTTTACAGCATGGAGGATGAGCATACATTCTCAGATTGGGAAGAGATCAAAGTGGGTATCAAACATGTCAATGTATCCGAGCCAAATAATGAAGAAAGTGAGAGACCAAAGAAAGAAGTGGTCTCTAAGGGGGTGTTTGGATCATAAGTTACTTAAGATAAGCTACTTATGCCTTAAGTAGCTTTTCTTGGTTTCTACTTATTAAGCTGAAGTGAGTAAGTAGCTTTAAGTAAAAAAGTTATATTTGATCTTAAACCAAACTTACTTATCCCAAATAAGTTACTTATCTACTGATGTAAGTAGAAAAGTAACTTATTTGGCGGTATCCAAATGGGCCCTAAGCAGTGGAGTAAGAATCGAGTGGTATGGAAGCAGCAAATGGTCAAAGAAAAATCTGACAAGGCCTTAAGATTAGAAGCCCCTGGATCCGCCAGGAGATTGAAGATAATGGGCGTGTTCTCAAAATATGGAGTAAAAGCTGACACGGGTTCATCGTCGTAGATTTGAGCTGATAGGCAACCCCCTTTTGATCTTCCTCCCTGTATTCAGTCCCTAAGCTCCGTCCATTTGGTCTATAATGTACTGATTCATGGCTTCACAGCAATTTGAGCTTGATAGTTTTAAATTTATAGTTTTTTTTTTTGTTCTCTTTTCTTTTTCTTGTGTGCACCCTTTTTTTTTTTTTTTTTTTTTTATAAATATACATCATTCCAAGATATATATATATATATATATATATATATATATATATATAGATATATATATATATATATATATATATATATATTAAGGTGCGTGTGTGAGATGCCCGGTAGGTTGCATCTGCCATTATCAAACATAAGGTGCAAGGCAACCATTCAGAAGAAGGAAAAAAAGGGTCCAACCCTAGAGCATTAGCTTTTGTTGGGAGGCAGGCCTTGATAAAACTCTTCCAGCAGACCATCTCCATAGTCCATACAGAAAGCTCGTTCTTCCTATTACTAATGCGGAGTCTGTGGACCATCTACTCATCCATTCAGTGTCAGTATTCTTTATTGTTGGGGATTGTTTGGAGTGGAGTTGGTCATGCCTGCTACCACAGTGTCTCCCATAGCAGCTGTTGGAAACTCGGGGGTTTGGGTTTCTATCTTTTAGAGGCTGCATGATCTGGCACCTTGTTCTTGGGATATTCTATGGTCCATATGCAAGGAGCAATGTAATTGTGCCTTTAAGAACAAAAGGGAGTCAGCGTAAAGAGTTGTGGAAAGAAAGCCAGGGAAGAGTTGCCTCATTGGTAGTTTGTCAGGAGTTGGGGGGGATTTAAAAAAGCCAATTTTCTAAGAGGATGGGTCAAGTGTTGAAGATGTGAGAAGAGATCTACTTTGGTGAACAGATGGAGTCTTCCATCAATTGGACTGCTTAATTAAAAACTCTGATGGCTATTCCCTGGGAAACTGGTCTGGCAGGAGTGGGTGGTCTAACATTGGACAGCTATGGAGGGGTGAGAAAGGATGTCTCAGGCCTGGCTGGGGTTTGCAACTCCTCTGAGGTGGATACATGAACTCTTCGGAGTTTGGACAGCGGTCAAAGAGCCATTACGTGTGCACTCAGGGCCTTTAGTGCTTGAGGGTGATCTGTTGAATGTCATTCAGTTGTAAGCTCATCATTTGAGTACTCTTGGATAGTAGCTGAGTGGGTGGATGAGATGAGAAACTTATCTGTGGGTCGTCAAGTTCCCTTTTTTCAACCTGGCATGTGTTCTAGCTAAAAAGGGTGTTCTTAGGATAGAGGTGTCCTTTGGGGATACTCTCCTGCTGGTCTCAATCTTGCATGTGCACATGACATTTAGCTGCGAATCGGTTGTCCTCTGTAGACGATCTCACTAAAAAATCAGGCTTTGTCCGCTTATCAGGTGGGCAATGCGTGTGTGGGAACAATGAACAGTCTAAAAAATTGTGAATGGTCCACATTTAACATAGAGATGTGGCTTACCTGATGAGTAAACTGTCATGTTTTTGGGTCACATCATCTACATGGTGTTAGGACCCACCTGATGCATGTCCCTGTGCCAGATTTGCATGTGTGGCCTTGTACAAAGTTGTTCATGACCTGTTTACTAAAAGTCGTAATAAAAATAACAAGAATAATTTGTGTGGTATGTAATGGCAATATTAGTGCAATGGTAAATTTTATTTGAAACATTGGATGTGTGCATAGGTAAATTCGTAGATGAGTTAGTGTTGGGCCATTAGATCATCAAGGATAAGATTGGTCTAATGGTAGAAGAATGTAGTGCGTTGAAGTCACGTTCAAAATCCTATGCTAGAGTCAGCATTGCTAGCCATGTAGGATTTTAGGGTGCATTTGGTAACACTAGCAGAAGCTACTTAGTAGCTTCTCTTTTAAAATAAAAGCTGTTCTAAAGTGTAAAGGTGTTTGGGAACATTTTCTTATGAGAACCTTTCTCTAATGAATTTGAAGTAGTTTTTTTTTTTTATTTGGAAAGATGAGAAATTTTGTTACAAAAAAAGAAGAAGAGCAGAAACAAACAACAACCAGAAAAGCATAAAAACAAGAAAAAAGGACAAAAATACAACCACAGCCCCAAGGCTGAGAAAAGAAACCCAGTGACCCAAGGAAGAAATAACTACACTGACACAACCACAAGAAAAGTAGGTTAGAAGTGCTTCCCAAGAAAAGTAAGGGGGGACATATCTCTCTCTCTCTCTCTCTCTCTCTCTCTCTCTCTCAGAGTCAAACAATTGTTGGGCCGACATGATAGATAGTCTAGGTCCATGTGGGCCACACCTTCGATCTGTAATCATATGTGTGGACATTAGATGGTTGTTCCTGAATGGTCCTATTCGAACGATACAAAATGAATGGTTAGCTTAGATAAATATCAAAGATGAATGGTTTTAATCTTTCAAAAAAAGAAAAGAAAAGAAGATGAACGGTTTAATTAGGCCAAAATTGAAGATCAACACCTTGATTAGACTGATGTTGAAGATGTATGGTTTGGTTGTGTTGAAATTGTAGTAAATGGTTTATTGAAAATCAACAACCCAATTGGACTGATGTCGAAGGCGAATGGCCAACTCCAGACGATACCAAAGATGAATGGTCGGATTGGGCGGATATAAAAGATGAATATTTAGCCAATAATTGAAGATCAATGGTCCGGTTGGGTGGATATTAAAGATGAACAACCCAATTATGTTGAATTTGGAGATAAATGGTCCAACTAGTCCAATTTTGAAATTAATGGGCTGATTGGACTGATATCTGAGTTTAATGGTCCAATTTCAATGATAATAGAAATGAATGGCCTGTTTGGACTGATATCAAAGATGAAAGACCTAATTAGTCTAATATTGAATATCAATGGTTCGATTGGACCGATATTAAAAATGGACAGTCAGATTGAGCTGATATTGAAAGAGAATGGTCCGATTAGACTGATGTCTAAGCCAAAATGATCTGATTCAAATGATATTGAAGATGAACAATTTGAATAGTCTAAAATTGAATATCAACAGTCCAATTGGACCAATAGTGAAGATTTTTTTTTTGAAAGATGATTCAATTTATTAAAGCCCAAGGCTGAAAAAAGAAAAACAACCAAAAATTCAAAGAAACAAAAACAAAAGAGACAAATGAAAAATAGAACAAACCCATGAAACTACATACTTAGGTAGCCCACTCCCTGATATACATGACAACCCTATGAAGAACCCCGACCATATAGCCACTAAGCAACGATTATTCTTTCGATCCAAATAGACTAGAGAACAGCGAGCAAGGCAATCCTCCATCCGCAAATACCAAGGGAACCCCCTCCTCCAACGTGCCAAGAATGGAATAGGCTCTCAACCGAACTTGGCATCACCCATGAAACATTCGGGGATCAAAGAATGCTGGACCACACCATTCTGGAGGAGCAATGGATAAATAAATGGTCCCCAGACTCCTTAGTACTTAGACACAGGAGAAGCATTTGGCTACGTCGTGGATCTCTTACAAAGATTGTCAATAGTTAGAACCCAATTTCTCTTGGCCAACCAGGCAAGGGCAATGATCTTCGGAGGAGCACTGTAAGACCACACATTGGCAATGTGACTATTGAAGCCCCCAGTCTTAGACCGGGACAATAAAGAATAAAAGGATCGCACCAAGAAGATACTGGATTTGTTGAAGCGCCAAACGAGAGTCTTCCACACCTGGAGAGTGAGATCCCTGCAAGCAAGAAAGAAGAGAAGCTAGATCATCGATTTTAAAATCATATAAATCCTGGTGGCAAGGAGGAACCCACTCCCCTTGAATTTTGGCTCGAAAACAACCGGCCATAGAGATATTTTCCCCAAGGCAGAGGCTAGCCAGAGCAGAGAAGGATGATAGAAGTGAAGAGTAATGTTGTCGAATCGCATATGTGATCATGTGTGTGTGTGTGTGTGTGTGTGTGTGTGTGTGTGTGTGTGTGTGTGTGTGTGTGTGTGTTAGGGAAAAATTCAAAAATATAAGAAAATGAGGAGAACTTTTCCAAGTTAATAGATAACTAATTTTACATATTTAAAATACATTTGAAAGAGATAAAATCAATTAAACATCAAGTCATTCACATTTAACAATATAGTTAACAAGAAGTAACAACAAAATCAACAAGCTATTTATTTATTATGGTAGAAAATCAACAAGCTATCTTCCTTGAAACTTAAAAGTGCTTGAATCTTGATCTTCCAACTTCCAAGAGAGAGAGAGAGAGAGAGAGAGAGAGAGAGAGAGAGAGAGAGAGAGAGATTAAGAGAATAGTGAGAAGCCTTTTTATAGATAAAATGTTATTATTATTATTATTTTTTGCAAAAAAATAAAAATAAAAATAAGAATTCAATTTTCCATGACCAATATGCGATCGCATATTTTCACATATGCAACATATGCGATCGCATGTGCCAGATCGCATATGCCATGATCGCATATGCGATCGGCATATGGATATGCGCACATGCGATCGCATATGCGCCTATGCGATTGCACATGACAACAATGGTGAAGAGTCTCTGCACCAAACATCCTCCTAAAATCTGACCCTGGACCCCTCCCTACTGCAAAGCTCAAACCAGCAGACATTAACAGAGTAACTCGAGTGATAATCTTCCAAATGAAGGAGGTTGATACAAAGATGAATCTTTGATCCACTAGCCCATGGGGGAAGAACCATACTTTGTAGCAATGACTTTCCTTCACAAACTGGACTCCTCCACTCCAGAATGCCAAACCCACTTGTCTAGCGGGGCCGAGTTAACCACATCGAGACGCCTTATGCCAGCACCCCCTTTGGCAATAGGACAACAAACCTCTTTTCAATTGAGCAAATGGAATTTCTTGGTCGAGGCACCTCCTTGCCGCGGTCTGACTTGGGACAACGAAACATGGACATAAAGTAAAAGGGGGGGCTAGAGAGGGAGGCTTTGGTCAAGGTAAACCTGCCCCCCAAGAGGGAGCAACTTGCTTTTCCAAGGAGAAAGCTTCTTCTCCATTCTCTAACCACCCAATCCCATAGGTGCTACGCAGGATTCCCAAAGCATAGAGGAAGGCCCATGTAAGAAAGAATGGAGCCAACCCAGCAACCAAAGATATCAGCTAACCAGGACACCTCTTCCTGAGAGACATCACTACCCATGAATTCACTCTTAGCCAAATTAATTAAGGCAAAAACAACTTTAAACCACTTGATAGCAATAGTGAAGATGAATAGTCTGATTGAGATGAAATTAGATATGAATGGTCCGATTGGGTCAATGTTGAACATGATTGGCCTAATTTGACTGATGTAAATCCAGATGATATGATTGGAATGATAGTATCATCCTAAAGATGAGTAGTCCAATTGGACTAAAATCAAAGATGAACGGTCTGGTTAGTCCGAAATTGAAGATCAACGATTTGACTGGACCTATATTGAAGATGAACGACCCCTCTGAGTGGAGATTAAAGATCATCAGTATGCTTGGATCAATATCAAAGAAGAACATTCTAAATGGGCCAAAATTACTGGTGAATTATCGGATTTTTCTAATATTGAAGATCAACAGTCTGTTTGGGTGGATATTGAAGATCAACAATTGGATTAGATCAATATTAAAGATGAATAGCCTGCTTGCGTTGAAATTGGTGATCAATGATCCGATTGGGCCAATATCGATGGTCAACAGTCTGATATTGAAGATGAACGACTGATTAGATCCAATCGATCTGTTCATCTACAATATCAGACTGTTGATCATCAATATCAACCAAATCGGGCCATTAATATCTAACATTGAGCCAATCATCTTCAATATTGACCTAATTGAACCGTTGATCATCAATTTTGGCCAATTCAAACTGTTCATCTTTGATATCAACCTAATCTGACCGTCCATATTAATGTTACTCGAATCAGAATATTCAAACTAGACATTGGTCCAATCGGGCAGTTTGTTTTCAATATTGGACCAATTAGACCATTTATCTTCAATTTCAACGCAATCGGATAGTTCATCTTTAAAATTGATCCAATCGAAGTGTTGATTTTCATTTTTAGACTAATTGGACCATCTGTGTTCGATATTGGTCCGATCAGACCATTCATCCTTAATATTATTTGAATTAGACCATTCATCTTTGATAATCAATCCAATTGGGCCGTTGATTTTCAATATCGGCTCAATTGGACCATTCATCTCCAATTTGAACACAACTAGACCATTCATCTTCAATATCAGTCCAATGGGCTAATTTGGACTAATTTGACTGTTTGTCTTTGATATGTGTCCAATTTGACCATTCATCTTTAGTATTGTATGAGTTAGATCATTCGGCTTTAACATTGGTCCAATTAGGCCGTTGATTTTCAATATCGGCCTAGTTGGACCAATCAATGACTAAGACTAGACGAACCCTCCCGTGGGTTTACCTATGGTTCATGGAATAAAGGTAGTGCCTACATGGACTTGGACTCCATCATGTGGGCCCATCAATTGTCCTACGAACAAATAGCAAAAGAAGCCAACCTTATAAGCTAAAAGCAGGTCTTGAGTAGAATTAGAAGCTACTTTTTAAAAGTTAGCAAAATAGTGTTTTACCCATGGCTATATTTACTTGGAAGCTGATAGGATAGGACTTCAGAATAAAACTCCTTTGCTGAAGTTGCAACGAAATGCCCCCTTAGTTGTCTTTTAGTTTAAGAGCTTGAAATATATTGCTAGGAGATCCATTGAAAAAAAATGTATTGTTAGGAGATGGTAATTAGCCATTTGCTAAATATTGTCCCATGGCACTTTTCTTCATACAGGCAGTCCTTTTTGAAACATGGCATTTAATGGTGGCCTGTGGTCATTATATCAGCATATGTTTTGTGGGCCTCATAATTTTTCTACTATTGGACCCAAAAGACTTGAAGTCACTGTTTGGCTCAGATTTTTGTATTCATGCTGGCGAAACCAAATGCAGAGTATTCTTTTCATGATAGACTGGCAGTTTTTCTTTTCTGGATCTTTGAATGGGCTTATGGTAGACCATAACGTGATGAATATCTTCACTTCTCTCTTTGCACAAGTACTTCTCTCTTTGCATAAGTACCATAAGTTTTATGCCCCCCCACCCATTTCTCCCTCTTTTGAGATGTTCTGATTGTTTATTTTTCGTTTCCTTGCTAGGATGTTACACTCCATGATTTGGATGCTGCAAATGCTCGCCCACAAGGAGGGCAAGATATATTATCGCTCATGGGCCAGATGATGAAACCCAGGAAGACTGAAATTACTGAAAAGCTACGACAAGAAATTAACAAGGTTCTGCCACTCTTCTTTGCATGGAATATGGCCTTTAATGTAAATTCATTATTTTAAGCTGCGTTTTCTTGCACAAAATATCATGAAATTTCATGAAATTTTGCAACAAACGAGGCTGCTTAATCATGAAATATCATGGAATCTCATGATGTTTGGAGCACCCAAATGCAGCCTTAGATACCATTCATCGTATTTAGGCAATTAGTAGCGAGTCCAGTGGAAATATGTATAGTGGGATGGTGGAAATGTGTGACCTTCTGAAAAAACCACATGGTTAACAGGTTGTTAACAGATATATCGATGAAGGGGTAGCAGAGCTTGTCCCTGGAGTCCTATTCATTGATGAGGTGCCCTTTCCTTTCAAGCCTCTTTCATTTCCTACATGGGTTAGTTTTCACAGTTCCTCTGGTTTGACATATCCTATTTGCAGGTTCACATGCTCGATATGGAATGCTTTTCATACCTTAACCGCGCCCTAGAAAGCTCACTATCACCAATAGTAATTTTTGCTACGAACAGAGGAATATGCAATGTCAGGTAATGAGAAACTCTAGGCTTTCATGAAATGTGAAAAGGTCTCAAAGTTGATTCCATGAAAAGTCATTTGTTTTCCATGCTCAGTTTGGCTGAGTGGATGAGTAAGTCGTCAATCACATGAAAAGTGCCCAAGTCCATCAAGTGGGTCTATTTTGAATAATCAAGGGTTTGGGACTAGGGACTCAGTGCTTGTTCAAACTTCAAAGCAAGTCAATTTGTTAGCATTTTTGGTCCACTAGCTAGTTCATTCTTGAACACTGCTTTCACATATATCAGCTGCTTTTACATGTAACACTGCTTCTTGGAAGATCCTACTTTTTGTTCTCTTATCTGAATTGTGTCCTTCCTAGAAATCTTTACATGCCTTTTTTAGCATTAATCTGCAATATCTTCCTGCAAGCTTATGCTATTTTTTTCTTCAATGCATATGATGTAGGGGAACTGATATGAGCAGTCCACATGGCAAACCTGTTGACCTGTAAGACCGTCTTGTGATTATACGGACAGAAACTTAAGGTCCAGCTGACATGATACAGGTTCATGCTCAATTACTTCTCTGTTTCTGTAAAAATTCAATTATGGTGATTTCATTGTACTATGAATTCTTTTCTTTTATCATTTCTGTGGGTTGTGGCCAGATATTGGCAATCCGCGCCCAGGTTGAGGAACTGGTCATTGATGAAGAGAGTCTTGCTTACCTAGGAGAGATGGGGCAACAGGCATCTTTAAGGTCCTCTTTTTATTAAGATTTATTTATTTATATATTTTTATTCCTTATGCCGCATCTGTCCTATCAGTTTTCCTATGCTAAGTGCATGTACTCTTTCATGTCTCAACAATCTGTTTCTTTGTGCATGGTTATTATTAATGGCATATTTTCTAGAACTGGCTGCTTGATCCAGGACATGAAAATTTAAATATGATATACGAAATTCCAGGCTTCAGATCATACTAGTTCAAACACAATCACACAAAATTCCACATCCCACATAACGTCAAGAACTCAACAAGGGAAATCTATGCGGGTCCAGGCCTACATATGCTAGAGCTGAAACAATTAATATTATAGGCCAAACAATGCTCAAAGGAGAGTAAATTCATTCACACATGCATAGAAATATTTCTCTAATCCAAGGGAGTCACATGTTCAATTTGGGAAACCCTTGGGTTAAAGAAAATGGATAGAAATTGGAGATTTAGGACAATCTAGGGTTAGGGTTAAGAAAATCAGGTGAGAGAAGAGTGAAAGAGAGGAGAGAGAGAACCCGTAACCAGCCCACGTGTGTGGACAACAGGTTGGGCCTGACGCACGTGCGTTGATGGTTGGCCGCACATGTGTGGGGCCCACGAACCCAAAAAATGCCCTCTTGGGTTTGGTTGGCCAGGGCTGAGCTTCAAAACGTCGAAGTTTCAAGTCGATCCGATGTACAGTCTAGGCGTGGTGATCCACCGAAGTTTCAGCCCCTCCTGCAGGGCCAGATTATGGAATTCTACTGAAGAAAGGAAAATTGCTGCAATAAAGGACAGATTTGTAGCGCAGATGATTATGCGAGATGAGAAGGGTAGATGGTAGCAGATAAGAGCAAATCGGGATAGATGTGGCTTTGCACCACGGTAGTTAGCCCTTCGAAGAAGGGAGGGCTTCGCACCCAACTAGGTTTTCATAACTCGGAAAGGAGTAGGAAAACGCTGCAATTTTTATTAATCTTCATTGAGAAAAAAAGCCTACAAGGGGTGCTTATTTATAAGAAAATCCTATACTCCTAAAACTCGTGCAATGTGCACAACCTATTATTTAGCGATGAAGTAAACACAAATAATAACTAATCAAAGTAATATAAACTGTCCATGATATTCTAAATAACATTAATAAGCAAAACCTAAAATATGAGACTAATCAGACTAGTGGGCCACGATCATGAGAACCCATGATGGGCTTTATTTGACTATTGGGCCCACTCTAAAGAACCAAAACTCAGTCTTCTAATTAGGGGGCCCTCCCTGGACGTCGTCATCAATCCAGATCGACGGTGGGGCCCTCCTCCTCCTTGCATACGTGCGTAGGGGGGGCGGCATGCGTGTGCATGTGCGCGTGATGTCCCCATCACTGCTGTACTCAATCTTTATCTTCATGATACACGGGTGTTCAAATACTCAACATGCACATGAATGTTAGACACATACAATGTGTTCTCACACCTAGATGCACTCACATCTGCTACCACATATCCATCCATGTTGCAGCCTTTTGCCCTTAATATACACATTCTCCCCCTCATATACACATTTGCCTCCCTTTATATGCACACAAATGTCCATCATGCATGTGAACTACCTACACATTTGTTTAGTTTTTTTTTTTTTTTTTTGACACTCCCATTCTTTTGCATGTATCATGCATGCATTGTACCCACGCAAATACATCCATCCATGCGCCATCATTTCTGTTCATATGCTTGTTGATATGCATGAAATGCACCTCACAGGCTCAGACCTACATGCTGTGCCCTCTCAAACACATGAGGTGTATTTCATTTCCAGTGAACTAGAGTTTCACGACTGGTAGTATGTAAAGCTTTCTTCTGTTTCCTCAGGCATGCAGTTCAGCTGTTAGCACCTGCCAGCATTGTGGCTAAAATGAACGGTAGAGATAACATCTGCAAGGTATGAATTTCATCACTCGATCTCAATGGTGTTTGTTGGCTCCTAGAATTTCTCTCATACCATCTGATCCTTCTCTTGTTTCTATTCTTAAAGGCGGATCTTGAGGAAGTGAGCAGTCTCTACCTGGATGCAAAATCTTCTGCTCGGCTTCTTCAAGAGCAGCAGGAAAGATACATCTCTTGATTGAACCTTCTGCCCTTAAACACACGTCCTTTGCAACGCCCTTTGAAAACTACAAAGCAGAAAACATATCCGCTATTCATCAGTTCTCTGGTACTGTGTGGACGTGCTTTCCTGTAGACATGCTGTTTATTTTGCAGAGGTGATAACAAAGTCGGGTTGTTGTAGTTTGGTCTGTTCTGCTGTTGTTCATTCTAGCCGTTTTTATTCTGTGGCTATTTATTTTGTTTCAATTGGCTTCACAGAAGGGTTTTACAGAGCCACAATAGAAGTATTTATGGATTTTTTTGGGATTTTCTGAGATTGAGAGGCCTGCCCCTCTCTGTTAGTGGGTAGGAGAACTGAAGGAATGCGAAAGAAGGCTGCCTCCTCTCTAAATCTGGACTTGAGATTTAATTCAACTTGTTTTTCTAGAGGTTGATCTTGCCTCAATTATAGGGCTGTCAACAAGGCCAGGCCTGGTGTTGGCTTCTGAAAATTTTGGCAGCTGGTAGGTTGGTCGATATGAACGTCTCTCTAGAGTAGGAACTATCAATGGACTGCCTGTGGTTGAGAACTCACCGGGCTGATCCGAAGTTCACTGCCTGTCATTTTTTCGTCGTTGAATGCCAAGCAAAGGCAATTACCAGTCTTTAGCTTTCCTAAGGCTGCAAATTTTCATGTCTAGGATCATCAAGTGTGTGTGGTTTTCAACACCAGGCCATTCAAAATTGTGTTCTATATATTTCTAAATTTAGTGCCATCTTTTGATCTATTTTTAAAGCAGTCATTCTTTTGATTTATGTGTCTATATAAAAACCTAAATCGAATCTAACTTATCCGCTGCAACGGAACTGACACGGTGTTGACTTGACCCAACTTGGTTCGAGTTAGTCCAGGCTTGACGCAGAGATGACGTGATGAGGTCGACCACCGTCTTCCTCAAGAGGATAACTGTTCCGAATCCAACTTCTCTGGACTCCTCGCAGAGGCTTCTCGAATCGACGAGAAAGAAAGCAAGCAAATAGAAAATAAATTTTACAAAATTCGAAATTGATTAATGAATAAAATAAATGAGTTCACAACCTGTTAAATAGGCATACCAAGCAATGGGAGTGAAATCAAAAGCAAATTATAACTAAAACTCCTAAAATTCACAGCTTACCATAAATAGGAAACTTAATATTTATAGATGGTCATGATGTCCACTAGTGCACAAGGTTTTTCGCCAAAAATAGTTTCTTATTTGGCTTCACCAAGCCGTTATCTTAATTATTCTAAGCTCTTTTCACGTTGGGCACTACTCCCCAACTCCTAAAGCCTAATGGATGAAGAGTTATAATCAAACTAAAATTTATTATATTATAGTAAAAATGAAATTAAAATTTATTATTTATAGTAAAAACGGAATTAAAATAGGGAAACGACTGTCGATCCAGGGGTATTTTGCTAATCCGGGTTTCGCAAATTCAGGTTAGGTGGCTAAAGTAGCTCGTTCTACCCCGAAATCGTATATTTTACGCCCGACAACTCATTTTGGATTGTGAGATATGCTCGATCTAAGGTCTGACGGTCTGGATCACTTCTGTTATCGACCGCTCCATTTTTGATCCATCTTGGCTGTCCGCAACCTGCTCTACATCAAGGCCGAACTCGAATTGGGTTAGGCATGCTGGACTCGCTACCAGGTTGAGTCGAGTTTGGGTCAGGTTTATTTCAAAACTGGATCGGATTGGGTTAGCCCTAACTTAGTTCGACTCGACTTGATGCCCGACTCTACTTGCGTAAGTTCTTGTCAAAACTTTTGTGGGCCATGGTAAAAGAAAATAGTTTCATCCCTTGATTTGCCTCTCTCTTTGATACGGCTCATCAGAGTTTTGGATCATGTTAAAAGTTGGGCTATAGGGGTTTCATGGGGTGCCACATCACATGGGTCGTTCGAATTCTGGGCCCATGGCACCTATGCAAAGGTGTGCAAGTGCACAAGCATGCATGTAAGCATGACTCACTCTCTCTCTATACATATATAGTGAAATGAAATGCTCACCTGCACACCAATTTTTCACGGGAACTTATGATAACTTTTTGAAAACTCATCTCACGTTATATGAGCACAAAATTTGAACCGTTCACATGATGAGGCACCCGTCAAACCCCCCATGCCAAACTTCCATCCAGATCCAAAACTCTGGTTGGCCATGGCAAAAGGAAATAGTTTCCTCTCTTGATATCTCCTCTCTCTACGCTAGTTGTAGGTAGCTAGTAGTTTCTTCATTGAAAGAGAAATTAGAATTAATAAATGTTACTTAAGGAAGTAGAGAAATGATTAGCTTGCGGGCCCCATTGTGGCATTAATGTGAAATCCACTCAACCATCAGGTGATTTACCCCATGATAGTCCTAGGGCCTGAAAATCAGCTCCATCCGTGATTCGCGCGAATCACACAATTGAAAATAGTGTACATAAAAAGCTCACCCTCCAAATTGTTTCCTTTGGTGGGGCTCACTTGAATTACTTACTATTTATAGTAAAAATGAAATTAAAATGGAAATTCGATTGTCAATCTAGTGGTATTTGGCAAATTCGGCGTGTGCAACCCGGTGTAGCTAGGTAGAGTGGCTAAAGTAGCTCGTCCTACCCTATCACCTTAGGGATCCTTTACGATAGGCCTCGTCTAGCTTTTTGTTGGCGGTTGCTCGAACCCATGTGCATGTCATGTAATTCTTTTGTGGATGAAATGAAAATATAAATATCATCTTGATCCAAAACTTTAGTGTCTTACGAAAAGTTTTTATCGGTGTCGTTCACCTTAAATTTGTATCTTCTTCGTTTTTTGGAACATACAGTAAGATAAAGTTGAAAAAAATAGATGGTGATTGACAATTACTGTGGGCCACAAAAGTTTTGGATCAAGATGATATTTATGATATTTATATGGTCCTTTCATCCAGTCTCTTTTACCTTAACATTGCCAACGGGATGGATGACAAATAAACATTCTGGTGGCCCTCTAAAAGTTTTTAATGGTGGGTATTCAGTCACCACCGTTTCCAGAGCTGTGTCCTCCTAAATTTTGGATCAGCTTCACTTTTGGGGCAAAGCCCTAAAATTATCTTTCAAAACGTATAGACGGCGTAGATGTAAGGCACATAAATCACGGAATGCTCCACGGTCAGGGATCGCGATACACCGAAGCCGTTTTCAATTACAGCTCTCCTCTCCCCCTTTGAAGCGGATTGCGCGGTGTGCCACCTCGGTGTTACGTTGATGTCACTAAGTTTCGTGGACCCCACCAATAATGTATGTGTTATATCCAAAATGTAAATACATTTTATAATAATATTTGAGGTCCTAACAGAGGCAATTTCAAATATCTGGTGGACCACACCACTGGAGACAATGCTTTCCACCGTTGAAAACTTCTTGGGCTCCACAGAAGTTTTGGATCAAACAGATATTAGGTTTTTCTCTTAATCCAGGTATTTATCCAAATGAACATTATGGTGATCCAGGTATTTATCCAAAAAAACATTATGGTGGGCTTGGAAGGTTTCAACGGTGAGTATCACTGTCCCCAGTTCTTTCTAGGGTGTGGCCGACCTGAGCCTTGGATCTATCTCAGTTTTTGTTTTGTATCCTAAAATGATCTCCGAAAATGGATGGACAGATTGGATATAAAACGTACATCACTAGGGGGCCCACAGAACTTGGAAATGTCAACAAACCACCGAGGTCACACACCACGCAATCCGTTTCTCTTACGTAGAGGAGGATGCGGATTTCCTGCGAAAGGCTAGGTGGGGCCACTGTGATGTTTGTGAGAAATCCACCTCGTCCATCCGTTTGGTGAGATCATTTTAGGGAATTAATACAAATTCATGAATGAAAGTGTGTGGCTATCTACAGTGAATGAATGGACCCCTCCTACCACTGAAAGTAATCGGGATTGATGGTTCAAAATCTATGAAAATTACACCGTATTTCTCTTGGACCACACTTCAGAAAACTGAGAGTAGTGCAAATGCTAAAACACTAAATACAATTACTTGTGCACTATTACCGAATGAATTCAAAATAATTATATCATGTGATTCTGCAAAACATGCTTGGGATATATTGGAAATGACACATGAGGGTACTTCAATTGTCAAGAAATCTAAGATACAAATCCTTACAACTAAATTTGAGGAAATACGTATGAAAGAAAATGAAATGTTCATGGACTTCTATACCAGATTAAATGACATTATAAACTCTATGTGGGGTTTAGGCAATAAAATTTCTGAAAGCAAGATATGTGTTAAAATACTACACTCACTTCATGAACGGTTCAATTCTAAAGTAACCACAATTTAGGAACTTCATGATACGGACAATATGAGGGTTGATGAATTAGTTGGCTCATTACAGACTTATGAGTTAACCTTTAAAGCTCCAAAAGGTAAATCTATTGCTTTAAAAACTTTTTAAAATGGTTTTCATAAAAATGATTTAAACTCTGATTGAGAAAACTCTGAGGATGATATGACTCTTTTGATAAAGAGATTTTATAAAATTTTTAAAAGTAAAAAGAGGGTTGATTTTCAAAAAGCATTTGATAAAAAGAAACATAAACAAAAAACTAGAACATCATTAAAAGACAGTCAATGTTACAACTGCGATGAGTATGAGCATTTAGCTAACAAATATCCTAATAAGGGCAAGTCAAAAAAAGAAGTATGATGGCTACTTGGGATGAGTCTTCTAATTCTGAAGTCTCTTCTGAATCAAAAGATTCTGAAATTGAGTCAACGTGTGATGTTAAGTCCCTTATAACTCTAGCTAAATTCATTTTTTCAGATAATGATGACTCGACTAATGAAGAAAATCTAAATAGTGAATATGAAAATGAAGATGATCTTCAAGATGCTTACAATTCCCTATACAAGGAAAGTTGTAAAATTGCTGTGAAATTGAAACTTCAAAAAGAGAAATTTTTTTAACTCAAAGAAATTTATGAATCTCTTGTTTTAGAAAAGTCTCATATTTCAGATTGTTTTGAAAAGACAAAATGTAATTTAGATTTTAAAACTTTCCAGTTTGAAATTCTTAAATCTGAAAACGAACAATTAAAACATGAAGTCTGCTCTCTCTTGAGTTTAAAGGAAACCTGAAAATATGCCCAAGTTAATCCTAAATTAGAAAAACTCTTATCTGGATCGAGAAAATGTGGCGATCGATCCGGTCTAGGCTATGACAAGAGTGTTCCTCATAAACCGAAGAATACTTCTCCCACGTTTGTAAAATGAGAGATCTTAAACTCAAAAGGAAAAGATCAAATGTTTTCTAAAAACTTTAAATCTTTTCAAAAATCTAAAAGATATATCAACTATATCGCAATCTCAGGCAAAAATCAGAAGCATTTTCTGAAGAACTCTCCCGCAATAACCTCCCTCTTCTTCTTCCGCCAATTCTTGCCCCCACTGCAGTTAGTAGATAAAATCTGAAAAAGGATGCGAAGAACATATAACCAGTTCTCACCGTGAGAAGAAATTCAAATGCAAATCCCTCGCTCGCTCCCTCTCCCTCTCTCTCTCCCTCTCCCTCTCTCCCTCTCTCTTTTCCATGAAGAAATCAAAAACTCTCCCTCTCCCTCTCCCTCTCTCCCTCTCTCCCTCTCTCTTTTCCAAGAAGAAATCAAGATCTCTCCCTCTCAGAAAAAAGATAGGAGATTCATACTTCTTCTCCTTCGATATTCATCTACTATCTCCCATTACCCCTAAGAAATGCCCGTACTGTGATTCTCAAATCAGTGATCTAAAGGCCGGCAATGCTCATATGAAAAGCAGGCATCCAAGATGAAGTATCCCTGTCAAGCGTGCTTCGAATCATTCGGAAATAAATATGATAAGGAGTGTCACCATGATGAAATTCACAAGAAGCCATCACGATGATGAAAAACGCGGATGATGAAAGAGGTAGATTACTTCTTCTTTTTTTGAGTTGATCGGTAAGGGATCTGTGGGGCCCACCATGCACCATTAAAACTTCTTGGGAAATTATCACTGTGCTAATCACTGTGATTATCACGGTGTGGATAAAACACTCACATCACGATGGGCCCCAGAGATCCCTGCCTGACGGATTACCGTCCAGGCGGGGTAGGACGCAATCCGCGTCCGGTCTGCATGGAAGTGGATTGGGTACACATGAACTTCTCTTGAAAAATTGGTAATCGGATTCCGTCCTGAGTCTGTGGGACCCACCGTGATGTATACATCGTATCCACGCCATCCATTTGTTTTGTCAGAGCATTTTAGGGCGTGGTCCCAAAATTCAGTTTGGATGAAAATTAAACATCATCCATGGTGGGCCCAACATAGTTTAGTCGTACTGGAAGCGGTTGGGTGCTGTGGGGCCCACTATGACGTATGAAGTTTTATCCACACCATCCATCCATTTTTCCACCTCGTTTTAGGGTATGACACGAAAAACAAAGTAGATCTGAAGCTCAAGTGGACCATACCACAGGAAAAAATGGTGATTGAACACCCACCATTTTAAACTTCCTGGGCCAGAATGTTTTGATCAAGCTGATATTTGTGTTTCCGCTTTTGCTTTCTTTTCTTCTGGCTACTGATATGTTTCAGTTCGTCAGGTGGATTCAGCAGCAGTTTACTCGGATGTGCCTAGGTATCTACAGGACCAAGGAAAATTTCAATGCTAGGTATGATTATCCCCATTATTTCCTGGTGTGGTCCACTTGTGCTTCATATCTACTTCATTTTCTGTATACCAAGGCCCAAAATGAGCTCGAAAAACAGATGGACGGTATGGATTAAAAAAATATACATCATATCCAACCGTCCATCCAACTTGTTGGACTGGTGGGGAGGCCCTGACTGTGGGGCCCAACTCAATCTATGCATTGTATATGTATGCCATCCATCCACCCATTCATAACACAGACCTCAATGGAGGCTAAAACACAAATATCAACTTAATACTTATGTGCCCTAGTTTATTGATCTTGCAATCACATCAATCACCTATAACCAATGCCAATAGTTGCTAAATTCATAATTGGTTTGTAGGTTATGAGTTATACATTGTATTTTTGGTTTCCTCCAATATTTCAATGCTATTTGAGTAAATTTACACTATTCAATCACAAACAAATAAATAATTATGTTAAACAATGATAATCAAGAGAGAAGTAATATATATATATATATATATATATATATATATATATATATATATATATATATATATATACACCTTTGGAAACTGTAACATATCTATGCATCTCATCCTTTTCTTGATGTAGTGGAATTCCATCACATATATCATACTTTTATAAGCCAAAATCACATTAAAACAGGAGAAGTCACGCTAAAGATATGAGTTTTGCATATCACAAACCTTTTATTCCCATCCGAAACCGAAACAGGTATGTCATGAAAATCAGTAGGAGAATCTCATATTGATCATTTATTTCTTGCCTTTGCCCCACCTACAGGAATTCACTACAGTGGGAAGCTACGCCGGGCCCACCAAGATGTCCGTGCGAGATCCAACCCATCCAACCATTTCTCCAGCTCATGTTAGGGTATTAATCGCAGGTCCACAAAGCGTTTATTAGGCTAATATTTTTGTTTTTAGTTCATCCCAGTTAGGCTGACCTTATGAACGGTTTGGATGGCATATAAACAATCCAGGAAAGTTTCAATGGCCGGCATTTCCATCCCCACTATTTCCTACAGTGTGGTTCACTTAAGTTTTGATTCTGCCTCATTTTTTTGAACAGCTTGGAGGGCCCCACATAGGTTTTGATTGCAGTAACTGCCTTAGGGTATGTATCACCACCATGCAGGAAAATCATTTGACGGTGTGGATTAAATTCGCAGTAGACAGCCCACCACCATCTTGAACTTTCAAAAACAAACTGAAATCGAATTGCTAGAATAATTTTGGGTGGTGACACTCTATCTACAATGACGTAATTTAAAACTGGCAGTTCGCAAACTACATTTCTTTTCTCACCATGTGTCATGTGTAGGACATTTCGAACCACCCAATAAGTAGGCCCATCATCATGAAGTTCACCCAGAGTGAGATTTAGGCAATCAAAAACCATACAATTGCTGGCCATCTGATTGACTTTTGATGTACTTGGACCAAATTCAAAACGAAAATTTAGAATAGGGAAGTTATATATAGATGTATGTTCTAGCAATGTGGGGTCCACCAGTGATGTATTTTGTAAAATCTAAACCATGCATCTATATTAAATCATCTTCTACCATACATTTGCAGGTTGACAGGGATTGAGGAAGATGAATGAAGATATTTTCATGTTGTTTCTTCTTCTTTTCTTCTTATTCTTTCTCTCCCTCTCTCTCCCTGGGCTATTCGTTTACTGCCACAAACCATATGAGATTTTGAGATGATCATTTAAGGGTTTTGTTTTTTTTTTTTTGGATGTATGGCTAAAATGGAATTAAACACTTGGTGATTGAGGTGGATGTGACTTAAATATCATTGTGGGACCCACTTCAACCATCACAACTTAAGACCATGGATAAAGTCACTGTATCACTAGGTCGATGGGGCCATATACAAGCGAGCCCAAGCTGGGCCCCCAAGTTAGGCGAATAGGTCTAAGCCTAGTCCAAAACAGACCCAAGCAGCCATGCATGACGGTTACATCTTTCTTTGGTCCTGAGCTTGTGTTATTAAAAGTCCCATGTGCACAAAGCTAACTTATATAATGCCGTACGTGAACACTAAGCAGTCTTCGTTGGGCCTGGATTAGGCCAGGGCTCAATTTTATTATTTAAATCATGCATTGATGGATAAACCTGGGTCCAGTCAAGAGCATGGAACATCGTCCATTCTTCCATTTCTCTCCTGCTCCCTTTTCTAGCCCCCCTGTGTATCTGAAACATGCCCAAAAAAAAAAAAAGGACTGGATTTTGAGTTTGAAAATTGTTTACATACAACCTCGCTATGTGTCACTTGCATACATGATCTGAGCCATGGAAAAGGTAGGCTGTACCAAACAGATAACCTCAAGATAAAACCAGACCGTCCAACATACTAGGGAATCCACACCCTTACATTAAGTGAAACCATCATGCATCCATTTATTTTGAACATGCAGCCATCCTGATTAATATATCATCCTAATTTTCGTCCCATGCCATGTTTATGGTGTAGTCCACCTTTTTTACGGTTCAGATGATCTACATGTGACATTCATCTCACGAAAAGGTTTAGAAATTTATGGAAGTTAAAAGGCTTAGATGTTCTTCCTTTTTGCCTTTGGATCCGGTGTGTTAATATGAGTTAGGGCTTGCAATGGGTCATGTCCGGCCTGGGTCAAGATCAGCCCAAGCCCAGCCCATTTACGATATGAATCCAGATTTTTGCCACAAACCCTACCCTTGAAGCCCAACCTGACCCAACCCATTCAGGTTGAGCTCAACCAACCTGACCTGACCCAACCCAACACGACCACACATGAGTTTAAGAATGGAATATGGAACCAAAAGTATGACAGCTCAATCCAATTAGTGGATACATACAAACATACATATATTGTGACGTGAATGTATCTACTCCAAATATATTAAGTTTTGAGTCAGGTCATCTGGTCTTGCCCATTTACGAGCATGGCTCATGTAAGTAAATCGGCCACTTAGATCCACCTAAACCCGCCTCAAAAGCGGTTCGGGCTAGTTGACCCACGAGTTGACCCAGCCCAATCCCACCTCTAAATATCTCCATGAGTATCATGTGGGGAAACATGTTCTTTCAACCCAGTTGAATGTTTAGACAAACAAGCAAATCGTCAATCCATCAGACGGTTAGCTCTCAACTTAAAAGGATCTTATTCGATGGTCGGGAATTTTATGGTTAGAGTTTCTAAGTTAACAATTCACTTCTTTCTCAATTGGGAGTTGTTTGGATGCTCACAAAGTCATGTATCATACATAGGGCTGTTCACGAGTCAAGCTAGCTCGAAAAGCTCGCTCGACTCGGCTCGAGTCAGCTCGGATTGACTCGGCTTGAATGGTTGATTCGAACTGAGCCAAGCTATTTATTTGAAGCTCGAGTTGAGTTCAAGCCAAGTTCGACCAGGTGGCATTTCAACTCGACTCGATTCAAAGCTCGAACTCGAGCTCGACTTGGCTCGATTAATAAATATATTATTTTATATATATATATATATATTATTAATATAAGTTTTAAGTTTAAACTTAAAAATAAAAAAATAAGAAACAAACCCTAGAGTGTCTATCTGACCACACGCACCCTCTTTCCTTTCCCTTTTTTCTCTTTCTCTGCCCACTGCCAGCCGCACGCCCACCCCGACCACTACCACTAGTTTTCATTTCAGCTCCACAATAATATGATTTTAATCTCTTGAGATCTACTTCTTAGGCGAGAAACCCAAGAAATTCGAGATAGATTTTTCTCGGATTTGTTAGAGCTTCAAAGAAATCCAATGATTTGATTGGCTAGAGCTCTTTACTTGGATTTCTGATTTGTGTTCTGCTCTGTTTCTTTTCTAATACTTGGTTTCTACTGGTGGAAGAAGATCAAGAACAGATTGATTCTTACAGGTTTCAACATCCGATTCGAAGCTTTGTTTAGTTTTTTCATCGGGTTTTGCTTTGATTCTCTTAAGATTTTTGAATTTTTCATTAATACAAGAGGATTAAGA
This sequence comes from Magnolia sinica, assembly GCF_029962835.1. Taxonomy (NCBI): domain Eukaryota; kingdom Viridiplantae; phylum Streptophyta; class Magnoliopsida; order Magnoliales; family Magnoliaceae; genus Magnolia; species Magnolia sinica. The sequence goes on along the minus strand of NC_080589.1, from coordinate 69,132,876 downwards.
ACAGAATCCATTACTCTCTTACCCAACAAGCTCAAGCTCAACTCGAGGTAAACTCGACTCGACCCGAACCACTAGCTCGACTCGAACTCGACTCAACAGCTTTGGCAAACAAGCCAAGCTTCGATGTTGAGCTCGAGGCCAAGCTCGAACTCAATTACATCATGGACAAGCCAAGCCAAGCTTGGCCCACCTCGACTCGACTTGGCTCGATGCCCACGTCTAATCATACAAACTGTTCTGATTATATAGATTATATGAAAATTTCATGTATTTAAAATAGGCTTATTAAACAAAAGATAGTCTATGCTTACTAAAAAGGCCAAATTGACTACACCTACTAAAAAATCATGTTCTATAAAAAGAAGTTGAGCTCATCACAACTTCTACTTTCTAAGTCTTCATGCATTGACAATAGATTCATCTTAAAGCTATGGAATTGTGTATAAGGAGTATAGCTATTTTGACCTATCTATACCAAATGAGGTTTACCAGTATGCTTATCATAGTAATCCAATAATATGATTTAGCATGTAGAGCCCACCTAATAAACATCCTACAAAATATTTTACTAGTATAACTATTTATTTTCAAACATACGCATGCACCACATGTATTACCATCAATTTTCTAACACCTCACATGTACCACATATGCCCATCATTATGGATTTGCGATATGTTGTCAAGCAAGCCACTAGCCATGGATAGGTTTACAGCTTAAGTGAAGATGACCTTAGGAGTCATTTGGCACGTGGATTTGAGGAGATTTGAGGGGATTTGAGGGAGTTTCAAATCCCAATGTTGTTTGGCAACATATAGTAAATGGGGGTTTCAGACCCGGGGGGTTTCAAACCCCTTCATAAATGGGGTTTCAGACCTAAGGGGTTTCAAATCCCTCCCTTGAAGGGGTTTGAAATCCACGACGAGAGTTTGGATTACACCAAAATCATTTCAATAGTTGCCGGTGTAGCATGTGTGTCTCTATACACTATCGTTCTATTGGGCACATGGCCCACTAATGATGATCAGCACCATCCAAACATTGTCCATGTAAATCAGCACCATCTAAACATTGTCCATGTAAATCAACGATTAAAAATCGTTGGTTAGTCACTCATACATGATCTTGTGCTTGCGGCCCATGTGAGACTTGGAAAATCATCATTTTCGGGCAAAGCATATATTTCAACGGGCTTATCAGTTATCACAACTATTGTGTCCAAAATTACATATCTCACTAATTAGAGATATTAAAGTTAATTTAATAATTAAATTCAAACCCCTGTAAATATATCATGCATAGGTACTTTTGGATTAAAGTTGATTCAAACTCCAGTGTATTTGAGGATTTCAAATCCAAGGGGTTTCAAATCCTGAGGGTTTCGAATCCACGCTCCCAAACATGCCCTTATTTCAGGGCCTATGGTGTTGATATCAATTCCCAAGTGAGGTGTGGGTGGCTATAAATGAGGACACAAACATGAATGAAGGAAACCATGGCTGAACGTCAGACAAACATAACATAAACTTCAGCTAAGTACACGACTTCTATAACATCTATATCCTCTAGGAGGTTTTCCTTGTTTGTGTGGTGTCGTTCACTTAAGCCTTAGATTTTATTTTATTTTATTTTATTTTAAAGTCTTGCCCTAAAATAATTTATCAAAGTAAATGAACGGTGTGCGGATAAAACACATACATCAAGGTGGTCCCCACTAAGGCCATGAAGGACCGGTAGTCTCTAGCTAGGACCCGGTGGGGGTAGTACCGTATTCCCACCCCATGAATTCCTTCTGTCCAACAACCAACGGTTTTGATCACTTGCACATGGCACCCATGTGCAATGGATACTGTCGACCAGGCTGGCCTGACAAGGTCGGAGGATCGAATGGTTAGATTTCCGTACACATCAACCACTCCACACGCTCGACTGCCTCTTTAAATATTGATCCATTCACATGTGTGCCACGTGTCAGCTTGGAATGTGGAAAAACTTTAATACTGTGGCCGAGTGTGATGGATCATAAGCAGGCGCGTAGAAATTAATTAAAAACTGCACACGTGGCATATAAGTAGTCAAATTAAATAGTCCGAATTATGTTATCTGGTGTATATGTGTCATGAATTAAAAATTAAGTTTGTTGTATTACATGACTATCACATAGGTGGACATTTATTGGACGGTTAAAAATAAAAAATATCCAAAGGCCCTGTTTCCCCAAACAAATGTCTATGAATCAGAGGCTAGGATTATTCAACCTATCTGATCTTGTGATCGTGACTTGAAGTTAGTGGAATTGACAATCTAGTCGGTTTTATTTTATTAATATATGCTGCGTATCCAATTTCTGAGTGCATGTCTATCAAGCATCATAGGCAGCCGAGTATCATATAACTCCTCCGTAAGAATTACTGTATGACTTTATTATAATCGGTTATCAGAGAGAACGGACGGTATGACTTCTCGATCTAAAGTATCCACGTGTCAAGTTTGCATAACATTCAAGTTGTTCCAAAGGTGGCCCCACTAGAAAAAACACATAATAAATAAATGGGTCTGATTAATTCTTCATGTAAGCCGTACTACATAAATCAATGGACAGCCGTTGATTTGAAATAAAGTGCATATGTTGCCCACCTGATGAGTGGTGGATCGGCTCAATTTTTTGGATGGATGATCATCTGGATGGATTCAACGAGATATGGGGTTAAAGCTCAGGAACATACAAGATTTTGACAATTAGATGGTAGTTGCACCGTAAGTCAGTGGTCCAACTCGTTGCATGGGAGACTCCTGGGAGAATATAGAAGGGATTAATGAAATATTCCGTTTCTGTAAAGTTGAGGGTCTTTTGCAATTTTAATTCATGAGAATCCTCTCATCCAACTAGTTGGATTATTACTTACCGTCCAACTAGAAATCCTCTCATACAACTAGTTGCACCTTCTGATGAATGGATAGAAATTTTTTTTTTCATATGAACTTAGCTGTGGGGTAAACATTTTGGACGGATTAGATTTCAATTCATATAGATGGTAGTTGGACCAAATTAGCGGTCCAACAGCTTGTATAAGTTTCCTTTCTTCAATTCATAATAAAATCGGATCTGACCAGATCTTCATTATCCGTCACGTGCGGATGGTACCCTCCTCTCCACCTCAGGTACCACTCACGTGTTGCAACTCATCCACCGTACACGCAATTGGCATTAATCAGGACCATCAATTTTGTGGGGTCCATTGTCAATGGATATTGCTTGAAAGAAGGGACATTCGTTAGGTAATCCTAACCATTTTATTTTGTCAGTTAAATGTGGACCCTTGACTGTTTTATTTGTGGCTGTCAATTGATGATCACCAATTGAACGGTTAGAATTGTCCAAATATTATGATTTTCAGGCCATGCTTCATGCACTTTGGGCCCCACCATTTAGACTGTTCGGATTGGCAGTATACACATGCCACGTGTAAAGACCATGAGTTGTAGCAGAGTATGGTGCGCTCTAGCTTGGCACACTCAAAAGAAGAGGTCCACGGAATGCCTGTGGTGATGATTTTTACTGCCTAAAGTCGTGATGTATCATGTAATTTACAATCTAAAAACAGATATGCACTCTAAATCCAAACCGTCGAGTATCGTTGGCCAATAAATTCGTATGATTTAACCATTCAACGGCTGGTTATATGTTGCATTTTATATTTTACTGGCTCAATAAAAAATTTTAGATCATTTAATTATTATAAATGTGTCTTAAACAAATGGCCCCACGATTTGAACGGTCTAGATTGACATTTTGATATTCGACATATACAGAAAACAGGACACCAAGACTAAATAAACAGTGGTGAACTACCACAGTAGCCTATAGAATAAGTGCGTATCCGAGTAAGAATGAGAAAAGCTTTGATACTCTGAAGGAGTCCGATAGATCATACGCAGGCACCTATAATCTACTCAAAAAGTTTATACGTGTCTTACAAATAATTCAATTTAAATCGTTCAAAACCAAAAATATCGCTTATTGAATGACCTGACCATCAGATTGGTGAATATTTATTGGGCGGTTGAAAATGAAAAACAACCAACGGTCTTACAAACAAGTGTCCGACGAATCAGAGGTTAGCATTGTTTAACCAATCTGAATTTTGGATTTCAATTTAGAAACAGTGGGATCCACAATTTGGTAGTGGTTTTTAATTTGATGTAATATATTCCGCGTGTACCATTTCTGAGCGCTTGAGTATCAAACATCATACAGGGCCAGAGTATCAAATTGCCGCGTGTAGATAATAGAATGGGAGATTCAGCTACCGATCATTGAGAATCACATGTTACATGTTGCTGTTGAGGAAGCGGTCCCACGTGACCGACCGAGTCAAAATCAGGTTGATACGATCGGCCCGTCATTTTCCGCCACGTGTAAAGATCGGGGCCGTCCTGTCGGACGCGGATTGCGTACTACCCCCGCCCGTCCCTAGCTCGGAACGAGCAGTTCTGTGGGCGGGCCCACCGTTATGTATCTGTACATCCAAGCCGTCTATCCCTTTTCTCAGATTATTTTAAATATTAAAACAAAAATGAAGCAGATCCAACGGTCAAATGGACCACACCACAGATGACTCTTGCATTTAATAAACTGACATTTAATGATTTGTGCATTTTAATGCAACCAAGCTTATTATTTGGTGTGGTCCACTTGAGCTTTGGATCTGCCTCATTTTTTTTCCCGTACCTTAAAATAATTTGAGAAAAGGGATAGACGGCTTGGATGTACAGATCTGCCCCAAGAACTGCCCGTTCGGAGCTAGGGACGGGCGGGGTAGTACGCAATCCGCGTCCGTCCTGTCGCGTTTGCTGATGTTTTTAATCACGGGGTTCGTGCTCTCCTCGCGTCGTTCTCCCAATTAATCGCCGTCGTGGACGAGGTACTGGTCTGACTCGGACGGACAGCTTCAATGCCATGCGTTTTATCATAACGCGAAAAATAACCCTGCTATCACCTGAAATCACGAAAATACCCTCCTTCCTGAGTCATGGCTTGATGGTTGCATTGCTCCGGCAAGATGAGAAGTGTGTTAATTCCACACGTGTACCATCCAAACACGTGCCAACTTCGGAAGCGTATACGAGATCTGAGCTTTCCATCTGGTTGGAATCAATGGTTATATACTCTTCCTAAAAAATTCAGATTTATCACTCCTCAGGTGGGCCATAATATAGAAAGTAAACTGAACCTTGAAAACCTTTTTACGGCCGTCCATTTGTTTTACATAAAGTGGCCCATCTGAGGTGTGAAATGGGTTGATTTTTAGGAAAAAAAGATCTAATCAGTGTAGCCCACTTGATCTAAAGATCAGATCTCACACATGCTTCGATATTGGCACTTGTGCGAGTGGGGAGATGGACAGGGCTACCACGCGTGTGTAAAATGAGTAAAGGATCAGGGTCAAAGTCAAACTAAAGAGTTAGTGATGGAGTACATGCAATCAATCCAGACCGTCCAAACGATGCAACCGGTTGTGTTAGAGAACTACCGTGATACTCTTGTCTAATCAGTGGTTCATGGACAGAGGATACATGATCATGAGAAAAGAATGATGATTGGATGGCTGGGATTTCCATTCTAGAATATTGGGCATCCTTGATTCACGACGTTCATAGAACAGGCCGCATTTCTTATGGTTGGTAATCTAGACCGCTATCTGATGCATCTAACCATGGAAGGACCATGCACTAAAAATCTTCTCCATAAGACGATCATAGCCGTTCATTATGTGGCCTACAAACAGACGGTTAAGAAGAGAACACCATCGATTTTCACAACTAGGTCAGTAGCATCCAAAGAGCGGTGGTTAGACTCAATTCTTGGGAAATGTGCCATATATAGCCGTTTTACGACAGATTAATGGTACGGATCACAGAACGGTGGGCCCTGCCGGGAGAAGATAAGATCGAGCCATAAGATCTGGAACATGATAGAGCCATGCCCCAAATGGGACACGTGGCAGCATGATGTATCAATTGATCCACCGTATACGTCCACCTGGGATGCCGGAGCTCCATGATTTGCTGATGTGATGAAATTTAATTGTATCACATGGCATTTAAAATGGGCAAATTTTCCCATGGGCTATAGTCAAATATACGATCGAATAACTTTCAAACATGACCGATATTTCACATGTGCTATGCTGAACGCTATTTCTAATTGAAAATGTAGCCCAGTCAAATTCTCCCATGAGAAAAGCTTAAGGGTCATCTGGCATCATAAATTTGGAAGATTTGAGTGAACTTTGAACCGCCTGGTTGTTAGGTACCACAAAACAACTGGGGTTCAAATCCACGGATTTCAAATCTCCTCAAACAGTTGTTTGAAATCTAAAGTGAAAGCTTCAATTACATCTAGAATCTTTTCAAGAGTTGCATGCATGTGTAACATGTGTGTCGCTACACCGTTACACTATTGGACATAAGGCCCACTAATGATATCTCAAAATAATTAGATTATTGATTTCATCACTATAATTATTTTAATACAATGATCAGCATCATCCAAACATTGTCCATGTAAATCAATGGTTAAAAATAGTAGGTTAGTTACTCAGATGTGTTCTTGTGCTTGTGGCCAATTTGAGACTTGGAATTTCATCATTTTTGGATAATTATATATTTTAGTGGACTTATTACCACCATTGTATCAAACATTACATATGTTCACTAATTAAATATATTAAAGTTGATTTCATAAATAAATTCAAACCATGTAAATATTCTATACATAGCTATTTTTGGATTAAAGTTGTTTTGAATCAAGGGTGTCAAAAACAATAAGAAGATTTTAAATTTAGGGGTTCTAAATCCACGCTCCCAAATGGGCCCATGTGAGAATCTATCCATCATTCTTTTGCCCTTCATCTGAACCAGTAATTATTTATTTTCCACCGTCAATTTAGTGTGAACAGATTACATGGATAGGATTGTCTAATACTTTTAATTTCCTAAAACAAGCTATTCATACTATAGACTGACATATGCGTGATTGGATTTCGACGCCGTCGTGCCACATGTTCAATTGAGATATCACTGTAACATATTCCTTTGGTCTCTTTGAAATATCTGATATTTAAAAGTGAGCCGCATGACACCTTTAAAATCATGGACATCACTTTCAGGGGGTTTTGAGTTCCAAGATTTTTATCATTTTTTCAATTCTAACAAAGCTTTCTAGCTTATAAAATTTTAAATTTAGGACTCGTTTGGATATTACTAAATAAGTAGCTTTTTAACTTATGTAAGTTAGTAAGTTACTTTTCTTAAATAAGTTAGTTTGGTTATTAAACTTATCTAAATAGCTTTTTTTTAAAAAAATATTATTTTTATAAGTTCTTTTGTTTATTTTTCAACTTTAAAAAATAGCTTATTTATTTCATTTTCATCTATAACAATAATTTTAAAAATTATTTAAGAGAATATGCTCTCTATGGTCATGAATTCTTTTAAGTTCATGAGATTGAAAATTCATCTGATGAATGGATAGATGATCTAGTGGGCCCCATGACGTGGGGATGAACATGATGGGGTCGAGTACCGTCTTCCTCAAGAGGAGAACTATTCTGAATCCACGGAACTTCTCTGGACTCCTCACATAGGCTTCTTGAAACCATGAGAAAGAGAGCAAGCAAAATAGAAAATAAATTCTATAAAATTCAAAGTTGATTAATGAATGAAATAAACGATTTCACAACCCTTTAAATAAGGGTACCAAGAAATGGGAGAGAAATCAGAAGCAAACTACGGCTGGAACTCCTAGAATTCGCAATTTACTATAAATAGTAAACTTACTATTTATAGACGGTCGTGATGTCTACTAGTGCGCAAGGTGTTCGGCCAAAAATAGTAAGTGTCCTATTTGGCTACACCAAACCGTTCTCCTAATTATTCTAAGCTCCTTTTACGTTGGGTGCAATTCCTAAAGCTCAACGGATGAAGAGTTATAATCAAACTAAAACTTACTATTTATAGTAAAAACGAAATTAAAATAAGGATACGATCGTCGATCTAGGGGTATTTCGAAAATTCGGCTTGGGCAACCTAGCGTAGTAGGGTTGGTTGGCTAAAGTAGCTCGTTCTACCTCAAAATCATATATTTTACGCCCGATAACTCATTCTGGATTGTGAGATATGCTCGATTTAAGGTTCGACGGTCCAGATTACTTCTGTCGTCGACCGGGCCTTTTCTGATCCATCTTGGTCATGAAACTGTCCGCAACCCACTCTACATCACCCCACATGATGATGAATCATATCGAGGTAGCCCCACATGACGGACAATCCACATCAAAGACCCTAATGATGAATGACCTACATCCATGATACATAGCCCACATCCAAGGTGAGCCCCGCATGATGGGCAACCCACATCGAAGGTGGGCTCCACATGACGGGCAAATAATAATGGTGAGTCCCATATGATAGATAATCTACATCTGGGCCCCACATGATGGATGATCCACATCAAAGAGTTGCTCCACACGACGGGCAAATAATAATGGTAAGTCCTATATGATAGATAATCTACATCTGGGCCCCACATGATGGATGATCCACATTGAGGTGGTCCCTACCTGATGGACAATCCACATCAAAGGTTGGCCTAATGATGAGTGACCCATATCTAAGGCAGGTCCCGCATGATAGATGGTCCACATAAGAGTTGGGGCCACATGATAGACAGTCCACATCAAAAGTGGGCTCCACATGGAGCAGTGGATATTGAATAAATGCCCCCACATGATGGATAATAACATTGATGATGGGACCCACATGATGAATGATTAATATCAAAGGTGGGCCTTACCTAATGAATTATGCACATTAAAGGTCAGTCCCTAATGATGAATGGCCCACAACCAAGGTTGGCTCTATATGATGGATGACCCAAATCAAAAGTGGGTCCACACAATGAGCAATCTATATCAAAGGTTGGCCTCACATGATGGACGATAGATATAAGGAGAGTCAAACAGACTTTTAAGATAATTACTTATGATGTTAGAATTCAAATATGATTTTCTACTTTTTGGATGGTATGTAACATGCTTGTCTATTGATTAAGTAGAAATCAAGATAAGCTACTTATGGCATAAGTAACTTATATAAAGTAACTTACAATCCAAACGCTTAATTAAAGTCATCTCTAACCACCATAACTATTATTTCATTTTTTTAAAGTATTCATTCATGTCATTAAATATTTTCACTTACATTTACAATATAAAAGATTATAAAAATCATATAAAATACATGATTCCTCATGCAGCAAGCAAATAATCTTTTGATGCAGAAATCTGGTTACTTTCTTCCTTGGCTCGTGAACTAGACTGGACGTTCTTGCAAGGAAGACTTGGGCTCCACCCTGGCTCTTGTATCAGGGACCCTTTGGTGAGGGATTCAGGGATGAGGGCTTTGTTGAGCTTACGAGAAATTGGAGCTAGAGATTGTGCATGCCTGTCTCTTTGTGGAGCTTGTCTTTTTATAGGTGGGGATAGGTGGTGTTTTAGGAGTCGGTTCCTGGTTTGGCGGAGGGAATCCTATTTAAGATTCTAAATCTGTGCGAAGTTGAACCTTCTAGATTGGCTGCGAATGAGGATCCATGTTGGTGATGGATTTCGATATCTTGGGCACCTTCGAGACCTTTGGCATCGCGAAGTCCCGTATTAGAAGTGGATAGCGGGATTCTTGTTGTGGGCTACTGTTTGGCCTGGTATCGGTTAGCCCGACCTCAGCCATGGCTGCTGGCTGGTTCTTCGCTTGATTAGTTGAGCTTTGATCGTGTGAGGTGTGATTTCGCTCCTCTGGAGGTCGGGCTTGGTCACCCTCCGATGTCGGGCTCGCTCATCCTCGGAGGTCGGGCTCGATTATCTTAAGAGATTGAGCTCAGTCACTAGGTTGTTCCTTAAAAATTTGTGGGAGCGCTTGACCTGGCCTGCCGACAGTAGGTTGGCATGTTTCCCCTATAACATAATCATTTTATGAGAGTTGCCACGCTATGAAAAAATATTACAATCACTATATATATATATATATATATATAGAGAGAGAGAGAGAGAGAGAGAGAGAGAGAGAGAGATCCAATTAGAAATGTTAGCCCCATCACGAGGATCACCTATTGCAAAAAGCAGCTATATTCAATTGTGAAGTGAGTCACACTATAGAAAATAGTGTATAGTTATTGATAAATAATAAAATTCAAGTGTGGTTTACTTGATCACCCGTTTTTCACGGTGGTCCAGTCAGTTTGAGAGTGTATATATATATATATATATATATATATATATAGAGAGAGAGAGAGAGAGAGAGAGAGAGAGAGAGAGAGAGAGAGAGAGAGAGAGAGGAAATTGGTTGGTGTAAGACACCAGAAGCTTGGAATTTCCTTGTTTATTAGCCAAAAGTTATTTTGCAATTTTTAAATTGTAGGATTTTAAAAATCCATACTAACAAACAAAACTAAAAATAAAGCCCAATGCCATACATGCTTTATACGTGCCAATCTGCATTCGTGTGTAAGACCTACGCTGATCATTGCACGGTACCAATCGGTGAAACAAATGGACGGTTGACAAAATATTGTCCAGCTGTCCTCAATCAGTCAGAGGTATGGCCCACTTGATGAGCGATTAACCTGATGCTTGGACCAGGGCATTCTGGTACGGACCCAACCTACGGATGGTTTATTTTACTCTGCACACGTACACCAAATTAGCACACGTGGGACGTGTGGTCTGGTCTATACACGAGAGTGAGATTAGCAAACTTCCGGCGTTTTGGCAAAGATTCCGAAGACGTGAGGGCTACCAGTTAGTGATCTGATCAGATCTTCGCCGTTGGATGACTCTAACCATCCAATCTACCCCTATTAAATGCATGCAATTGGTTGCAAGTGTACATTTCCATTGAGATTGCTAAGTTAATCTGACAAATACCATCAAAGATTTAGGTACCAAAAGGTGGGCCCCACCTGCATCATTTCTGTGTGGAAAATTAATGCATAACTAGCGTCTTGATGGCCCTACAGTGGAAAAGATTAGATTTAGGTGATGGTCCTACAGTGGCCCAGGGATGTACTGACATATTTCAAAGCTAAAGATCCTAGCCATCTAATCTTTTCCTACACTTAGTATGCTATGGGACTGGTTCATTGGTTAGGATCATCTGATCTTGGAAGGAGGGACGAGTTCTGATGAGGTGAAGAGGTTTTGTTAGAGATGATATTGAGATTGGACAACAGATGATTGGATATTACAAGAAACTAGGAGAAGAATCAACGGTTGATTTTAGACTAGAAAAGAGTGGCAAAATTATATAAGTCGAGATGCGACTGGTGAAAGATATGGTAGATTTGTTGACCACTAAGTTTGACTCGATCAACCATTGATTAGGTGGGCCTTACCTTTGTTTGGCGTTGTTTTCGATGTGGGCGCATGCCAGAGTTGAAATTGTGGTAAACCAAACAACAATGACCGCAATTTAAGATAGTAAGACACATAGTGTATGACACGAGATTCGGTGAGATCAGTCGCATATAAAATCAAATCAGGTGATATTTAGACAGTGGAGTTCATACTCTTATGGTGGGTTACTCATTTACCTTACGTAAACGAGAACTTTTCAATATAGAAGAATAAAAATTTAATAAATGTTTTTTATCGTCGGTCTTGAAAAGCAAGTGTAAAACAACTTTCGGTTGATGAACTAAATCCAGTGCACAAGCTTAGACTCAAATTACAACTAAAGATTATTAGCGACTTGATTAATAGTATGGATTATACTATAAAATGTAAACAGTAAACTATAAAATAAATTATTATACTTGGAAATGTAATTTGCTCAAAAGGAAAAGTAAAAGATTATACTATGAAATATAAATTGACTGGTAATTGAAAGATAAATTTGATTTGTTTAGGTTGGTAAGAGACGATTTTTCTTACTGTATTTTTCTTATATTTATAATTTTAATCCAAGTATTTAGATCTTTCTCACGTCTCAACAATTACAATAACCGTTCAACATTACTTACTTCCTCTGTTTCTCAACTTGTCACATGTCCTATAACCACTTTTACATGATTGCTTCTTCATCGATCACTCAAATAATACATGACATCATTTGAAACACCGCGGCTACTATTATTAAGAAATCTGCTCCATACATGTTTGTAGATCTTCTAATACACTATGCAGATCTGTACAAATCACAGATCACTAGTAATACTCCTTGATTGGCTCTTGTGAGAAATACCGGTAACGGGGATAAACAACCCCCCGGAGGCTTGATGGACGCAAAAGTCGGGCTAATCCATTAATCAGGTGAGCCACGTGTGTATATTAATTAACTCAATTGTCCGTCCATTGCATCCATTGATTGTCAACGACTGTGGCCCACCTAATGAATAGAACTGGTTGATATTAACAGCCAATTATATGCGTACATTTCAGCGGCTCATATGCACATGGCCCATGTGATCTTGAAGGACTTTAAACTTTTTTCACCCATTGAGATGGATGTAAACAGTGCCTCTCACGTGATTTTATCTCAGTCCAAAAATTAATGAGGATGTATTAGGAACAAAGGGATGCCGGATCCACTACAAAGATTCGTAGGTTAAGCTTAGCCTACAACACGATATATTGGACCTACCCTGATGCTTACATGACATCCAATCTGACCAAAATGTGCTTACATGACATCCAATCCGTCCAAAATGTGTAGCCCCTCGAGCTCTCCTTGGGTCCCATTAATCATGGAGATCCTAAACTTATGTATGCCACATCATGTAAAACTATGCTTAAAACCTCTAAATTTAAGTGATGTGGTCCACATGAGATTTCAATGGCCTGATTTTTTTTTTGGTTGTCAATTCATCCTAATGGGACACATCTTCTGAATTGATTGGATGCCATACATAAAAGACAGTAGGTCCTGCATACAATCCAGAGTATTTTAATGGTAGGCATCCCCATCTCAACTCTTTCCTGTTGCATGGCCCACCTTAGTTTTAAGCTGGCCTGATTTTTGGGCACCAAGAAGAACATGATGGCACGCACATGATGGACGGATTGGATGTCATGGACCCCACACGTCGCATTGTAAATTTGGGCCCCACACGTCGCATTGCAAGTAAAGCATAAACAGCAAAGCTTTATAGTGGATCTGACCTCAAAGGGTGGATTATAACAACAAAGACTAGTATCAGATGATACCGAGAAGTGGGCCCCACCTGCCTAAAAATATAGGAAATGGGGGATGTAACCGGTCCGTCTTGCTCTCAATGTCGCTAGTAATAAGACATTTGACACGCAATAGGAAAGGAGAAAAACTTTATACTCTGGGTGTGTGGTGGATGATACACAGGCACTTAGAAATTGCATAGTGGAATAAAATTAATTTAAATCAAACTGTTTATATTACGTATCCTTATTTTCTATGTAACATTAACCAAAAATTAAGATTATGGACATTCATTGGACGGTTAAAAATGAAAAAAAAAAAAACAAACCAATGATCCTGCTTCAACAAACAGGTATCTACGAATCAAAGGTTAGGATTATTCAAACCATCTTCTTTTGGGACTATGACTTATCGAGAGTGGTTTATAAATTTAATCGGTTTATGTTAATTTATTATATCCACGTGTACAATTTCTGAGCGCGTGTGTACCGAGCATCATATGCGACCAGAGCATCGAATAGCTCTCCTCTGAAAGAGACTTATCACCTTCGCATTAAGGTCTGGTCGTTATGAGAATTTCGCTGCCTTGGTTTGACAAAATCCGGAAGTGGTCCCATGAAGTGGGTCCCACTTGCTCCGAGTGGCCCACATTGCATATGAGAAAGAGAGGTGTTTCCATGTAATGGGGAATGATTACATGGTTTCGAACGTATGGTAATCACTATACTTTCAAGCTATATGGGGCCCACATGTGATGTTTATATAGAATCCAATCCGTGTATCTGTTGATATTCCTTGTTATAGCCGTACATTCCAAAAAATTATCCCTATCAAAATTCCAGGTGGGAAAAATCATAGGGAATGTATAATCAAGGCTAAAATAGATATATTCATTTGTTGTGGCTCGTCTAAATTTTGGAATGGAATGAGGTTTGGATTGTCCCTTCATCCTAGTGGGGCGTACCTGATGAATGGATTGGATGAAATATAAAAAAGACAGTGGACCTCTCATTTCATCTGGAAGTTTCGATGGTGCGCCCTAATTAATTACCATGTCCCAACATACGCGATGAACCGTCGTAGGAAGATGATAGGATAGAACCTGAATATTGATAAAGCCAATCTCTCCATGATACACGTGGCAGGGCAAGTATCAATGGGGACCGAGTACTTAGTGGGCCCTGCCTTGGATGGTCCATTTTTCGAAAATATTCTCGTTGGACAATTTTATCCATTTAGTTTTCTATTTATCATTGTTATCTCAGTTATTAAATATTTTTGTTTTCTACCATCGCATTGAAGGCCTGTAACAGATGCCTGTTTTGTCATTTGCGATCCGCAGTTCGGGAAAACAGATGGACCGCTCAGATTAATAATTCATGTTTGCTTGGAGTCTGTGAAGAGAGAGCTCTACCACATTCCTTTTCGGCCATAGTCCAAATACAGTGGGTCCATGGACTTGGATTCGGTAATGACCCTTGTGAGCCCCGCCATGATGTCTATGTTTTATTCATGCTGTCCATCTGTTTTTCATATCATTTCATGACATGAGACCAAAAATAAGATAGATTTAAATCTCAGGTGGACCGAATCATCAAAAATAGTGGTGCAACGGACATCATTAAAAATTTATTGAGGGCTACAAAAGTTTTGAATCAAACTGATATTTGTGTTTTCCTTTCATCCTGCTTAGTTTAGTGTGACTTAATCAACGGTTGAATGGCAAATATTAAGCATTTCACTAGCCTAGGAAGTTTGTAATAGTAGCATTCAAATATCTCCCAATGAAATTGACTTATATCACCATAAGTTTTTTAATATTATTATTCCAAAAGCTTGCTTTAATATTATCTCAAAATGCATAAGTAATTTTATTTTATTTTAGGCTCATAACCTTTCCATTCAATTAGTTGGGAGTAGATATGTAAGCTCAAGAATGAAGTTGGCCTTGGCATAACTTCTTTGGAAAATTTTGCCAAAGCTTGCCTTCTTAAGTAATTTTGGAAAATAATTTGTAAAGAGAACAATGTTTGGATCAAGTGGGTCCATGTGAAATATATTAGATCCAAAATTATATGAAATGCAAGTTACCTCCGAATGCCTCCTGGGCTTGGCATGGTATTCTTGGTGTTAGTGACATTGTCAATACCCACACTAGGTTTTTTGTGGAAATGGGCAATCTACAAACTTCTAGTTTGACCCCTGGTTGGGGGACATACGCTTTTCTAATAGCTTGAGTATCTCTGCTATTCAAGATTTGGGTTTAGGAACTAATTTTTCGGTTAGTCTCTTAATCCATGATACTGAATGACAGTTCCCCTACCCTAATACTCAAGCGTTCATGAATCTTTTCTAAGGGATTAAATCACACCAAATTATTCTAGTGCAAGATGAAATTGTTTGGACCTTATCCCCTAATGGTGCCCTCAATTTTGCGGCTACTTTGAGTCTCTGCAGACCTGCTACCTTAGTCTCAATCGCCTCTGATGTAGAGCGGGTCACGGACAGTTTTATGGCCAAGATGGATTAGAAAAGGCCTGGTCGACAACAGAAGTGATCCGGACCGTCGGACCTTAAATCGGGCGTATCTCGCAATTCGGAATAAGTTACCTGACGTAAAATATATGATTTTGGGGTAGAACGAGCTACTTTAGCCAACTAACCCCACTACGCTGGGTTGCGCAGCCCGGAATTACGAAAAACCCCTGGATCGACTGTCGTTTCCCTGCTTTAATTTCATTTTTACTATAAATAGTAAGTTTTAGTTTGATTGTAACTCTTCATCCGTCGGGCTTTAGGAGTTGCGTCCAACGTGAAAAGAGCTTAGAATAATTAGGAGAACAGTTTGGTGAAGCCAAATAGGACACTTACTATTTTTGACTGAAAATCTTGCGCACTAGTAGACATTACAACCGTTTAAAAATAGTAAGTTTACTATTTATAGTAAGTCGCGGATTCTAAGAGTTTTAGTTGTAGTTTGATTCAGATTTCTTTCTCATTGCTTAGTACCCCTATTTAAAGGGTTGTGAACTCATTTTTAGTCATCAATTAATCAATTTTGAATTTCTTAGAATTTATTTCTATTTTTTGCTTTCTTTTCTCGTGGATTCGAAAAGTCTCTGTGAGGAGTCCAGAGAAACTCTATGAATTCGGAGTAGTTATTCTTATCACGTTCATCCCTGCGTCAGCCTCGGGTTGATCTTTTCTGGTTTAGTGGCCTTATCCCTAGACACTCTATTGTGGCCCAAATGGCTTTTTGTGAGAAGCTTAAAATGAAAGACTCGCTTCATTCTTTCGGCATTATTGATGATATTGCTTGTATTTTTTGTTAGAATGGTACTGAATTCATTAATCATTTATTTTTCTCTTATAGGTATATTTGTTGGATATGGAGAAATCTTCACTCTAAACTCTTTATCTTATTTATTAACCACCCTACTATTATTTAGTTTGTTACTTATCTTGTGGATAATGCAACTGATCCCATTTCTTCTTTGCTTTGTAAGCTCTCTTTTTCAATCCTTGTGTGGCATATTCAGAGAGAGAAGAATAACAGCATATTTAATAACAAATATTCTCCAAAAGAGGTCATATTTAGGAATATCATCCGGAAGAGCTAGGGCTCCTTTTCTGTTCGCTCATTCTATTGCAGTAAAGGCTCCAAGCAATATTTTTGCTGCTTGGGGCTTTCCTACTGCCTTTTTTAGGGGGAGGCCTCCCATTCACCTGCCTATTCGGTGATTTAGACCTCCTCCTAACTGGACCCTAGCTTGCGCCATGATATCTTCATTTAGGGACGAGCTTCTCTATTGTACTCCCAATGCTATTACTGTATAGGGAATTGTCTCTAAGTATAATGTGCAAGCTACGGTTGACAGGTGCTTGCAAATTCTATCTTTTGCCTTGTCTATTTTTTGCTCTGATGAATCTGCAGGGACTAGAATTCTAGTGGATAAACAACAAATTCTTGCTGCTATTAAAGACCCCCTGTCATCCTCTTGGGAGATGCGCCTGTTCGATAGGAGAATTCACTTTTTTGCCCTCTTCTTCCAGCGACGTTGGGATTATCTCTGGCCACCTGAGGACAATTCTTTCTAGGCTAGCAACCATTCACATGAACTCTCCTTCCAGATTCATTACTGATGCTGAATTAGCTAATTTTATTTGATGTCTGGCCCGGGTTGTGGGCCTTTCCTCCTTTGGGTGTTTTCTTCCTCACTTCTCCCTCTCGCCCCCTTTCTTTTCTTTTATTTTTTGTTATCCTTTTTCCCCTGCGTTGGGTGTGGGTTGCTTTTTTTTTTTGGGAACGGATTGGCTACTCCCCCTGACACCAGCCATTGGCTGGTGGTCGGTGCTTTGAGGGACGCGCCATGATGTATATGTGTCATCCATGCCGTCCATATATTTTTATATATCATTTTATGATATGGTAGAAAAAAATGAAGTATATCTCAATCTCAAGTGGACCACATTACAGGAAACAGTTTTGGATGAATTTTGACCATTAAAGACGTTTTGGAGGCCATAAAAGTTTTGGATCAAGCTGATATTTATTGTTTCCCTTCAGCTGGGTCTTTATGACCAAATAAACAGATTGGATTTCAAATAAACAGTACAGTGTGCCTTAGGAGGATTTTAATTGTGAATATCCATTCATCATTTTTGTACTGTGGTGTGGCCCACCTAAGACTTATATCCCTATAATTTTGT
This sequence comes from Magnolia sinica, assembly GCF_029962835.1. Taxonomy (NCBI): domain Eukaryota; kingdom Viridiplantae; phylum Streptophyta; class Magnoliopsida; order Magnoliales; family Magnoliaceae; genus Magnolia; species Magnolia sinica. The sequence goes on along the minus strand of NC_080589.1, from coordinate 69,114,939 downwards.
GTATCAAGCCCTAAAATGATATGTAAAAATGGATGAACGGAATAGATGAAATACGTACATCATGGTGGGGCCCACAGAGCACCGACCACTAGCCACGGGGCTGGTGTTAGGGGGAGTAGCCAATCCTTTCCCTTTTTTTTTTCTTTTTTCTTTTCCTTCCTTTATGCAGGGGTTTACCCCGTCTGTCTTATCTTTTAAAGCTTTGCCCAGATAAGTAACAAGAGACTATTGCTTGTTTGCCGATATACATGGTGGGCCCACATCGCTTTTCCCCCCTAGTCTACATCATACACACCTGTCGGGACGGTGTAAAGAGAGCTCTATGAGACCCGTCATGATGCGTGTTTGACAATTTCTTTGTACATCAGCTTATGTTAAGATGTGATTATCTAAACTCAATTAGGATACACAACGGAAAATAGTGGAAATGAGACGTCCACCATTTAAACCTTCCAAAGGCCCACTGTTTTATATGATCATAAGATGAATTCCACTGGGATGAAGGTTAAAAAAAAAACAAAAAAACAAGCATAAGCCTAATTCAAAACTTAGGTGGGCCCAATCAGGTTTCAATGGTGGGTCTTCTCCCCTCACATTAGGCGTCGTATTGCCTAATAATTGAGTTTTGGATTTAACTGATTATTGGTATCACGTCCTAACTCAGCTAATGCAACTAATGGCCCTGGTTGATTCCAGAAAGGCATCATGGTGGGCCCCAATTGGATTTTTGTTGCACGCTTTGAGTGCGCCGCATTGCATGATAGACAGCAATCAGGTGGGGTCCCATCTTTTCGTGTCCCGCATTGCACGTGACAGGGAGAGAGAGAGAGAGAGAGAGAGAGAGAGAGAGAGAGAGAGAGAGTCTCTTTCAGTGACATTGACAAAGTAACTGATAAAAATGCAAATAAAAGGTTCAGATCTTTCCATGGTTTAATTTTTATATTTAAATTCCGATAGGATGAATGGACGACCATCACCTCTCTTTATGTTAGAATTTACATTTATGGATAGATGGAAAGGTATTTGGCCATTATTTAAAGGAAATCCTAACGTAAACCTACGGGTCCTTCCATAAATAGTAATCCCACTTTTACAGCCGGCTGTATGCTACCCTAGCATGCAACCCTGAGTTTTCTACCAACATCTTACATGTGTAGGACATCTGACCCGGACAAGGAGTCGGGCCCCAGCGTGAAGATCACCTATCTTGAAAACACCTGATTTTTTTATTAGGTGGGCCACACCCATACGAAGTCAATCCATTGGCCGTCCTTTAATTTCAATGGCGTGGCCTGACTTATGATGTGGACCGGCGTGATCTTTGCGGTGAGGACCGGAAACGGATCAGCCAATGGCTGATGGTCGGTGCTCTGTGGGTCCCACCATGATGTATTTGTTTCATCCATGCCTTCCACATATTTTTCTAGATCATTTTATGGTATGAAACAAAAATGAGGTATATACCAATCTCAAGCGGACCACGTTACAGGAAACATTGTTGAATTAACGTCGACCATTAAAAACTTTTTGGGGGTCATAAAAGTTTTAGATCAAGATGATCTTTGTTTTTTCCCTTCATCTGGGTCTATATGACCTAATCAACAGATTGGATGTCAAATAGACAGTACAGTGGGCCTTAGGAGGATTTAAATGGTGGATATCCAATTACTATTGTTTTCCTGTGGTGTGGTCCACCTGAGATTTATATCCCTCTCATTTTTTGGGATAAAGCTCTAAAATGATCTGTAAAAATGGATGAAACATATACATCATGGTGGGGCCCACAGAGCACTGACCACCAGCCACGGTGCTTTGGCAGGGGGAGTAGCCAATCCTCCAATCCGAATTGGCACATGTGCATGGCATCCAACCGTGTTTCAGGTGTGATCCACCGTGTAGATAATATGGCTGAAAATCAAGGACAGTCAAGTATCAGGTAGGCCACATTTGAATGAAAACAATGAACGGTGTAGAGAACTTGAATGCTAACACGTGCCAAACTGGCAGGTGGGAACCACTAATAGATCATGTGGCCTGTCAACGATCAGGTAGGCAACAAGTGAAGAAATCAACGGACGACACTGTTCATTGTGGCATACCTAAAATAGCGGACCAGCCAGATGTTCTGCATGGAGGATCCCACCTGAAACACGGTTCACAGGTCCTGCACGTGTGCCAGATTGGCACATGTTGTAGCATGTAGAGGTGTGCCTGGGTGGAATTGATAATCTCACGCGATTTGCAATTCCCACTCTACACACGTTCACATGTGCCAACGTAAGTTGGGGTTCACACGGGTTAGTACGGTCTGGTTACGAGGTGAAACTGGAACCGAGCCGTTCCCATTGGTTCTAGGGTTCCCACTGGTTTGAGGATTTTCAGAACCAGAACTGGACCATTAGCACCCTAGAACCGAACCAAAACCGGATCGATTCTGAATCAGTTCCACGGTTTAGAGAGAGAGAGAGAGAGAGACAATGAGAGAGAAAGCGGTCCAGCAAGAGAGAGAGAGAGAGGATCGGCAAGAGAGAGAGAGAGAGAGAGAGGACTGGCAAGAGAAAGAGAGGACTGACTACAGAGAGAGGGCAGCCACAGCAGGGTTGAGTTAGCATGAATAGGGGTTACGGACATAAGGTTTAGGTTTTTTTTGTTTTAAATATAGGTTCGGTTCCTGGTTCAGTTCCAAGGTTCGATTCTATGGATTGGTTCACGGTTCGGTTCGGTTTTACATACCCCCAAATCAAGAACCGAACCGAATTAAATGGTTCTTTGATTTTTGGAATTAGAACTAGAACCGGTGCACTCTAGAACCGGACCGAACCAAACCGTTTGGTCGGTTCCGGTCCAATTCCATAGTTCTACTGGTTCGATGTGCACCCTAAACATAAGTGCAATATCCAAACCATCAATCGGGTGTATCTCATTGTTAAGGTATCCTCACCCAAAATATGGGTGGTTCTGAATGGTGTGGATTCATGCCACGTCCACCGGATGGTTTACATCACCCCAACGAGGTTCTGTGGCTTGATTTGACTAGGAATACCAATTACAACACTTTTCCTAATATGGCACAGATGATCAAAATCCAAGTCATTCATCATTAGCTATGGCACAACAACACCATTTCAATTTAGAGCTGTACACAGACTGAGTTAGCTCGGTAAACTCTCTCGACTCACTCGAAAAGGCTTAATTCGATTCTATTCGAAACTGAGTTCGAACCTAGTCGAGCTGATTTTTAGAGCTTGAAAATATTTTGAGCTTGTCCGAGCTCGAATCGAACCTCAACTCGAATCAATTCAGTTCGGTGACTCAGTTATTTTGATATTGACGTTGCTCACCAATTGTTTAATGAAATGAGACAACGTTGTTTCGAGTGCATACATTCTCCACAAGATCGGCTGGTAGCGAGAAAGATATGGATATGAAACAAATCACCACTTTAAAAAAAATATACATGAAAAAACTACCCTCGTATCTTGATTTTGATGCTGCTTACTAAGTGTTTGATGAAATACATGTAAATTGTTGTTGTTGTTTTGCATACTGTAAGAAATTGAAGGTACACTCAATGTGCTGAAGAAAATATTGCACAGGCTCAAACTTAGCTCGAACTAGCCCGAGCTTGCCAGTCAAGCTCGAAGACCGAGCCGAGCCGAGTTCGAGCTGGAGTCAGCAACTAGCCGAGTTGAGTCGAGTTGTGCCAAGTTCGACTCGGTTGAACGTGCAACTCAATTCAAACCAAACATTTATGACCTCGAGTAATAAGATAGGTAGATACAAAGTATTTGACCAAAATCAACTAAGATCGGTCGCCTATTGAGCCACTAACACAATATGTTAAAACGATTAGGCGATAGTCAAAGGATAAGGTTCATCCTCTAATAGTGGGTTACACATTTGTCATGCATTAGGGGACTTCTCGATACAAATAAAAGAACAAGAAGAAAGGAATTCTTATAGTTGATCACAATGAACAGTTGTAAAACACATTTCCGAATGAAGAATTCCGTTTGATGCTTAAATTGAGTCCAACGTATGAGCATAGACTTGAATTACAACTAAAGTTAACAATTGCTTGATTACCATGATAGATTACACTAAAGGATGTAAATAGCAGATAAAAGTAAAGGATTACAATACGAAATGTAAATGACTGGTGAAAGGTAAAAGTGTTATACTAAGGAATGTAAATAACAGATAACTAAAATGATAATTGAAAGATGATATATTTGGTTTGTTTTAATTGTTATGAGACTATTTTTCATGCTAAATTTCTTTGTTATTTATAGCATTGAGCTGATTATCTGGATACTTGCCAAATTTTGATGGTTGTTATAACTGTTTCAGTACTCCTAACCTTCTGATGCTTCTAATGTTCTAATGATTGTTGTAATCGTTTCAACACTATATATGACTTTTTAGAGAGTTCCATCTAAACTTGCTATCTGTCTTAATAACCGCTCCAGACTTTCTTGCTGACTCGAACACATTTCACTCGGCCACTCTGTTAATCTCTTAGATGACTATCGACTACTTGGTTTACTTTTAAATTTATTTCAACTGCTCTATGTCTTGTTAGCTTGTCAGTTATGTGATTTAATAAAAAGCACTTCAAGCATTCTTAAAAATCTTTAGCGTACTATATCTTTCCATTGTTATAACACGTGTTCTTTCCAATTGGGTTTTCCAAAAACGATAAGAAATATGGTACATCATTACCCCTACATCGCTCCGCCTTTTGTAAAAGGTGAATGCGATGTTAATTCGTTGTTTGGGACAATAAATGTGATTGCTTAGCCGTGTAAAAACATCAATTTCAGCCACCTTAGTCGAATTCGACCATCTTGGTTGAAAAATGGTAAATTCAGCATTCCTAGTCGAACTTGGTTGTCTTAGTTGAATAACTGTAAATTTGGCCATCTTTGTCAAATTTGGCCATCTTAATTGAATTTGGCCATCTTGATTGAGAAACGATAAAATCAGCTATCTTGTTCGAACTTATCCATCTTGATGGAGAGACGATAAATTTGGCCATCTTAGTAGAAGTCGGCCATCTTAGTAGAAGTCAGCCATCTTAATCGAGAGATAATAAATTTGGTCGTCTTGGTAGAACTCGACCATCTTAATCGAGAAACGACAAAATCAGTCGTAACAATGGAAATTGTTGGTCAATCTATTCCGAATAGGGCTTATGGTTGACCGAGGTAGTAATACGGCCGCGAACTTAGCCTGTTACTTTTTAAACCATTTGAATAATTTGGTCATGATTCAAATGGCGTGATTCGGCCATTGGAGGTGGTTTAAGGCCTACATGGTTTTGTCTTACATGATATGATGGATTCCCAAGGAAGGTTTACCCCTCAGGTATATCCTGGTTTTCTTCTTCAAGAACAACATTTCTGACCTTCCGCTCTAGTCGCCTGAACTCGACAAATAGCAGAACGTTCCATATCTCCTGAATTGGAGCGAATGAATATTCTATTATGAAAGAAGTAACTGCGATGTTAGCGGTATCGATCCTAAATTTCCAACAGAACTAATATCAATAATTGGCTGAGACACATTTTGCTCCGACACGGCAGGTGTTCTTTTAGAAAATATCATAAGGCTCCCGACTTGACTGGCTATCCATTTGTTAAAGGTCTCGGCCTAAGCTCGTAATTGCTCTTGCCATTTGTTGATTCGTGATTTGCATAGCACGTAGTCCAACCATCATTATCTCAAAAAGATTTATCGATTATCTCACTTTTTCATTACTTTCATACTGACTCATATTATGTCCTACCAGGCTTGGCAAAAGCTATTGTTGGCGCTAGCGAAAATTGTTGCAGGGCCGGAGTTCAATAAATACTTGCCAGCCAAGTGTGTGTGTGGGAATGCTCACTTGTGCATCTTTTGACGTAAGCACTCGTGCGAACCTTTACACACGTTCACGGGCATAGAATCTGAATGGTCCACGTGATGCGGCACCCTCTGAAACCTCACAAGCCTAATTTTCAACTTGATAACAAAACTCTAGTGGGACATGGCAAGGAGAAATGCAAATCAAGGGAGGAAACTATTTTCTTATTCCATATCCCACCAAAGTTTTTTATCAGGTTGAAATTTAGGCTCATGAGGTTTCAAAGGGTGCCGTATCTAAACCATACGTCAGATCTTGTTGTTGACATCAAGGTTCACATATAATAACGTACAAACTAGTGTGTAGGTGAGCATTATATATATATATATATATATATATATATATATATATATATATATATATATATATAGAGAGAGAGAGAGAGAGAGAGAGAGAGAGAGAGAGAGTCATACTCCCCTACGCACGTGCGCACCTTTTCACATGTGTCATGGGTGTCTAATCTGAACGGTCCATGTGATGTAGAATCTCATGAAACCCCCTTGTGACAAATTTTCACCCTTATCTAAAATTCTGGTGGGCCATAGCAAAGAGAAATGCAAATCAAGGGAGGAAACTGTTTTCACTTTTCATGGCCCATCAAAGTTTTATATCAAAGTAAAACTTGGTCCCGGGGGGTTTCACGAGGTGTTGCTTCACATGAACGGTTCAAATTTTGGATCCACATCACGTATGATGGGTTCTCAAAAAAGTTCGTATGTAGTACGTACGAACTGGTTCGCAGGTGAGTGTTTTCATGTGTGTGTGCGTGCGTGTGTGTGTGTGTATGTTCTTACTATAACTATTTCAGTAATACATGACCTTCTAGAGACTTCTTTCTTAATTTGCTATATATTTTAGTAATCATTTTAGGTCTTCTAGTTGGCTCAATTGCATCTCATTTGACCTCTTGGATGACTATTGATCGCTTTGTTTACTTTAGAATTCCTTTCAATTCATATCTATCTTGTTATCCTATCAACTATGATTCCGTTAAAAAAAAAAAAAAAAAAAAAAAAACTCTCTAAATATCCTTAAATATCTTTAACCTATTATATTTTTCCTTTGATATAAAAGTCTACTTTTCAATTGGGTTTTCGATAACAGTTAAAAATATGGTACAATGTAGCTAAGGCTCACATAATGAGTAGACCAAGGGCCCATTTAGGAGTGGGTTTGGAACCCCCAATTTTGAACCCCCTAGATTTGAAACCCCTTGGATTTGAAATCCTCTTATGGCTGTTTGAGTTTTAACTTCCTTAGTAAATACATGGAAATAAGTAATTATTACTTACTCCACCTGTTTGAAATTCGTTGGGAATTCCGTTTCGAAAGCGGTCCATAAAAACCTTGATATTGCTGATTTAAATATATGGGCCCCATCATGATAAATGTGAGTTATCCATACCTTCCATCCTTTTAAAAAACACATTTTAAGCAATGATTCCAAAAATGAGGAAAATCAAAAGCTTAAGTCTACCACACCTTAGGAAACAATGATCATTAAAATGTCAACAGTTAAGAGTTGTTTTCTCCCTAGGGCCCACATTGATGTTTATTTGCCATCCAACCTGTTCATAAGGTTACACAGTCATGGATAAAGAGTAAACAAAAATATTAGTTTGATCTAAAACTTATGAGGTCCTCCAAAAGCTTTCAATGGTAGGAGTTCAATTCCTAATTTTTTCCCGCGGTGTGGTTCACTTGAGGTTTGGATCTGCCTCATTTTTCAGCTCATAAACTAAAATGAGCTGTTTAAAAGGATGGACAGTGTGCATAAGACACACACATCATTGTAGGCCTCATGATTTAACATTTTTCTCCTTGGGTGACGTGAGGAGTGGTATAAATGAAAGGTGTTCGCCAACGTTACCTCCGAAATCTAATTGGAAATACAAATGTAAATAATTATTACCCATTTCTCTAATTAGAAAACCAAACAGCCCCTTATTGTATTTGGCACCTTCTATTCATAATCAACTTTAATCCAAAAGTAGAGTTTGAATTTAATTACTAAATCAACTTTAATATCTCTAATTACTAAACATATAAAATGTTTGACACAATTGTTATAATAAGTCCACTAAAAATATATACTTTGCTCAAAAATGATGAAATTTCAAGTCTCAAATGGGCCACAAGCACAAGATCAGGCCCAAGTGACTAGCCAACGATTTTTAACCATTGATTAACATAGACAATGTTTGAAGGAGCTGATCACCATATCAAAGTAATTATAGTAATGCAATTGATAATCTAATTATTTTGGGATATCATTAGTGAGACATGGGTCGTATGTATTAATAGTCTAGTGACACGTATGGCGTATTACAAATGCAACTCTTGAAATTATTTTACATGTAATCCAAGCTTTCGATCCCCCGACACATGAAACCGCCGGTTACTTTGAGGGGATTCAAATCCATGGTGCCAAACGACCCGAATGTGGCTTTAGTTCCAGATCGTATTCACAGTTCCGGTTTCCTGACGAACGCCCCGATTCAAGAACACGTGTGCGCATCTTCCCCATCCATCTCACGCGAGCGTGCAAACTCAGTCGATCGCCACTGATTAAATTTCTTAAGACGAGATTGCCCTCATTTTAAGAAAAGGCATTCAACCTTTACTTGCGTTTTCGTCAAGGCGTCATTTTCCAAATCTCTGGGTATTTTCGTAATTTCATCGTAGTAAACGTCCAAAACAATTCGTCGCGTGGACCCACTGCCTTTTGTCTCCAGCGAACCGACAATTCGAGGAGCGAATGGTCCTAAAAATTCAGATTATCACAAAAAACCCCTTCTTTTTGACAATTCACAACAAAACATTCCACATGTTTTCGACCACATTTTGGGTCCATTGAAGTAACATCCGATCCGTCCATCTTGTTCTGGACCTGATAATATCCTCAGAAGCCAAAAATGAGATCGACCTAAAACTCATGTGGGCCACACCATGTAAAATAATGCCTATAACCTCGAAAATCAAGTGGTGTGCCCCACCTGACTTTTGAAATGACCTGATTCATGAGACGTCTATTCTATGATTGGGCGCATCTACTGAATGGATTGGATTGGTGGCCCACTTGAGTAGTGGCATTGTCGTTATTTTTCGGAAAGGCAGGGCGAGTTCCGTCATGTGGGTCTCGGTCCGTATTCCGAGTACTTATCCGGTGCCGATATTTTCAGCGGCTGGCGCATTCGATCTTCTGTACTTCCTGTCCGTTGCGACGAACTGGTCTTGCTCTTTGTCAATCCCCACCGTAAACGTCTCTGTACGGTATCCGAATCTCGAGGGCCGATCTGGTGGACCCCATCAGGATGAATGGTTCGGACGGCTTGGCTAGTGACCCCAACACCAGCCACCGATCTGGAGCTCTGCCGGCCCACCACGATGTCTGTGTTTTATCTAGGCCGTCCATCCATTTTGGAGTTCATTTTAGGGCATGAGCCCAAAAAAATGAGGCAGATCCAATCTAAGGTGGACCACACCACGGGAAAACAGTGTTGATTGATGGTCCACTACTAAAAACTTCCTAGAGCACGATCTAATGTTCTTCTGCTATCCAACCTGTCGAACTGGTTGTTGGTCGGCCAATAAAAACTTGTTAGAGCCCGGGGTAATGTTTTATCTGCCATCCAACCTGTGTTTTTTTTGTTTGTTTTTTGGGTTAGCTTGTCAGTACACACCCATGTCAGTACACACACTGCATGTTAGCCAACCCCACTAGGGATCGATACAAATACCTCAAGTGTTGAAACAAGGTATCTCCACTCAGCCATCCAACCTGAGTTAAGGGGAAACACAAATAACAGGTTGATGTAAAACTTCTGTGGCTCTAAAAAGTTTTGGGTCTCTCAGGGCTCATGCCTTAAAATGAGTGGGTCCACCTGAGATTTGGATCTATACGGCTCATGCCTTAAAATGAGCCAGCAAAATGAATGGCAGGCTACACCTACAACTTGGCAGGGTCCACAGAGCTTTGAAACCACGGCCTACAGAACTTTGAAACAAGCTGGCAGAGCCCACAGAGCTTTGAAACCAGCTAGCTCGATGGTGGCCTCCCTTCGAGGTCTGGGATCTTCCACAGGAAACGGATTGGCTACTCCCGGTGCTCTGTGGGCCCCACCATGATGTATGTTTTTCATCTATGCTGTCCATCTATTTTTATAGATCATTTTATGGTATGAGACCAAAAATGAGGTATATCCCAATCGCAAGTAGACCACATTACAGGAAAAAGTGTTGAATGAAATTTGACCATTAAAAACTTTTTGGGGTCATAAAAGTTTTGGATCGAGCTGATCTTTGTTTTTTTTTTTTCTCTTGGTCTAGGTCTGTATGACGTATTCAACAGATTGGATGTCAAATAAAAACTACAATGGGCCTTAGGAGGATTTTAATGGTGGATATCCCATCACTATTGTTTTCATGTGGTGTGGTCCACCTCAGATTTAGATCATCTCATTTTTGGAAACAAGCCCTAGAATAATCTGTAAAAATGGATGAACGGAATGGATGAAACGCATACATCATGTTGGGGCCCACATACACCAACCACCAGCCAGTGGGCTGGTAGCAGGGGGAGTGACCAATCCATTCTCCCTCCATAAACAGAGGCGGATTTCCCGCGAAAGCCTTTGCAGGAAGTTCCTGCGCTGGGATCTTAGGTGGGGCCCACCGTGATGTTTGTTAGGAATCCATTCCGTTCATCCTATTTTTTTTTTAATCATTTTAGAACATGAGATGAAAAGTGAGTAGGATCCACTACTCAAGTGGGCTGTATTAAAAGAAAAGTTGGTTAGGTAAATTCTTACAGTTGAAACCTCTCTGGGTTCGACAGTGATGTTTACGTGACATTCATTCCGTTAATAACATCATTCATACTGGGATGAACTGAAAAACGAATATTAGCATGATTCAAAACTTCTGTAGCCTCACGAATATTTCGATTGTGGACATTCAATAATCATGTTTTCGGCCTACTTCTGTATCTTCATTTTTAGTTTCATGTCTTAAAATGAACTCACAAAACAGATAAACGGAGAGGATTTCACACAAACATCAAGGTGGGTCCCACATGGGTTCCTAGTGCAAAAACTTACTGCGAAAGGCTTTCGCAGGATATCCGCGTCCGCAAAATATTGCTCAATTGAGCAAATTGCAGGAGACAGATTGGCTATTCCCCTTGACATGCAGCCCGGTGGCCGGTGGTCGGTGCTCTATGAACTCTACCATGATGTACGTGTTTCATCCATTCCGTTCATCCAATTTTACGGATCATTTTATGAATTGATACAAAAGGTTATAGGGATATAAATCTTAGGTGGGCCACACCATAGGAGAAAAATATTGAATATATATTCAACATTAAAATCCTCCTAAGGCTCACTTTACAGTTTATTTGACATAAAATCTGTCGATTTAGTCATAAAGACTCAAATGAAGGGAAACAATAAATATCAGCTTAATCCAAAACCTTTATGGCCCCCAAACGTTTTTAATGGTCAAAATTCATTCAATACCGTTTCCTGTAATGTGGTCCACTTGAGATTGATATATACTTCATTTTTTTTGTCATGTCATAAAATGATATATAAAAATAGATGGACATCATGGATGACAAACATACATCATGGTGGGCCCCACAAAGCACCGACCACCAGCCAATGGCTGGTGTCAGGGGGAGTAGCCAATCCGTACCCCAAATTGCACGCAAATGCGGTGTCGGACGGGACATGCCTGCGACGCGGGGTTTGGGAATGAACCGCGTGCGTTAGGTATGGACCAGGTTACTTCCGCGTACCAAGAGCTCCGAGTAAGGAACTTTCATGAGAACATCCGGTCAACCATCATGACCGTAAAAGACCGGTGGGCCAGACTATAGGGAAAAAGTTAAAATGGAAAGCTAACCGTTAATTTTTTGTAGGACCCACCATGGCGTTTACTTGCCATTCAATCCATTGCTTCATTAGGATCAAAGAACTACCCAAATATCACATTATTCCAAAATTCAGGTGGGCCATGTGATTTTAAAAATTTTAGGTACAATTTTTTAGGTGGCCCACTAAAGGATTTGATCAACATGATTTTTGGAATCTAGGTAGTTCACGTTATAGATGCCAAAAATTTGCATGGTATTTAATGGGATTGGGTGAGATAGAATTACGGTTAATCCGTTCAAATTCTATTCACCATTTGGGAAGGATGGGAAAATTTGGAATTAAGTGAGATGGAATTACATTTAGTCTCATACTGGATTTTCATGGATTTTGAAATCCAGTGTATGTGTGGGCCTCGTATTGATGCATATGTTTATCCATGTCGTTCATCTATTTACATTGCTAACATGTGACATTCTGGTTATATATGTGTACAAGTGAACAACATTCATTGTGAATTTGGTTAGTCGATTATAATTTCATGGTCTACCAAACAAGATTTTGCTTAATCCAATATTTTCCGTAATAAGAATTTTATCCCAAACATGCTATTAGATGGCTAAAATACCGTGATATTTCTAGACACGCAATCATTGTGAACTACCCATGCTAATCCCATCAATACAATCAATACCATTCAATGTCATTTAAGTCATTTCTCCCACCTTGATGAAAGTAACCTAGCACCCATGTGTTTTCCTTTAGGAAGCCCTAATACCTTAAGGGCCTGTTTGGGAGCGTGGATTTGGAACCCCCTAGATTTGCATCCCCCAGGATTGGAACCTTGAGTGTGAATCAACTTTAATTCAAAAATACCTATACATGGTATAATCACGGGGGTTTGAATTTAATTACTAAATCAACTTTAATATCCTCAATTAGTGAGATATATAATTTTTGACACTATGGTTGTGATAAGCCCGCTAAAATATATGTTTTGCCAAAAAGTGATGAAATTCCAAGTCTTAGATGGACCGCAAGCACAAGATCATGTTTGAGTGGCTAACCTATAAACAATGTTTGGACGGTGCTGATCATCGTTAGTGGGCCATGTGCCCAGTAGAATGATAGTGTACAATGACATACATTTATACCTGCAACTATTTAAATGATTTTAGGTGTAATCCAAGCTCTCACCTTGGATTACAAACCCCCTCAAAGAGGGAATTGGAAACCCCCTGGATTGGCAGTCCCCAGTTGCTTTATGCTGCCAAACAACCATGGGGATTTGAAACCCCCTCCAATCCAAGGTGCCAAACGACCCCTAAGCTTTGTGAGGCCCATAATGATGTGGGTGCTATATCCACTCCATCCATCCATTTTGCTGGTTCATTTTATGGTATGGTCCACTTTGATCATCTTCATATTTTGGCTCATGTCTTAAAATAAGCAGCGAAATGGATGTACAGAGTAGACAAACATTACTATTAGCTCCACAGGGCTTACCTTGCTTATAAGACAAGTTGCATCCTAAGCTATTTTATGGCAATTCATAGGTATGTTAAGCTTGGACCAAAGATTGTTATTATATATTTGCAAGCCTTGTAAGCCACCAATGGGATGCAAGAGATTGATTAGTGGATTTGGAATCAAAATATCCATAGTTTTAAATTCCTGAGATTGAATCTTTCAAGTTTGTTGCAGCAGGTTGAATTTTGAATCCGATGAATTTTATAAATTGTATTTGGTAGTGTAAATCTTAACTCAGAATTATATTGCACATGTTCTTATGAAAATGACATTGAAATTATTATTATTATTCACATGCAAACTTACAACAGGTTGCAAAATAAGGGCTAAGAGAAAATAGAGCACAGATATGGCTGACATAACATCTATGATTGGATTGAAAAAATCATAAACCTATAGTAATTTGGTGAAGAAAAGCTGGACATGCCCAAATCCCCCAACCCGCAAGTGTGAGTGTGTGGGTATGTTTGGATTTGTGAGTGTTAGCCCATGCTCAATTCCTCATTAGTTTTGAGTACATGCTAACATTCATATATCCAAACATGTCTGCACACTCACATCATTGGGTGCTCGAACCTATGATCTTGTGTTGAAACTCTTGTGAGTTTACCATTGATCCATAGGGCCATGGGCATGAAAATGATCTGAAGACCGTAGAATGAATTTGATGATATAAAACATCTCAAAATTTTTAACAAAAACAATATGAATTTCAATTCCCTATGATAGAGTAAATTAGGTAAATTAGGGTAATTTCCTGAATTAAGATTATCTTTTATATTTTGTTAATAAGTGTATCTATTAGGATCTCCTATAGATCTCTATAGTCCTTTAGGGGATTTGAGAGGGATTTTGGCTGATTTTGAAATATTAAACTAGTGTAGTTAATTAAATTTAAATTTTATAAATAAGCTAAAAAAATTTCAGTGCATTCCAAATTCAAGTATTTAAACGCAGATTTTCTATCCAATGCATTTTAATTATAAGCTGCCAAACGCGACTAAGGATTTAGAATCACCTTTGCTCCAATGCACTTGTGATTTGAATTTCAATGCATTGTAAATGCGAAGCTCCCATACAAGCCTTAAAAAGGGGTGAAATGGATTTTTAATACATATTTGTCCAAAGTCACTGGAAACAAACAACCCTAAGCCTTAAAAAGGGGTGAAATGGATTTTTAATATATATTTCTCCAAAATCACTGAAATGGTAGCTATGGGGGCAAGAGTTAAGAGAATTCTTTTGGAGAATTTTGATTCATTTCAAATCCAAGTTCTTTTAGGGACTGTTTGGATTGCAGTATTCAATAATATTGCACTGCATTATAATAATGATTACAGATTATAATACCACACTCTAAATTTTATAGTATTTTGACCAAGCTATTTAGTGTTTGGCTGGCCACTATATTAGTACAATGACGACTGTTCACAAGCCCTGTTTCAAATTTAACAAGGCAATTTCAGAGGAAAAATAAACTTAACTCCTTGTTTAGACAAATGCATTTTTAATGTATTGCATTCCATATTTGTAATGATCACAAATTCCAATTCCGTCCATCCTAATACATTTGTATCTGACAACTAATACATTTATATTTGGCCAGCCAATAATCTGTTGAAATATAATCATAAACAAACATGATTTTAATGTAACCATGACTATAATGCAATACCGTAGTTATTAAATATTGGAATCCAATATTGCCCTCAAAATCATCCTACAAAACAAACAAAAAACAACAAATCTCAACCGTTAGCTCTGCATGGAGATGACCAAATGAACCAATAAGAGCAAATGGGGAATGACCATCTGAGGATAGGTCACTGATGTAGAGCGGGTCGCGGACAATTTCATGGCCAAGATGGATCAGAAAAGGCCCAGTTGACGACAGAAGTGATCCGGACCGTCGGACATTAGATTGGGCGTATCTCGCAATCCGGAATAAGTTACCTGACGTAAAATATATGATTTTGGGATAGAACGAGTTACTTTAGCCAACCAACCCTGCTATGCCGGGTTGCGCAGCTTAGAATTGCGAAAAACCCCTTGATTGACAGTCGTTTCCTTGTTTTAATTTCGTTTTTACTATAAATAGTAAGTTTTATTTTGATTATAACTCTTCATCCGTCGGGCTTTTGGAGTTGCGTCCAACATGAAAAGAGCTTAGAATAATTAGGAGAACGGTTTGGTGAAGCCAAATAGGACACTTACTATTTTTGGCCGAAAACCTTCCGCACTAGTAGACATCACAACCGTCTATAAATAGTAAGTTTACTATTTATAGTAAGTCGCGGATTTTAGGAGTTTTAGATGTAGTTTGATTCTGATTTCTTTCCCATTGCTTGGTACCCTATTTAAAGGGTTGTGAACTTGTTTTTAGTCATCAATTAATCAACTTTGAATTTATTAGAATTTATTTCTATTTTCTTCTTTCTTTTCTCGTGGATTCGAGAAGTTTCTGTGAGGAGTTTAGAGAAGATCCATGGATTCAGAGTAGTTATCTTCATCATGTTCATTCCTTCGTCACTCGTGGATTACATCCTACCTCCACTTTTCTCTAGCCACAAATGGTTAATTATGTGGGCAAGCCCACCTTGATGCGCATGTTTATTCACGCTGTCTATCCCTTTTTCGTATATCATTTTAAGGTATGAATTAAAAAAAAAAAAAAAAAAAAGCTTTGTTACATTAAATGTATAAAGCATTAAATGCAAGAGTCATTGGTATGGCGTACTTAAGCGTTGAATGTACCTATTTTTGAACTCATACTTTAAAATGATAGAGAAAAGGGACTGATGGGATGGGCAGGTAGGACGTAATCCACATCCCCCATGATAGGTCCACTAAATGAATCCTTAGAATTTGAAGGCCAGGCTTACCCTAGGTCTATCATAGAACATGGGCCTGATGTTTATATTTCACTATTGTATTTTAGTATTACTGGTGTGGTCAGGTATTTGCCATTTATGGCAAGGTGGCTAAGTGGTCAGTGCTCTACGTGCCTCATCGTGATGTATGTATGTCATCCACTTCCTTTATCTATTTTTCACATAATTTTAGGGATTAATATAAAAAACAAGGGGATCTAAATCTCAATAGACCACATCAGAGGAAAACATTAGTGATTGAATGCCCACCGTTAAAAACCTCCTGAGGCCCACTGTAATGTTTATTTGACATCCAAACTGTTGATTAAAGTCATACAGAAATGGATGAAGGTAACAAACAAATATGAGCTTGGTCTAAAACTTTTGTAGCTCCCAGAGAGTTGTTGATGGTGGTCCACTTGATATTTGGATCTACCCCTTTTTTGGGATCATATCGTAAATGATAAAAAAAAAAAAAAAGGACGGCGTGGATGAAGCACATAAATCATGGTAGGCCCACAGAGCACCGATCATTCGCCGTTGGCTAGTGTTAGGGTCACTACCCAACCCGCGTCCGGGCAAGCGTCATTGGACCATGGGAGCGAGACTCGCTGGCGTTTCACACAATGTGATGAATGGTAACGCCTTTCCTCCAATCAACGCATTCGGTAGGCCCTACCAGCTGGGTCGGTGGCAGGCTCGTAGGTGATGGGCTTGTCAGCGATGAATGATAAATAGAAAACAGCTTCATCGCGACTGACGGAAGCTGCGAAGGTTCTCCTTTATTTCGGCTTTTAGTTTCAAGTATTTAAAAAACTACGAAGACCTCGTTCTCTACGGAACAACGTTATAATCTCTCTCTCTCTCTCTCTCTCTCTCTCTCAGAAGCATTTCTAGGGTTTCTCTTTCTTTCCTTCTCTCTTTCTCTCCATAAATCTGCAAGCTCTCTACTTCCAATGAAATATTTCAGCTGAGGAAGATGAAAGATCGGTAGGAAGAGGAGCTTATCTAGCTCCGGATCAGAAGAAACGGTTCTATCTTAGAAAAATCAGCTCAAAATAGGTGAAGATTTTTGTATTTTCTTAAAAATATCTTTTTAGCGATTTCTCGTACTCTCCTTCTCTAGCTTTATGATCTTTGTAGGAATTCAAAAAATCAGCTATAAATGCTCTTTTTTCTTTTTGATTTTGCCGATTTTTGGTTTTTCGTTGGTTCGGTTGAGGATTTTGTTGTTGAGATAGCGTTGAAGTGCGAGAAGTTCTATAAATTCGATTTTCTTGTTGAAAGAGGGAAAAATCGCTGCGTGGGACTTTTTTAATAAGGTTGTCAGCTGAAGGAAAGAGAGAAAAATCAGAGGAGCTGAGAAAGGTGAGGTGAAGTGAAAACCATTTTCTCTGGTTTTGATTTTTGATTTTAGTTTTTAAAGAAATTATGTGAAAAAGAGGCGATTTTTATTTTTATTTATTTAGTACTTTTGCTAATAGCATTTTTTTAATGTTATTTTGGACGTACTTTTTTAATAGCACCCTCCGATTTATTTATTTATTTTGTGGTTGCGATCGGAAGGAAAGGGAGAAAATTCAGAAAAAAGAGGTGAAAATCGCGAAATGAAGTTTTCGTGGTTTCTAGAAATTAGCTGAAAAGATGTTATTTTTATATTATTTATTTTTGCCTTTATTTGTTTCTAGGGTTTACAGTTTTGAGCTTGGAATCTGGGGAAAATTAGAAGACTATTGAGGGACTAGATTAAAAAAGTAAAAGGTGAAATGAAGTAAATCATTTCTCTGGTTTTGATTTTTCTTGATGTTATTTTTATATTATTTAATTTTGCCTTTATTTGTTTATAGGGTTTACAGTTTTGAGCTTGGAATCTGGGAAAATTAGAAGAATATTGAGGGACTAGATTTAAAAAAGTAAAAGGTGAAATGAAGTAAATCATTTCTCTGGTTTTGATTTTTCTTTTGCGTTTTGATTTATTTTGGAAAAGCTGAAAGGATTATTTTTTTAAAACCTCCATCAAAATTAGATTTTTAATTTCTTCTCTTGGTTTTTATTTTTTAGTTTTATTTATTTTATTATTACTATTATATTCCTTTATTTCATCTATTGAATTACATGAAAATTTGTGAACTCTCAACTGTTGATCTCGTTTTTTTATTTTTTTCAATTGGGGCTTGAACAAGATCTTTTATTTCTTTGTTCAGCTTCAGTTTTTTTTTTTTTTTTTTTCCTTTTAATTTTTAATGTTGTTTGTTGAAAATGTTGAAGTCGGTGCCTTTGATTTTGTATCTTATGTTAAGGAATTAGCACAAATATCTCACTGGCTGATCAGATTTCGTCTTGCCATAATATTATAGACTTCGATGATGCAGTAGTGGAATTAGAGCGTGCTGCTATACAGGGTTTTCTGCATTTGAGCTTGAATGTCAGCTAATTTCAATTGAGGAACATACAGTGCTCAGCATGAAAAATTACAGGTGCGGCCCACTTCTCAGCGATCCAGACCAATCATCCGGTGGGCACTATGCTGATGGCCATTCTGTAAAGTTCTCCCCTGCTGGATGATCCTGAATATATCAATTTAGTTTGGACTGGTGGCGGTAATTTTTGACCTACGGATGATTAGGATTTGATGGGAGATTTTGCTGCATGAACCCAGCCATGATGGGGACCACCAGTACATGAATGATCTGGATCACTAAATATGGGCCACTGTTCCTAGGATACCTATTCTCTTTATTCTTTCCCCACCCTTTGGAGCTTTAGTGGACCCTTTAAAAAATGGAGACTTGTGTGCTTTGCTCATTCTGCAGATGGATTAATAGTGACCTTTAAGCTCTTATATCTTCCACTTTTGCAGTGAATATGAGACAACAACCTTCTAATATAAAACATATTTAGCAGAAAGTAATATCTGAATTTCAACTTTGTTACACTGTTCTTGTTTGTGCTCTGAAAAGGGAGGAGCTTTAATAAAAAAGGCTGCATTTCCTCTTTCTTAAGTCCCATCCCTTTCCCTTCTAGGTTTCAAGGATATTCCTGAGGATTCTGAGTGAAAATTGTCAAAAAACGGCTTTCCGGAGATGGGTTATATCATATATGTAACTGTTAGGCTTTCTTGAATTGTAGTTTTCTTCTCTTTAAATTACTTTTTTCGAATCTCTCAACATAAAAATTTTAATAATATATGTTTTTAATCTGCAATACATCATTAGCTTTCTTTTTTTAAACCCCTCTTCTTTTAAGGCCCTCCCTTGTGCCTTTCATGTTTCAATTATTTTCTTTCAGTGCACTTTATGCTTTTTTGTTGGCTTTCCTTCATTCACCGTTAGGAAACTGATTTTGATTTTATGAAAAAACGGCTTGAGAGCAGCTTCAAGTTTTCCTATGATAGGATTTATTGGAACTGAATTGAATGTGAAGTGTGATGTGTTTAAATGCCGGTTCTGCAGATTGGTTATCCTTCAAAAAATGTTCCTTAGATTGGTGTGTACTCTGCATTCATCTGCTATGTGAATCTATAGGCTTCACTCCCATTTCATAGTATCATTAGCTATTGATGTAGACGGTGTTTGAAATATCGGTATCACCCAATGTATCGCAACCTTGGGATACAGATATGTATCGGTTATCGCACGGGATATATCCTTTCTATCGCATAATTTATCACACTTTTTGGGAAACATGGGGAAACATTGGCAAAATGGTTGAATTTTTTTTATGAAACTTCAGGGATTATTTAAAAAGACTTTAATACACACTTTTAAATCATAAAATATCAAAAAAGAAGTGCACATAATAAATTTCCTTTGTATAAGGTCCTAAGTTATGCTTTATCTGATTGAACTACGGTAAATATATTCAAATATGATGCATAACATTTATAAATGTATAAAGATGTGTATGAAAACATAACCAATGCATTCAAAAGCAAAAGATATATTAGAAATTAGAAAACATACCTATCAATGATGTGTGTATTCAATATCCACCCCGTCCATCCGTTTTTCCATGTCAATTTAGGACATTATCCAAAAAATGAAGCATATCCAATAATCAGGGGGACCATACCATAAGAAACAATGGTGATTGACCATTAGTGGGCCACAAAAGTTTTGGATCAGGCTGATAATTGTTTTTTTCCCTTCATTCAAACTTACGTGGACCACGCAAGTGAAAACAGTTGGAATCGATGCTATCGTTGAAAACTTCTTAGAGCCGTAAAAGGCCTTAATGAATTAATGCTACCGTGGAAAACAATAGGGCCCACCTCGATGCATGCACGTCATATCTGCATCATCCATTTGTTTTGCAACCTGATTTTAGGGGTTGGCCTAAAAAATGAGGTAGTTACAAATTTCAGGTAGATGTGGACCACTCCACACGAAATAGTGGCTATTGACCATTAAAAATTGTGGGCCACAATTTTTTGGATCAAGCTGAGATTTGTGTTTTCCTTTCATCCAAGTCTGTGTGAACTTATCAACGGGGTTAGATGGTCACAGTGGACCCTAGAAAGTTTTCAATGGTGGGGGATCCCTGACCATAGGGCTACCTTGATATAAGATGGTGTATCCATACTGTGAATTCATTTTAACTTATCATTTTAGGGCATGAGCCGAAAAATAAGGCAGATCCAAATCTGAGGTGGACCACACCACACAAAATAGTGGTCATTGAATGATCACCATTAAACTTTTTTGGGGCTATAAATTTTTTGGATCACGCTAATATTTATGTTTTCCCATCCACGTTTGTCAAACCTTATGAATAGATTGGATGACAAATAAACATTACGGTGGGCCCTAAAAAGCTTCAATGGTGGACATCATTGCCACCACATTTTCTTGTGGTGTGGTACACTTGAACTTACATCTGTCTCCTTTTTGGGTTCATGCCTTAAAATGACTTATGAAAATGGATGGAGGGTGTGGATTGGCTGGTGTACTACACACCAGCGAGGTGTGGGTATGTGTCGTGCGAAGATGGGACGTGGATTTCCTGCTAAATCCTTTCGCAGGAGTGGGGCACCGTGATGTTTGTGAGAAATCTACCCCGTCCATCTGTTTTGTGAGCTTATTTTAAGACTCGAGGCAAAAATTGAGCAGGATCCAAGACTCAAGTGGGCCGCACTAAAGCAAAAGGTGGGTAGGGAAATTCCTACCGTTGAAACCTCCCTGGGTGGACAGTGATGTTTACATTCCATCCATACCGTTCATAATGTCATTACTACTGGGATGAATTGAAAACACAAATATTAGACTGATTCAAAAATTCTGTGGCCTCACGAATATTTCAACTGTGGACCTTCAATCCTCACGTTTTTGGCCCACTTGAGTCTTGGATCCGGCTCATTTTTGGCCCCATGTCTTAAAATGTGCTCAAAAAATGGATGGACGGGGTGGATTTCTCACTCGAGTACTGAAATCTATCGTTGGAAGTTTTTCTTTTTTCTTTTTTTCTTATTTTATTTTATTTTATTTTCGGATAATGATGCTCTCCCAACATCCCAGAGTTGGCTACAGTAGCCCCGGTGGGTATTGTATAGCAAATTTCTTGAAAAAAGTAATAAAATCCCGATAAAAGTGATAGTATTGTTGATATTGCATGATATTTAGAACGATATTTAGTGATATCGAACGATATTTGATGATATTTCGATCCATACAGAGTATTCTGTAAAAAATTTCAATTATTTAGTATCTTCCGAAGGGTTTCGTATCGCTGGACCGCAATACCGATAATATCGGCCAATAGTATCGATATTGCGAACACTGGATGTAGGTTTCCTTTAGTGGACACCAGTAAAATATTTAAAGATTCAGTGACAAGAATGTATTCCTTGAATCATGATTTTCTGAATTTTGAACTTGTCTTTTTTTTTTTTTTTAATTATTATTTATCCTAGGGTTTGAGCACAATTCAATCAATTACACCTTTCCATAGATACATAATGTTTATTTTTTCAGCAAGTGGTCTTCTTTCTTTTTTAACGATCATATGCTCTAGCAATGAGTTTTTTTTTTTTTTCTTCTTCTTGAAGTCTGCAAGAGTATTTGATCATTCTACAAAAGCAGTGTCACAATCTTTACTATCTTTAAATCAGTAAACATCATATTTGGAAGTTCAGGCACTCAAAAAATTCATTGCTGTGGTGGAAACTTGTCCCTGGACTTATTTCTTGACAGCATGGTTAAAAGGCTTGGTGGCGACTCAGACTGACTTGTTCTGTCCTGAGTTGAGTTGGGGCTGAATCGGCCGGACTCGGCCAATTTGGGGGTGAATTGTGATATCAAACCGGATTGGGTCTGGCCTTGTCCGAGTCTTAAAACTGTCTTGACGGGGTACCTGAAATTTCATTTATCTGGTAACATATCAGCTCTGCAACCAGGGCAATCAGTTTTATGTGCGATAGACACATGTCAGTGCTGAAGGAAATAAACATTATGCATCAATTGTCTTCTTTTCAGGGGTCTGATATATTTGGATTTATAGATTTTATGGAACTTAATTTTTTTTTTTCTACAAATTCAGATAATACCTTATATGAAATGATAATTTATACGATAACCCATCTTTGTGTTTACCAAATACTCTGTGGAAGTGTTGGTGTGTTGGGTGCTACTTGGCTCCTTGTTTTCTTGTTTTCTTGTCTGATATCGTTATCTGTTCCAAAAAAAAGGAAGAAAAGAAAATTGATGTCAGGAATGACTTCAATTAGCTGTTTGTATTTACTAAACAAACACTTTACAAAGTTTTTAAAGACTTGGTCCATTTTTTGGGCTGTCTTTCAGGTTTTCCATCCTTGAAGTTGTTTGGATGCAAAGGGATTTTATATTTCCAAGTGGGAGCAGATTATCGATAGTCTCCTTGTAGCTGTTCCTCAGAAACCCAGTAAATTCAGCTTCCTTTCCTTTGTTTAGGTTTTGGTGGAATTTTGGAGAACTTTGTTTTTATCTAATTCTTTGTTTCCAAGTTGTCTGGCTTGAATAGATACGAGGATTTGTCCCTGACACCATGTAAAATGTATAGACCATCATCCTCTTTCTCAAAGTAGTATCTTTTGAAAATTTGAATTCTCTGACACTGACCGAGCTGCAGTAGGCGGTTGTGGAACATGAGTTCTAGGAAATGGTGGAATTACCTTCATTTTCAGATAACTGTGAACTACTTGCTAAATTACTATTTTACCAAATGTTGAGAAACTACAGTATTATTTATGCTTTTAGGTCTCTTCAAAACAATGTTGTTTTCTGTTTTATAATCTAATTTTTTATTTTTATTTTTTTTGAAAGACTAGATTGCATTAAGGGAAAAGAGGAGAGCAAAAGAGAGGAGACTGGGCGGCTGAGATGGCCCAGCCAGTTAGGCTCTCCAATTGTGATATTTCCTGTGCAAATATCTCTCTCTCTCTCTCTCTCTCACACACACACACACACACACAATTTTTATGATATTGGCTATTTCTAAAGGGCACGCTCCAACGGTACCAGTACCACCATAAGCTTTCCGTGGTACCAGGCTGATGTGGGGCCCATGTGATGTAATCATCCAACCCATTTATCAGATGCTCCGATTGAGAAGCTTGAGCTTCTGCAAACTAAGTTCTCCCTTTTCTAATTGGCAATATCATTCCATTAAAGAAGAAGCCTATGGGTGTGTTTGGTTGTAGCAAATATCACTAAATTTCATGATTGATCGGTCAAAATTTCATGATATTTGGTGCAACCGGACCCTTCCTACAAGAAATTATGAGCTAATACTCACAGCATTGGCTCCCATAAAAAAAGTGGATGACATTACTGTTTAAGCTTTAATCTTTTTGTCATACGCATAATAGTTTCTGAATGTAAATACTGAAATCTATTCTCCTTAGTTCTTTTTTTATTTTGAGAACTCCATACCTCATTTGGATGTGTGGAAAGCTACACTTGAAACATGGATGTTCATGTTCAAGGCAGCTTTCCAGCATTTGGATGAAGCATTCACTTAAGATAGGTGCCCATTGGGCAGGGATGTCTGCACAATTGAATGTGGAAGGCCAGAAGCTTTCCATGGACAAGGGCTTCCTCTTACTCCTCTTCCCTGCTGCAACTGTACTCTTGCAGATGCAACCCAGCATTATTTGACATGGGAGGAAGCATGTTAACATTTCAGGATCTAGCACTTGAGTGCCATGTTGGTGCATACCATGGCTCAATATACGCTCATGGAGTCATGGTACACTTTTCCATGAGGCATTATACGAACACAAAATCTCAACATCCATGGAACACAGTCACTGCATCCAAACACAAAATCTCAACATCCACTGAATTCCATTTCCAAGACACCTTTGTCCATGGATATCAACTTCCCCTTGCAAAATTTGATCCACTTATCCGAAGGACCCCAGAGTTTATGACTGACTCATCCTGGGAATCTTAAAGATACTTTTTTTTTTTTTTTTTAAATTTTTTAAAATTTTAAATTTCCTTTTTTCATGGAACATAGAAAAGTTTTATTAAGGAAAGAGCTCCGCAAAAGGGTAAGGTAATTCCCAGTACAGAAAGCCTGGCAGCTAGTTCCTTTCTTAGCCAACACTGCATCTAGACTATTGGTCTACCTACCTGAGTTGATTAAAGAAATGCTTAACAAAACTATCCATAACTTTTGACCATTTGGCAGATGTTTAATAGGTCATAAATATAGTGTTAGGGTATACAATCTTTGATGTATCATGTATGCATGTACATTGTGGTAATATTTGAGCATGCGAGAGAATATAATCCATGGTCACGTGGTGCACTGCAGTATGACTGTATGTATTTGCACTCTCGCATATGGCAACATACTTTCATTGAGATTATATACTCTTAGCATATAGGAAATATATGGAAAATCAAGACATTCAGAAGGTCCCATGACATCATTTACACTCTGGTGTATCTTAGGTGCCCAAGCATATGAAACTATCAAGATTCCCACAATACAATGACAGGTGTTAGAATTGGACGAGAACTCGGTTGTTTCATATGAACAAGTTTAAAAGTGAATTTGTAGGTGCATGATGTACCAAAGTCCATTTTAATGAGAATGACTTGCTCCAATACTATTATGCAGCTGAGTATTTTACAATGATGACGCTTCACATATAGTCTTTCCATGCCGAGCATTTGGTCCCTTCAGGTTTGGAGGGGTCAATGGTTGATGACTTGGTAAGCAAACAATACTATCAAAAGATCGTCATTGTCATTGTCGTTGTCATCATAGCCTTATCCTGTTTTGCCAACCACTCTAATAGCAATGTTGCCTGTATTTTGTTGTCCTGCGAACTCTTTCAACGGTCTAAGGCTCGGTGTATCAT
Source organism: Magnolia sinica (assembly GCF_029962835.1). Taxonomy (NCBI): domain Eukaryota; kingdom Viridiplantae; phylum Streptophyta; class Magnoliopsida; order Magnoliales; family Magnoliaceae; genus Magnolia; species Magnolia sinica. Next base: position 69,089,412 of record NC_080589.1, on the reverse strand, counting down.
TGTGTGGTGGCTTGTGTTTCTTGTTGCTTTTAGTGTGATATTTGTGGAGGCGTTCTTTAGTTTCTAATCACAATTTTATGATTTGTATCCATATCTCACTATTAAAAATTGTTCAAGGACCATAATGCAAAGAGGAAAAATACGATTTTGGGCTGAGGATATTTGCATCATCAGGTCCTTGGTTTGTACCAGTGAGGGTGAGGTTTGAAGACGTGGACCATTGATCTGATGGGCAATGGTGGATAGATCATGGCCCTTCGGTTGGTGGCCAGCAAATAGATGGTTAAGAAAAGAACCACAGCAATGTCCACATCCCACTAAAAGTGGGAGAGTATTGATGGTGAGGATCCTCCAGTCTGGGATGTTTTTGGGCATGGTCCATCCACGGTGGGGCCTACACCGACCTGAGGTTCTTGAAAATCCAACCCAACCCAACCTGAACCCAAGTTGCAGCCCGACACTGGGGCAAACCGATCTATGGCTTGGCTGTCTGGCTTAGGAAAACCCTTCCATTCTGTCATTAATTATGCAATGCTCTGTTAAGTCCGTTACTTTCCATATTAATTTCCTGTTTCCTTAATTTCTATCACCGTTTTTCTTTCATGTAGTTAAAATCTCCCTTCAGAAACCAGCAGAAGGAAAGAAAGAACAAGAAAAACCATCAGCCATGAGCAATCTCAAGCTAGGAGTAGAGGTGGTTAGTGCTCACAATGTCATGCCGAAGGACGGCCAAGGCTCGTCCAACTCCTTTGTTGAGCTCCATTTCGACCACCAGCGGTTCCGCACGACCGTCAAGGAGAAAGACCTCAACCCTGTCTGGAACGAGCACTTCTACTTCAACATCTCTGATCCACAGTCCCTCCCAAATCTCACCCTCGAGGCCTATGTCTACTGCGATAACAAGGCCACCAATACGAAATCCTTCCTTGGGAGGGTCTGCCTCACCGGCACTTCGTTCGTGCCGTATGCTGACGCTGTCATCCTGCACTACCCTTTGGAGAAACGGAGCATCTTCTCACGTGTGAAAGGAGAGCTTGGCCTCAAAGTCTATCTCACCGACGACCCCATGTTGAGATCATCCAACAATCCGTTTCCGGCTGTTGATTCCTTCCCGGGGTCTGACCGGCTCCCAAACCAAACTGAATCACAGGCCCATGTTGGGAATCCGACTACGACCTCACATTTGAATGACAAAGCAGAGTCGAGGCACACCTTCTACCACCTCCCCAACCAGCAGCACCAGCAACCGCAACAGCAACAGCAACAGCACCACCCTTCACACCATTCTTCGATGGGGATGTCTCATGAACAAGTTCAGCATTTGGCCAGTGAGATGAAATCTGAGCAGCCGAAGATCGTCCGCATGTACTCAGCCTCGTCCCAGCAGCCTGCTGACTACACAATTAAAGAGACAAGCCCATTCCTTGGTGGGGGCCAGATTGTGGGGGGCCGGGTGATGCGCTCTGATAAGCCCTCCAGCACTTACGATCTTGTCGAGCAGATGCAATACCTTTTCGTTCGGGTTGTCAAGGCACGTGATCTCCCTACGATGGATCTTTCGGGGAGCCTGGATCCATACGTTGAGGTGAGGGTTGGGAACTACAAAGGGATCACAAGGCACTTTGAGAAGAATCAGAATCCTGTCTGGAATGAGGTTTATGCCTTCTCGCGGGACCGTATGCAGGCTTCCATCCTCGAAGTCGTGGTGAAGGATAAGGACCTCATCAAAGATGACTTTGTCGGCATTGTCAGGTTCGACCTCAATGAGATCCCAATGCGGGTCCCACCGGATAGCCCGCTGGCACCACAATGGTATCGGCTTGAAGATAAGAAGGGAGACAAGAATAATGGTGAACTGATGCTTGCCGTTTGGATTGGGACGCAAGCCGATGAGGCGTTCCCAGATGCATGGCATTCCGATGCTGCAGCTACTGCTGATGGGTCCACCAACCTCGGGGCTCACATACGATCAAAGGTCTACCATGCACCACGGCTGTGGTATGTACGCGTCAATGTCATAGAGGCACAGGACCTGATTGTAGGCGAAAAGAACCGTTTCCCGAACGTATATGTGAAGGCACAAATCGGCAACCAGGTGCTGAAAACAAAGACCATTCAGCCCCAGAACTTTAACCCTTTGTGGAACGAAGATTTGTTGTTTGTCGCTGCAGAGCCCTTTGATGATCATCTGATTCTATCGGTGGAAGACCGTCTGGGGACCAAGGATGAGGTGATTGGACGGGTCGCGATACCGTTAAGCTCCATTGACAAACGTGCTGATGACCGGTTGATTCCCACCCGCTGGTTCAACCTGGAGAAGCTGGTGCTCATTGACGTCGACCAGCTAAAGAAAGACAAGTTCTCTAGCAGGCTGCATCTCCGCCTCTGCCTCGACGGTGGCTACCATGTGCTCGACGAGTCCACTCACTACAGCAGCGACCTCCGGCCCACTGCAAAGCAGCTGTGGAAACCGTCGATTGGCATCTTGGAACTCGGCATCCTGAGCGCCGAGGGCCTCCACCCAATGAAAACAAGAGATGAGAAGGGTACATCCGACACCTACTGTGTAGCAAAATACGGGCACAAATGGGTACGTACACGTACGATTGTAAATAGCATGACCCCAAAATTCAATGAGCAGTATACATGGGAAGTCTTTGATCCAGCTACAGTCCTCACAGTTGGAGTATTCGACAACTGCCAGATCGGCGAAAAGGGTCAGAACGGTAGTCACAAGGACCTGAAGATTGGGAAAGTGAGGATACGTTTATCCACGCTCGAGACGGGTCGGGTGTACACCCATTCGTATCCATTGCTAGTCCTGCACCCGTCGGGCGTCAAGAAGATGGGAGAACTGCATCTTGCTATTCGGTTCTCCTGCACTTCGCTCATGAACATGATGTATATCTACTCCCGGCCGCTTCTGCCGAAGATGCACTACATTCGTCCATTGACGGTGGTCCAGCTTGACTCACTGCGGTACCAGGCTGTCAGCATTGTGGCGGCCCGACTGAGCCGATCAGAGCCACCATTGCGGAGGGAGGTGGTCGAGTACATGTCCGATGTCGACTCACACCTGTGGAGCATGCGCAGGAGCAAGGCGAACTTCTTCCGCCTGATGTCAGTGTTCTCAGGTGTATTCTCGGTCGGGAAGTGGTTTGGGGACGTGTGCGCGTGGAAGAACCCCGTCACGACCATCCTCGTGCACGTGCTGTTTGTCATGCTGGTGTGCTTCCCAGAGCTGATACTCCCGACGGTGTTCCTCTACATGTTCCTAATAGGCATATGGAACTACCGGTACCGCCCGCGGTACCCGCCACACATGAACACACGGATCTCCCATGCGGAGGCGGTCCACCCCGATGAGCTAGACGAGGAGTTCGACACATTCCCGACGAGCCGCAACCCGGAGCTTGTCCGCATGAGGTATGATCGGCTGCGGAGTGTGGCGGGGAGGATACAGACTGTGGTGGGCGATGTGGCCTCGCAGGGTGAGCGGATCCAGGCGCTGCTGAGCTGGAGGGATCCGCGGGCCACGGCCATCTTTGTGATATTCTGCCTGATGTCGGCGCTGGTATTGTATGTGACGCCTTTCCAGGTGGTGGCAGTCATTGCAGGGTTCTTCCTGATGAGGCACCCAAGGTTCCGGCATAGGCTTCCGTCAGTGCCAGTGAACTTCTTCCGCCGGCTGCCGGCGAGGACGGACAGCATGCTGTAGATATGGTGTTTGTCAGATTCCGTCGTGCTCCGCCTGGGGTGTCAGATTTCAGGTTAGTGTGGGTAGACTGTAGAGTGCTTGCCTTTGTTTTAAATCCTTTTGCTTCTATTTATGCTTATGTGTCAAGGTAATGAGACTGGAGATAAATGACAACCCAAGTGGAAAATCTGATTTCCAAGGTAATATGATGTTTCTGTTTTTTGATGAATTACAGGATCCAACGACTGTTGTTTTCCAGCTTGAGCAAGTGGTGGGGCCCATGTTTCTATTGTCCCTTGATAGGACAATCCAGGCTCTTTGAAACGGGACCATCTGCCAAAATGGGCCTGAGTCGTATATGGCAAAAAGCTCTAAAGCATGGCTTTCATTTGAAAGAGAGCACTCTTAAATGTTAGGCTAAAATTAGATTAGATGAAACAGATTACTTGGTTTAAATGGGCGAAAGTGGGCTAGAAATGGCAGATTACCAGGCCAAGTACGGTGGGGCCTATCAGACTAATCCAGTCTGTCTGTTGCATCAATTCTCCTCAATTGGACAATCATGACCATTTGATTTCTGGCCTTCTGGTCGATAGCTGATAAAGCTTATATATGTGTTTTCCCTTCGTACGAGTCTACGTGACCTTATGAACAGGATAGATGGCAAATAAACATTACGGTGGTCTTAGGAAGGCTTCAACGTTGAGTGTCATTATCCCTGTTCTTCTTGTGGTGTGGTCGGTCTACCTGAGATTTAAATCATGCTCAAACATCATGAACTAGAAAAATGGATGGACGGTGTGGATTTACCACACATACATCAAGATGGGCCCCATGGTCACGGCCTGACCGAAACAGCTGGACCAGCCTAATGTACCACATGGATCTCTCACATGTGGCGTGTTGAAAGTTTGGATTTGTAAATTTGTAATTATAGAAATTCGGAATTAAAAAATAATTGTAAAAGAAAATTAAAATAAAAAATAGAAATTTGCGTGAGAGGAATTGGAAGTAGGGGTGTACATCGTGTTGAACTGAGCTGAGCTGGCCTCAGCTTGACTTGGATCGGCCACTAGCTTGAACTCGGCTCGATTCGGTTCTTGAGCCTGAGTGGCCGGCTCAGTTCGGTCAGCAGCTCGGGCTAGTTCGAGCCAAGTTTCAGCTGAGTTCGCCATAGCAGCATTTTCACAAACACCTGGACTGCACCTTAAAAATCTCACTCTATTTGAAACAACAACAATGATTTTACAGGTATTTTATCAAACACCTAAGCAACATAAAAATCAAGAAAAAAAATTGTGTTGGTTTCATATACATACCTTCCTTGCCACTGGCCACACTTCTTTGAGTCATTTTATCAAACACTTGGTGAGCAATATCAATATCAAAGTAACTGAGTCACCGAATTGGTTTGATCCGAGTTCGATCCAAGCTGGGTGTTGGGGCCAGCTTGAACTCAGCTTGAACTCATTTTCGAGCTCAAAAAATTGGCTCGAGTTGAGCGAGCTAACCGAGCTAGCTCGGTTTGTGTACACCTCTAATTGGAAGGACTTATAAAATTTGAAGTGTGATGAAAATCACTTGGCTTGAAGTTGATTTGCCTTCATTTGAACATTGTTCGTAATGCAATGGGAACATTGGACAATCAACCTCCAAGATGCCTTTGAATGTGTTCTCGTCATACCAGCACACTCAATGTACGAAGACCCAAACCATTATTGTGTGTCTAACCCGAAGATAGATCGATGATGAACCAAAGAGAAAACGGATTGCATTGTAGATAATTAGAGAGCAGCCGAGTTGAATGTCTGAATGAGTTACAAAAATGAAACTAGGGAAGTCTTTTTATAGACTTCAAAGGTTGCCTTGAATGAGTGTGTAAGAATCTTTGCTAACAAACACGGTTGTTGGGTTTTCAAAAGAGAATCTTTTGGTCTTTTCGGCTCTATTTGAAAATTCAAAACAAATAACTGTTTTGATTAATATTGCAAAAGTAAAAAAAAAAGAAAAAAAAGGAAAAAAAATTGAAATTTCAAAGAGGCAACAAAAAACGTTTAGGCTTTGCAAGTATACTTGTGCGCGCGCATGCACTGCACCATGCCATGTCACGTCCATGGCCTGGCCACGAGCGTGTGTGGCTCATGCCCCCCCCCCCCTAAAAAAAAAAAAGGGACATGAATTCCGACTCCAAGCTAAGATTGAGATCGTTCTCTCCATTTTATTTCTTTTCTCACTTATTTTCTTTACTGTTATTTGTCTGAGGGTTCAATCCCCATGTGATTAAGTCGAGCTAAGCACTTACTAAGGCTTAATAAAATATCCAAAGAAATAAACAAAACCCCGTTAAGTAAAGACCGTACAAGTGTACAGGTAGAAAATGGTTCCTAACCCCTTTTTTTTTTTTCTTAATCAAGCTCTTACCTAACATCCGTGGCAAAGACCGTGTAGGAGTCATTTGAATCAAGAAGCCCTTGGATTTCTAACTTTATTTATTTATTTATTTAATTATAATTCTACAGTTCTAGCCAATCGTAGATTCTAAAATCGTGATTTGGCTAATAGCGACTTCAAAACATTCTAGGCATTCCAAATGTGCCACTTTGCCTACATTGGAAAGGTAATGCACAGTCAAGGAAGTCGAACCGAATGAAACTAATCACTTATTCGGGATAAGGCTCTTAAAGAGTGACGAGGCGTGCAAACATCCATTCCTTCTCTCCACGCAACAGGTTGTATTGTGGGGACGAGAAGTGCAGGGCATATGCGGGCGATGTTCAATTCACGCGTTGCCATGTGCTCACTTGCAGCTCCTAGTTGAGTGATTTAACATATGGTCTCAACCATCCACTCCATGTGGGATGTCAAGCCCGCTAAGACGAATACTTTTTTATAACTTTGTGGTCGATGACACACTAATGTGTGATTTAGAGCTTGTTTGATTAATTCAATTATTTTTAGGGTGATTTGGAAAGTGGGGTTTCTTGTGTATGATGTTTAGGATCTGAATGATCTAAGTTTATTGTTTAGTTTTCACAAGATTAATGAAAGTGGTAATTTGGCCTTGATTATCCTAAGTTATTGATTCTTAGGTCATATGGGTAGTTTGGTCAATTCAAATTATATACACAGGAAAATCAAGATCTAATCCATTAATTATGTTGATTTTATGTGGATCTTCATTAATATTCATTTGTTTTGATTAATCGGCACTGGGTCCCTTAGATCTTGAACCTATATTCATATATCACATGGTTAGGCACAAGATTTAAGTGATCGGGTCGATTTGTTAGCCTCCTAAACAAATCCAATCGAATTTATATGATTCTTTAGTGGTAAGTGTTACAAATCAGCTCTTAAACACATGTCATTTTCTCATTTTGGCTTAGTAACTTGGAGAAGGTTAACGGTAAAAGTAATAAGGGTCGAAAATGACATGTGACAAAGGAAATGGATGATAAAAAATTTAGAAAACTGAGGAAATAATATTATAACTAGATTGTTATTGAAAGCGCAAGTTTAATTTTCGATTTTTGACCAAATCTTGACATTTAATCGATTGACCACTAATTGTGAGACACTTAGTAGTAGAGGTGGGCATCGAGTCAAGTCGGACCAGATTAGGTCCAACTCGACTCGATCCGGTTTTTGCAAGTACCTGACCCATACTCGATTCGATCCGAGACCGAGTCCAGTAGGGATGACTCGATCCGATTCGTTTCCTTACTGGCCTGACCCGAATCGAGTCTGACTCGGTTAGGGAAACTGAGTTGGATCAGATTGAGTACGGTTCGGATTGAGTCTTCTGTTATTTTTTTTGAAACATTTAAAAAAATAAAAAAATATGGAAAAATTTCAAAAAATTATAAAAAAAAGAAATTAAGGGTAACTTTCCTAAGTTAATAAATAACTAATTTTACATATATTTGAGAGAAATAAAATTAATTAAAAGTAATTAAAATATATTTATATATATTCAATTAAATAACAAGTGCTTGAATCTTTATCGTTCAACTTGCAAGAGAGGGAATGTAGGGGAGAGAGAGAGAGAGAGAGAGAGAGAGAGAGAGAGAGAGAGAGAGAGATTAAGACCACTTGGAGTGGAAATATAAGAGAGAGAGATTAAGAGTCCATACATCGCATATGTGATCACATATTTTCGCATATGCAACATATGCGATCGCATTTGTGCTAGATCACATATGCCATAATCGCATCTTTGTATATGTGCATTAGTACATGATATCAATACGTTAGACCATTTAGGTAGGTCATTTGACTGTTAAAAACTTGAAATATAATAGATCCAACTTCTAAAGTAAATAAACTACGTCCATAAAATGAACAAAGTAAATAAACTCTGTCCAAAATCAAAAGTTAATAAACTTAACATGCACATACAGCTTAGATAAAACTTTCATACATTTAATAACCTCTGTATGATGAATGCCTTTGTGGCGTGTAACCAGATAAACCTTGTTCGTAATAATAGCCCTTTCCTCCACCTCCACATTTGTCGCCAGAATCATCCTTTAGTTCTCTTTTTATAGCTTCAACTGTAGGAGAACTCTGGCCTGACTCCGAGGTGGAGGTGTCCAAAAGATGGTCGTTCACCTCTATTGAATCGGATGGTGGAGACGTCTTCCCATCATCCTTATTCATCGATTGAACAAGTTTTTTCAATTGTTTTTTATGATCTGATTTGTACGGGATTCCCAATCGCTTATAAAATGTTGCGAGACTTTTAAGAAACTTTGATGATTTACTCATACTTGTGCTTGCTTCAGCATCATGTTGTCTCGGCAGAGGTGGATGTTGCTATTTGGTACTCCTGGATCTGGATGCCATTTTCAAGCTTTCTTTTATGACTTCTTTATAATTGTGTTTTTCTTATTTCCTTAAAATTCTCTCATGTTCTTCTTCTCTACTAATTGTGGAAGGCCTGGAGGCAGTTTCTCTGCCTAACCTTTATTCATTTATAATAGGTTTACTTTTATATATTCTGTGGTTGGTTGTATTGGTTTTAATTGTAGGGGGAGGGATGTAGAAAGTCTTTGTATTTGAGTCGATAATAACTCGAAATAAATCTCGGACTTCCTGAAGAGCTTTGTTACATGGTGCAACGTCTCCTCTCTGACAAGCCAAATGTAATTTTATCCGACTTGTTTTGTTTACAAATAGCTTTCCACACAACTTACATTATAACTTTATCTTTCCATCTTAAGAGTATACTTCGACTCCATAATCCCAAATATCTGCCGATGCATCATCTTCCGTTGACATATCTACAGGTGTATATATATATTTTTTAAATATCTGGTTAGGTTAAGGCAATATAAAAAAATAAGCTATATTGATTAATGGATGCAATTGGCCAACCATATATATAAGATTTAAGCAATGTTAACTAATTAATTGATCACTAATTGTGAGACACCTAGTAGTTTCCTGGAGGAGAAAGGTGTTAGAGGAAATTGAATTTCCATAGCCACTTATAAATGGTTAGTATAATCTTATTTTGTGGTTTAGATCGCTTGGATCAGGCTTGGGGTCGACTTGGATTAGATTGGCAATCATTTAAGACAAACTTAGATAGACTTAGATAGGTGTGTGGTTTCAGATTCTATATGAAAAACAATCCTTCTACCGAGTGCGAGTCGTTCTATTATCTTGTTGTGCATCTACAATAACCTATAAGAGAAATACTCTATTGTTACGAGAGCACTAGAAGTTTAGTGCTCGTAGTTGCGTTCGGACACTTAAGACAATCCAATCCTTTGATTTAGCCTGTTGATCACATATAAAACATATTTCATGGGCTAACATGAAAATAATAGGCTGGCCTAATAAATTTAACCATTTGATCAATGGCCTTAAAAATGGAATGTAAAGATCATTTACAAAAAAAAAAAAGGGTCTAGTCAACAATTTTAATATTCATCTATTTGTTATGGATCATTATGGATTACTTATGATTATAAAGAATTGCTTTTATTAGGTGATACCAACCATCGCATCCACGGTTTGAAAAAGAAGAAGGATGGCTACAAAAATAAGGGCAAATTAAGGTTGGATTAGATCATATCATCAACGTGCTAACATATAGTAGCCCATGAAATGTGTTTTGAACTTTGATAGACAGTTCAGAGAAATTAATTAGACTTTTTAAGTGTCTAAAACACAGTGAGATATGCTCTCATAGCCCTTACATGCAATAGTGCTCCTAATTGCATCAGTTCAGTTTTCAATCTATCAATCTGAACCGTGTATTAGGTTTAGAACACATTTAATGTGCTACCATTTAATAATTACACTGATCACATGATTCAATCTACCATTAATTTGGACTTATATTTTCTATAGATATTCTTTTTTCAAGCCATGGATGGGATATATTTGCCTAAGAAAAGCTATTCTTTAGAATCACAAGCAATCCACGATGGGGTCCTATTGAAATATATGGATTAAATTGTTCATAGGACCTACTTTTGTGTAAATGATCTTCCCCGTTTATATTAAAAGCCATTGATCAAATAATTAATATTTGTTGGGTCAGTGTAATGTTTCCATGACAATCCATAAAATATGATTTTTTTTTTCACACACGCACACACACTCCACACACTCACGCTAGTGGAATTTCACCACCTATGATACTCGAACCCTTGACCGGGTGTTGAAACTCCTGAGAGTCTATCACACGAGCAAGAGTAAGGTTCATAAAATATGAATTAGATGTTATGACCAATCAACCAATGCATAGGACTGTCTAAGTGTCCCAATGCAACTAGGCTCACTCTAACTCATAGGGCTCCAAGAGCACTAGAGTATTTTTCATACTTAATTGCTGTTAACTAAAAAATGAGAAGAGATAAGGGTCCTTACTCTTACCCGGGTGGTAGACTAAAATGAGAAGAGATAAGGGTCCTTACTCTTACCCCGGTGGTAGACTCCCAGGAGTTTCAACACCGGGTCAAGGGTTCGAGTACCCACCAGTGGTGAAATCCCACAGCGCGCGTGTGTAAGCGTGTGTGTGGGGTGTGTGTGTGTGCGCATATAAAAATAAAAATAAAAATAAATTTTTTATAAAAAAAGTAGCAACCACAGAGGGCCTTAGACTCACTAAGGATGAGCTGATCACTCAAATTTATGAAGAGGTTTGCTCTAATACATCTAGACAAAATGCATTGTCATATGTCGGGATTTCATCCTTTGAATTTAGATAATCATCTAAACCATTGAAATTGGGTTACTTCAACCATTTAAAATTTCAATCTTTTATTTTGAAAATCGATAATCACCATCATCTCCATGTAATTAAAGTGTTGAAATATTCCATCTGATAAATTTTTTTTAAGGCACTTTAGGGGAGGGTTGCCTTATCATATAAATAGTTTGTAAAGAGAAGGGTTTGTCTTTATAATGAGTTCTTTTTTCATTTTATTTGAAATGACCTTTTCTCACTATGATAGCCAAATAATCCGATTCATGCAATGTGAGAGTAGAAGGAACTCAATTGTATTGAATTGAATTGAAAATAAAAACTTGCAGTAATATCCCTCAGTGATTCAACTTATGTGGTGTAGATGGCAGGACTCTAAATCCAAGTTTTGCTTGATCAAATGACTTGAGCATAAACGAAGGGAATTACACTACTGAAAAGAAAAGAACAAGTTATTCCTTACAATTTAGTGTTTAGCGTAGATGAAAGGGAATTACAATACTTCTAATCTAGGTCAGTCCTGCATAGATGGACATATTGCATTACTCATATGCTAAAGTCAGTCTAGTATGGCAACATAGTATAACATAGATGGATTGTCTTACTATGAGATAAGCTATGCTAAGATAAGATAAAAGATAAGCAGTGTCGTACTATGGATTTGATTTAATATGTTGGGTTGGCGATGGCGTGGAGCTCTTTGATCTTCCTTCTATTTATAGAATTTTAGGACAATTTATGGAGAGAGATCTTTGTAGTCACTTTCCTTATTTGCAGATGTGGAAATAATCATTTGGGCCCAAAGATGGTCGTGGCCTATCAAACAATGCGACGTTTGTTAGTTGTTTTTCATGGGTTACAAACAATGCGATGTTTGCTAGTTAGATTTCGTGGGTGTTGAGGGTCAAATATTGCATATTAACCCATTTATTACCTGGATTTACAAACATGATACCATTTAACGCCCTATTTTAATCGTGTTTGTGATGCAGGGTGTATTTAGGAACTTGGACTGAAAAAAAGTCCTAAAAGCATGAAATTAATGCTCTGAAGTCACCAAGACAAGGGATGGATCCCAAGGGACCAAGATCGAAGAAATTAAACGCCAGAGATTCGAAAAAATCAGGTCACTCATGTTAAACGGGTCCGAAAATTGTCCAGAATGCAAGATCACAGGGTTCCCACCATCCGTTTGGATCAAAACTTTATATATGGCGTGAGGACCATAACTTAACCGTACACGTCGAATTTCAGCACTCGGATCCCTATGAAAGTGGCCCAACGGGCAGATCAGCCCATAAATCTCAAATTGGGGCCAACCTGATCTTTAGGTTATGCTTTAAGTTTGGGCTCACCACCATAATTTAGATGATACAGGGGATAAACGGATTGGGTTTCTCCAAACATCAAGGTGGGACCCGCTTTACACGGCATGTGTACGCAACACACATGCCTGAGATGTATACCAAACCGGTGAAGTCAGTCAATACACCTTTGATCGACTTCCCTCTTTTAAAAGGATTTTTGAAACTGTAATACCACGGGTTTTCAGGGGCCGTATAAGAACTTGACCTCCAAGTTCCCGGGTGTCACTTATATCCTAATTATGGTGATTTGTACATAAATTAGTTTAAATGAGCAATAAAGAAATGGTTGGAACATAAACCATAACTACAACTAATATACTGAAATAAAGGCGGCTAAGAAACACAAGTCTATAGGAACATCAAACTGGTCACACAAGGCGTCGCCCGATAAAATTTATATAAGAAATGCCTAAAAGAAACGGTGCGCTAGATCCCTACTCAACAACCCATAAACAACCCACATAGTCTACAGTGATCCACCCATAAGCTGGAAGTAGGAAAGCTCATCTTCCTTATCCATGCTCACCCTGCTCAACTCGTCAAGATCCGCCTCATATGTATCTAATGACGTGTCTGGTTGGTGTTTTAAAACACTATCCCAGCGTGGGAGTGAGTAGGTAACTTAGTGGGTGCCAATAGTCATAAGTTAAATCAAATAATAATTCCATGATAAATTTAATGAAAAACATAAATTCATACATCTCTAACTAATCTTATTAAATGCGTATGCTTGAATTATGGTATGATGCATGACCTCACCCACAACACTCCCTTGAGTGACTTCATCTCACGGTCGCGCATGACCAACACTCCCTCATTGCGACCTCAATTGTCGAGTCGCCAAATCCTAGCTAATGCGATGCATGAATAATGTTCGCCAAATATTTAGTTAATTCCATTCATCCAACAGGTTGGGAAAACTGGTACACTCCAACGATATCAATGCCCTCATCCATTTGTGAGGCTAGGACCCCTCAACTTGTGAGGCCAAGACCCCGCGATCCTTGATCCCATCGAAATCTCCACCCTCGATTGCAAGGACGTGGAGAGTGCTAGGAAGTGGGATCGTTCGCAGTCACTATGGGGAGGCTCGTCACCCCGGCATAGGTTGAAAGTTCGAACATAGTGTCCCATTCCACCATGCACGACTCACGAGATTGTGAATCAGTTTCTAACTTTTGTCAGTGGGCATCAGTGGGCGAGGGGTGTTTTAGGTTCCAAACAGGCGTGAGCAAATATAGTTAACAAACATGGTTAGTCAGTCGATAAACTAGATCACTCAAGTTCAGGCGAGCACGCAATGCACGACATCTGGTGCAAACAACCCATGTAGTTCCACTATCGTCGCTCATTCATGTCCGCCCAAATCAGTCGGACTAGTCACAGGACAACCCAACCAGCGGGACTGCTCTCACAAATTGTAGATTCCTGACCAATCCAGAGAATGGACTACATTCAATAACATTTCTAAGGAGATGAGATTCATCTTCAAGTATAGATGGAAATAAACATATAATAAATCAAGCATAATTTGAAGATGTTAAAATGAATGCAAACTACTCTTAGCAATAGAAATTAGACGTGTGTGCATGCGGTGTCGGATTGCCTAAGAGACAAGAAGATCACAAGTCAACCATACAACATGAAAATACAATCATACATGCAACAAGGAAGAATATGTAGGAAATAAGATGCAAGAACGAACATACAATATAGTTCCCAGATCCAAACAAATTGAAGACTAACCTAACATCAATTTATCAACACATGCATGTTAGGTAGACTTATTAGACAGGATCCTAATTAGGTTTTCCTCTAAATTGCACATGCACATCAATCTAACATTCACAATTATTAAATTTATCATAGAGTTGGTACTTGGCCATCCAAGGATAATGGTCCACACCTATTCTTAATTGGAAGTTACTGAGGTGGTCTTAGCGATGCCGGGTCTATAAGCTCGAGGTGTTGGGGCCCTGCATTGCCTAGAACGGAGGATAAGACACATGCATGTTGCAAAAATTTAGGAAAATGAGGTTTAAGATTCCAACTTTCCTTAGATGGGTTGGAATTTCTCTTCCAACAGCGGAATGCGATGAAGTTTGTCGGTAGAGGAGAGGTGAGGGTGTAGGGATCTCCAAAATCTAAGCACCAACTCACATGCACACCAAGGTGGGCCCTTTCTCTCCTCTCTCTCTCTCAGATTTTCTCTTGCTGGAAAATCAAAAAATGGGAGAGGGTTGGGTCATATATACTTGGGGAATTAGATCCTTTGGCCCTAAGTTTCATAATATCCCTCCAATGGCTTTGTGGGACGCCTCTTTAGTTGCTCGGGCTGCCTTGTCACCTCCCTGCCACCAAATTTGTAGTTTAAGTGCCCCAAGACCCGATGAAGGGCTGTGCAAAATTTGAAGGCAAACAGACGTGGCGTTTTATCGTATGGGACCGATCCTCAAATGGCCCTATGGGGCCCAATTTTGGTTGCTGGGGCCACTCTGATGCCCCTTGGCCATGAAATCTGTAAGATAAATGCTCCATGACCCGATGAAGGGTTGTACAAAGTTTGACGACAAACGAACGCGGGGTTTTACCGCACGGGTCTGATTTGCGATCAACGATCATCATCCCTTAATTGGGGTCCAGACTCTGTGGATCAGTGTGAGGAGTTAATTTTAGCCTTTGGCGTAAATTTAGAAGAGATCCGATGGCTGAAATGCCCCATATTAATATATTAAGAAAAGAGCCAGTGATTTTGAGTTTCAAGTCTCAGTCTAAGATTATGGCGAGTTGTACTTGGCAAGTGCCGACTGGATGACGCGAGAATCTCATTTCCGGGCGTCATCTAAGTCCGTAGTTCACGATGGACCACAAGCCTAGTGGGGCGGACATTACTCTAAGATTTCAGAGCTAGTGGCCTACTAACGGGCGGTCTATAACTAGTTTAGGAAATTTGGACATTTCTGGAGTAAAATGGGTAGGGAGATTTCTTGGGTACAATTGTTGAAGTATGGATTAAATAAATTCACAGTATGACCTAATCAAAATTAGTGAAAATGGTGATTCGATCCTGATCACTCTAAATTGTCGGTTTTGGGCTAAAAGAGTGATGGGATTGATTTGGTCCATTAGTCAATATCTGAGCCTTATCTAACTCAGCTTCTGTAGATCTTTTAATTTAGTTATGATTGTTTGATTAATCAGTGGTAGGTCGGTTAGATTTAGGCTCTATGTGAGCAAATCATGTGACTAAATTCAGTGTTTAAGTGATTGAGAGGATTCGTTAGCTCTCTACGGTTGATTAATCGGACTTATGCGGTTCTTTACTAGTACCACATGTATATAAAGTAACATTGAGTGCTAATGGTCAGTAAGTAATAATATAAGTTAATTACATTTAAAAAATTCAAGGATTTTTGGAAATCCAAAACAGTGAAAATCCAGGACGTTACAGAAACCTTCCTTCCCGCTATCGCAAAACAGGGATTACGGACGGTTGCAGATGGCCCATCATTATGGTCCATAAGTTTAATCCGAGCCAACCATTCGAATTATATGAGGGTCCTTACCAAGCTTTGGTGGTTCTTGGTCTGAACAATGTCAGAAAGAGGTCACAAATGCGCTGGACGATGGACTCTTTGACGCAAGGTAAATCAAATGGGCCACACCAAACCCAATCCAAAATTGTCCTTTGTTACGCACGTCCGGAGAGTCCCGGACGATCCGTGGCATTCTGTGATCTTGGCTAGGATCGGACTGACGATCCTAGCAGACCAAATCATTCCCCTGGGGCAACCGACCATCATCAAGAAGCTTGAATGGATCGGATGGCCAAATCGGACGGCTAAACATACCGAACGCGGGTCGAGCGTAAGGTGCACTACGAAAGTTTCCACCGATAGCAACAATGTCGGTTCTCCAAGCCGAGCTTCTCACCGCCTTTTTGTGTGCAAGCCCCAACCGGCCTCCCTCTTGTTATAAAAAAGAGATGAAAGAGAGAGGGAAGACATTCAAGCATTGAGTTTTGGGACATCAGAGAAGAGAGATCGTGGCCAGGTTTGAGTTTTTTTATTTCTTCCTTTTTCTAATTATGTTCTTGTTATTTTTAAGAGATTTTTGTTTAACCATGGCTATGGCTAGCTAAACCTCTTAGCTAGGACTAAGAGGTGAAGCTTGTAGAGTGATGGGGGACTTTTTGTTTATGCCTTTTGTTTGAACTGAACAGACTTTGATTCTACTTGATTATAAGGAATGCCTTTAGTTTTTAATAGTTTGTTGTGACTTAAATTACAATAGATATGTGATAGCTTTGAGTATTTCTTTTCCTTATTATGATTATGAAATTAGGAAGCCCTGTTGTTCACCATCGCCCCTAACATTCGTATATCTCTCAGATTGATTGTGGATTGGCCTAATTCTGTTGTTTACTTGGTCTCATGGGCTTGGTTTTGTGATAGAATCCATTCTAATTTACACCCTTCGTATCTGTTGAAAACTAGATCAAAAGAAGTTTAGACTTGATTTTCATAGTTATATCTTTTAACCAGATGAAGATGGGACTCTAAGTCCAGTTGAGTTCTTGAATTAAGCATAAGATCTCCCTGATTTGTACACGTGGATCCTCTGAATCCTTAGTTTCCCACCTTTGATTTCTACAAATTTTAGATTAATATTTTCACCATTATTCCCTCATATTCATTTAATTTAGATTTCATCTTATTTTAGTTTTAGTTCTGGTTATTTTTAGATTATGTACAGGTTTCAGTCCCTGTGGATTTGACCTCGGTCTTATCGAGTTTATTACTACATCACAACCCTATACTTGGGGTGTGAACAATGGATTAACTATTGGTTGTGCGCATGCCCTGCTCTACGCGGATGCAAGTCTCTCTTGAGTTGCTATTTATTGGTGATAACTATCCTTCTTTGCAAGAATGTGAATAATGTACCACAAAATTTGGCTAACTAAGCGTATTTGTTATTCTGTTCCTTAAAATGTTTTCAGTTACAAAGTTCCTATGCAATGCTATGGTGCATCGGCCGAATTCATCACTTGCCACAATCGTGTTTCGATCAAAATCCAACTTCGATCATGAAGCTGCTGTGTAGCATCGTTATACTTGTTGACCATCGATGAAATGATTGGATTAACCAACCAAAGTTGGCTTCAGTCATTATGGAACGGAGGCAAACGTAAGTAGGACACACATTATGTGTATCATCAATGTAGCCTAATAGACTTACACTTTTTGGGCTACTCTCTATTTTGTGGATCCTAATTTCAATCAATTGTCATAGCAGATGAAGAAATCTTACTTTTCTCTCTTGTTGAAATCTCTCTGCTACATTGCATTATTTGACTTGTGGATCTGATGTGGTCTGGTTACACTTACACATAGACATGTTTGGATCTACTTCATTTTTGGGATTTTATTCTAAAATAATATGAAAAAACAAATTCACGGTGTGAAATACTGTTCATACATCAAGGTGCCCCACTACAAGGGCCACACATGATCTGCTCCGCCTATATACCAGTGTGAAGGGTGAACGTAGACGCACAAGTGCAAACATGAAACCTACACAAACAAGCTTAATGACATGTTTGATTTTTCCAAGCTCGTGTATAAACCCTGTGAATGAGTAATTATTACCATTTCATCCGTTGGAAAATCCATATGCATTTCTGCCTTGGAAATCAATTCAAAAGACTTAATTTAAATTTGTGGACGTGATGTATATTATATCTCTATTCCGTCCATCTATTTTACACAATATTTTGAGGCATGAGTCAAAAAATAAGGCAGATCCAACTCTCAAGTGGCCTACACCAAAAGAAACAGTGGCCCCAAGAGATTTTTAACGGTAAGTGTTCAATTTCCTTTTTCCCATGGCATGGTCCACTTGAGCTTTGGATATGCCTCATTTCTTGGCTCATGCCATAAATTCAGCTGGCATAATAGATGAACAGTGTGGATAGGCATAACGCATAACGGTCGGACCTACGAATACTTTGCAGCATTCTCCATTTTTGAATATAAAGAGTAGTTTGTCAAATCAAGCACTTGAGATTTTTATATACCTCGTTTTTGGTCTTATACCATAAAATGATATGGAAAAATGGATGGACGGCATGGATGAAATACATACATCATGGTGGGTCCCACAGAGCACCGACCACCAGCCATTGGCTGGTGGCAGGGGGAGTAGCCAATTCGTTCCCTGGACGGAAGGCTTCTTTTTCTAAATACGATCCATAACCATCCGAGAAAATGGGTTTGAATATAAACCATTAATCACCGTGAATTTTCACCTAAATGATAGAACGGATAAGAATATTTTTGAAAATAGTATTTTTAATCAGACTATCGACAGTAGTTAATATCTATTTAACGGTTCCGATCACCATAAACAGATTCCAAATAGTAAAACAGGAATCAACTTCAGCAATCTGCGGACTACAATACCGTGCTTGAATCCTATAAAAATGCAGGGTTGACGAGAGCAAGCCCTGCATCATCATCGTCGTCGCTATCTTCTTTTGAATTCTCAGCTGCAGAAATTTCAGGAGATTCTCTGCAATCTTTGTTTCTCAAATCGATCATCTTCTTCTCTCAAAGAACCCTTTTTGTTCTCTTTGGAAATCTCCTCTTCTTCTGCTAGAACAGGGCTCCCTTGTTTTGCACCCCTTCCTGTGTTTCCTAGTACTAGTACAAGGAAATCTCTGTTTTATACTCTGAGAACTGATTCTGCAAGGGCAAGCCAATCTAAAGAACACCCAAGAATCGATTCATGACTTCACTGTCAAGGTTAGCAATCTAGATACGATCTTATCGTATTTCTATTTTGCAGTTTATATGTTCTGTTTTTTTGTTTTTTTTTGTTTTGTTTTTTTTTCTTTTCTGGGTTTTCTTTGGTTGGATTAGGTTGTTTTCTCTTGTAATTTTGATTTTATTATAGGATTTTCATTTTTCTTTGAGAAATGATACAGTGCTCTCTTAGCATTGTAAATTATAGCTTTCACACTGGTATTGGGGCGCTTGGTCAGTCCAAACGATCGATCAGAGCTGTCCATTAGGTCTGGAACGTACTTCTTGGGATACCAAATAAGCATCACAGCAATCGGATGATTCTAACGGTCTGATCATTAGCCTCCAAAATGGATGGTAGAGGTTCATTCGTCGAAAAAATGGTGTGATCGATGATTTGACCAATCCGTTTTCTGGGGCCATCATGGATTTCTTATGGGCCTAAAGAATCAAAATCCTAATTGATATATATATATATATATATATATATATATATATATATATATATATATATATATATATAATATTTCAAGTTTGCAAGAGTATTTGATGATTCTACAATAGGCTTGTGGTGATACCGATGCTACCGAAGTTCACCCCATTTCTGAAGTGGCCTAGCGATTCCCAGGCTTTAGTGCTTTGATTAAGAAGCTTGAGCTTCTGCCAAATAAATTCTCTTTTCCTATTGGCAATTTCATTCCATTAAAGAAAAAGCCTGTGGGTACGTTTGGTTGCACCAAATATCACTAAATTTCATGATTTATTAGTCTAATCTGGTCCAAAAGTTTATGATATTTGGTGCAACCAAACACTCCATACAAGAAATTGTGAACTGATGCCAACAGCTTCAGCTCCCATAAAAAAAATAGAAAACAAAAGAAAAGATCTCTACTCTCTTGCACGTTGCGGTGATACTTGAGCATTAGAGGGCCAATATAGGAAGCAGATTGCCTGTCAACGGAGGCGTAGAGATATTCCTGTGGCTGGGGCTGTGTGGCCTACAAAAGATGTTAGTGACAAATCCACTATGTGCATTCGTTTGAAATACCAAAATAGGATAGGATTCTAACCTGAACCTAACCTGATGAACTTGAAAAAAAAAAGGCTAACTCAAAACAACCAGTACTAAGGTTGGGTCAATCCAGAACCCAAGTTGCACCCCTGCACTTACTCGAGGACTTTTAAAACTGACGCATGGAAGGATGTGATGAGGTCGATCACCGTCTTCTTCTTAGATAACTACTCTGAATCCGCGGAATTTATTTGAACTCCTCGCAAAGATTCCTCGAATCCACACGGGAAGAAAATAGAAATAATTTCTAAAAAAGTGACTTACTACAAATAGTAAACTCACTATTTGTAGATGTCATGATTCCTACTAGACTTCATGGTTTTCGGCCAAATTGTTATTCTCCTAATTTTATACTCCTAAAACTCAAAAGATCAAAAGTTATGATCCAATTAAAATTTACTATTTATAGTAAAAACAAAAATAAAGTAGTCTTTCGACCGTCAATCCAATGGAATCTCGCAAATCCAGCATGGGAAAGCTTATCCTACTCAAAATCATATATGGTATGTTGAATAACTCATTCTAATTTGCAAGATACGATTGTTTTAAGGTCCGGACAGTCCTGATCACTTCTGCCTCCAATCGGGCCTTCTTTGGTCCATCTTGGCCATGAAAGTGTCTGCGACCCGCTCTACATTAAAAAACCCAACCCAACCCAACTCGAACCCAAGTTGCAGCCCTACACCGGGGCCCACCCATCTATATCTTGGCTGTCTGGCTTAGCAAAACCTTTCCATTCTATTATTAATTATGCAATGCTAACATACTTGCCGTTACGTCCATTACTTCCTTATTAATTTCCTGTTTTCTTAAAATCTATCACCATTTTTATTTCAGGTAGTTAAAATCTCCCTTCAGCAACCAATAAAAAGAAAAAGAATAAGAAAAATCATCAGCCATGAGCAATCTCAAGCTAGCAGTAGAGGTGGTGAATGCTTTCAACCTCATGCCGAACGACGACCAAGGCTCATCAAACTCCTTCGTCGAGCTCCATTTCGACCACCAGCGGTTCCGCATGACCGTCAAGGAGAAAGACCGGAATCCTATTTGGAACGAGTACTTCTAGTTCAATATCTCTGATCTAGATGCCATTGTTAATAAAAGGATGCCTTAAATCTTCTTGTTGCTCGACCAGTCGAGGGACTGGCTCAACTAGTCGAAGGTCCATTCGATTGGTCGAAGCCTACTCGACTCAGAGTCCAGCAACTATGTATTTGGGATCTCCAGGACGCTCTACCAGTTGAGGGACATGCTCGACCAGTCGAAGCCCTGACTCGACTAGTCGAAGGTTACGCAAACTACGCGTGGAATGCGTAAATTTGAGGCGGTTTTCGGACTTTTTCAAAGTCGGTGCATAAGGGGTGTTTCCTACACTATAAATAAGAGTCCTTAGGGCCTTTATAAATAATTCTAAGGCTTCCTAAAGGTATTCCAAGGGTTTCTAAAAGGGTTCTAGTGTTATTAAAGGGTGTAGTAAGGGTGAGATTTGAGGTTGTTCGAAGCGTGTAAATTCTCTCTTTGTAATTTTTATTTTCATAGTGGATTTCTGTCGCTTTGTGCCGTGGTTTCTTTTTCTGAAAGGGTTTTTCATGTTAAATCTTTGTGTTCTCTTGTGATTGCTTGGTGCTCTTGGATTGCTATCCTAGATCCATATCTATGTGATTCCGCAGCACAAATTCCAACAAGTGGTATCAGATCTATCGTTGGGGCAAAGATTTGAATCTGCAGGATTAGTAATAATGAAAAACGACAAGTTTGATATTAAAAAGTACTTGGACAAAAATAATTTTGAGTTATGGAAGGTTAAAATGATTAGCCTATTAACCAAGCAAGGCGAGATTAAGGCTCTTCAGAAGCGAAAATCTACCATGAAAGATGAAGAATAGGAAAACCTTGATAGTAATGCTTTAGCCTCTAATCCATTTATGTCTCACGGATGAGGTTCTGTATAATGTTTTGAGGGTAAAAACTGCAACTGGTTTGTGGGCGAAGTTAGATAGAGAACATTTATGACAAGAAGTCCTCTGAAAATCTCCCTCTATAATGTTTTGAGGGAGAAAACTGTGGCTAGTTTGTGGGCAAAGTTAGAGAACATTTATGCCAACAGGTTGAGTAGCGAGTCCGCTACTGAAGTAACGTCACTAGGTTTTATGGGCCTTATTTGACGGAAGTAGATTGCGCAGTGAGTAATTCACTATGCTTAGCGTACTGAGTAAGCTCTGTGAGGTCCAACATGATTTATGTATATGATTTGCTCTGTCCATACATTTTACCATATAATTTTAAGGCCTGAGCTCAAAAATTAATTATATAGAATGTTCAAATGGACCGCACCACATGAAACAGTTGAATTGAACATTTATTGTTGAAAAATTCTTTGGGGCCACGAAAGTTTTGGATCAAGCTTATATTTGTTTGTTCTCTTCATCCATGTCTATATGATCTTATGAACAGATTTGATGACAAATAAACATCAATGTGGGGCCTAACAAGATTTCAATGGTTGAAATCATTATTCCCATTGTTTCCTGTGATATGATCAACTTGAGACTTGGATTTGGTTCAATTTTAGGCTCAACCCCTTAAATGATATGGAAAAACGGATGAACAGAGTGGATTTCTCAAAAAATCCCACGTTAGGCCCCACCTAGGTTTACAGAGCAGTACTTCATACTAAAGGCTTTTGCAGGAAATACACTGTTTAATAACCGGTTTCATTGGTTTTGTTTCTCCACTCATATAAAATCTCACTGTTGGTTTGGAATTTTCAACATCCGACCGTTAGTGTGTTGCCAGCACTCGACCTCATGGAAAGGTACTATGTGGTAGAGCGCATAGTACCTCACGTTACCTCGAACTTGACTGAAATTTTTTTTGAACTCAATAAAACAGCTCAGCTTAGCTTGAACTTAGTTTCGAGCCATGCTCTTTCAAGACATGTCAAGAAAGTTAACCGAGCTAGCTCAGTTTGTGTCCAGCTCTAGCTAACACTAGATTAGATGTAACAGATTGCTGGGCCGAGCCCACAAAACTAGTTGAGGACTAGTCCTAGTTTTAAAACGTTGGCATTTACAAGCTTTTGGGAGAATTGTTGTGTGGAATTAGATAGGACTACCATGAGGCCCATGCAACTCGTCAATTGAATCGAACTCAGTCAGACCTGATCTACGTTGATGCCCTGAGTCAACTTCGTCATTCGACTCTGGATCGAGTCAATTCAAGTTGTGCAGCTTGTCCAAGTCGACCCGGACTCGTTCTAACCTAATTTGATTTGATACCCTGAGTCACCTGAGTACGCTGAGTTGGGCTGATTCACAACTGACTCAGGCAAGTTGAGACTTGACTTGAATTTGATCGTGTCAATCTGAATCACTAAGTCATTTAACCTTAGAAAAGATAAGTGGTGGTAAGTGTATGTTAAGGAATATTAGGGCATATTCAAGTACACTAGGGCCCATTGGACTGATCTAGGTGACTTGTTGCATCAATTCTCCTCAATTGGATAATCGTGACCATTTGATTTCTGGCCTAAAGGTATATAGTTAAGAAGATAAATGCCACAATGATCCACATCTAACCAGAGAAAAAGGTCCAAAGTACCTGGGCTACAATGTTAGTCCAAAGGGCCAGGGTTTGGACCATTAAACTTGGCCAAGGATTGGGCTTGAGCTTGAAATTTAGGCATTTGTTGGTTGATGAATCTTCTTTAAAATAGGTGTGCCATGGAAAAACCTTGAAAAACAATGCCACCCCTCATTTATAAATATCTATAGCCTCTTCCATTTCAACACACTTGGCTCCACACTTGCAATTTTGGGGAGAAACGCCATTCTTTTTCTATAAGAGAGTGAGAGTGAGAGTAAAAGTAAGCGTGCCCATCCAATCTATCCATACAACTTATTTTAACTATTTAGTCCAGTCTTTGCAAACATCCAAGCCATCTAGATGTTCAAGTCGATCGGAGTTTGATCAATATTTGAGATCTGCGATAATCTTCTCTTAGGACAAGCGTTGCCGCTCTCATTTCTCTTCTCATGTCTATATGTGCACAGGTCGCGATCTGACCATCCATTTTATTTTTCTTTCTTTATATTGTACATCCCCCTTCTTATACAACCCATGTTTGTTTTTAAGTGATTCTTGAGTGTATGCTCTATACCTTAGCGAATCTTTGAATCCTTATGTATTATAAATCAAGAGTCATTTGAGCATTTTTATATATCAATTCATTACACTACCCTATTTTTCCTTTTGTAACTACTTTATCTTTAAGTTCTTACTGAATTTAAGGCATTGCGATCCTTGAATTGTTGGGGGACCGTGGAAGTAAACCTTGAATTTGAACTAAACAAGAGAAAGCTAAATGCAACAAAGTATGCATAGGAACACATGCATTTTATGTGGAAAACCTCGCAGAAAAAAATCACGGCACAAAGCGACAACAAAATCCACTATGATAAATGAATTACAAGAGATAGATCGACGTACAAGAGATAGATAGACTCACAGAGACCAATTTGTATAATTCGGGGCTCACTTGATTGATCGATTAGCTTGGTTGATCGCTCGATACCCTTGTATAGATTACTCGTTGGTCCTACCAAATCTATATGGAGTAGTTCAAGAGGTTTGGATGTGGCTAAGGAGTTCACTTTCTTGTGACTACTCCTGATTTGTATGCCAATCTGACATGCGCTACAAATCTTTTATACCTTTTTTAATTTGGATAAGCCACGAATATGATCACTCTTACTCAAGCTATAAAGATCTTTAAAGTTGACATGTCCAAGACGTTTATGCCATAGTTCTGTTTCTTTTGTTTAGACCATGTAACATGAAAAATTAGAAAAACATGAGTCATTAGTAATATAGCAATTCTCAGAAGTTCTATGACCATTTAATATCATACTTCCCTTCTCATTTGATATCTCACATCCGTGATTTGTAAATTTCACGCTATGTTTGTTATCACAGATTTGAGATATACTTAAGAGGTTATGTTTTAGACTTTCAACATACAATACATTCTCAAAGGGAGGGAGATTAAAGAGTTGAATAGTACCTTGGCTTATAATTCTACAGTTGCTTCCATCACCGAAAGAAACTGAGCCGTTGTTTACTTCTCTGAGTTGGTGAATATATATTTCTTTGTCACCTGTCATATGTCTTGAACATGCACTGTCCAAGTACCATTTTGAATGACTAGTGACTTTGAAGGCTGTGTGGGCAACAAGACATGTATCCTTTGGAACCCATTTTAATATGGTTCTAGGTTTAGGAATTTCATTGGATTTTCTCTATTTTTGGGAGTTGGAATTACTCCACTGTCTATTAACTCCGATTCCATTTGAGTTAGATTTAAGAAACTCTTTGAGTAAGTCTACTATTTTTTTTAGCTAAAGGGGGTTTAGTAAATCTTTGATTTCTGTAGCTGATAGTATTAGAATTAATCTTAGGAACTTGAAAAGGTTTTAGATTTTTAAAATCATTTCAACCAAAATTTCTCAAGGTCTTACCTTTAGAATTTTAGGATTCTCCTTTTACAAATATAAGACATGCATTTTTGTTTTTCAGTGAACTATCTTTAATATAGCCCAGACCCGATTTATCGCAACATTTTCTGGATGTGGTTAATAGTTTTTCCAACTTAGGATCTCCATGGGCATATCTCCAAGTATCCTTAGAACTCAAAAGAGAACAGACTTCAAGTTTTAGATTCTCATTTTCAATTTTGAATTTTTCTAACTCTGAGGTTTTGATATTTAAATCAAGTTTTGTTTTTTCAAAACAATCAGAAAGATGAGATTTTTTCAAAATATTATTTTCAAGTTCTTCTTTTAGTTTGAGATATTTTTCCCTTTGAATTTTTAGTTTGACAGTAATTTTGCAACTTTCCCTGTATAAGGCATTGTAGGCGTCTTGAAGATCATCTTCATTCTCATTTTTAGGGTCACACCTGAGATTATCTTAATCAGATAAGTTACAACTATCTGATGAGGTGACTCTAGCTATGGTCATCAGGGCTTTTACTTCATTTGAATTTTCTTGTTCTAATTCATCTGACTCAGAAGAACTTTCAGAGCCGGATGATTCATCCCAAGTAGTTATCATGCCCTTTCTTTTTGATATATCCATTTTAAGATATTTATTCACCAAATGCCTGTATTTATGATAGTTGAAAAATTGACTGTTTTTTTTTTTATTATATAGATTTCTAGGATTTAGATTTTCCTTTTCTTTTGTCAGATGGTTTTTGAAAATCAGATCTTTTCTTGTTTTTGAAAATTCTGTAAAATTTCGTAGTCAGTAAAGCCATATCATCTTTTATATCTTCAACATCAGAATTAACACATTTATCTTTTGAAAAGATGATTTAAGAGTAAAGGACTTACCTTTAGGAGCTTTAAAATTTAACTCATACGTTTGGAGAGAACCAACTCCTCAACCTTCATTTGATCAATATCTCTTAATTCCTGAAGACAGTTACTTTGGAATCGAATCTCTCAGGAAGAGATCGTGGCATTTTAGCACAGACCTTACAAGACCTGTATCCTAGCTCGTACCATTTCGTAAGCTTTTGCGGTCCTCCCGATCAAATTTTGGCGACCCGCGGTCTATTATCGGCGTTTACGCAAAATCTTGAGTCACGTCTTGTCTATCTGAGTCGGCTCAACCCGAGACCTATACCATTGCGACCATGCAGACGCCGCGATTCCAACACCACGTCTCGTGCGTCAATGCGACGCTTAGATCATGAGATGTACCTCGCGCATTGTAATAGCTGTGGACTACACATTTGCAGGGCCCACATATCACAATGGCACCATTTCCTAGGTTATCATGGGGTGATGTCATCACCCCATGCCAAGTAATAAATGCTTACAAGCAATTATGACATTTATTTTCCCCATGAGTCAACCCTAGCATTTATGGCCTTACATGAATTAATTACTCTCTCTCTCTCTCTCTCTCTCTCTCTCTCTCTCTCTTCTTCTTCTTCTTCTTCATTTTCTCCCCTAGCAAGAGAGAAGCTGAAAACGTCCATGACAACCCTCACATTTCTAGCCACATTCACCTTAGATCTCCTTTAATCCTGCCATTAGAAGCTCATCTCCACCGTTGAAAAAGATCCTAAAAGGTTTGAGGACCCAAGGAATTGAGGAAGGAGTCGATTTAGAGGTGGGTGCTTCTCTCTCTTTCTCTTTTGCATTTTTGTGTGATGTGTGGCCCACTTGGATGGACCCCACCTTGATGTAGGTTTTATCCAAATCGTCTAAGTCATGTGGACCCTAGCTTATGGATGATAAGAAAACACAAAAATCAAACCCATATGGTGGGCCATATTCATGTGGGACCCACCTTGATGAAGCGTGGGCCAAGCATACGTGGGACCCATCATGATGCTGTGTTTATCCATGCCATCTAGCTTCCCTGGACGCTGGACGTGAAGAAGGGTATAACTAACATGAACTGCGTGTACTGACAGGGGTGTGTAGTAACAAGCTAACAAAAAAAAAAATAATAATAATAAAATAAAATAAAAATATATTATTTATAATTGGTGTTTGGGATGGGCTGCTCATGCAAGCCCCACCTTGAAGTATGAATTCAATCCATACCGTCCATCTAGTTCCTTAGAACATTTTAGACGTTGAGCCAAAAAAATGAAGCCATTCAGATTATCTGGCGGGCCATAGTGTAGAGAATAGGGGTTCTTACCATTAAAATGCACTTTGAAGTTTTCCATACGCCAAAATACCTTGGATATTGGGCTCATTTATCCTGTAATGAGCCCTAGGATCTAATGGCTAGAGTGGATCAGACCGATGCGGGCTCCACGTATGAAAAACCCCATAAATTCATTTTTTTCAAAAAAATAAACATGAGGTAGTAGCAGTAGGTGCCACTGACCAGAGACGCAATAGCGTCTGCGTGGACGCTGGGGGGACAGGGACCCACAGCCCCAGCTGTGGGCCCCACCATGATGCATTTTGAACATCAACACCGCCCATTTGATGGCCCCCTTTTATTATTTGGACAGGCCAAAAAGTCAGCCGTTCACGGCACTTAGGTGGTTCACACCACCAAAGAGTAGAGATTGAACTTCTACCATTGAAACCCTTGCTGGGTACTAGAAGTTTCGGATAAATATGAAATTTGTTTTTCCTCATTATTTAGGTCTGTGTGACCTTATCAACGGATGGGATGAAAGATAAACGTTATGGTGGGCCCCACGTGGGATCCACTTGCATGAGGATTGGCTGGTGTACGAATACACCAGCTATATGACTTCTGTGAAAGACGTCAGCAAGTTTTGTGGTTCCCATTTGATGTACGTGATTTATACATGCCATCCATACACTTGGCAGGCGTGTGGGGCCCACCCACACGTGCTGCACGTGTGGAGGTGCCCCACATCAATGTATGCGTTCCAACATCCAGACCGTCCGTTCAGACTGGACGCTGGACACCAGAATCTCACGTGTGCATTTTAACATATTATAATATACATTTATAGTATAATATATTATATTATTTTAACATAAGGCTGCATTTTAATATATTATAATATATATTTATAATATAATATATTATATTATATAAGGCTGACAGGTATTATGGTGGCCCATGTGGGAACCACCTGTTGTGGAACGGATTGGCTGGACGATGGTGATCCAGCCCGTTAGTCTCACACGTGGTGTAGGGCCCACATGATATATGTGTTTTATCAAGACCATCTATCCAGCAGCAGCTAGCTGCTGGACTGACGTCAGCAAGTTCTGTGGGTCCCACATAATGTATGTGCTATATCCAACTGTCCATTGTATGGATGTCAGTAAGATGTGGGTCTGATCATGGGTATGCATTATATCCCTACCGTCCATCCGTTGGGACATCAACAAATCCTCCGGGCTGATCATGAAGTATGTGTTTATCCAATCGCCTACCCGGCAGTTGACGCCATCAAGTTCTGTAGCCCACCATTGATGCATGTGATGTATAACCTAGCCGTCCTTCATTTAGATAGGATGGAACCCACCTAGATGCATATAGATTTTATTTGCATCGTCCGTGCATAGGATGGTGCTGGTGCTGTAGGACGCACCTAATGTATTTGTTTCAACCCTACTGTCCAAAATGCTTAGACGGTGCCGGATAGGGTTTGGGTGGTGCTGCGGACCCCACCTCGATGTATGTTTCGTATCCACACCGTCTAGAGTGTTTAGACGGTGCTGGACAATGCTCGGACAGTGCTTATGCACCTAGGCAATGTTTGGATGGTGCTTGTTTACATGGACAAAGTTTGGATGATGCCAATTTACTTGGGCAATGTTTGGACCGTACTGAACACATTAGTGAGCTATGTACCCCTATGATAGTGTATAGTGATACACATGTTGCACCTGCAACTATTGAAATAATTTTAGATGTAGTCCAAACTCTCACCCACATCATAGTGGGACCCACCGTGATATACATGTTGTATATTCACGCCGTCCATTCATGTGGC
Organism: Magnolia sinica; assembly: GCF_029962835.1. Taxonomy (NCBI): domain Eukaryota; kingdom Viridiplantae; phylum Streptophyta; class Magnoliopsida; order Magnoliales; family Magnoliaceae; genus Magnolia; species Magnolia sinica. The sequence continues at coordinate 69,059,740 of NC_080589.1, read as the reverse complement.
CCCCACATAATGTACGTGTTGTATCTACTCCGTCCATCCATTTTGACGTGGGCCACGCCTTGATGTATTTATTGTATCCACATCGTCCATCCCTGGACGTGGGGCCCATCTTGGTGATGTATCTGCCGCACCATCCAGCATGGGACAGTGGGCCTACCATGATGTACATTTTTTATTGATGTAGCCCACTTGTTGAATTTATTGCTTATGTGCCGAGGCCCATTGTTATGTATTTGTGGCCCGTTTGGTGAGGCCCATTGGTGCAGTCGTGGATGCATGCGGCTTGCTTGATGTAATGCGGCCTACTATGATATATTTTTGGCCCATGTGATAAGGCACATATTCCCGGTCCATGGTTGAGGCCCATGTGATATATTCAAGGCCCATGGGTGAGGTCTAATTTGATGTATATTAGGCCTTTGTGTGAGGCCGTGGGCCCACTGTACGTTTGGCTCTATGTGGGCCACTGCCTGGGAGCAATGTTGGTAAAATGTCCACATTGATGGGCAGTGATGGTTAAATGTCCATATTGTGACCTTCCTTTAGGCCTGGATGGGCTCATTTTCATGGATTACCCTAAACGAACGGGTCACATTGATATTGCTTGGACCATCATCGACCACCCATCTATGAATCCCCGTCTTGAGGCCAATTCCGATTGATGTGGCCGATTTACCGAATTTCGATTATCGATTGCCGATAAGCGATCAAGGTCGATTATCGATCAATTCTAATTGTCGTGGCCGATTGTCGATTAGCAATCGAGGGCGATTATTATGACCGATTACCGATTTAGATTGATGTGGCCGATTTACCGAATTCTGATTATCGATTGTCGATAATCGATCAAGGTCGATTATTGATCGATTCCGATTGTCGTGGCTGATTACAATTAGTGATCGAGGCCGATTATCGTGGCTGATTTACTGATTTTCGATTGTCGTGGCCCATTTGATGTATATGAGGCCGAGTATCGAGGCCAATTCTGAGAATCGATTCCGATTTCGAATGCTGAGGCCGATTGTCGAGACTTATATGATATATACGCGACCCATAGTTGAGGCCTATTGTGATGTGCATTCGCCCGTGTTTAAGGCCTAATGTGAAGAGGTCTATGTAATAAGGCTCATTGTGATGTATTTAAGGCCCATGGGAAAGGCCCATTGTGATGTAGTCATGGCCCATGGGCAAGGTCCATTGTGATGTGTATTAGGCCCCCATGATGCATGACCTATTTGATGTATTCGAGACTCATGTGCAGGGCCCACATGTCATGTATTTGAGGCCCATGAGCAGGGCCTACCAATTGCGCATATGTGGCCCTTGAGTATGCTCATTGTGTTGTATATCAGACCTTTGTGTGAGGCCGTGGGCCCATTATATGTTTGGCTTTATGTGGGTCATTCCTTGGAGGCGATGTTGGTTAAATATCTACATTGTCGAGGCCGATTGTTGATGCCGGTTGATGATACCGATTATGAGTATGTGACAGTATAGCATCATGATACATGCCCATACGCATCATCTGCATGTTTGTTATGAGATGTGGTTGATCATTGCATATGTCATTGATCATGTTGTTATGACACTCCCTGATAGGCGGAGGTTATCTCACATGAGCGCACGGTATGTGAAGGATTGATGCATGATTGGATTGTATGACTCATGCATCTTGCATTATGATTACCGTACGCCCTAACGACGTCAGGGCTGTAGCCTCCACGGGCATATCGTGGATGGCCAGACGGGACACCGGAAATTTGTTCTAGCATTGGGCTGCCATAGATGGCCCTAGGTGAAATTCCCTAAACCCTCTTGGTACCAGAGGACGCCCCAACGTCGAGACCGAGTGGATATATAAGCACCCGGGTGTCGAATACCAGGAGGCCGCATCTTCTACTGTGTCATGGTCAGTTGAGAGGAGGTGTAGCCTTATCTGTCCGAGAGAAGGGGGCATTACTAGGCTGAGTTTGACCGGCACGTGAATGAGTCCGCTATCAATGTGCCGAATAGGTATTGACAGACTATTGGCCAGGCGGATAATGAGGTTTCTTACGCTCACTTGGACTGTGCGGTTGGGAGAGTGACAGTGCCATTTGCATCCTCAACACATAGAGTGTACTAATCTACCCTGATTTTTGATCCATATCATTTATGGGCCTATGAACATTACTCGATCGTATGAATTGGACTTATTGTTGAGCGGGAGTTGCATACTCATTCGATATTCACCTTGTTTCACTATCCACTCGGAGTGGTGGTGCGCAACTATTGCGGTGTTATTTCCATCTGAATCACTAAGTCATTTAACCTTAGAAAAGATAAGTGGTGGTAAGTGTATGTTAAGGAATATTAGGGCATATTCAAGTACACTAGGGCCCATTGGACTGATCTAGGTGACTTGTTGCATCAATTCTCCTCAATTGGATAATCGTGACCATTTGATTTCTGGCCTAAAGGTATATAGTTCAGAAGATAAATGCCACAATGATCCACATCTAACCAGAGAAAAAGGGCCAACGTACCTGGGCTACATAAAATAGGTGTGCCATGGAAAAACCTTGAAAAACAATGCCACCCCTCATTTATAAATATCTATAGCCTCTTCCATTTCAACACACTTGGCTCCACACTTGCAATTTTGGGGAGAAACGCCATTCTTTTTCGATCAATATTTGAGATCTGCGATAATCTTCTCTTAGGACAAGCGTTGCCGCTCTCATTTCTCTTCTCATGTCTATATGTGCACAGGTCGCGATCTGACCATCCATTTTATTTTTCTTTCTTTATATTGTACATCCCCCTTCTTATACAACCCATGTTTGAGTGATGAGTGTATGTATTTATCTTTAAATCCTTATGTATTATAAATATCAGATCATTTTTATATATCAATTCGTTACACTACCTTATTTTTCCTTTTGTATATCTTTAAGTTCTTATTGAATTTAAGGCATCGATCCTCGAATTGTTGGGGGACCGTGGAAGCAAACTTTGAACTAAACAAGAGAAAGCTAAATGCAACAAAGTATGCATATGATTTTACATAGAAAATTTCGCGACAAGACTTTTTTATTCCGACATTGTACGATTTATGAATTGCCAGTTGGAGTAGTTCTAGAGGTTTAACTATGACTAAGGAGTTCACTTTCTTTGTATGATTTATGACATGACATGCATCTTTTTATTTTTAATTTGGGTACGAATTGACACTTACCTTATGCATACACTTACACCATGTAACATGAAAAATTAGAAAAACCATTAGTAATATAGTAATTCTAGTTCTAGCATTTGATATTCTCATGATTTGTAAATAATGTTTTTATGCACGATAGATGCACTCTACGAGACATTTCTTTGTCACTGTCATATATCTTGAACATGCATTGTCCAAGTACCATTTTGAATGATTAGAAGCTTTGAAGGCAGTGTGGCCAACAAGACATGTATCCTTTGGAACCCATTTTAATATGGTTCTAGGTTTAGAAGATTCATTGGATTTTTTATTTTTGGGAGTTTTTGTTATTAACTCCGATTCCATTTGAGTTAAATTTAAGAAAATCTTTGAGTAAGTCTACTATTTTTTTAGCCAAAGGGGGTTTATTAAATCTTTGATCTGATAGTATTATAATTAAACTTAGAAACTTGAAAAGGTTTTGATTTTTTGAAATCATTTCGACCAAAATTTCTCAAGGTCTTACCTTTAGAATTTTAGGATTCTCCTTTACAAATATAGGAGATGCATTTTTAGTTTGATATAGCGCAGACCGATTTATCGCCACATTTTCGGATGTGGTTAATAGTTTTTGTAGCTTAGGTATTTCCAAGTTTCCTTAGAACTCAAAAGAGAACAGACTTCAAATATGTGATTATCATTTTCAATTTTGAATTTTTCTAACTCTAGGTTTTGATATTTAAATCAAGTTTTGTATTTTCAAAACAATCGGAAAGATGAGATTTTTTCAAAATATTGTTTTTTTTTTTCTTTTAGTTTAAGATATTTTTCCCTTTGAATTTTTAGTTTGAATCATTTTGAACTTTTCCTGTATAAGGCATTATAGGCGTTTTAATCATCTTCATTCCATTTTTGTAAACTTCTAGAGGAGCAATTATAACTATCTAAGGAGGTGACCTGGCTATAGTCATGTATATTTTCTTGATCGACTCGGAAGAACTTTCGAGCCGATGATTTATCCCAAGTAGGGGTATGCTATGATTGAGGTCTAGGATTTAGATTTTCCTTTTCTTTTGTCGGAAGGTTTTGAATACTTATCGAAAATTTTTAAAAATTTTGTGCCATATCATCTTCTATATCTTCAACATCGAATTAACACAGTTATCGGTTTAGGAGTTTGGAGAGGCTTGAATGTGTTACTTTATCGAATCTTTCGGGAAGAGGTTGCATTTTAGCACAGACAGGATTCCATCTCCTAGACTCCACATGGAATTTACTATATCATTTAATTTTTTATAGAAGTCCATGAACGTTTCATTTCCTTCCATACAAATTTTCTCAAATTTTGTAGTGAGGATTTGAACTTTAAACTTCTTAATTATAGTAGTTCCTTCATGTGTCATTTCAAGAATATTCAGGCTTATTTAGTTGTATTATATGAAATGATTCTTTTGAATTCACTAGGTGATAGAGCACAAGTTATGGCATTTAAGGCCTTAGCATTTGCACTGCTTTCGCTTTTCTGAGGTATAGTCCATAAATAGAACGCAGTTTCTTTCATAGATTTAGTTCCATCACTGCCTAGAACCTCAGACATATAAGGTTTCCATTTGGTTACAGTGGCTTGCCACACGCTTTCATCTAAGGATTTTAGAAATATCCTCATTCTGACATTCTAATATGCATAGTTGGAGCCATCAAAAGGTGGTTGCCTGGTAATAGACATTCGTGGAATGCTGAGCATTTCAAAATCTACTATGCAAGGGGGCTAACCTGCCCCGAGTGCGAGATCTACTTACCGATTGAAAAAGTCGAGCTTAACAGTCCTAAAGGGGGGGTCAATAGGAATATGCTAAATAAAAACTTAAAGTACTGAAATAATAAATAAATTAAAATAAATCACAAATCTCAATAGCACTAGTATTAAAAAATTGATTCAAACTTAGTTCGTAGGACAATCTTAAACCAAAAACAAAGTTTTAGGTAGGACAACCAGATTTCACGAACATTTGTAAGGATCAAGACTTCAAGCCAAGCAAGAGATAATAAACTTATCTATTACAATTATTCACCACAACACTAGGAGTTATAGTGATTCGGTGTGTACACCAACTGTTTTCAAACAGCCACACCTACTCCACTCCCAATAATTATAACCTACATAATATTAGCGTTTACTAAAAATAAGGTTTTCATAGGTTCATCGTAAAACCTTATATAGTTATGATTTTAAAGGGTTTATCATAAACAAAAATTCTACACTAAGATTTTCTGGCTATCTCAGTCAAAACCAACACATGAGATTTTCTGACTATCTCAAAGAAACTAAAATACAAATAATAGAATTGTACTTATCTTCTCATTGAAGACGTTTTTAATATAGCCTGTAGAACCGCTTCACTTGAAGTAGAATGTTCAATGTCCAGTAACACAAACAAGGGTTCTAGGTTTTAGATTGATTTTAAATTAATTCAAACCAAAGGCTACTTGTTTGAATTCCTCATGATCTCAAAGAAGAGCAATTACTCTCTTGAAAGAATAAGATTCATGAAAAGAGATCAAGGAATTAAAACCAAAACCTATTTAAACAAAATATTAAAATACCATGCAATAACTTGAAGATAGTGGGGACTTCTCTCTCTCTCTCTCTCTTGGTGAAGACTTTTCTTAGCTTGAACGAATAATTTTGGAATGAAAGAGGCCTCTATTTATAGTTAGAAATGTTTTTACTTTGACTTGTGTAAGGTCTTCTTCGACTCGTCTAAGATTTAACAAAATTTTAAATTTTGGGCGCAATCAGACAAAACCGTTCTTCGACTGGTCGAAGGCCCTGCTCGATTGGTCAAGCATGGGCTTCGACTAGTTGAGGGAGCCAAAATATGGTTGCTGGACTTCGAGTCTAGCAACCCTCAACTGGTTGAAGGTCCCTCTTCAACTGGTTGAGCAGTCTGCTCAACTACTCGAGAAAGCACCAGAAATATCCATTTTTTAGATTTCAAACTTGGACTAGTTGAAGATCATCTTAGACTGGTTGAGCCACAACTTAAACTAATCGAACCAAGGCCTAGACTAGTCGAACTTAAGCCTAACCAAAGTATAAAAACCCATATAAGTTTGTCTTTTGAAAGTTAAGGTCTTTTTAGGGTCTGTTATACGTGAGAAGATTGGATATTGAAGTGTAAAGCTTGTTCTTCTTCTTGAATCTTTAATAGAGCATAGTAGATATTTTATTTGAAGTATATTGAAGGTGGAGCTTGATCTTCTACATGAAGTGTAGTAGAACTTGAACTCATCTTAGCTTGAACGTTCCAACTTCATGACTTGTACTTAAGCTTGCACTTTCCAACTTCATGACTCTCTTGAAGGTGAACTTTCCATCTTGAATCTTTTGAAGGTGAACTTTCCATCTTGAATCACATTGTCTGAACCAAATCATAAGTTGTTTTAACTCATCGAAATTTGACAAATAAGAGTGTGCTTTATACATTATAGTACTTACAAGAAGAGATTAGGGGAAGAGAAGAACTTACCATAGAGAGAAAGGGGAAGGAGGCACCAAGCTTTCATTAAAAAATATTTATTAGGTTTAGGGTAGAAAATACCATATTTATAAAATTTGAATTTAAAAGACAATGACTAAACTACCTCTATAACAAAAGAAAAAAATGTGCAAAATAAAGATTTTTATAAAAAAATAATCCCACGTAACATATCAGTCTTCTAACTCATCTTACACGTGTGTCCTCCTAATGTGGGGTCTTCAATTAATCAAGGGACACATGTAAGGTCTTCAAAATCCTCCTTTGTTATGCCATGAACCATCATCGAGGCATAAAGATGTATTCAACGGCCACATTTGTCTTTGATAAATTTTGAAAGGTCTGATGTCCTCATTAACTCCCCTCGGGTGAGAAGAACTCGGCTTCGACGAGTTAAAACTTTTGTGTGTCTCGAGAAGGTTTGGATCAATCCGCTGCTTTCGTAAGCTACGTGGAATCGGATGGTGGCTTGTTCTTCCATTTGAAAATGTACCTTTGGAAGCCCCCATCTTGTGTGGAAATTAACAATCTCCTCATCCACTATCCCTTCAATCTCTTCCTTACGATTAATTGATGGTGGAAGGGGTGGAGTGGGTTAAGAAGTAAAGTCGGAAAGTGGCTAAGGTTGGGAAAAAGAAACAATAGGAGGGTTAGGATAGAGGACTAGATCTTCTTCATTGATTGTCGGATTTATTCCCATTTTAGGTGGAAGGTCTACCCTGTACGCATTAGACCCAATTTTACACAAAACTTTGAATGGTCCAGTACTACGAGCTTATAATTTCTTACTGGAACTCAGAAGAAACTGCTCTAGTCTAATCCTAACCATTACATAATCTCATTCGTTAAATTCTGTCCACCTAAGATGTTGGTCAACTGAACACTTTCAATTTTCTCCATGACTATTTTTCTACCTTCAACTTTCACACTTTTAAGGTGGCAATTCCACACTTTTAAGGTGGCAAAAACATTAAATTTATACTTTATAAAGTAAACCCATACCTTTTGGGAAAAATCATCTACAAATGTCTCAAAGAACGATGATCTACCCCCATAAATCAAGGGTGATGATCCCCACACATTAGAATACATATAATCCAGAACACCCTTATATGTTTTCTAGATTTAAAAGATAATTGTGATTGTTTACCATATATAATAGTCATATATATTAAGGTCAACACTTTTAAATACATGAATCAAGTAACGATCATAAAGTACCTTCACACCGCACTCGCTCATGTGGCCTAAACGCACATGCTATAACGTGTTGATGTGGACTCTACTACATATGTTACAGTTCCACTCGATACGGTATTCCCGATTAACTATTAAAAGTTACCACTTAGTTGTGCCTTCATAACTATGAGTGTCCATTTTGAAACCTTTAAGACATAACAAAATCCGGTGTAACTTGCACCCAAGTGCATTGAGAGCCCCTAGAAAAATTATAAGCTCATACACCCGTTTTGTGACTAAAGCAAACATTACACATTTCTCCTTATATTCTTCCTTGAACATCCATGTGGTGAGAACACAGGAGTTGAGCTACCGATATCGACGATGGGGGCATAGATGAAGTGGCAACATAGGTTGCAACGAGCAAAGATGGATACGATGACCTCGCCATAAGAAAGCATACGTGTTAGCCTCACAATCACTTTACCTGTCTACCATTGCACTTGTTGTAACTAGTGAACTAATCTTGTTGAAAGTTCATGCGATATGAAGCCCCTGAATCTAAAATCTACTCATTGATGGTATACTCGAATTTGGATGCAGTCAGAACATTACAACCACCCACCTCCTCATTAGATTTCGTTGCCTTGGCCTCCTTCAGTGTTTTATCTGAATTTTCTCCCTTCTAGGCTTTAGGATTCCGACAATCGTTCTTCATATGCCCATGTCAGTCTCCCACAATTCTAGCACTTTATCTTTCCCTTGCTTTTAGAGTTGGACCAAGATCATGAGTTTCCCTTCTCCCACTCATAATTTCTTCCCCTGCCTACCAACGCATCCCTAGAGGAACCATCACCACTGTCCTTATTTCTCAACTGCTTCGAATGAAGGGCTGAGATGATAGTTTCAACGTCAATGATATTCCCGCAATTGCACATAGTATCTATGAGATCCTCATAAGACTTTGGAAGGGAATTCAACAGAATTAAGACTTGATCTTCCTCGTTAATCTCCAATTCAACACTCGTCAATTTACAAAGTAACTGATTAAACGCTTTAATGTGTACATTAATATTAGATTACCCCGCTATCTTCATATTATAGAATAGATTCTTCAAATACAGACGAATTGATAGAGATTTCATCATGTACAAGCCTTCTAACTTATTCTAAAGCCTTGCGATAGTCTTTTGATCAACATTGTTAGACATGTCTAATTGAATCGAGGTTTTTGCTTTCTCATCCATTTCTTCCCAGTCTCATTCAGTTATATTTTCAAGACACTTCACTATACCACGGAGTGCTTATTGCAATCATTGCTGAATTAGAATGCCTCTCATCTTCACCTTCCATAATTTAAAGTTGTTTTTACCAGTGAACTTTTCAGTTTTATACTTAATGTTTGATCCTTTTATCAACATGTTTCAAATTCAAGCTCGAATCCCAAACTTATAGCTTTGATATCACTTGTTGGGGGACTGCGGAAACAAATTCCGAATTCAAATCGAACAAACGAAAGATAAATGCAACAAAGCATGCACAGGAATACACAAATTTTACATGGAAAACCCTCGAGGGAAAAAATCATGGCACAAAGTGAAAACAAAATCCACTATGATAAATGAATTACACAAGAGTTCGACTTACAGATGCGAAACCCTTTAGAAAACTCTAGCCTCCATTTAAAATCCTCTTATAAATGTCTTAGCTCTCTTAATTATATCCTAATCTCATATTACACCCACATTCATATTGTTTAGGGCTGTTCACGAATCGAGCTAGCTCGAAAAACTCGCTCGACTCAGCTTGGATTGACTCGGCTTGAATGGCTGATTCGGGCCGAGTCAAGCTAATTATTTGAAACTCGAGTTAAGTTTGAGCCGAGTTCGACCAAGGGGCATTTCGACTCGACTCGACTTAAAGCTCGAACTCGAGCTCGACTCGACTCGATTAATAAATATATTAAATATTATATATAATATGTATGTATTATATTAATATAAGTTTTAAGTTTTAACTTTTTTAAAAAAAAAAAAGAAAAAAAAAAGAAATCAAACCCTAGAGTCTCTACCCGATTACACGCACCCCCTTTCCCTTTCCCTTTCCCTTTCCTTTTCTTCTCTTTCTCTACCCGCTGCTAGCCGAATGCCCACCCGAACCACCACCACCAGTTTTCATTTCAGCTCCAAAATAGTATGATTTCAATCTCTTGAAATCTACTTCTTGGCGAGAAACCCATGAAATCCGAGATGGGTTCTTCTCAGATTTGTTAGAGGTTCAAGAAAATCCAATGATCTGATTGGCCAGAGCTCTTTACTTTGATTTCTGATTTGTGTTATGCTCTGTTTCTTTTTTAATACTTGGATTTCTGCTGGTGGAAGAAGATCAAGAACAGATCGGTTCTTACAGTTTCCTCATCCGATTCAAAACTTTGTTTGGTTTTTTCATCGGGTTTTGCTTTGATTCTCCTAAGATTTTGTATTTTTTCTGAATTTTCCATCAATGGAGGAGGATCAAGAACAGAATCCATTACTCTCTCACCCAACAAGCTCGAGCTTGACTTGAGGTAAACTCGACTCGACTCGAACTACTACCTCGACTCGACAATTTTGGCAAACAAGCCAAGCTTCAATATTGAGCTCGAGGCCGAGCTCGAACTTGAGTATAGCATGGACAAGCCAAGCCGAGCATGGCCCACCTCGACTTGACTCGGCTCGATGCCCACCTCTAATAGTGTTGCACCCAAAATAGGAAATAATTTGCGCAATTACATAAAATTACGCGCGCCATCGATCTAAGCATTGATTGAACAACCCTTAATTGATCGATAGCCAGATGTTTGATAACTCCAACATATAAAAAAGTGTCCAAAGAGGTTGGAAGTATTTTTTGAATTTCCTTTATCAATCGACCCGACCTATCAATCAATTAATCATGTTCAAAACTATACAAAGACCAATTTGTATAATTCTGGGCTCACTCGATTGATCAATCAACCTGGTTGATCATTCGAGACTCGTAATTCATGTACAGATTGAAGACATCTGATAACACCAAGTAGAGCCTTGAATCGAGCTATAATCCTCTAATCGGTTCGAAGTTTTGCCTACAGCTAATTAGCTAATAAAACAATTCCAAATTCCAAAAATTTCCAGACAAAATTTGAAGTCTCAGGTTAGGCTAAGAATGATTCCTAACTCTTCTTAGTAGACTATATCTAGGTGTCATATAAGTTGAAAATCGTCAATTTCCTAACCAAGTCAATTGCATAGTCTAACCCAAGGCAATTCCATAGTGTCAAAGCAATCCACTGCGTTGAGCAGGCCATCAGATTTTTAACAGGTCTCGTGTGGAATCTACGGTTTAGATCCCCGGTCAGAACCCCAGGTTCAATGAATGTAGTCCGACTTTGGCCACAGCAATATGTGGCCATACGTTAGAATGTATTCTAGCCTATCTTATCGGGAAGCCGAATGCATGGTGCGTCGCAACACCAGGTTCTGTGGGACCTACCATGATGTATGTGTTATAAGCACCATGCCTTACAGGGATTTCAACGGTGACCGTAATTGTCCCTACGGATTTATATGGTATGGTCCACTTGATTTTTGGATCTACCTCATTTTTTGTCCCATGCTCTGAAATAATCTCGTAAAATGGATGGACCGTGAGGATATAACACATACATAGTTAAGGGGCCACGGAACCTGGTGACGTCGACACATCACGGAGGTCAGTGGTGCTTGGCACCCCACGCAATCCGCTTCCATCTTATCGTTGTGTGAACGGAATCGGATTGGCTGGTGGCTGATGATCGGTGCTCTGTGGGCCCCAAAATGATGTATGTGTTTCATCCATTCCGTCCATCTATTGTTTTAGATAATTTTATGTTACAAGAACAAAAATTAGTTATATCGAAATCTCAAATGGACCACATTACAGGAAACAGTGTTGAATGAACGTAGACCATTAAATTTTTTGGGGGCCATATAAGTTTTGGATCAAGATTATATTTTCTTTTCCCTTCATCTGGGTATGTATGACCTAATAAACAGATTGGATGTCAAATAAACAGTACATTGGGCCTTAGGAGGATTTTAATGGTGGATATCCAGTCACTATTGTTTTCCTGTGGTGTGTTTCACCTGAGAATTTTATTCCTCTAATGTTTTGGTTCAAGCCCTAAAATGATCTACAAAAATGGATTAAAGGCATGGATGAAACAAATTTATCATTGTGGGGTCCACATAGCACCGACCATCAGCCACCGGGCTGGTGGCAGGGGGAGTAGCCAATCCGTTTCCTGTGTGAACGTCCTCGCGACAATTGGTTCGCATGCAATTCAGACGCGAAATTGTCACGCGCCAACCACATATGCTAGGTACGTGCCGATTTTTCATACGTTTATTATATCTGAGACATTCAGAATAGTATTAATGTTGGTTGGTATCATCAGAATCATATTGGCCCATTATTGTGCTATTAGACACGTGCAATAAATATTCTCCAACGGCTAACATTTTTACACCGTACACGTACGCCCTACACGATAATCCACCTTTCATAATTTTTTTTTCTCTAAAAACAAAATTGAGCTTATCGGCTGTTCTATGAACAGATCGGATCTCTCAAAAATGTCCATTTTTGCACGTGTGAGAGCGCTTGAAGATGGTCGTTTATGATAGCATTTTCTACTGAGGTTTGCTCGAATACATCTCGATTTAATCCAATAAGATATGCAGCAATCTAGCCGTTTGATTTAGGCCTTTTCTCAGTGACGTGAACCGTTCATTTGATAGGACATCCCTTGGATGGGGTAATCTCAGGGAAAAAAAATAAATCAGATTCAATATATCACAAAGGTTATAACGACGGTTATACAAAGCAAAAGATCTAAATCATCAGTTGGTCGAAATAATCCCACAGAAATATTTTTATTTTATGCGTCCTTACATATGCATAAAGTACGAACTATCATATAAACGGTTTGGATCATTGGAAGGTGACACAAATTCAAAGACTAAAGTCCCGACGTATTATATTTAATATGTTGGGATGTACCGGAATAAACCTCTTTACTTCCATCCAGATACCTGTGCGAAAGCAAACGAGACACGAAACCTGCACACAGTACTAGGCATCTAGAAACTGCCACGTGTCACATACAGAGTCGCACACATCCCTACGCGGCGTTTGCATGAAAAACGTCATCCCGCATGAAGTTATCGTACTCCTCATACCACTGAACTGAGATCGTAGCCGGCAACTGGGCCACGCCGATCAGCCTCAGATCTGATTGAGGACGTAGGATCCACCATGAAAATCCATGGACGGCGGCGGCCTTCTTTTGTAAATATGATCCATAACCATTCGAGAAAGTTTGTTTTGAATATAAACCGTTAATCATTGTGTTCCTTCAAGTCAAAATAGAGAACGAATAATATTATTATATATTTATACATTTTATGCAGACTATCCACAATGATTTATACCTAATTAACGGTTCAGATTGTCCATACACGATTTCAAACTAGTAAAACACGAATTAACTTCAGTAATCCGCGGACTACGATACTGTGGCCGAATCCTATTAATAGAGGCGCGGTGAATGTAAGCCCTGCATCATCGTCTTCGCTCTCTTCTTTCTTAGTCTCAGCTGCAGAAATTTCAGCAGATTCTCTGCAATCTTTCCTTCTTGTAATTTCTCAAATCAATTATCTTCCTCTCCGAAAGAACCCCTTTTCTTCCCTTTGGAAATCTCCTCTTCTTCTGCTAGAACAGGGCTCCCCTGTTTTGCATCCCTTCCTGCCTTTTCTACTCGAAGGAAATCTCTGTTTTATTCTCTGAGATCGGATTCTGCAATGGCAAGCCAATCTAAGAAGCCCCAAGGATCGATTCATGAATTCATCGTCAAGGTTAGCGAGCTAGATTCGATCTTACCATCTTTCTATTTTCAGTTTATATGTTTCGTTTTTTCTTTAGGGAAATTTTCTTTTCTGGATCTTGTTTGGTTTGATTGGGTTATTTTCTGTTGTAATTTCACCTTTATTATAGGGTTTTCTCTTTTCTTTGAGAAATGATACATTCCTCTCTGAGCATTGTAAATTATAGAGCTTGCGGTGGTATTGGGGCACTTGGTCAGTCCAAGCGATCGGTCGCAGCTGTCCATTAGGTCCAGAACATACTTCATGGGATACCATATTAGCATCACAGCAATAAGATGATTCCAACGGTCCGATCATCACCCTACAAGATGAACGGCAGAGGTTCATTTGCAGAGAAATAGGCATGATGGATGATTTCACCAATCTATTTTCTGGGGCCATCATGGATTTCTTATGGGCCCAACGTATCCATCAGGTGGGCCACACATGATCATCGGTTTAGATACGACCATTGGATTATTCAGATTGAGTGATTCAGTGGGCCCTACTAAAGTTGTGATAGTTGTAAATAGGTTTGGGACAGATCTAACACCTAAAGAATAATTTTGATGACAAAATCCTAATCATCCTGCCGGTGTGCTTGTATAAGGCAGCAAGCCAGCTGTGGCAGCTAGGCACAGAGCTGTTTGATCCAATCTGTCGATCAGGTGGGTCCCATCATTTAGATGCTTTGACCCAAGAACCGTTCGGTCCATTCATCAAAAGGACCAATGTTTACAACACAGAATGTACATATTAGAGGAATTTGTATTAGTTTTTCCTAACCCATCCGCGTATTTGGGTCCACAGTGCCCGGTGTCTTATTAAAGCTTGTAATTTTGATATATATTCCTGAGTAAGAAATTGTTGTTTTTGAGAGTATATTGAGAATCAGAGATGCAAATCATATTAATGGAGTTGAGGATCAGATATAATTCAGGCAATATATAATAATATTTTAAACATGTTTTGATATCATTTGTGAATTACTCTCGTATATTTTAGACTGCATTTTGATGCAGAACTGAATTGCATTGTGAACTGTCAGTTTAATCAGTAGGAAATGCTCAAAATTAGTGTTATTACATAGTACTTGAAACCATGGATTTAAGTCTTGGCGGAGTCGACTGGACCTGATCTAGTTTGAGACCATGAGGCTCCCGACTCAGGAAAATTGGGCCAATTCAGCCCCACCTTGGGTGAGTTGCGACTCAACTCAGGGCAAGTCAGGTCTTGTCGGCAAGTATTTTTACCATTCGCATGACACAGTCCAACTTCAAAGTGACATAATTGCATTTTGAGCACAGACCAATATGAATTCTATGGAAGGAAATAACAAAGTGGTTATTCTTATCATATTAGGCTAATAATTGCTATTCGATTCATGGTGCATCCAAACACACCCTTAGGAGCGTGATTTTGCTTATTTGAGGTTGGGATTTTGAATCCCACTATATAGAAATAACTTACTCAGCGGAGTGATTCAATTTAAATCATGCCGAATCCCACTATAGAGAACTAACTTACTCAGCGGAGTGATTCAATTCAAATCATGCCCAGTTGTGTTGAGTTGACGGAGTACGTGAGCCAACTCGATGAGTCTGCACTGAGTTGAGCTCAGTAACAAGTTTCATGGTGACTCAGCTCAATTTCTCTCCCTGTTGAGTTGACTCAGCCGAGTTTTGAGTCTAGCCACTGAGTTTTAGAACTAGGCCCCAAACTATTGTAATTTCGATTTGGAGACCAGAAACTTACCATGAATGTTGAGAAAATTATGAATTGGTTATTGTAACTTTACTAAACGAATAATTGCAGACCAATATGATAATGCATCCAAACACACCCCTAGTTTTGAAATTGTAGTTGTCTTTGTGAAATTTTATCATTGATGGGCTTTGTTTTTTCTTCTGCAGGATGCAAGGGGAAACGATGTGGATCTTAGCACTTACAAGGGAAAGGCCCTCTTGATTGTGAATGTTGCATCTCAATGGTACGTGGCATCTGTCTTTCTTGTCATGGTTTTCAATCTGATATTTGTTAACTTTATTTGAGAAATCTATTTATTTTTATAGATCTGTTTCTAGGCTGTTCGAAACATGGTTTCTAGACTCGGAGACTCAGATCGGCTAGTTTAGTCTCAAGTTGAGTTGCCACTCGCCGAGTCGAGGGGTACTCATGGTATCGTACCAGATTGGGTAGTGCTGAATCCAAGTCACACCTGAATTGAAAAAGTCTTAAAACCACTGTTCTAAGGATCTACCACTGTCATTCTTTTCTTTCTCTGATAAACTGCTCGAGTACAAGCTTCATTTCCAATTTAATCTTCTATCTTGATTCATTCCAATATTTGAATACATATAATTTTGCCAATTCATTGTTGCAGTGGGTTGACCAATTCAAATTACACGGAGCTTAGCCAGTTATACGAGAAGTACAAAAATCAAGGTTTGGATCTATGGTTTTCTTGCCTAAATTGATTCAAATGGTAGTCACTTTTTTTTTTTTGGGTGTTGACCATAAATACTGACTTCCTTGTACCTATCACAGATTTTGAAATATTGGCATTCCCATGCAATCAGTTTGGTTCACAGGAGCCAGGAAACAATGAGCAAATCTTGGAGTTTGCTTGCACCCGCTTCAAAGCCGAATACCCCATATTCGACAAGGTACTTGAACCAAAGATCACTCTGTACATATGACACTAACTCGCTGATGGGTGGAATGGATGATCAAATGGAAGATAGTCAACTGTCCGAATGCCATTCTTCAGGGGTCAGGATCATCTAATTAATCTGATTTTGGGGCCCCCACTTTTTGGATGGTTTGGGTTTTTCATACATTTATGCCACATGACAGGTCCCATTATTTGAGACTGCATCAAATAACTCCTTGTTATTGAAACCTGGCGTGCATTTCCATTGCTCTTAAATTTAGATCTCTGTTCTTGATTGTAGATCTCTAATCGTAATAGCTACATCTGATGCGGGGCATGAAATCAAACATTGATCTTATTTTCCCTGTTTAAAGCAAAAGATAGTGAGAATGTTCATGTCTCATGTACTCATGTGCTCTGATCTTGCATAGCGACGGATAGATATAAGCACAAAATAAGATTGAGGAAACATATATATCCAAACACAAATCAGGATTCAGGACACACATAGGGAGTGTTTGGATGCTCTGTTAGACTGAAATGGAATGATTCGGTTAAATGTAGAGGATGTGACTAAAATTGAGATGGCAACACTGCAATTCATATTGATGACGAGCCCTTAATTGCAGCTCCATCCATTTACAATAGAGGTATTATGCATTTGATCAAACGAAGAGTATCTACAGTTTGCTTGATTTTCTGATCTTTACAAGTGGGGCCCCTGTTTTGATCCAAACTGATGAGATGATGAGCCCACTGTGGATGGCTCATGGATCCAAAATTCCCAGGTGGGAGCATCTCAACCCTCTTATTGGTAGCCAGCAGATAGACAGTTATGAAAGACATAGTGACAGTCTACATATGACTGAGAAGGGTTTGATGGCTTTCCAATCAGCGAGATTCTTCGTGCATGTGGCATCGGCACTGGGGCCCATCATATCAGTGGTTGGTATCCACTTCCAATCAGGGAGATCTTCATGCACGGAGATCTTCTCCTATTTGTATACATAGGGTATATCCATTACTATCTAAACATTCATTGATGACTATTCACGATATAGATGGATTTCTTGAGACCGTAAACCTGCTATTGGTGTGGAATGCTAATTTTCCGGATATTGTAGAAACTCATATTTTAGAACTGCATCGTTGCCATTGGTGAACCGTCTTTTGTGTTTTTGAAGGTTGATGTAAACGGGGACAATGCGGCTCCCGTGTACAAGTTCTTGAAGGCAAGCAAAGGTGGTCTCTTTGGGGACAGCATCAAGTGGAATTTCTCTAAGTTCCTTGTGGACAAGGATGGACATGTGGTGGACCGCTACGCTCCCACAACTTCCCCTCTCAGCATTGAGGTAAATATTAAAAAAGAAGAAGAAGAAGAAGAAGATAGAGACTAATGTTATTTACTTGTGCTAGACCACTGATTCCCTTCCACCATTTTATATGTAGAGAGAGTCGTCTAGCAATCCAAGCTGTCAAAGTTTTGGAACCCCTTGTTGTCGAGGCTCAGCTTGGACGATCTTATCCATCTGATTTTGCTTGAATTTGAAACCGTAACCAATACTCTCGGCCATATTTGCTGGCCATGGATCGTATGGTTAAGATCATTCAATTGATGTAATCCCCCCATTATCCATTCACAGTGGGACCCACATTTCTCTGTCTGAAGTTCATATACTGGTGCTCCACATGCACAGCAGATGAGTCACCACCATATATATGGTGCTTTTGTATGTGAGAAATGCTCCAGTGTTCTTGGATAACTATAAGTTATAGTGCTCCTAGTTGTATTGGATCATTTTCTTTGGTAATGTAAGATGGGCTTGAACCTAAGAACTCACTTTTGAAACGCCCCCTCTACCACAGAAGAACAGGCGCAAACCCATATGGGTCATTTGGACAGTCCAATCAATCTTTTGAAACACACACTCTACTGCACAAGCATAGGTTCAAACCCATCAGTCATTTGCACAGTCCAATCGATCAATCTAAAGTGTTCATTTAGTCTAGAACTCAGTCCAATTGATTGATCTAAACTGTCCATTTAGTCTAGAAGTCATTTCATGCTCTACCATGCAGAAATCACACTGATTGGATGATCTCCCTCTTTTTCTTTTCTTTTTTTTCTTTTTTAAAATTTTTTTTTTTTTAATTATTATTTAAAGTTAATGTAAGATGGGTTCCAACTTAAGACCTCGCTTTTGAAATGCACCTACTACAAAAGCACAGGCTCAAACCCATTCAGTCATTTGGACAGTCCAATAGATCAATCGGAACCGTCAATTCAATCTAGAACACATTTCATGGGCTACCATTAAAAAATCAGATGATCCAACCCACCCTACAAGCTGGCCCTTCTTTTAATAACCGTTCCTTTTCTAAGTCTTTATGATGATAAGCCCCAAGAAATACATGTATCAAATGGTTGATTGGACCAATTCTCTGTAAACGATCCTGAACATCAATATTAGATGCTACTGATTAGATGGTTAAGATTGTCAAATTGATGAGATGTTCATATGGTAACCCATCAAATGTGTGTCAATGCAATTGGGAGCAATATAACTTACACTGCTCTAAAAGCTGTGTGACTTCTCTCTTTGTAAGATATATCATGGTTAAGCTAATGAGGTGTGTTGATGAGCCGGGCCAGCTCCGCTCATCAGGCTGTCCAGCCCCAGCAGATACAGGGCTTGGGTTTAATTTTATGCCTGTAGGCTTGGGACCTGATTTTCAGGCCGGAAAATAAATGTGCTGAACCTGTACTCAAAAGTTATATAACACCATGATGTTGGTCTGGTGGGCCCACTCTTAATTATAGGACACTTCTTTTTTAATCTATGATCCGATACATTTTTATTTTGCTATCTTCGCAGAAGGACTTAAAGAAGCTACTTGGGGCTGCTTAGAAGAGTCATATAAAAGCAGCTATGATAGTAGATTGTTACTCTGATGAGGGATGTAATGACTTTAAAAAAAATATATTATTATTACTAAAGATGTTTGTAGTAGATCATTCCTCATCTGATGAGGAACGTGATGACCCTCTTTTTTATCATATTTTCTTTTGAATGTACATTTGTAGTTTTCTATCTAAGAATATGTATGTTTTAGCTACATGTATCTTTTGGGGACTATATGGTTTTCCAATTTCCTATGAAATGGCCTATTTGAGCTATCATTTTCATTTCCAGGTGTTTGTTTAAATAGGAATTATGTCTCATAAATCGAGGTCAAATACACTTGTAAAAGGAGTTAAAAGTAAATTATAATCATTGCATTTTCATATTATAAAACTATCACTTTTACTATGATTTCAGGGTGAATCATACAATGTAGCAAAATCATCACTGCAGTCTAATGTAAGTGCGGTTACCACGCAATTACAAGAGTAAACAATCATTGCCCATTTACAGCCATTTACTATTGTAATTGGAAAACCAAACAGGCCCTTGAAGTTAGTTTTATTTGGACATAGTTCAAAATAATCAATCTGGACGGTCCGTTGGTTGTGGATCACATGGCATGGGCTACCTGCAAAAACCAAATCTATCCAATTAATCTCCTATGAAATGAAAAAAAAATCAAAGAAATTATATTGAATTGCAGTAAGCATGAAAGGAGATTAATTCTTTCCTAATACCACCCTTACTCTTCTTTGCTTTCAACTTAAATATCTGAAGCAAAAGCTCAAGAACTACCAAGATATAACAAAGACAATAGATAGAAAGGAAAGAAGACCACCTTTCTTCCTTTCTTTGCATAGCTCCAAATATTATTTCAGAGATCTGTCCTCTGCATCAAGCTAGATTGATTGTAAGGATTCTAACAGAAATGAACAGTTTAGATCAGCTCACATGGCAAAATAAAAAATAAAAAAAATCCATCCATCAATTTACGTTGTTGATAACATGGTGAAATCGAAATGGCCGGATCTCTCAATGTGAGATTCCGTTTGTGCTAAACCTTTTTCTAATTGATCCTGCACTAAGCAGACATCGATAAAACCACTAGAAAATTCTAAAAATTGATGGTTATTGCGAAACAAGACCGGCCTAAAATATTTTTTTAGATTTATAAGTTGAAGAGTAAAGGAACAAAATAAGTCTTTCAAAAATTCAATTTAATACATTCAGCTGAGGATCTCTTAGTGATGATCTCAAATTTCACACTTAACTTAAATCAGGTATTTAAAATAAGTTAATTAACACTTAGGCTTCTAAGCTAAAGTGGGTCCAATCACATAGACTACAGTAGATGTAACATTATAAGCAACTAGTCTATAAAGCAAGATAGTAATCTTATATGTTGGATGTGCAAACTAATCAACACCTAGCATACATATAATTATGCATTTATAATTCAATAAATTAAATTCACAAGCATAAATAGAAATGTACACAAATGACAATTCTAAACACAAGCATGTATAGTGGTTCAGTTTCCTTACTCTTCTTCCAGCGGACGTATTCTCCTCGAGTGTACCGATATTTCACTATCTTAAGAGTTTTCAATATGTTCACTCCTAATTTTTATAAGTGTATACTTCCATCAGAGGCTTACATAAGGACTTGATGCACGTACACTCCTGTGTTAGAGGAACATGTTTCCACCTATGTCAGTGGTGGTGTATGAGATCACTTAAAATAATTTTTTTTTCTAATTAATTAATTTATCAATTTCAATCAATAAGCTAATTAACACTTAAGTTTCTAAGCTAAAGTGGGTCTAATCACATAGACTACAGTAGATGTAACATTATAAGCAACTAGTCTATAAAGCAAGATAGTGATCTTGTATGTTGGATGTGCAAACTAATCAACACTAGCATATATTTAATTATGCATTTATAATTCAATAAATTAAATTTACAAGCATAAATAGAAATGTATGCAAATGATAATCCTAAACACAAGCATATATAGTGGTTTAGTTTCCTTACTCCTCCAGCGGACGTACTCTCCTCAAGTGTACCGATATTTCACTATCTTAAGAGTTTTCAATATGTTCACCCTTAAATTTTACAAGTATACACTTCCATCGGAGGCCTACATAAGGACTTGACGCACGTACACTCCTGTGTTAGAGGAACACATTTCCACCTCCTGCAAGAGGCTTCAGTTGGTTTTTTAATTGACTAACCAACAACCACTAGCGGTCCTAATTCAAGGCTATATGAACACTCCACTGGAAGCTTCTTGTGGAGACTAACATGTACACACCCGTGTCCAGTGAATTCAACCCTAAACAAGAGCGTAGGTCCTAGACAAGAACCTATTCAAGTTTGGGTTACAAACTCTTACACTCAATCCTACACAAGGAAATGTATGGACTTTAAATTTACAACATTACTTGTCGGATTGAGCTACGTTGATGCGTCTTGCTTAAGATACTTCATCGATGCTCTCTCATGCATTAATCATCTTATATTATGCTCCCCCAATCTTTGAAATTTGTCTTCTTTCGCTTCCTTAAATCGGCTTGCTTGCACTTGATGCTCCAATGGGACTGCTAAGGTAATGTGAGTAATTTGGTTGAATCTCCTACAAATGCTTCCACGTTTGTCAATACCGCTGATTCAGCTCTACGAATAAACACCTTATATGAAATGTGCTAATGAGGTGACCAAGGTGATGGGAGGATGATGGAATCTCTTTTAACTAATGGATACTTGATTTTCAAAGAGAATTCATCTAAATGAGTCTTCTAAAGAACGTAGAGAAGGATATATCTATAAGCTTAGTGTCTAATCACTAGAAAATTATGAAGATCAAGTGCAGCTTGATAATGGAGGTTGGAGTCCATATTAGAGCGGTAATCTCAAAGAAGATAATTTGAATCTCATATGTTTAGAGGCCAATGATGAGAGATATGAGTGAGGAATCACCCAGGCTTCTATTGCACCAAAAATTCATCTTAATGCCTAATGTCCAAATGCCTTTTATATGGATTTCAATTTACAACAAATATAAAATAGGTAGAAAATAACATCCTTGATCGATCGACTGCGGGCTATCAATCGATCAACTGAGGTCTGTCAATCAAACGAACTCTGTCGAATTAGGTCAGTGAACTTTATGGAAAGTTTTAGTCATGTTTGATCGGTCGAGCTTGACCGTTAATCAATCGATCCGAGATCGTCGAGCTTCGCTCGAGAGTCGTCGAAATAGGCCAAAGATATGCCTGTATGGTTTTAGCCATGATCGATCGATTGAGCTCTACTTCGATTGATCAACCCGATCGAGCTTTGATTGAGATCAATTAAGCTTCGATCATGTTCTCCTAAAAGTTTGTTATTATGGATAGTTTTGGTTTACAACAACTCCGAACCTTTATTAACATTTTTATCATGTTTTAAATGAACTCCTAAAGTGGAGGGATGATCAATTAAAGATTTTCCTATTAAGAAACAATCATCTAGAGGCTATGTTATTTTAGATTTAAGTTTAGGGTCACCAAGGCACTTTAATCTACCTGTTCTTCACTTCTTTGATACTTCTTGTCTTCTTGTATCTTCAGTTTTCAACTTTCAAGTATTCAACCGACTAATTGATACACGGACTCACGTGATTGACAAATAGGTGCATAAATTAATACACTAACATCAATTATTCTATACCCTTCCCTCTGCCTCTCTTTTGTTTTGTTCTCTCCTCCCTCCTAATCTCTTCCTTTTCTTGTTGTATTCCCTCCTTCACCACCACCCATGATACATCCACAGTGAGTGGTAATAAAAATCTTTACTAACCTTCAAAAATATAAACACTTTTTCTTCAGCGTTTTGGTTTGTTTTTAATGGAAAATGCATTGCTCATAATAATTAGTTATCAAGCCCCAATAACCCTAGAGTGGCCAATAAGCTTTCATCTGCATGCTGCAATAAAAAGGTAACAGTATCATTATTTCAAAGGAATGAATCTTTACTTTTCATCATAAACTTCACGTCTGACATGGACGCCACACCATTTCATCGAAGCCATGTATATTATTGGCAATTAATGTCCTTTATTTTTTCTTCTTCTTTTTTAAATTTACATTTTTCCATTTCTTACGTGGTGTTTCGGTGGGGTGGGATGGAAACGGATTGGCTACTCCCATGGTACCAGCCCGTGGCTGATGGTTGATACTCTGTGGGTCCCACCATGATGTATGTTTCCATCCATTCCGTTCATCCATTTTTACAGACCATTTTATGTTAACAAACTAAAAATGAGGTATATTCCAATCTCAGGTGGACCACACCACAGGAAAACAAAGTGATTGGATATCCACCATTAAAATCCTCCTAAGGCCCACTGTACCGTTTATTTGACATCCAATCTGTTGATTAGGTCATACAGACCCAGATGAAGGAGAAAAACAAAGATCATCTTGATCCAAAACTTTTATGGCCCCCAAAAAGTTTTTAATAGACGATGTTCATTCAACACTGTTTCCTGTAATGTGGTCCACTTGAGATTGGTATATACCTAATTTTTAGTCTGATCTCATAAAATGATCTGTAAAAATGGATGAACAGAATGGATGAAACACATACATCATGGTGGGGCCCACAGAGCACCGATCATCAGCCACGGGCTGGTGTGAGGGGGACTAGCCAATCCGTTCTCATCCGTTTCCGGGTGGGATGCCCCTCATGCCAACGGTCACATTCTTGGGAAGGCGTCGATGGGCAGGAAGACTTCCTTTCTGGAAAGGAAATCACTGTACGGTTTTCAGAGTCACACGAACTTAAATGGATGGCCCTTATTATTCCCCGGTCAAGAGTCAAGATGCCCTCTTAGCAATTTAAATGTAGAGCATTGGTGGGCCATCTTCGTGAATGAATCATCTCACTGCATATGCATGTAGACGGTTGCACGGTGCAATATCTAATGTAGGTTTGCTAGAATACATCCCTGGTTATTGCTACAGGATCTTCGGGAATTTAGCAACTATATCTTTGATCATGTTCTTGATCCAAACCGTTTACATGATGGGCCTTACATTTGTCCTGTGCGGATCTCTCAACATTGAAGATTTTCAAGGAAGGCATCTTAATTTGGGTCTCACGTCAAATCAACGGTTTAGATCACCGACCACGGCCTCATGTATAATGACTATAGTCCCGACGTATTGTGTAGAAGCACGTCGAGATGTACTCTAGAAAATCTTATGGTAGTGTAGGCGACAGGTTAGATGGTGTACATTCTAGATGGACCATTCTCAAGCGCCAACCACAAAAGCTAGGCACGTACTGAATTTTCACACATGTATTGTATCTGAGACGTTCAGAATGGTATTAGTGAAGGTAGGGAATCATCAGAATCAGATTGGACCATTCGTGCGGTAGGAGGCACACGTGTCTCATGGTTAACGTTTTTAAACCGTACATGTGCGTGCCGCACAATAATCTAAACTTCCGTATTTTCTATAAATAAGTTCGAGCTAGTGATTGTTCTGAGAAAGGATCAGATCTCTCACACGTATCATTTCTACACGTGTGAGAGCCATTGAGCTTGGCGCTTGAAGATATTTGTTTACGGCAGGATTTTCCGCTGGAGGTTTGCTCGAAGACATCTGAATTATTACAATAGGATTGGGCTTCCTCTTTATCTGGGATTCTACTGTTCAATATTTCAACCCATGGATTATGTAATGGTATTATGACCGTTCATATCCAAAGAAAAAGACCCAAACCATCCGTTTATTGAAGTAATCTTACAGACTATTTTTTTTGGTTATCTTTCCATTCACAGAAAGTAAAACCTGTCATATAAACGGTTTGGATCATCGGAAGATGACCCAAATTGGAAGGCTAAAGTCAGGACATATCATTTCGTAGTACGTCGGGATGTATTCGCGAACGCACAAGTGTGAGTAGAGGTGTACACGAACCGAGTTAGCTCGGTAAGCTGGCTGGACTCGACTTGAAAAAGCTTGAAGCTGAGTTCGAGCCCAGTTGAGCTGATTTTTTGAAAAATGAGTTCGAGCTGACCCAGCACGACTAGACTCGAATCGAACTCGGACTGTACTAGTTCCGTATCTGGGTTACTTTGATATTAGTGTTGCTTACCAAGTGTTTGATGAAATGACCCAAGGGAGTGTGGCTGGTGGCAAGGAAGGTATGTATATGAAACTAATATCCTTTTTTTTTCTTGATTATTTTATGTTGCTTAGAAGCTGTTTGATAAAATACTTGTAAAACTATTGCTACTATCTTAAATATAGTGAGATTTTGAAGGTGCAGTTCAGGTGTTTGTAAAAATGTTGTATAGGTGAACTTGGCTCGATCTTCGTTCAAACTCGGCTCAAACTAGCTTGAGTTGTTGACCGAGCCAACCGAGTTGGCCAATCAGGCTCGAGGATCGATTTGAGACAAGTTCGAGTTGAGGTCAGCTAGTGGCTCAACTGAGTCAACTCGGTTCAACTCAATGTACACCCTATGTGTAAGCACGAACCTTATACGCAGGCCTAAGCATTTAGAAAATGCCATGTTTTACATCCAGTCTCGCTCACATCACATCTCCACGTAGCCTTGGCGTGCAAACATTAGCCCTCACGTCTGGAAAAAGGGCGCGTAGCAGGTGTTATCCGAACGGAAGCGGATCGCGCACTGAGTAACTCAGTACCCTTAGGGCCTGTTTGGCCTGGCAAATCCCATGGGATTAGGAGGGATGGGATGAATATTAAGGTAATGATGGTGGTGTTAGTGGATTGGTTTAAGATTCATGGGATTGCTATATCCCGGGACAAGTTCACTGGGTTTGTTTGGAATGCCCGGCATATCTCGGGATTTTACCTTCCAATCCGTCCAACCAAGGGATGGGATCACTTTTAAGGTAATGATGGTGATGTCAGTGGATTGTTTTAAGTTCCATGGGATTGCTTATATCCCGAGACAAGTTCGTTGGGTCTGTTTGGCTAGTGATGCAAATCCCGGGATATCACGATCCTATCCCTCCTAATACTGTGGGATCGGTCTGACTTGTTTGGCTGGGCGGATTAAGAGGGATTAGGAGGGATGGGAAGGTAAAATTTCGGAATATGCCAAACGAGCCAAACAGACCCGATGAACTTGTCTCGGGATATAACAAATCCATGAATCTTAAACCAATCCACTGACATCATCATCATTACCTTAAAATTGATCCCATCCCTCCTAATCCTATTCAATCGTTCCTGGGGCGTGTTTGGTTGGACGGATTGGAAGATAAAATCTCAGGATATGCTGGGCATGCCAAACAGACTCAATGAACTTGTCTTAGATATAGCAATCCCATGGATCTTAAACTAATTCACTAACACCAACATCATTACCTTAAAATCCATCCCATCCCTCCTAATCCCATTGGATCTGCCCGGCCAAACAAACCCTTAGTATATGGAGTAAACTTTGTGGGGTCAACGTTATTTATTTATTTTATCCACTCCGTTCATCCCTATTAACAGATAATTTTAGAGTTTTTTTCTTACCGTACGCCATACCTTTACTCCAGCAACCTTATGACGCCCGTCCAAACTTACCATACCAAACTACGGCGCCCCTGCCATTTCTTCCAGAAACGGATTGGTTGCTGTGCGAAGACGAGCACTGATGCTCCGCGAAATCCAAGTTGTACGAACGGTTCAAAAGAGGTCAAAGTTATATGGGTTTGAAAGGTTGAATCTTTTTAGGAAATTTGACCATATATTGAGACTAGTACAGTAAAAAAAATAAAAATGAATCATATCCAAAGCTTAATTGGACCATACCACGAAGAGAAGCGGGAAAATTTTCGTAGGGCCCACCATAACATTTACTTTCCATCCAATCTAGTCATAAGGTCACAAAGACCTGGATGAAGAGGAAAAACAAATTTCATATTGATCCAAAACTTTTTGTAACCCCTAAAAGGGTTTCAATGGTAGACGTTCAATTCCCCACCACCTTATATAGTGTGGTCCACTTGATAGTTAGATCTATCTTATTTTTCGTCCCAAGCCTTGATATGAGCTCGCCAAATAGATGGACGGTTTGGATACAACACATACCTCATGATGGGACCCACAGGCCCACGGAAGCAATGGGGATTCCATCGGAAAAAAAAACTGTAAATATGTATTTTTCTCTCTTTTTATTCATTTCTTTCTTTATTCATTTAACAAGCATATCTCTAAAACTAGAATGAGTTACTTAACGTACCATATATGATTTTGGGGTAGGAGAAGCTACTTTAGTCAACTAACCTGGTTATTTTCCAAGATTCCATCAGGTCGATGGTCAAAAATTCATTTCATTAACTTCGTGGTTAATTTCAACCAGTTCGTAGTCAATTTCATTCACTTCGCAGTCAATTTCATTCACTTCACGGCCAATTTCAATCAGTTCATAGTGAATTTTATTAACTTCGTGGTCAATTCCATGCATTTCGCAGTGAATTCCGGCGAATTCCCTTCACTTCACGGTCAATTCCAGGCATTTCGCGGTGAATTTTGGAGAATTCGCTTCAATTCACGGTCTATTCCATGCATTTCACGGTCAATTCCCTTCACTTCACAGTCAATTCCATGCATTTCATGGTGAATTCTGGCGAATTCCCTTCACTTCACGGTCAATTCCATGCATTTCCCGGTGAATTTCCTTCACTTCGCGGTCAATTCCATGCATTTCTCAGTGAATTCCGGCAAATTCTCTTCACTTCACGGTCAATTCCATGCATTTCGCAATGAATTCCCTTCACGGTCAATTCCATGCATTTCGTGCTCAATTTCGGCGAATTCCCTTCACTTCACAGTCAATTCCATGCATTTTGCGGTCAATTCCCTTAACTTCATGGTCAATTCCTTGCAACCTCTGACGGATGATGTAAGAGCAGCAAAACAGCTTTAGTAAGGACCTTAGAAGATCTTCGCGAAACTAAAAGAGGGAATTCTCTGATCCGATAGCACTGGACATGCTTAATGCACTAGACCTTTTGAGACAATTATAAGTCCTAGGAGGCAATTCTAATTAGTCACTCGATGAATAAGCGTGATGATTAGAGACTCCATTGATTAAAAAAAAAGCAGCTCCATACTTTATGGGAATTTTAAAAAGGGTTGACCCAAGCGAGACTGGCTATATTCATGTGAATCATGTCCCCTATCTCTATGAATATGAAGGAGTTTTTCTCCCTCAACCGCTAGGGGGCAATAAGGTTTTTTTTGTTTGGGATAAAGGGGAGTAGAGAGATCAGATTACAAAAGTCATTTTTTTCAGATTTGATTCCCTATAAAGGGAGCTGCATGGTCTTTATTGGAGATGGAACTGCCTTACCTATCAAAAATATCGGACCTGTATTGAAAAAGTCGAGGTATTTACTACACTTGGCTTTACACATTTATAGAGCTAACCCCTGTCTGACAGAGCTAAGGGGTGCTTCAATCCTTACTCTTTATCCTAATCTCAGCCCAGGCTAATGGGGGTGCTGCTTAAGTGAGTTGAGATCATTGGGCCAAGCAGGCTTCCCATTCACCATCTCCCTTCTTATAGATTCATCAACTTACTAGAGAAGAGGAAAGCCATGTCTATTGGCTTATTACTGTCTTTAATCAACCCTCAAAGTGACATTAGGCTCTGAAAGAGTGGTTTTTGCTTGTTCTTCATCCTCTTCCTTCTTTAGGCTACTGCATATCGACGTATGTGGTACGCCAACCATACGTAGCTTGAACTTTGATGTCTACAATTCTCAGCTATTGTTGATTCCCAAGACGCCTTTGGCTGAATGTTGACACCTAATCCACCGTTTGCAATTCCTACATTCACATCATGGAATTGACCGTGAAGGGAATTGACCGCGAAGTGAAGGGAATTCACCGGAATTGACCGTGAAATGCATGGAATTCATTGCGAAGTGAAGGGAATTGACTGCAAAATGCATGGAATTGACCGTGAAGTGAAGGGAATTCACCGCGAAATGCATGGAATTAACCATGGAGTGAAGGGAATTCACCGCGAAATGCATGGAATTGACCATGAAGTGAAGGGAATTAAATTGACTGCGAAATGCATGGAATTGACCGTGAAGTGAAGGGAATTTGCCAGAATTCACCGCGAAATACATGGAATTGACCATGAAGTGAAGGGAATTGACCGCGAAGTGCATGTAATTGACCGTTAATTGAAGAGAATTCACCGGAATTCATCGCGAAATGCATGAAATTGATCATAAAGTGAAGGGAATTGACCGCGAAATGAATAGAATTAACCATGAAATGAAGGGAACTCACCGCAAAATGCATGGAATTGACCGCGAAGTGAAGGGAATTCGCCGGAATTCACCACAAAATGCATGGATTTGACCGTGAAGTGAAGGGAATTGACCTCGAAATGCATGGAATTGACCGTGAAGTAAAGGGAATTCACCGCGAAATGCATGAAATTGACTGTGAAGTGAAGGGAATTTGCCGGAATTCACCGCGAAATGCATGGAATTGACCACAAGGTAAAGGTAATTAACCGCGGAATGAATAGAATTGATCGTGAAGTGAAGGGAATTGACCGCGAAATGCTTGGAATTGACCGTGAAGTGAAGGGAATTCGTCGGAATTGATCACGAAATGCATGGAATTGACCGTGAAGTGAAGGGAATTCGTCGGAATTGATCCCGAAATGCATGGAATTGACCGTGAAGTAAAGGGAATTGATCACGAAATGCATGTAATTGACCGTGAAATGAAGAGAATTTGCCAAGATTCACCGAAAAATGCATGGAATTGACTGCAAAGTGAAGGAAATTCACCACGAAATGCATGGAATTGACCATGAAGTGAAGGGAATTCGGCGGAATTCACCACGAAAGGCATGAAATTGACCATGAAGTGAAGGGAATTGACCATGAAATGAATGGAATTGACCGTGAAGTAAAGGGAATTCACTGTGAAATGCATGGAATTGACCGTGAAGTGAAGGGAATTGACCGCGAAATGCAAGGAATTGACCGTGAAGTGAAGGGAATTCACTAGAATTGATCGCGAAATGCATGGAATTGACCGCGAAGTGAAGGGAATTGATCGCGAAATGCATGAAATTGACCGCGAAGTGAACGTAATTGACTGCGAAATGCATGGAATTGACCGTGAAGTGAAGGGAATTCACCGCGAAATGCATGGAATTGACCGTGAAGTGAAAGAAATTGGCCGCAAAATGTATGGAATTGACCGTGGTGAATTCTGGCGAATTCCCTTCACTTCACGGTCAATTCCATGCATTTCGCAGTGAATTTCCTTTACTCCGCTATCAATTTCATGCATTTTGTGGTGAATTCTAGCGAATTCCCTTCACTTTATGGTCAATTCCATGCATTTTTTGGTGAATTCCCTTAACTTTGCTATTAATTCCATGCATTTCGCGATCAATTTCCTTCACTTCGCGGTCAATTCCATGCATTTTGCAGTAAATTCCGGTGAATTCTCTTCACTTCACGATTAATTCCATGCATTTCGCGGTCAATTCCCTTTACTTCATGGTCAATTCCATGCATTTCGCGGTCAATTCCCTTCACTTCGTTGGGTAGGTCCCATCGTGGGTCCACTTATACTTGAGAACACTTATATTTAAGGTCCCCCAAACGCCAAAATCCTCATCTTCCTTTTTCCTAAACCCTTTCTTTATCTCACTTTCTAAAACTCTTTTTTTTAAAAAACTCTTTACCATTTTCTCATCTTCCAAACACATCACTCTTCATCTTTTAAACACCTTTCTTCTTATTTATACAACCATCTTCTCATCTTCCAAACACTCTTCATCTTCTAAACACTTTTCTCTCTTCATCTTTCAAACCTTCAAGATTTCACGTTTATCAATGCATCCACGTCCTCTTAGAAAAAGAACGCAGGTACTCTTGATTAGAATGGAACATGAAAAATGTAATGTGATAGTAGAATGAAGATTCTATGGAGATTTCACGACGAATATGGGGGTAAAAAGAATGAATAGGGATGCTTGAGATGAGTTCCTACATGTATTTTGTTGTCAAGGAGAGAATGGAGTGACATTGATAAAGCAGGGGCATTTTCTACGTGTGAAAGGTTGTCCTTCAGCAGTTGCGTGGCCCATGAGTGGGTCGTAAAAAAAAAACTCATAATTTTAGGACTTATCCCAAAACGGAAGCATATCCAAAGCTCACGTGGGTCAGACCAAAGGAAAAAGTGTGATTGAGCCTCTACCATTGAAAAATTCACCGAGGCTACGGAAGTTTTGGACTAAGCTGATGTTTGTGGTTTCTATTCATCCGTGTCTTTGCCTTCTTATGAACAGACTGTGGGCCCTAGAAAGGTTTCAACAGTGAAAATCATTATTCCACGCTGTTTTCTGTGACATGGTCTACTTGAGATTTGGATTTACTTCAATTTTGGGATCAACCCCTTAGGAAAAATGAATGAACGGTGTGGATAAACCACATACATTCACAGTGGCCCAACGGAGTTTACTCAATACGATAAAAGCGCACTGAGTAACTCAGTACGCAATCCGATTTCTTTCCGGACTTTGCTAGAGAGGTACGGTCCTGTCAGAT
This sequence comes from Magnolia sinica, assembly GCF_029962835.1. Taxonomy (NCBI): domain Eukaryota; kingdom Viridiplantae; phylum Streptophyta; class Magnoliopsida; order Magnoliales; family Magnoliaceae; genus Magnolia; species Magnolia sinica. Next base: position 69,027,749 of record NC_080589.1, on the reverse strand, counting down.
GATCTGGGCCCACCTTGATTTATATGTTTTATCTACGCCGTCCATCTATTTTGACAGATCATTTGAGAGCATGAACTAAACACGAAGGCCCACTAAATGGAACTCAATTACACACTTTCTGGCAGGATACAATATAAAGGAAAAAATTCCAAAAGAAGAAGAAAAGAAGAGAAAAACTTCGCACAGCCGTTCAAATCTTCGCCATCGGTTCGGTTGAACTGCTTCTAGACCACACCGCCGGTCTGTTCTTCAAGCTAAGGTTTAAGCCTTGCTATGTTCCTTGGAAACACTAGAATATATGAGTAGAGAGGGGCTAGTTGTCTCAATTGGTATGGGTTTGCTGGAGTGAGTTGAGATGGTTTAGAAACCCATCCAGTCCTCCTTTTATAGGCTATGGTGGCTAGGGGTTATGGTCCGTAGACTTAAATTCCATTAAGCCATTTCTACTGTTGGAAAACTAGCCATTTTATGACCATTTTCTCGATATGCCGATGTTGTGAGACAACAAATAGCCGTTTTCTAGTCATTGGGCTAGCCATGCAAAGCATTACTGCATTCGCACTAATGGCTCACCACAACAGCTTCTTTTCCCTCTATTTATACCGAGAGATTTCTCTCATAGTCCTTTAGTCTCTCTGCTAACTAGCCACCCGCCATAGCCACTTAGTCGCACCGCGACTGGCATATGTCTCGCACACGTCTTACTCCGGTTCGCTCAAGGTCACTCAAGGAGCGACCCTCTACGACACGATGCGGACGTGTGAAGTGCAAAGTGTGCCACTAGCATCTCTACAGCCCTAGCACCTCACATGCCCACGCCCTTGCACTCGAGCCCGAGCCCGTGACCGTGACCGAGACCGAGACCGAGACCGAGCACCGAACACGCAAGGTCCATAGTCCACGGACTAGGTAGGTAAATATTATAATACTCCACATCCTTCATATAAACCACAGGTTTTTCTCTTCTCTTTTCCATGTGGGACTATTCCCAAAAACCAACAGAAAAGTGTTTTACAAAACAACTTTTTATATTATATATTATTTTATTATTGAAATAATTTTATTAAAATCAATATTTTTTGCAACAATTCCCCACTTGATTTTATAAAATTATTTTCTCGGTTAAACAATACTGCCAGAGTAATCAACTTATATGCATAAAGAAAGATATCTTTCGATTTTAATCTTTCCTTAGTGTAAGTATTTCAAAATTCTGTCGAAATGACTGGTAGCCGTAGTGTTGAACCAATTATTCCTAGATAACAGAATTGAAAATACCACACACATATTCGCTATGTGTTTGTTAGAGTTTCCACAATCTTGCTCAGTACATTTAATGGCCATGTGCTTATCCTAATTCGTGAACGATCCCAAGAGAAAACTCCTAACTCTCATGAGAGACGACACCATCTCTATGTTTATATAGGTGAAATCCTTCCAGTGTTTCCGTTACTATAAGACATTTGTCTTTTAGACTGGATTTCATTAAGAGTTCTAAGACTCAACCCTCTATCGTAACGCTTAACACTTATTTATTATGGATGAGGTTATAAAATTTAGTGCTGAAAACTTTTCACATATTAGTGACTTGTTCTTACCCATTAAACTCAAAATTAGAGATTTTCTGACTTTAGGTTGGGTTTTCGTCACTGGTGGAACTTTGGTTAAAGAGTTTCAACCCCATCCCTCTAGATGTAGCCTTTACTACTTCTCTTGGTAGAGATTTAGTAAAAGGGTTTGCCAGGTTATTGCTTGATTTCACATAAGAAATACTAATGATTTCATATCGAATCAATTGTCTGACAAAATCATGTCGAAGACTGATATGTCTAGACTTACCATTATAAGTACCGCTATATACTCTAGCTAATGTGGCTTCACTATCACAATATAGTGACACAGCCGATATAAGTTTTATACAGAAAGGGATTTCTAATAGAAGATCCCTTAGCCATTCAGCTTCTTTACTTGTTGCAGCCAGGGCTATGAATTTAGACTCCATAGTCGAGTGCGTTATGCAAGTCTGTTTCTTGGATCCCCAAGATACAGCTATACCTCCTAAGGTGAAAACCCACCCTGTAGTAGACTTGTTGTCCCCTGCACTCGATATCCAGCTCGCATCGGTATATCCGTCTAATACGGCGGGAAATTCTGAATAAAATATTCCTAAGTCTTTGGTTGCTTTTAAGTAACCAAGGACTCTACTGATTGCATTCTAGTGTTCAGTACTGGGGTTACTAGTAAACCTGTTAAGTTTACTCACAGCATATGTGATATCAGGTCTAGTGGATTGCATAGCATACATAAGACTCCTTATAGCACTCGTATATTCTAATTATGCAACTGTTCTTCCGGTATTTTCTTTTAGCTTGATACTTGGATCAAATGGGGTCTTTGCTTCTTTTATATTTAGATGGTTAAAATATTTAGTATCTTCTCAATATAATAAGATTGACACAAAGCATAACCCCCACAATGTTTTTTAACTTTGATACTAAGAATGGTATCAACTTGTCCAAGATCCTTCATTTTAAATACGGAAAATAGAAATCTTTTTGTTTCAGTTACACCTTCCATTTTATTACTTATTATTAATATGTCATCAACATATAGACAAATAATAACGATATAACTATCATCTACTTTAGAATATATGCATTTGTCAGCTACATTATGCATGAAACCATGAGATAGTATTTTGGAATCAAACTTCTCATGCCATTGTTTTGGTGCTTGTTTTAATCCATACAATGATTTGACTAATCTACATATTTTGTTTTCATTTCCTGGTAGAACGAATCCTTCAGGTTGTTCCATATATATCTCCTCGTTGAGGTCACCATTCAGGAATGCGGTCTTTACATCCATTTGGTGGATGTGAAGATGATGTATGGAAGCTAGCGCAAATAATATCCTAATGGATGTTATCCTAGCTACATGAGAGTATGTGTCAAAGTAATCTATTCCTTCTTTTTGTCTAAAACCCTTAGCTACTAGTCGAGCTTTAAAGGTTTGGATAGTCCCATCAGTGTGATATTTCTTCCTGAATACCCACTTACAACCTATGGGTCTAAAACCTAGAGGTAAGTTAACTAGCTCCCATGTTTGATTTGATAGTATAGATTCCATTTCATCATTTATAGCTTCTTTCCAGAAAGCTGAGTCTCTAGAGGATATGGTCTTTTTATATGTTTTAGGATAATCTTCTATAGTCATTACTATAGGTATTTTTCTTATAACATTTTCTCTATCTCCTTCTACAAGATGGAAAATGATACGTTGTGAGTCTATATAGTCATCTACTAGACTTTTCTCTATTCTTATCCTTTGACTTATACGAGGCTCAATAGGAGCTTCCACCATCTGTGGAGCTGTGCTATCTGGTTCTCTATTAGGAGTTTGGATTTCATTATCTTTTGACTCCAAGGATAGTGAGTTTTCAAAGAACTCAACATCTCTTGATTTTATTATTGTATTAGACTCTATGTCTAGAAGTCTATAAGCTTTACTATTTTGTGCATACCCTACAAAGGCGCACTTAATAGCTTTTGGTCCTAACTTAGTTCTTTTTGGATTAGGGGTTCTGTAATATGCAAGACACCCCTATACTTTTAGATATCTTAGGTTAGGTTTTCTACCTCTACATGTTTCATATGGAGATATTTTATATTTTTTAGATGGAATTCTGTTTATTATATGACATGCTACAAGCAGTGCCTCTCCCCATAGACTTAGTGGCAACTTTGCTCTTATCAGCATTGAGTTGACCATTTCTACTAATGTTCTATTCTTCCTTTCAGCTATTTCGTTTTGTTGAGGTGTGTATGGTGCTGTACATTGATGTATTAGTCCGTGTTCTTCACAGAAGTTATCGAATTCATTGGAGAAGTATTCTCCTCCTCTATCGATACGGAGAATTTTTATTTTCTTATTCAGTTGATTCTCAACTTCTGCTTTATATATTTTAAACGTGTTCAATGCTTCATCTTTACTCTTTAATAGGTACACATACATATACCTAGAGCAATCATCTATAAAGATTATGAAGTACCGTTTACCTCCACGAGTAAGAATGCCGTTTAACTCACAAATATCACTGTGCACAAGATCTATAACTTGAGACGATTTTTCAACATTTGGAAAAAGTTTCTTCGTCATTTTAGATCTTATGCACACTTCACATTTTTCGGTTTCATTATCTGTGTATGAGATTAAACCATTCTTAGCTATAAACTTCAAGGTACTATACCCTATATGGGCTAATTTATCATGACACAGTCCAACGGATTCAACTATATACGCAGAAGTGCTACTTTCATTTAGAGAAAACTTGACTATTCCGTTACAAGCATATCCCTTTCCGACAAAATTTTCATTCTTGGACTGAATTAGTTTACCTGACTCGTACAACACCCTTATGCCTGGTTTTCCCAGAAGATCCCTAGAAACTAAGTTTCGCCTCATGTCTGGGACGTGCAGTACATTAGTCAGAATCACTTTCTTTCCAGAGGTGAATATCAGTTCGACAGTTCCTTTGCCAACGACCTTCGATTGAACTTCATTACCCATTTGGACTTCTTGACCATCGGTTAATTCCTCATAGATTTTGAAGGCCGATTTGTCGTAGCACACGTGTACAGTAGCAGCAATATCATACCACCAACCTGGAACTTTGTCTTGGATGGTATTCACCTCGGTGATTATAGCCACAATATCGCCTTCTTTTACTGCATTTACCTCTTTCTTAGATTTGCGATAGCGGCATACTCGAGCATAGTGCCCAGTTTTTCCACAGACATGGCATGGGCCCTTGAACTTTTCGTTCTTCTTTTCGGTGTTCTTCTTGAATTTTCCTTTATTAGGTTTCAGGAAATGTCCTTCTCGGATGTTTGTTATTATAGTTTTAATTGATGTACCTTGGACGAGGTATTCCCGTTATCATTTTTTCTATCGCGGTTACGGGATTCTTCCTCAGTCCTGAGGTGTTTCTGGATTTGTTCCAGTGTGTAGTCCTCGATTTTATGCAGCAACTTCTTTCTATAGTCTTTCCACATCGGTGGCAATTTGGCGATTATAGCCCCGACTTTGAAGGATTCAGGAAGATCGATTTTTATCGTTTTGATTTTATTTATTATTAGCTGCAGTTCTTGGATTTGGGGCAGCAGCGGTTTATTATGTACCATACTGAAGTCAAAATACTTGGTGATGAGAAACTTGTTGGTGCCTTCTTCTTCAGCCTTGTATTTGAATTCCAGAGCGGCCCAAATCTCCTTTGCTAATGACGTCTGTTGGTACAAATCATACAGGCGGTCGGAGAGAACGTTCAGAATGTGTCCTCGACACAAGAGTTCGTCTTCGGCTCTTTTGATGCGGGCAGCTAGTTGTTCAGGTGTATCGTTGTCAGATGCTTCAGGTAGTACTTGCAAATTTGGATCTAATATATAATAGATATTCAGTGCCGTCAGGAGAAATTTCAGCTTGTCTTGCCATCTTGTAAAATTGGTTCCATCGAACCGATCAAGACGTATCAAGTCTTGATTCATCAACTTGATGGATGAAACACTGTCGGCTTCCATCAGTAAAATAACGCTTTAAGATTGTTGAAAATTATACAGATTAATGTATTTCTGTATAATGTGGAAACCGAAAAGTGCAAAATAATCAGAAATCAGGACAGGCTGAAGCACGTCTGAAACGCTGTCCTTAAAGCGTTATTTGCCCCTACTCAAGTGAATTGAGTATGCTGGTAGGTTACAGGCAAATAGCTTCTAGGATACGACGAGCCTGGTGTGGGTCTGCGTTCAGCAAACACGAAGGCCCACCAAATGGAACTCAATTACACACTTTCTGGCAGTATTACAGTATAAAGGAAAAAATCCCAAAAGAAGAAGAAAAGAAGAGAAAAACTTCTGCACAGGTCAGTTCAAATCTTCAGCTACTGGTTCAGTTGAACCGTTCTAGACCACACCGCTGGTCTGTTCTTCAAGCTAAGGTTTAAGCCTTGCTATGTTGCTGGAAACACTAGAATATATGAGTGGAGAGGGGCTGGCTGTCTCAGTTCGTATGGGTTTGCTGGAGTGAGTTGAGATGGTTTGGAAACCCATCCAGGTCCTCCTTTTATAGGCTATGGTGGCTAGGGGGTTATGGTCTAGAGACTTAAATTCCATTAAGCCATTTCTAGTTGTTGGAAAACTAGCCGTTTTATGGCCGTTTTCTGACTGTTATGCATGGACCATTAAGCTGCATGTCGATCGTTGTGAGACAACAATAGCCGCTTTTCTAGTTGGGCTAGCCATGCAGAATTACACTGACCCGCATTAATGGCTCACCACATTATACCGCAACAGCTCTTTTCATCCCTCTATTTATATCGAGAGATTTCTCTCCTCCTTACTCTCTCTCTCTCTCCAGCCACCGCCATAGCCACTTAGTTGCAACGCGACTCGCACACGTCTCGCTCCGGTTCGCTTAAGGTCGCGAAGTGCAAAGTGCACCACTAGCGCCTCTACAGTCACACTGCCTCACATGCCCACGCCGCACCGAGCCCGTGCCCGAGACCGACACCGAGATCGAGATCGAGACCGAGACCGAGACCAAGTCCGAGTCCGAATCCGAGATTGAGACCGAGACCGAGATCGAGCCCTAGCCCGAGCCCGTGCCCGTGCCCGTGCCCGAGACCGACACCGAGATCGAGATCGAGACCGAGACCGAGACCGAGACCAAGTCCAAGTCCGAGTCCGAGTCTAAGACCGAGACCGAGACCGAGCCCAAGCCCGAGCCGGTGCCCGAGCCCGTGCCCGAGCCCGAGCGCTCGCGGCACCGGAACACGCAAGGTCCATAGTTCACGCATGTAGGTAAATATTATAATACTTCAAGTTTTTCTCTTCTCTTTTTCATGTGGGACTATTCCCAAAAACCCGCAGAAAAGTATTTTTTCAAAACAACTTTTTATATTATATATTATTTTATTATTAAAATATTTTTATTAAAATCAATATTTTTTTTGCAACAATGTATTTATTATATCTACACCGTTTATTTATTTTAGAGATCATTTTAGAGCATTATCCAAAAAAAGAATCACATCCAAAGAATCACACCACAAAAATCAGTGGAGATTTAACATTTATCATTGAAAACTTCATAGGCCCCACCGTGATGTTTATTTGTCATCTAACCTTTTCATGAGGTCACGTATATATATATATATATATATATATATATATATATATATATATATATATATATATATATATATATATATATATATATTCTCATTTTCCTTTTTCAGAGTGAGCATTCAGGTGGAATAGAATTCTAAATCATTACGTTTGGCCAAGGTTGAACAATTATTACCGTTGTAGCCAACCGAACAACTTATCAAACACATGTCCTCAATGTTCCGCAGCACACTTGACCATAAGTAAATGGGGCACTGAATGTGAGGCCACAGAAGAAGGCCCTGACTTTGATGAACATGAACAAGCCACTAAGGAAATAGTGGATGACGATGAATTGACGGGCGAAGATCATGTCGAATCTCTAGTTGTGAGGCAATTACTATATGCCCCACGAAAGGAATTACATCTACAACGTCACAATATATTCTCTACACGGTGCACTGTCAACAGAAAGGTCTGTGATGTGATCATAGATAGTGGTAGTAGCGAGAACATCGTCTCAAGAGTGATGGTGGACAAGTTGGAGCTATCAACGATAAAACATCATTCTTTGTACTCAATTGGCTGGATAAAAGAGGTAAACGAGACCAAGGTAACTGAACAATGCACTATCTCGTTTTCAATTGAAAAAAATTATAAGGATCAAATACTTTGTGATGTGGTCGACATAGAAGCATGCCATATGTTACTCGGTCGACCCTAGAAGTTGGACCGTGATGCGACCCATTGAGGACGAGACAACGTTTACATATTCGTCAAGGATAGTTGAAAAATAATTCTTACCCCCATTACACCAGAGAACCACCCTAAAGCTTCTAAAGTGGAGGGAAGTTCCTTCTTGACCATTTGGGATTTCATGGAAGAATCCAAGGAAATCAGCGAGGTATACGCTATAGTGGTGAAGGGCGATGAATCAGAACCTCAAACATTCCTCCAAGTTTAAGACTATTAGTAAACGAATTCAAAGAAGTCTGGCCTGAAGATTTACATGATGGATTGCCCCCCATGAGGGACATCCAACATCACATATACCTTGTCCCTGGGGTTAGCCTGCCCAACCGCCCTGATTATCGGATGAGTCCGAAGGATTGTGAGATACTTCAAGAGTAAGTGTAGAAATTGATTCCTAATAGTGTCTTGAGAGAGCGCATGACCCCATATGCTGTACCAGCATTATTAACGTCAAAAAAAGATGGAAGTTGGCGCATGTGTGTTGACAGTCGGGCAATCAACAAAGTTACCATTAAATATCAGTTCCCAATACCATGGTTGGATGACATGTTCGATATGCTAGAAAGGAGCCAAAGTGTTATCTAAACTAGACCTAAGGAGTGGGTACCATCAGATTCTTATTCGACCCGGTGATGAGTGGAAAACGACATTCAAGACTAATGAAGGGTTGTATAGTTGGTCATGCCCTTCGGCCTATCGAATGCACCAAGTACTTTTATACGTTTGATGAATCAAGTTATAAAACCGTTCACTGACTGATTTGTGGTAGTATATTTTGATGATATACTGATATATAGCTAGGATGAGATGGAGCACAAGAAACATCTTAGGCATGTGCTACAGGTCTTACAAATTAATAAGTTGTACCTCAATTTAAAGAAGTGTAGTTTTTTAATGGACAACCTATTGTTCATAGGATTTGTTATAACGTCCACAGGCATCTGTGTGGACGATGAAACGGTGCAAGCCATTAAGGAATGACCGATCCTGACAAATATTCATGAGGTGAGGAGTTTTCATGGGTTGGGGACCTTCTATCGTCGATTTGTGTGAAATTTTAGTACAATAGTTGCGCCTATTACAAATTGTATGAAAATGAGACCATTTCAGTGGACCGATGAGGTTGACAAGAGCTTTCAAGATATCAAACATCGTTTGTCCACAACACCGGACTTGGTGCTTCCTAATTTCGACAAGCTGTTTGAGGTTGAGTGTGACGCTTCATATGTCGGAATTAGAGAAGTATTATCACAGGAAGGCAGGTCGGTAGCTTCTACAACGAGAAGCTCAACGAAACCTGAAAGAAGTGGTTGACATATGAGCTTGAATTGTATGCAGTTGTTCAGGCGCCGTGATATTGGCGGCACTATTTGATTCAAAGAGTGTTTGTTCTGTACACTGAAACCTCCTTCGCCGTATTTCAGGAGAAAAATCAAAGTAGTGGAACTTGGTCTTGTCTCAAGCAGAGTTTGCATTCAACAACATGATGAACTGCTTGACAGGGAAATCACCGTTCCAGATTATCTACGGATGAGTGTCTTGCCACACACTTGACTTGGTCCCTCTACCTAAGCTCCCAAGTACAAGCATTGCAGCAGAACATATGACAGATAAGATCATGGGTATCCATGTGCAAGTGCAGACCAAATTACATGTCTCGAATGAGAAGTACAAGGAACAAGTGGACAAGCATCGGCGACAAAAAGTGTTTGAGGTGGGCGATCACGTTATGGTCCATCTGCACACAGAGAAATTTTCGACTGGAACATACAACAAGTTAAAGAATAAGAAGATTGGACTCATCCCAATTATTCGAAAGATCAATGACAACACTTATGTTGTTGATCTTTCAGATAACATGGCGATCTCACAGACTTTTAATGTCGCGGATCTGACCAAGTATCATGAATCAGAATAAGACGAGTTCTTTTGAAGTGGAGGGGACTGATATAGAGCGGGTCACGGACAATTTCATGGCCAAGATGGATTAGAAAAGGCCCGGTCGATGACAAAAGTGATTTGGACCATCAGACCTTAGATCGGGCGTATCTCACAATCCGGAATGAGTTATCAGGCCTAAAATATATGATTTTGGGGTAAAACAAGTTACTTTAGCCAACCAACACGTCAAGAGTTGGGTTGCCCATATGTAGGATTCGTAAAATTCCATCATATCAATGGTCGAATTCCATATTTAATTCCATTTTTACTATAAATAGTAAAGTTTAGTTTGATTATAACTCTTCAACCGTTGGGCTTTAGGAGTTGTGTTTAACATAAAAAGTGCTTAGAATAATTAGGATAATAACGTGGTTAAGCTACATGGGAAACTTATTAAAGAAAGTAAATTTACTATTTATAGTAAGTTACGAATTTCTAGGAGTTATAGTTATAGTTTACTTCTGATTTCTCTCTTATTGCTTGGTATCCCTATTTAAAGGGTTGTTAACTCGTTTATTTGATTCATTAATCAATTTCGAATTTATTTATATTTTCATGCTTGCTTTACTTGTAGATTCGAGAAGTCTCCATGAGGAGTCCTGAGAAGCTCCGTGGATTCGGAGTAGTTATCCTTGAGGAAGACGATGATCGACCTAATCACGTTCATCTCTACATCAATGACCCACATCCCAAGCGAGCCCTACGTGATGGGCAATCCACATTGAAGGTGTGCTCCAAGTGATGGGCGGTGGATATTAAAGGTGGACCCCACATGATGGATGATAACAATAATGGTAGGCCCCACATAATGAATGACCAACATCAAAGATGGACCCTACATAATGGACAGTGCACATTAAAGGTTGACCCTTACTGATGAATGACCCACATCTATGGTGGGCACCGCACGATGGATGACCACATCAAAGGTGGGGCCTGTATAATGAATGGTCCACATCAAAGGTTAGCCCCACATGATGGACAATGGATGTAAGTTTAAGGATAAAAACTTATGATGTTAGAAACCAAATATACTTTTCTTACTTTTTAGCTGATAAAAAAAATACTTACTTGTACAATGAGTAAGATTTAAAATAAATTACGTGTGGCGTAAGTAACTTATCTAAAGTAACTTAGGATTCAAACAACTCCTAAATGAGTAGGGTCTGTGTTCTCTTATAATCAACTCAATCAATCTCCTTTTTAAATAAGTCTAATTTAGATCATACTAAAAAATACCTAACCTAGCCCTAAGTAAACGTGGTTGAGAATGTACGTCTATAAACACCCCACCACCCCGAGTGAGAATGAATTCTGATTGTCAACATCAGTTGGGTCTCAATTAAAATACTTATACGGCAAAAACGCTGCCTTGAAGACATCCAACGAGTTGAACTGACCAATGCCAAGGCACATAGATGACATGGCAAGAGCAAAGTCTCAATATCACCAACGGAGCACCAAACTATTGAAAAAAAATGTGAAAACTCTGCAACAAGGCTAGTTATGTTATAAGAAAATCAGTCCGCACAGGTGAGTTCCAGTGGAATCGACCGGTCTTGAGAAGACCAATTCTACTCAAAATCGACCATATTCTACCAGTTCTGGGTATATGGATCAACTGTGATGTACAAGTATGATCCATGCCGTCCATCCATTTAACCAGTTCATTTTAGGGCATGACCCCAAAATTGAAGCCTATCCAAAGCTCCGAGTGAACCACACCATAGGAAATAATAATGTGAATTAATACCTTCCAAGTTATAAATGTTTTGGATCAAACTGATATTTATGTTTTTCCCTCATCCATGTCAGTGTGCCCTTATGAACCGATTGGATGACAAATACACATCACTATAGGCCCTAAGAAGGTTTCTAGGGTGGAAATCATTGTCCCCATTATTTTAAGTAGTGTGGTACACTTAGGGTCTGTTTGGCCAATGGTATTAAGTTGTATTAAATGGGATTGCATTACTAATCCCACTTTGAAATTGGTAATGATATGTTTGGAAGGAGTGTGACATGGGATTAAAATTAACTTCGTTGGTTTTGAAAAATGAGCCTTGTGTTGGAAAGTGTAAGATAGGATTATTAATCCAACGTATGATAGATTTTTGTTTAATCCAAATGCAATTTGAAAGTATATTTGAGGATTTATTTTTTAATGCATACACTCCAAACATGATATTAGAAAACATGGGATAAACCTAATTCACGCACAAGGTAATGCAGCTGGCCAATCTGGGTGGTGGGATTAGAAGGAAATAGGTGGGATGAGATTTAAAAAACATAATTATTACCCATGGCAGGGATTGTCTGTTGCCATGGGATAAAATTAATGCCATGCTTTATTGATAATACGGTGGTACATTGAATGGATATACCCACCATCATTTGAAGTTACTGAGAATAACACGTGTTATATCTAAACCATTCATTTGTTTTGAAACCTCATTTTATGGCATGGGCCTAAAAATGAGGTAGATCCAAAACTGATGTGGCCCCAAAGAAGTTTTCAACGGTAAGTATTTAATCCCCGTTGCTTTCTATGGTGGGTCCACTTGAGCTTTAGATTTACCTGATTTTTTGGCCCATGCTCTAAAATAATCTAGATAAATGGGTGGATGGTGTGGATATAGCCCACACATCATGGTGGGACCTACACAACTTCCCAAACATTGAGTGAAATTGGCACACGACCCAATGCAATCACACGTGCGAACTTGGCGCTTTCATTGCAAACATCTAACGTGTGCACTTGGCATTCTTTTGTCGGTGGATTTTTTTTTTCTTTTTTTCGTGAGAGGTCTGGCTAAGAATCAAGATGCCCCTTTACCGTTGATTTTTGTTGTTTAAGTGGGCCATCTTACTGAATGAATCATCTCACTACCACACACGTGTGCAATATCCAATGTAGCTTTTTATAATACATCACCGCCTATTGCAACAGGATTTTTAGCCATTTTAGCCCTTTTTTCAATTAACATGAACTGTTCGTCTAGTGGGACTTCCCTTGGATTGTGTATTAAAAAACAAGCCAAAAATAAAAAATAAAAAATAAAATCAAATTCAATATTTCAACCCATTAATTATATAAAGGCTATTAGGATCGTTCAAAGCAAAAGAGCCAAACTGTCAGTGGATTAAAGTAATCCCGCAGAAAGATTATTTTTTTTGTCAATTTTCCAATCACATAAAGTAAGAACTGTCATATAAACGGTGTAGATCACTTGAAGATAGCCCAAATTCTAAAGTTACGTTCGCGACGTATCACGCTGTAAGAACGTCGTGATGTATTGGAGAAAACTTCTTTTCAGCTGTTCAGAATCCAGGGTGAATGCAAACCCGCAAGTGTAAACACGAAACCTACACGCAGGCCTAAGCTTCTAGAAACCGCCTAGTGTCACGTACAGATTCCCACACATCCCTACGCGGCTTTCCCATGCAAAATGATAGCCTGCACGTGATAAAAGGAAGTTATTGTACTCCTCGGACCAGCAAAATGAGATCGTAGTCCGGCATCTGTGCCACGTGGATCTGCATAAGATCCAATTCAGGAAGTAAGATCCACCATGAAAAATAAAAGGACGGTGGGCCTCTTTTCTAAATACGATCCGTAAGCATTAGAGAAAGCGTGTTTGAAAAAACCATTAATCACTGTGATTCTTCATGCCCATATATAGAATGGATAAGATTATACTAGAACTTTTTACGTTTTATGAAAACTATCCAAAGTGATTACTATGTATTTAACGGTTCAGATCATTCAAAAACGTATCGTAACTATTAGAATAGGAATTAACTTCAGTAATCCGCGAACTACAATACCGTACCTGAATTCTAAACGCAGGATCGATGAAAGACCTGCATTCTCGTTTTCGCGCTCTTCTTCCATTGTTTGAATTCTCAGCTGCAGAAAATTTACCAGATTCTCTGAAATATTTATGTCCTTTAGTCTCTCAAATCGATCATCTTCCTCTCTCAAAGAACCCCTTTTATTCTCTTTGGAAATCTCCTCTTCTTCTGCTAGAACAGGGCTCCCCTGTTTTGCATCCCTTCCTGCCTTTTCTACTCCAAGAAAATCTCTGTTTTATATTCTGAGATCGGATTCTGCAATGTCAAGCCAATATAAGAAGACCCAAGGATCGATTCATGACTTCACCGTCAAGGTTAGCAAGCTCGAATCGATCTCACTGTCTTTCTATTTAGCAGCTTATATGTTTTTTTTTTTTTTTTTTTTTTTGGTTTTTTTTCTTTTCTGGGTTTTGTTTGGTTGGATTGGGTTGCTTTCTGTTGTAATTTTACTTTTCTTATGGGATTTTCTCTTTTCTTTTGAGAATGATACAGTGCTTTCTGAGCATTGTAAGTTATAGAGCTTGCGGTGGTATTAGGGCATTTGGGCAGTCCAAGCCATCAATGGGAGCTGTCCATTAGGTCCAGAACCCAGTACATGGGATACCATGTAAGCGTCACAGCAATCAGATGATTCCAATGGTCTGATCATTAGCCTATAAAATGGATGGTAGAGGTTCATTTAGGGAGAAATAGACGTTATGGATGATTTGACCAATCTGTTCTCTGGGGCCCATCATGGATTTCTTAAGGGCCTAAAGAATCATCTTGATGAGAAAATCCTAACCATCCTGCTTTTATAAGGCAGCACACTAGCTGTGGCAGTGTGGCACATGGGTGTGTGATCCAATCCGTCCATCAGGTGGGTCCCATCATTCAGTTGCTCTGGCCCAAAAACATTCCTGTCCACTAATCAAATGGACCAATGTTTACAAAACAAATGTACATATTAGAGGAATTTGGACATGTTTTTCCTAACCTGTCAGCCTATTTCTAGGAAAAAGAAAAGAAAAAAAAAAACGGCTACTTGATGAGTAGATCTTGTTGTTATTTTGGTACATGGAACCTAGATGATGGGACCCACCTGGTAGATGGATTGGATCTCACGTCCTTGATATACTTGCGCAGTGGCCTATCAAAGCTCATAACTTCAATATCTATTCTTCAGTATGAAATAGTTGTCTTTGAGAGTATATTGAGAATCAGAGATTGTAACTTCAATATCTACTTTTGCTTAGGAAATTGTTGTTTTCGAGAGAATATTGAGAATCAGAGATACATATCATATTAACGGAGCTACGGATCCCATATAAATCAGGCAATATGTAATGATATTTTCAACATGTTTTGATGACATTTCGGCATAACTCTCACAGATTTTAGGTTGCATTTTGATGCATAAGTGAATTGCATTTTGAACTGTCAGTTTAATCAGTAGGAAATACACAAAATTGGTGTTTTTACATAGTAATTGTAACCATGGATTTAAGACCCAGAGGAGTTGACGGGGACATGGTTCAACCCGATCTGGTTCAAGACAGGTCAATTCAGACATAGCTCAGGCGATTTGCGACTCTACTCAGAGCCAAACAAGTTGGGTTGAGTCGCCGAGTCTTTTAACCATGCATGTAACACAGTCCAACTTGAAAGTAACAAGATTGCATTTTGAGCCCTGACCAATATGAATTCTACCGAAGGAAATAACAAATTGGTTATCCGTATCGTATTAGACTAATAATTGCTATTTGATTTGATGGTGCATCCAAACACACCCTTAGTTTAGAAACTCAATAATTCAATCGGCTCGACATCCTGACGGTTCGGGTGGACACGAAGACTCAATTCGAGTATCTGAACTTGATGTTTAAAATATTATATTAGGATTAATATTTCCGATACTTTGAAGAATAGGAGTATAAAAATAGTCAAACATAACTATAAAGCAACAGCTTGTAGAGCTCACCAGCGAGTTTCATGGTGACTCAGCTTGATTTCTCTCCCAATCGAGTTGACTCGGACAAGTTTTTTGGGTTGAGCCACTAAGTTTTAGAACTATGCCCCAAGCTGCATCTGCACTTATTTCAATTTCAACCTGAAACTATTGTAATTTCAATTTGGAGCCCAGAAACTTAGCGTGACTGTTGAGGTAATTATGAATTGGTTATTGTAACTTCACTAAACTAATAATTGCAGACTGATATGATAATGCATCCAAACACACTCCTCGGTAGTTTTGAAATGGTTGTCTTTGGGTAGTTTTATCATTGAAGGGTTTTGTTTTTCTTCTGCAGGATGCAAGAGGAAACGATGTGGATCTTAGCACTTACAAGGGAAAGGTCCTCTTGATTGTGAATGTTGCATCTCAATGGTATGAAATATATGTCTTTTTTTCATGGTTTTCGATCAGATATTTGTTTACTTCATTTGAGAAATCTATTTATTTTATAGATATGTTCCTTTGGCTTTCCAAGTATGGTTTTTAGACTCAAAGGCTTTGATCGACTAGTTCGGTCTGGAGTCAAGATGCAACTCAACTGATTGGGTAGTGCTGATTCCAATGCACACCCAACTCATACAAGTCTTAAAACCATGGTTCAAAGGATTTTCCATTGCCATTTTTTATTTCCCTAATGAACTGCTCGAATGCAAGTTTCAATTCCAATTCTGACTTCTATCTTGATTCATTACAATATTCAAATGCATCTCATTTTTATTTGCCAATTCATTGTTGCAGTGGGTTGACCAACTCAAATTACACGGAACTTAATCAATCATATGAGAAGTACAAAAATCAAGGTTTGGATCTACCCCTTTTCTTACCTAAACTGATTTAAAGTGTTTTATTTTATTTTAATTTTTAGGCGTTGTCCGTAAGTACTGACTTCCTTTTACTCATCACAGATTTTGAAATATTGGCATTCCCATGCAATCAGCTTGGTTCGGAGGAGCCAGGAGACAACGAGCAGATCTTGGATTTTGTTTGCACCCGCTTCAAATCCGAATTCCCCATATTTGACAAGGTACTTGAACTAAAGATCACACTGCACAGATTATACTAACTTGCTAATGGGTGGACTTCTAATGGACAGTCGAAATGGAAAATAGTCAACTGTCCAAATGCCATTATTGATCAGGGGTCAGGATCATCTAAGTAATCTAAATTTGGGACCCCCACTTTATGGATGGTTTGGATTTTTTGTACATGCATGCCACAGGTCCCATTATTTGAGACTGCATCACACAGGGCATGAAATCAAGCACAGATCTTATTTCCCATGCCAAAAGCCAAAGATAGAATGTTTCCTCTCTCATGTACTCTTGTGCTCCTTACCGTTTGGGTAGAAGGTTTCCGATCTTATAGAGCAATGCATAGATGTCAAAACATGCTAATATTGGGAAAGACATATATGAAAACACAAATTAAGATTTATATCAGTGGTTGGTATCATTAAGCCATGGGTTCTTGTACAAACCAAAAACTAGAGCAACCTGTAGATAGTCTTATGTTGAGCAATGTGTACAATAACACATCTATTTCATCCAGAGGCTTAGGGAAGTTATTAACACTAGATTTATCTAGCTTGTGGTGATGCAGTCTTGGAGTGGATCCCACATTCCCCCACAATCATTTTGTGGGTCCATCGACATCATGTGGGCTCCAACTCATAACCTTCACGAAACTAGAACAATTGACTTCGATATTCATACGAAGGCAAGAGATGGATCTCCTTCGGCAGGACTTCAAACTGAGATTGCTTGGATTTTGAACACCATGCTATCTGTTATGTTCTAAAACTCCCTGACTCAATTTGAAACCTGGACAAGTCAACCTGTCTTGGCAAGATTTAGAGCAGAGTCACTGGAAAATACAGAACTCGCAGTGTCCCGGCCTAGACTCGGAGAGACTCGTCAAGTCAAATCACTGCAACTTAAACTGAGTAGCTTGGTTTTTAAAGGCAGGATTTATTAAAAAGATGAAATGTCGGAGGGATATTCAAACCCCCAAGTTGACACAAGGAAGCAATGTCATTAACCAGCAAGGTGCACACTGTTTAAATTACAAGTACTAAATATAATTATTTTAAAAGCTTATTAACATTCCTAATGTTTTTTATTTTATAATAATTAAATACTGAGTCAAGTCAGGTTGAGTCAAGTTGGGTTATTGAGATTTTGAACCATACCAGCTGGTCTACAAAATGTGGCTCTCAATTTTTATTTTTTTTTAACTCCTCATATATATATATATATATATATATATATATAATCAGACCTTTCTTGACAGATGCGCCCAACCCTTCGGTGATGCACTGGGGAGTCTTTTCATGAATTTCGATACCTTATTTCACACATGCCCTAGAATTCCGAACATGCCCAGAAACTGATCTGTAGGGTTCCTGGCCTTGGCCGTTGAGGAACATTTCCTCATCAAACTGCAATTCATCCTCTAGTTATGGTAATGACTATGATATTTGCATTACTGCAATGAATATGATGCGTACATCATGCAACATCACACACACTCTGATGTTCGGGGATCCACTCCTATTTGTATACATATGGTATATCTGTTACTATCTAAAATTCATTGGTGATTATTCGAGATATAGTTGGATTTGACAATGCTACGTATGTTCTTTCTACTTGAGAATGCAAATGCCATTATTGTGTGGAATGCTGATTTTTGGGATATTGGAGTTTCATCAAAGCTCATATGTTAGAACTGCATCATCATCACCGGTGAACCGTCTTTTGTGATTTTTGTGAAGGTTGATGTAAATGGGGACAATGCAGCTCCCGTGTACAAGTTCTTAAAGTCAAGCAAAGGCGGCCTTTTCGGGGACAGCATCAAGTGGAACTTCACCAAGTTTCTTGTGGACAAGGATGGACATGTGGTCGACCGCTATGCTCCCACAACTTCCCCTCTCAGCATTGAGGTAAACCAAAAATAAAGAATGAAAAAAAGACACTAATGTTATTTACTTTTGCATCCCTTGCACCAAATGGAGAGTCATCTAGCAATCTAGGCTGTCAAACTTGTGGAATCCCTTGTTGTTGGGACTCAGCTTGGATGATCTTAACCATTTGATCTTGCTTGAATTTGAACCGCAACCAACACTCACAGCTGTATTTGCTCGTCACGGATTGTAGTGTTAAGATCATTCAATTGATGTAATCCCCCATGATCCATTCACAATGGGACCCACATTTTTTCATCTGAAGTTCATGTACTTATGTTCCACATGTACAGCAGATGAGTCACCACCATATACATGGTGCTTAGCAGATGAAAATGCTCCAGTGTTCTTAAAGAGCTAAGTCATAGAGGTCCTAGTTGTATTGGGTCTTTATTTTGGCTATGTAAGATGGGTTCGATCCTAAGACCTCACTTTTGAAATGCACCCTCTACCACAGAAGCACAGGCTCAAACCCATTCGGTCATTTGGACAGTCCAATTGATCATTTGGACATTTCAATTGATCAATCTGAACTGTCCATTTAGTCTAGAACTCATTTCATGGGCTACCATGCACATAGTATGATTGCAGAAATCACACTGATAGTATGATTGCAGAAATCACACTGACAGTATGATTCCCTCTTTTATGGTAATGCAAGATGTAAGATGGGCTCGAGCATAAGAACTCACTTTCGAAACACATCCTCTACAGCAGAAGCATGGGCTCAAGCCCATTTGTTCATTTGGACAATGCAATCAATCCATCTGAAGTGTCAATTTAGTCTGGAACTCATTTATGGGCTACCATGCAGAAATCACACTGATCAGATGATCCAGTCCATAAATCTGGCTGTATTTTTTTTAGCCATTCTTTTTTTTTTTAAGCCTTTACAATGATAGGCAAACTTAGTAAGCCCCAAGAAATAAATGGATCAAATGGATGATTGGACGACTGTTTTGTGTAAAGGATCCTGAACATCAATACTAAATGCTACTGATTAATTAGATGGTTTAGATTGTCAGATTGATGAAATTAATGAACAATGTAGATCAGTGGATTGGATTGTCGAAGTGTCCCAATGCAATTGGGTGCACTACGTCTTATAGTGATCTGAGTGCAGTGCAGCTTTTCTCTTTGTAGATATGTTATGATTAAGCTAATGAAGCTCTCAGGCCAACCCCAGCAGAGACAGCTTGGGTTTATTTTATGCCTGTAAGCTGCATTAGGACCTGATTTTCAGGCCAAAAAATAAATGGGTTGGATCTATACTTTAGTTATAGTACTAGAGGCCCAACCTGAGCTCAATTATAGATATGTGGGGCAGGGTAGGACGTTGGCCTGGTGGGCCCGCTCTTAATTATGAACTGACCTTTTTAATCTATGTTCTCATGTTTTTTTTGTTTTTTGTTTTTGTTTTTGCAGAAGGACATAAAGAAACAATTGGGGGTTTCTTAGAAGAGTCTTTCTTATAATTACTTTTGAATGATTCATATGTAATTTTCTGCTTGAGGAGATGTATGTTTGTATTATTTCCTTGGTAGGGACCGATAACCCTCTTTTTCTTGTAATTACTTTTAAATGATACATTTGTAGTTTTCTACTTTATATGTATGTTTGAGTTATATGGATCTTATTAATTTTATTTGGACACATCGGTGAGTACAAAAGATCAATCTGAATGGTCCGTTGGATGTGAATCACATGGCATGGGCTACCTTGCAAAAACCATGCAGATGCCATGATTCTATCCATCTTAGTTGGGTGTTGTAGACTATTCCAGTATGTATAGATGAGGCATGTGTTTTGATTAAATGAAGATTGTGTCCCTTGATCGATGGACATTTTTTCGTTGGATCTGAACAGTCTATTATTGGCTCTTTCCACAATTCAAGCAACTGACAAATCCATAACCCAAGTAACCCAAATGAAATGGGATGAATAAAATCAATTTGATTTATTCAGGGCGCAATGAAGCAAAATTCAATCAAGCCAACATAGGAAATGGGGATGATTATAAGGAGTCAATGTTCTCTCTTCTCAAACAACCTATATCATCCACACCAGCATTTGATTGATCATCCTGTTGGAAGTGCAAACCAAAGCCTTGCATTTACTATAACTGTTCATCTTCCAAAGCACAGCAACACTTCCCATGGAGATGCTCTTGGAAGATGAAAATGCTTGTGTATTTTCTAGGAACATTTTAGTGTTAGAAGCTCCTAGCAGGGGCAGTTTTGTCTTTTCACCTTACATTTAAATGCCTATAAATTGACATCTTTTGTATCTGGTTGAAGCAAGCAAAGCAAGCAAGTCAATAGCAAGTGTGAGAAGTTTGCAGCAGCAAAACAGTTTAAAAGAATAAAAATTCTGTTTTTCTTCTCTCTTTCTTCCTTCTACATTAGATTTGAGTTGTGCTAAGGCTTTGTAAAGCCAAGAAAAGCTCTGGCCCAACAAACTGGTATCAAAGCCTAGTTGTTTTTCCAAAAGAAGTTTCCAGTAGGTTTTTCAGCCAAGTACTGATTTTTTCTATAAAAAAAAATCTGTTCAAAAATCATATTGCAAAGCCAAGTTTTGTTCTCTGGGTTGAAGTTGCCAGCAATTTTTTCAGCAAAAAAAAAGTCAGATTTCAAAAAAAAATCTGTCCAAAAAAATATAAAAAATAAAAATAAAATCAGATTTTAGCAAGTTTTTCAGCAAAAAAATAAAAACAGATTTCAAAAGCTTTTTTCGGCTAAAAAAATCTGTTAAAAGAATAAAATAAAATCAGATTTCAGAAGTTTTTCTAGCTAAGAAAAAAATCTGTTTTCTATTTCATCTCTCTCGCCCTTCATTTTAAAAAAATAATAATCAGTCATTCCTTCTTTTTAAAAAATAAAAAAAAAGATGGCTAGCTCAATCCAGCCACAGGTTCCTAAGTTGTCTAAGGACAACTATGAAAAGTGGTACATCCAAATGAAGGCGTTGTTCGGGTCGCAAGAATTATGGGAGATCGTCACCGATGGATATGTAGAACCCACTATGGAGGAAGAAGCCGCCTTCACCAACGAAGAAAAGACCGCTCTCAAAAATCAAAGGAAGAAAGACAACAAGGCTTTGTTCCTCCTCTATCAAGGGTTGGATGAATCAACCTTTGAAAAGATTGCCGAAGCGACATCAAGCGAGCAAGCTTGGGATACCCTCGACACCATCTTCAAGGGTGTTGATCAAGTAAAGTAGGTTCACCTTCAAACACTAAGAGCCAAGTTTGAAGCGGCACATATGAAGGGAGGTGAAAGTATCTCTGACTACTTCTCACGTCTAATTGTTATTATTAACAATTTAAAAAGAAATGGTGAAAAAGTTGAAGGCATACGTGTCATGGAAAAGACACTGCGATTTCTCACAACTAAGTTTGAGCATGTGGCTGTGGCGATCGAAGAATCAAAAGACTTGGAAAAACTGTCCATTGAAGAGTTGATGAGATTGTTACAAGTGCATGAGCAACGAATACAAAAGAATGCAGGAACGATGATTGAACATGCCTTAGAGTCTAAGCTGACTCTAACTAAACAAAGAGGTGGCTATACACATCGTGGTAGCCGTGGCACTAGCAATCGTGCAAGAGGCAGAGGGCGTGGATATCATCCAAGCCATCAACAAAATCAACAAAAGTTTACCAGTTTTCGTGGAAGAGGAAATGGTAGAGGCCAGTTCATATGTGGTCGTGAAAACACAAAGAATGTTCAATGCCACAATTGCAAGAAATTCGGCTATTATGCTTCTAAGTTTTGGAGCAGAGTGGATCAAGATGAACGATCCAATTATGTTGTAGCATCACACCATGAACAAGTAGACTCCACACTCCTCCTCGCACAAGAAAAGGCATGTGAACGGCTAGATATGTGGTATCTCGACACGGGTGCAAGCAACTACATGAGTGGTAACAAAGAACTATTCGTGGAACTCACAAAAGGAGTTTGGGGCAACGTGAGTTTTGGCGACTCATCAAAGGTACCCGTAATAGGTAAAGGAAAAGTTAAAATCTATCAGAAGAATAGTGAGCCAAATTACATCTCTAATGTGTATTACATACCAAACATGAAAAATAACATCCTCAGTATCGGCCAACTCCTTGAGAAGGGGTATATCATACACATGGAGAACTATTCTCTCTCTATAAGAGATGCTCACAGAAGACTTGTGGCTCAAGTCCAAATGGCGAAGAATCACATGTTTCCGCTCCAAATTAACATAAAGGCTGAGAAGTGTCTCTATGGAATTGTGAAGAATAATTCATGGAGATGGCATCTTTGTTTTAGGCATCTTCATTTCAGTGGCCTTAAACTCTTATCCTCATCAAGCATGGTGCATGGCTTGCCGGCTATTGAAGCTCTAAAACATATGTGTGAGGCGTGCACACTCGGCAAGCAACAAAGGAACGCCTTTCCAAGTGGAGTATCTAGAAGAGTAAAGGAACCACTTCAGTTGGTTTACACTGATATTTATGGACCACTTGAAACACCCTCTCTTGGAGGTAATAAATACTTTATTACCTTCATTGATGATTTCAGCAGAAGACTTTGGGTGTATTGCATCAAAGAAAAATCTTCCGCTTTTACTATCTTTAAAATTTTCAAAGCTCGTGTTGATGTTGAAAGTGGTCACAAAATTAAAGTACTCAGATCTGACAAAGGTGGAGAGTACACCTCAAATGCATTTCAAGATTTTTGCAGGGAACATAGCATTAAGCAACAACATACTGCAGCTTACACGCCACAACAGGATGGAACTGTGGAACGGAAGAACCGCACCATCCTCGACATGACGAGGACCATGCTGAAGGAGAAAGTTCTGTCAAAGAGCTTCTGGGCAGAGGCAGTTGCATGTACTGCCTACCTGCTCAATCAGTATCCAACCAAGAGCGTCAGAAACATGACACCACAGGAGGCATGGAGCGGCTATAAACCGAGCATGGTGCACCTAAGGATCTTTGGGTGTGTTGCCTACGCTCAAGTTCTAGAAGCAAGAAGAAGGAAGCTTGATGATCAAGGCGAAAAATGCATCTTCATCGGCTACAGTGAAGGATCTAAAGCCTACAAGCTCTACAATCCACTAACCAATAAAGTAGTGGTGAGTAGAGATGTGGTCTTTAGTGAGGAAGAAGCTTGGAAATAGAACGATGAAGAATCAACTAAAGATATTCTGGTCGAAACAGAAGAACCTGAAGAAATGCATGACCGTCAAGAGCAAACGCCCGCAACACCTTCTACGGCCGCATCATCAGTACGCAAAAGTCCAGGAGTACATTCCATCACTCCTGAAAGTACTCCATCAAGTCAAAATTCAACCAGATCGTCCTCACCCATGGCACCTATAAAAATGAAAAGCTTAAGCGACATCTATGAGCAGACTGAAGAGGTCAATCTTTTCTGCGTGTATGCAGATCATGAGCCTCTGACATTTCAGGAGGTCATAAAATAAGAATGTTAGAGAATTGCTATGAAAGAAGAAATTCATGCCATTGAGAAAAATGACACATGGGAGCTGACTATACTTCCTAATGGCCAGAAATCTATTGGTGTCAAATGGGTGTATAAGATCAAGCAAAATGCTGATGGTGAGATCGATCACTACAAGGCAAGGCTCGTAGCAAAGGGTTATAAACAGAAGTACGGGGTGGACTATGAAGAAGTCTTTGCTCCTGTTGCTCGCCTTGACATTGTGAGGATGATTATCTCACTTGCAGCCCATCACAATTGGATGATTTACCAACTAGATGTGAAATCTACATTCCTAAATGGAATTCTAGAAGAAGAGGTCTATGTTGACTATCCTGAAGGCTTCATTATGCAAGGGGAGGAACACAAGGTGTATCGACTAAAGAAAGCCCTCTATGGGTTGAAACAAGCTCCACGTGCTTGGAATGCACACATCGACAACTATCTTCAAGAGAACGGCTTCGCCCAGTGTCCATATGAGCATGCAGTTTACATCAAGAAGAATGCTTATAGCGATATGCTTATAACATGCCTGTATGTTGATGATTTGTTGTTTATAGGAAACAACCGACCAATGTTTGATGAATTTAAGAAGGCCATGTTTAAGGAGTTCGAGATGACCGACGGAGGTCTGATGTCCTTTTTTCTGGGCATTGAAGTGAAGCAACAACATGGTGGCATGTATATATCTCAGAAGAAGTATGCTAAGGAATTACTTGAAAAGTTCAAGATGGTTGATTGCAATGCTGTAAACATGCCTGTAGCAACGGGCTTAAAACTGACAATGGACGGAGAAGGAAGAAACGTTGACTCGACTATGTTTAAGAGTCTGATTGGAAGCCTAAGGTACCTCACAATCACAAGGCCAGATATCGTATACAGTGTTGGGCTTCTAAGTAGGTACATGGAAGCACCAAAAGAATCACAATGGCTAGCCGCAAAAAGAATCCTCACGTACGTCAAAGGAACAATGGAATTTGGTCTTTTCTATCCATACGATGATGAAGCAATACTGTATGGATACTCAGCCATGATTGGGGAGGTGACCAAGATGAAAGAAAGAGCACCACTGGCTATGTATTCTATCTCGGAATGACTGCTTTCACATGGAATTCAAAGAAGCAGAGTGTGGTCACCCTGTCCACATGTAAAGCAGAGTACATGGCAACATCGTCCACTGTCTGTGAGGGAACTTGGTTGAGAAACCTACTAAAGGAGCTGAAGCATCCACAAGAAGAATCCACAGTCATATATGTGGATAATAAGTCGGCAATCAAGCTAGCCAAAAATCCAGTACAACATGGAAGAAGCAAACACATTGATACCCGATACCATTTTCTAAGAGATCACATGAAGCAGAAAATGATGAAATTAGAGTATTGTCATACTACGGAACAGGTAGCGGATATTTTCACAAAGGCATTGCCGACAGATGCATTCAAACAACTAAGAACGATGCTCGGAATGAAGCTGGTTTTGATTTGAAGGGGAGTGTTGGAAGTGCAAACCAAAGCCCTGCGTTTACCGTGACTGTTCATCTTCCAAAGCACAGCAACACTTCCCATGTAGATGCTCTTGGAAGATGAAAATGCTTATGTATTTTCTAGGAACATTTAAGTGTTAGAAGCTCCTAGCAGGGGCAGTTTTGTCTTTTCACCTTACATTCAAATGCCTATAAATTGGCATCTTGTGTATCCGGTTGAAGCAAGCAAAGCAAGCAAGTCAATAGCAAGTGTGAGAAGTTTGCAGCAGCAAAACAGTTTAAAAGAATAAAAATTCTGTTTTTCTTCTCTCTTTCTTCCTTCTGCATTAGATTTGAGTTGTGCTAAGGCTTTGTAAAGCCAAGAAAAGCTCTGGCTTATACAGCCAAAACATCCAACCCCCGAGCATTCTTAGTTATTGGTGGGGTTCGGTTCGTTAGTTTAGTCCTTTCAAAATTTGAACCATCAGCTGCTTCGATGGTTTAATTTGAGGTGGGTCGCACCTGATGCTCGTCATGAAATGAATGGTCATGCCAGCAATGCACATGCTAACTTAGCACATGTGTGTGAAATTCCATCTGTGACAATGGCCCTCTATTTGGGGATCACCGTCTCTACTTGTTGTATGAATTACTTGAATCAAATCACTAAATGAATAGGGTTTGGATTCTCTTAAAATTAATTGAATCAAACTCATTTTTAAATGAGTCTGATTTCGGTCATACTAAAATAAACCTGACTTAGCCCCAAGTTGGCTTAGTTTATAAAGCATGTCGGTTTTTCTTTTCTTTTCTTTTTTTAGCCAGATTACAAAAATGATTCACCACCGACTCATCTATTACTTGTGATGATGTGGATTGTACAAATCATGGCCCCATTGCCAGTAGAGAATAAATACCCAAAATATATTCATTGGACTATAACTATTCGATTTTGTCCCTTGAATGTGAGAGGTCATCCAACTTATTCTTTACCATCAAAACTGAAAGCCACCACCAATTGAATAATTTTCAACATCATTTGTGTGAAAACTCAATTACTTGATCAATGCGATGGATGGGTGGGTCTAGACCCTCTTACACGGACACGACCCATTAAACAAATGGGTTAGCTACCTTTTAACTTGGATCCGACCCAAGTTTTAATGGGTAGTTTGTCCAAAATTCTTACCCAATTGTTAAACGGGTCAAGTCCCTCAACCTGACCTTTTTCAAACTCTTTAACTCTTTGTAAGCTTCTAAAAACAATGAACTCAAAAGAGATCTGAGCCATATCCTGGAAGGGCTCAATGTGACCATATAATCCCAAGAAAGCAAGACTGGTCCAGTCGCTAGGTGGGCCATCCATCTTGTTGAAATTGGTGCCTTCAATATGCTTTGAAATAGGGGAGTTTGATCGATTGAGCACAATCTCGATCAATTAAGAAAATTCTGAATTTCCCAGTTTACTCTCTGAATGGTTTTGGAATGTTTGAACGATTGAAGATTAGGGCTCGATCGATCAAGATTATTTGAAAATTATATGTTTGCTCTTTGGACGTTTTTGATTATGTTCGATTGATCAAACATTGCGGGGTCAATCAATTGAAGGGTTCTCGATTAATCGATGATGGGGACATCACGCGCACACCCGCACACATGCCGCCCCCCTACGCACATATGCAAGGAAAATGAGGGCCCCATCGTCGATTTGGCTCGATGATGACGTCCAGGGAGGGCCTCCTAGTTAGAAGACGGAGCTTTGGTTCAAGAGAGTGGGCCCGATAGTCAAGTAAAGCCCATCATGGGATCTCATGATCGTGGCCCACTAGTTAGATTAAGTTCATAATTAGGTTTTACTTATTTATGTTATTTAGAACACCATGAACGCTTTAGATTTCTTTGATTAGTTTTTATTTTGGTTTACTTCATCGGCAAGTAATAGGTTACGCACAATGCGTGAGTTTTGGGGTATAGGGTTTTCTTATAAATAGACACCCCTTTTAGTTCTTTTGATTTATTGAAGTTGAATAAAATATTCCTGCGTGTTTTTTTTGCTCTCTGAGTTTCTGAGTTGTGAAAAAAATTTAAGTGGGTGCAAAGTCCTCCCTTTTCGAAGGGCTAACTACCGTGGTACGAAGCCACGTCTATCCCAATCCGCCCTCATCTCATATCATCCATATTTCTCTCATTCTATGATCATCTTCACATCAAATTCTTCTGTTTAGCATCTGTTTATCTTCCTACAGCCAGTTTTCAGAATCTGGCTCTTTAGGAGGGTTGAAACTTTGAAGGAGCACTACGCCCCAACCGCACGTCGGAACGCCACGAAATTTGGAGGATGTGTAGTCCCCCCGTGGCCGACCAGAGCCTAGAAGGCTTTTTTGGGATTTGAGCCCCCAGCGCACGTGTCCTAAATTGCATTATCCTTAACTTATTTACCCATTTTCTTACCCTAGGGTTCCTTGAATTGAAATTGGAGAATCCATTGGATTAGGACTAATTGTTGTGCATGTGTGGCTGAATTTTATTTCCCTTTGAGTATCGTTTGGTCCATAATTTTATTGATCCAGTCCTAACCTGTGTAGGCTTGGACCCATGCAGATTCTCCTTTACTTGAATGTTTGAGCTTTTGTGTGAGATGTGAAATTATTATGTGCTTGTTCTGAATTAGTATGATCTAAGCCTGAAATCTTGCATATCATATTTGAATTTCATGTCCCGCATCAAATTTGGTATCAGAGCTTAGGGTTCTTATAGGAGAATACATTACATGTTAGGGTTAGTTTGTTTGAGTCCTTCATGCATCTAGTTAATCACATATAGTTGTTAGAAGTCCGTATTCCCTGATATTAGTTGCTGAAATTTCTATTAGTAGGAAGTTAGCAATTCACATTGTTGTAACTTTCTGTTATTCCCTTATTTCGACAACTATGTTGCCGGATTTTAGTAGCACTGCGTAGTTTCCCTCATATAGAGTCTCATAGGATCATTTAGTCCTATTTAGTTGCATATAATCACCATAGAAAGTCCTTAGGTGGAGTTAGCAAGTGTATGCTCACACGTACAGGTCATGATTAGTGTGCACCCTACACTAAACATGGAACAATTGCAAGAGTCACTAAATAAACTGTCCCAACAGATCGAGTATGTGGGTAAGCGCTTGGAACAACATATAGACTAACGCTTTGATCAATTTGATGTGCGCATTACCCAACTAAAGGCCTCTGCCAAGACAAACCCTACCATTGGGGTAGATGTTCAATCTTAAATAGGTGGCCAGGAGGATAGATCAATGAAAGGAGTTGGCTAATGAATTTGTCATGGGAATGCACCCATGCACCCACCCCATGAGGGACATCAAGACTACTATTTTGAGTGGTACAACATGTACGGCCTTGTGGCTAGAGAGAGTGCACTAGAGGCTAGTGTAGAGTTAGCCACTAAGGCCATTCCGGTAGTGGATGAGTTTCATGTGTCTTTCCTGATGATCTACCGGATGAGTCTCCCCCTACGAGGGATATAGGGCACACCAGAATATGAGACACCATAATACCTACAGTCAAGTTTGTGTTTAATAGTTCTGTCAACAGGTACACAGGTCTCTATCCTTATGAAATCGTTACTGGTTATAAACCTGGGAAACCTATTGATCTTATCCCTATATCACTCACCAATGGGGCCCACACATATCAAGAAAATAAAAAGAGGAAGAAAGAGGAGGATGAAGAAGATGGAAGTAGGGGTGTAGACTTACCTCAATGGATGGATGGTTGGATGATGATGATGTGTAGTCCTGTAACACCCCGTACTTTCCAGTACTTGGGTGTTACTTTGAAAATCCAAATTAACCACACAGCGTGGTGTCACGCGTGACTCACCTTACACATCAGCATCCAGTGGTCCCTAATGTATCCATCTGGATCAATTAGGACAATCTTTATTTATATATCGAGCCATCTGACCATTGGGAGTGGAATTCACCTATAAATCGAGCTTCCCATTAGATTGATCCTCGAGACATACCATACATTTGCATTAGGACTCCTTAAATAAACTATAAATCAATCACAACATTCGGTGATCAATCCAACGTCCGATTTCCTTAATTTGACCGTTGGATTGTAAAATCGATTGTAAAACTGCTTGAGTAGTAGAGGTGTCTGGGATTAGACAAATGGCCCACTAGGACACGATACAACCCATCAACGACCGTAATCAAAGGCAAGTCATACAAAATAATAATGATAATATTAATAAACAATAAATAGATACAATATCTATGTATGCACATATAAAAATAACATAAAAACAATAATGATAATTAAATATCTAATAATATAAAAGTTTGAGATGGATGGCCCTAATAAACAACATGACTATGATATATATATATATATATATATTACATGTAATAATAATAATTATTATAATTAAAAATTAAAATTAATGTATTGTTTGAATAGCGACATATGATGGTGTACTTAGACATACAAACGATCCCGTAGGACCTTTTGACCGTTGATAAATGGACTGAGATCAATCCGACCATCGGATCAAGGCAATCGGCACTAAAGGACCCTAGTTTCATTAGCATGGCCCACCTGAGCTATGGGATCCGCCTCAAATCGGATCTAGGGTGTTAATAAAACCCGTGGAAGAAGATGGACGGGGCGGATTTATCATAACCACCACGATGGACCCCACCTTGAGGTACGAGTGCACAGGAGGGACGTGCACTCGCCGTACACGGGTCCTGGGAGACCGGTAAGCACGGGCTGACCTATATTTTTTCCAAAAACAGAGAGGTCCTCTCTCTCTCCGTTTTTCGACAGCCGACAAACAACGTCCGTTTGGGACGCGCCATGGCCCACCATCTCAGATCAGAGGGGTGATCTGGACTGTGCGTTTTGTTCAGGGCAGTGAGCTGACCAAAACCCAACCATCTTGCACATTAGAATGCAGGCACGCGAGCACAATCTCCAGCGAAAGCAGGGCCTACAAACACGTTCCTACAAAAAACAGAAATTCCACTCCGCTGCTGCCACAAGGGCGATCCGCGTGAACATAGCTCCCAAAATCTTGGCCCTTCAATCTGATAAATCTTAGTCATCCTTCCCATTCACAAGGACTAGGGTTCTTGTAGAAAACCAGCGACTGAAACAGCTGTCGGTTTGAGAATTCCGGCTGTATTTGTAGCCGTTGCAAAACCCCTTCATCCTAAC
The DNA here is from genome assembly GCF_029962835.1 of Magnolia sinica. Classification (NCBI taxonomy): domain Eukaryota; kingdom Viridiplantae; phylum Streptophyta; class Magnoliopsida; order Magnoliales; family Magnoliaceae; genus Magnolia; species Magnolia sinica. Next base: position 68,996,921 of record NC_080589.1, on the reverse strand, counting down.
CATTTGATCTCCATCCAATGGCTCTTGAAAGCTAGGGTGAGCTACAAAGAATGAGCGGATCAAGCTGCAACAGAGTTCCTCCGTTTTTTGGTAGTCGTGCTCGAAAAAATGTCGTTTCCATTCTTCATTCGAACTCACTGGTGAAATGCCTCTAGAGCTTCGATTTGTTGATTTCCCAAGCTCTGTTGGCAGTACAGAGACAGCCCAGCGGCTTCGTTTCGAGGAAAGGAGTTGTTGTTCGAAATCCACCATTGCCACCCGGTCATCTTCCTCGTTTGGAACTGCACTGAGTCGCGGTTCAGGTTGGGCCGATTCGTGCCATGATGGAGTTTCCGTAGAGAGGAGAAGCAGATGGAGAGAAGAGTGATAGAAAGAAAGAAGAGAGGAAGGAAACAAGAGAACGAGAGTTCGAGTTCGGGTCGTGCCGCACCACGCTGACCCGACCGAGTTCGGTCTTTGCTGGAAGTTCCCAGCAGTAGGTAGGGAGAAGAGAGAAGAAGAGAAGCAGGGTTGAAATAAATAGAGAGAGGAGAGAGAGAGAAGGAAGGGAGGAGAGGAAGGAAAGAGAAGAAGAGAGAGGGGGTGAGTGCAGCCCTTGCACTCGCTGGGCCGAGCCAGGTCTGGGTTGGGCCTGTTCCAGTCAAGTTGAGCCTGGTTTGAGTATTTCTGGATGTCCCAGCATGGTAGGGGAAGAAGAGAGAGGGAGGAATGCAAGATAAGTCAAAGGGAAAAGAGAGGATAAGGACCAGGGCTGTCTGGCTCAAATCGAGTCGACTCATCAAGTCTGAGCCAGTCAAGCTGGGTTTGGTCTGTCCAGACTCGTTGTAGGACATCCCAACAAGGGAGAAAAGAGGAGAAAAGGAGAAGAAGAAAGAGAGAGAAAAGGAGAGAGTGAGAATAGTTGGGTAAAGGTGTTAGGCCGAGTCGACTCGGCTGGAAAGGAGTCAACTCGGTTGAGGCCGACTCCAGCTAGGTCAGGTTGGACCTGGTCTGATTTGGGTTAGCCTAAGAGAGAAAGAAAAGAAAAAAAGAAAAATCAAAGAGGGGGAAAGTGAAAGAAAGGAAAGAGAATGGAAGAAAGAAGAGAGCGAGCGAGTGGGAGCGTAGCCGCACTAGCTCGACTCAACCGAGTTAAGGAGTTGACTCAGGACCGAGTTAGCTCTCTGGAATAGGAGTTGGGCCACACTCAACTACTTCTGCGGTATAAACTCTCTACCCTCTTGAGTGTAATTTAAATATAATTACTTAATTAGAGATTGTAATTATGAAACTTGTCTTTCTCAAAATCATAAATATAGGATAGATTGTCAGTTGAAGTTAATTAGATAGCATAGTTAAGACCCTAACTATCATGAATATTGAGCATGAATAGCCATTAGCACGTTACGTATATTAGTATTAGATATAATAAACAAAACTATAATTATTAGACATTTACATTTTATCTACTATCCTTAAATATTATCATTTTCATTATGGGATTAGTATAGTTCTTGTTAATATGGTTATTAGTATTAGTCCTTATTATATTAAATTATTATCATTATTACTTGTATTATTTAATGGATTAGTAGCCATTATAAGGATATTAAATAATGTGGATATATTTAAATATGAGCTTGTGAATTATCATTGTTAGTATTGACTAATTAATACTTTTACTATGAATATTAGCTAAGAATAGCCACTAGCAAATTATCGATACTAATATTAGTTATGTTAGACAAAAATAAAATAAAATAAAATAATATCATTATTAGACACTAGTGTTTTGTTTTTGTCACCATTAAATATTATCATTGATAGTAGATCATGATATTAATTATCATCATAACAATTACTATTACTATGTTAGCTAATTGAATTATAACACTAATACTGATAGTTATTTTCTAATTATTAATTTATGTTGTAATTGTTGGTACACCAACTAGAATTTAAATCCTAAGATCTAAGCATCAAACTAAACTTTAAAATATGTAAGCTGATTGGTTGTGATTATAATGTGCCTTCGACTTAGTGGTTGTTGAATGGCGGTTTGAATTGGATATTAATGTGGGCCTACCATTAATGAGTTGTTGTGTTAAGTGGTTTTCAAGGATGGTCTTTATCCCATGGTTTTAATAATCGTCCTATGTGGCTTATTTTCAAAATTCACCCTATGTGGCTTAGTTTTCACATTTGCCCTATGTTGCTTAGTTTTGGCAATTGCCCTATGTGGCTCGATTTTGGTATTTGCCCTATGTGGCTCAATGTACCATTTCTATACAATCATGCGATGGTAGGCCACATATGCTTAATATGATTGGCCACTAGTCGACATGTTTCTATTAAACATCGGATGGTGGTAGCCTCATGAGCCGGGGATGGTAGTATGAGATGTATACCTGAGCTGTCAATTTATGCTGGTGACGAGCCCTCATAGTGACTTTTGAGCTTATTTAAAATGGCTGGTTGTAATTGGACTAATAATGGGTTGGCTAATTATGCATACATGGCATAGACCAGCATCTATTGCTATCGTACGTGATGCACGTATTTGTCCAACTGGATACTTTTCGCAGGTCGATAATTGCATGGGTGACGAGCTTACTGTTCGCATGGATGAGCATCCCCGGGGCGATGATTGCATTCACACATCCATGCACATAATAAGACCTGCATCATGTATTTTTTGAATGCTTTGTTTTATAAATATGTTTACTTAATGCGACAGTGTGTAATCTTGAGAAAAATTCACACTGAGTTGGCCAATTATCCATTAAATATATAACCGTACAGGTAGCACAAGTGACTTAAGTGATTTTCAGGTTCAAGCTGATGAGGAGCCAGGTATAAGTGCCAGGGTCGCATAGTTGTATCTATCTCAAGAAGCTGCGGGGTCTTGCGGCTCAAATTTACTTGTATTCTACTATTTCTCATGCATTAAATCATGTAATTCTTGTATTTACTAATTTTTGAGACATTGGTTTGTATAAGTCATTATGGGCAACCTCTTGTATACTTCAAATGTAAATGCAAACTTTTCTTTATATTGATTTGTCCATCCTACGCTCATCTACTTACTCTGAATGCTATCAAACATATATATATATATATTTTTTGATCATTCTTTAAGGTTAACACTAAGGTTTTTATGATACGGGTCATATACTCGGGTCCTGAAAACACGGGGCGTTACAAAACGTTTAAAAGAATTCAATATTGGGGACCCTGTAATGGTCCGCATCAGGCCCGAGCGGTATCCTCCGAAGGTCGTTCGTAAGTTACATGCGCGTAGCGCTGGACCCTTCAAGAGGTAGATCTTTCACCTTTCATGTGAATTAGTTCCGCATTTAATGTGAAGGATCTAATTACTTTTTAGGGGACCACTAATACTTTGTCCGGCCCTTCGCCCACCCATCATGATTCTCCAGATTTATCCCTTGATCCATGGCCCCCTCTCGACCCATCTTCCTAGCCTCTACCTCTTATACGTACCATTCCTGACTCATTTTCCCAGCCTCTACGTCCCGACCTCTTTTCCCAGCCTCTACCTCCCATACCTACTATTCCTGATCTTTCTTCCCAGCCTCTACATCCTATACCTAACCTTCACACACCAAGAGAAGAAATAGAGGATATCTTGGACATCTACTAGTTTTAACGTCGAACAGCGGGTTTTAGAAGTACCTGATTAAATGGAAGTCACACTCAGCTTCAGACAGCAGTGGTTCACTGAGGAAGAGTTTTAGAGACTTGATCCTGACATCCTGTGGCGGTTCATGAGTTTTATTTTGCCAGTAGCGAAATCTTCACAGCCATGGAAAATTGATGGGGATATCACGCACACGCATGCCACCCTCCTACGCACGTACGCAAGGAAAATGAGGGCCCCATCGTCGATTTAGCTCGATGATGACGTCTAGGGAGGGCCTCCTAGTTAGAAGATGGAGCTTTGGTTCAAGAGAGTGGGCCCGATAGTCAAAGGATAATCAAATCTAAATCAAAGTGCGATTAACGGAACCAAGCGTAGTATAGATAAAAACCCAAGCAATAATAATATCATGGGCCACTCAACTGGGGCCCATATACAAACCTTAACTCTCAAAATGAACTGAAATGTTAATAAACAAATAGGCTACTGATTCAATCCAAAATAAGCAGCTGCCTCCTGGTACGGCTCCTCATTGTAAGCCTCCTCCTCGGCCTCCGTTGCTTCCAGCTCCTCCGCAACTTCCTCTGTCCCTATGTCCTCTGTACGGTTGAATATTGATGAATGAGTGGCCAACTCAGTGTGATTTTCCGCTAAGATTACACACCACCGCCCTAAACAAGGAATAACATAAAAGCATATAGATAATCTAAAACACAATAGATGCAGTCTTTTTAAATGCATGAATGTATGAATGCAATCGTCGGACCGGGTAAATCATCCAGACGGCCTATGTCCCGGGTAAAACATCCGGACAAACATTGGGGTCGTCACTTAGAGATAAGATTGGTCATCAGTGCAACATTCAACGTAATCGTATGAGCATGATAATCTAAGTCTGGGAGCTAACGAAACGATACCCAAACAACTCTAGGGCATGTGCTATAGCATCCAGAATAGCCTCGCCAATATGCTATGAATGCATGACTTGTTAGCCCATTATTAGTCCATTTACAAATAGCCAATTTAAATAAGCTCATGGTCACTACGGGGAGCACATGGCCTAGTGTAGGCCGACGGCTCGGGCATAGTGTCCCATTACCACCATCCCCGGCCCATGAGACTACCGTCTTAGGGTGTGTGTAGCACCTACTAACATGTGGTCAATCAATTCAACATAAAGGGGATACTACTAATGCCGACTAGGGGTGAATTGTTGAAATTACCAAAAGTGACGATTTAAACATGTCGGCATAAATGATTCAAAACAACGAGTAAACAACGGTATTTAGAAGGGTTATGGAGTCCATCCCAAGTCAGTTAGGTAAAACCACACATGGATGGTAAACCCCGTGGTCAAACACCACAACCAAAACCTCCATGTCAGGGGCCTACTCATGTGACAACCAATCTAGTTACACCCCAACCACGAACTCTCCTTTACCAAGACTTCCCATGGAGAGATTTTAGTAGTATATGTGTCACAGCAACATATATTGTAATATGAAAGGGAAATAAGGAATGACACATGTATTTCTATCAACATATAACAACTGAATTTTTATGACATAAAGGACTAGATTATTCACTTAAGCAGTTCAGAGAAAATCAAGAATCTAAACAATAGTAAGCATGAGAATTATCATGTTAAACAGATAAATCAAGTGAATACAGTTTATTTCTACATACAGTTTATCATTAGTCTAGCTAGCCATTTACTCTAATAAAGTTACTATTTCTAGTCTAGTTAAGGGTGGAAAGCTTAAGGGGAAAGAATCATCACCTGAAGGGGTTGCAGCTCCTTGGTTCAATTTCCTGCTGCTAATTAGTGGTTCACTTGAATAGATTCCTAGAGAGATCCCTTGCATTAGTTGATAAGTTTTATGATTCCAGGACGCCATGGTTAGTCGAAAGGCCCAAATCGTGATGGTCTAGTCCTCATTGAGAGGAGCTTAGGCCCGTCAATACTTGTTCTAACGAGTGGACACAATATACAGTTATTTAGTTGGTGGGGTCCATTACACAGACGTGCAGATAAGCATCTATATCATGGTGGGGCCCACATACATGGCCCACCGTCATATGGGTGAGCTAGCACACTACTTCTATTTCATGTACACCACACAATGTATCCCTGTATGCGTCATGTACATGATATTTGCAACCTACGGTACGTATGTACATATATATGTATATTATACATGTATCCCACGAGCTCTAGGTGGACGGTGTGGATGTGTGTCCAGGCGCACTGCATCCCGACCTTGACAGTCTATATTCAGTGTGCACAAATGTGGGTTCCACACGTGCAGGACTCATCATGCATGAATATATGAGGCATGCTCACCTATGCACCTAGGCACGTGCGCACCTTGACACATGTGACATGGGTGTCGAATCCGAATAGTCCATAAGATGTGGAATCCCAAGAAACCTTAGGGGGTGAATTTTCACCCTGATCTAAGATTTCCATGGGCCATAGCAAAGATAAATTCAATTCAAGGGAAGGAATTGTTTGCATTAATCATGGCCCACCAAAGTTTTGTTTCAAAATAAAAATTAGAACCAAGGGGTTTCATGAGGTTCTGCTCCAAGTGGACCATTCAGATTTTCCAGACTCATTAGTCATGATGAGATCTCAAAATTTTGCAATTAGTTTACATGAACTGATATATTCTGTTTTCACTCCCTGGTGCATGCATGCATGCACCGACAATTTACTTCACAGGTGGGTCCCATGTGGGGCCCACCACATTTACATCCACCCATGTATCACACAGGTGGACGACGTGGATACACATCAAAGTAGACCACGTCCTGACTTTGGACAGTCCCTGTTCAATACACGTATAAGGTGGGTTTTCAGCCACACGAGGTCCCATGTAGGGCCATCACCTAATACATGATATACATGCATATCAACGTGGGTCCCGCATGGGGCCCACCACGTACATGCATCTTTTCCGTTAAGGTAACCATTACACGCTGAGTCTAGGGACTTTACTGTTAATTTGGGATGGCCCAAACGTACGGCCCACCTGGAGCTTGGTGCTGCCCACCAGCAAGGACGTTGGACCGTGGTGGCTTGATGCGGCCCATAATGCTTTATATTGTGTGGTCCACCTGGTCTGAAGGAAGACCAAATCAGTGAGCAACACCTGGGCCGAATGCAAGGTACAACCCGTTAACGTTGGGTGAGGCCCACCTACAATTTTCGCAGGGCCCAGGTCGGCAGACAGCCCATCAGCACTCCATAAGAAGCAGGGTCTTCTCTTGCATGTCGTGGAAGTTGTATTCAGAAAACTGCATGACAGTTGGGGCCTATTGATGTATGTGATGTAGCCCACCGAGATCTCAATCCCAGGTGGGACCCATAGCTTGGTGAGGCCCATCAGCAGCATGCAGTTACAGAGAGTGGGGCCTACGTGAAGCACCATGCAGCGTCTCCAGCAAGGCCACCGACGCACGTTACCAGCTGCATCAAGCCTGTTTGCGGCCGGGTTCCGAGGCATCTTTGGTCTAGTTTGGACCGATCCCAACCACCATGTCTAGGCCCGATGTTGGTCAAATTTGGCTCCTATCTTAGCCATCGATTTTACACCAAACCCAAGCCATAGACTCGCTCGGTTTTAACTCCACATTACCTCTGTCGTTGGTCTGGCATCAGCCTAAAAACAAGGCCATTTGTTTCACCGTTTCAGCTCTAAACAGAGCTCCAAATAGGTTGCTTCTCAGCCATGTCTTAAGTCTGATTTCCAACTTAAATGGAGGCAGAGATTGGCTCAGCTTTGGCCCCAAACAGAGTCCCTTATCAGCTGATATCTCAGTCCATATCACAGCTATTTTCTGGCTTGGACTTAGACTGAAACAGGGCTGCAACATTCAGCCCAACGTGTTACTGTATTGGTCTTATTTGGCCTGGTTTTAAGCTTAGATTCAAGGCCATTGGTTGGCCTAGATCCTGCTTAAAACAGGGTCCTAATGCATGGCCCGATCCGTCCCAAAACAGGGACCAAACTTTCGGTTTCCTCGAACTGACTCTCAGCCATTGATTGGCTTGATTCCACCTCATGTGTGGACCCCGCTCGAGAGCTATTCCTAGCGCCATTAATGGCCTGTTTTAAGGCACGCCTCCTGCTCAACACTACTTTAGTTGGGTTGGTTTCAGCCCGGAACAGGGCCATGGATTGGCTCAGTTCTAGTCCGAACAGGGACCCAACGACAGACTCAACAGTCCGTTCTATTGTCATTGATTGGCTTGCCCTCTGAGCTAGTTTTGAAACTCTACAGAGAGCTCAAAACAGACTCGTCATGAGGCCTGAAGCGTGGTCTCAAACGGCCATTACCTAGTCTTGACTACAGCCCCCCAACATCTCTATTACTGGGCATTTTCCAGCCATCACTTGGCACGGCTTCGGCCCAGATGGTGTTTTTCCTAGCCTAGCTAGAACTCAAGGGAGAGGGAAGGAGAATGGTTACCTTGGATGGGTGGATATCGGTTCCTCCACACTCAAGCTACAAACAGTCACCTTGTTTCTCTCTTTTCTTTCTTCCTCTCTGGATACGAATTTCCTAGGGCTACAGGACCCATCTTATAGAGGGAGTGAGAGAGAGGGAACGGTTGGGATCGTTTCCCCAATGGATGGCTAAGATTCATCCTTCTTAAAGAGGAAGGGCAGTTCTCCTTCCACAGGCCCTTCGTCGGTCTGTTTTTGGCATGGATTGGACGGTGGCATTCAATCTCCTTCGTCCATTTACAAGTGATCAAACGGCTATACCGTTTTGATCGTGTGGGTCCCATGAAGGATTTGAACGGTTTATAATACTCGTAAAGCGGTCGTGGTGGCCCACTTATAGGCTTGAAGCGGGTCAGTTTGAAACAGAGAGAGAAAGAACGGGCAGATATTTGAGAAATGCTCGGTCAGAGCTACTTTGACCGAGTCATTGATTTAGTGCACTTTGTGCACAAGTGCTCTTTGTGTACATGCATTGTGTAGGGGCCCACTAAAATGTGATTACCATGATCTACTCCGTTCATTTGCATTGGGGGACAGTACCCAGGGATCCTGGTTCACTTTGGGTTGATAGTGAGTCCTGGGTAGCCCAATACATACATCCTTGGGCCATCATTGGCCCATAGGTCATGATCCACCGATCAGGTGGGCCTGACAAACTTTTTCAACAGCTAGTATAGGGTATTAGTTACGATGAAAACATGATTTCCTATTAACTAATTCTAACGTGGTGGTGACAAGTGTGTTGCAGCAATATAAGGGCTTTAATTTAGAGTGCTTGGTTTGCCGTACCTTCTTGACTATCACAGGGCGTGTTCTGGCTCTTAGAGACCCTGATGGATGGCTTTGATGTTGACGGAATCCCATCCTATGTATGTCGATTTCAAGTTTTTGGTTAACCCATTCTATTTTAGGTTAGTGTGGGTTTAAAAGGTAACACCCGTGTATTGAAGGTACGGGGTGTTACAGTCTACCCTCCTAAAAAAAAATTCACCCTCGAAATTACCTGAGGTGTGTTACTGAATAGGTGAGGGTACTTTTCCTTAACTTTCGCTTCTCGTTCTCATGTCGCTTCTTCCTCCCCATGATGTGACCAAAGAACCTTGACTAGAGGTATAGTCTTTTTACATAGGACCTGCTCCTTGTGGTCCAAGATACGGATGGGTTCCTCGGTGTAGGAGGCATCATCTGTCAGCTCAATCTGCTCCCAACTAACGATATGCGATTCGTCTGGTGTATACTTCTTCAGCATGGATATGTGGAAGACATTGTGAATACTGGCCAGTGTAGTAGGCAGTGCAAGGCGGTATGCTACGGCTCCCACACGATCTAAGATCTCGAAAGGCCCGATGAAACGTGGTGCTAGCTTCCCTTTCTGACCGAACCTCATCAGACCCTTCATAGGTGACACTTTCAGAAATACGTGGTCGATGACTGTAAACTCCAAGTCACGACGTCAGTTACCCGCATAGCTCTTCTGTCTACTCTGGGCGGTGCGCAGACATTTTCTGACCACGTCAATGACCTGAGTAGTAGCCTGAACCAACTCTGGACCCAACAAGCTTCTTTCCCCTATTTCTGCCCAACATTGAGGGGCTCGGCAAGGGCGACCATAAAGAGCTTCATACAGTGCCATGCCTATGCTGGACTTGAAACTGTTGTTGTATGCGAACTCTGCCAGTGCCAGGTGGTCGTCCCAGTTGCCCTGAAAGTCTAGGATGCATGCTCTCAGCATATCTTCTAAGATCTGGTTCACCCGCTCAGTCTGCCCATCTGTTTGAGGGTGAAACACCGTACTAAACTTGAGTTCCATGCCCAATTCTTCCTGCAGTCTCTTCCAGAAGGCAGAAGTAAATCTAGAGTCTCGATCTGAAATAATTTTCCGCGGAACCCCTTATGATCGCACGACTTCCTGAACGTATAACTTTGCTAAGCTTTCAGTGGAGTCTGTCGTGCGGATCAGGAGGAATCTAGCGGCCTTGGTCAACCGATCAACAATGACCCAGATTGAGTCGTGTTTCCTCTGTGTCCTAGGAAGACCAGATATAAAGTCCATCGAAATGTTATCCCACTTCCATTCTGCCAAGGGTAGTGGCTGAAGGAGGCCAGCAGGTTTGCGATGCTCGGCTTTGATCTTCTGGCACACCATGCATCTGACCACAAAGTCGGCGATGTCCCTCTTCATATTGCTCCACTAGTACTGCCTTTTTACATCATTGTACATTTTCGTGCTTCGTGGGTGGATGGCTAACTTGGAATGGTGGGCTTCCTTCATTACTTCTTTCCTTAATTCGGCGTCGTTTGGAACGCATACTCGTCCCTGATATCGAAGACCACCGTCATCGCCAGCCCTCTAGTCAGGCATCACTTCTTTCTTGCACCTTCCTTTCATTTTGATAAGCCATTCATCCTGGTCTTGTATGGAGATCATGTGTCGGACCAGGGTTGGCTCTGCAGTCAACAGAGCTACGTAGTCATCAGGTTCGTCGAGGGTGAGTTAGATTTCGAAGTCCTGTACAAATTTCATCATTTCCCACTCCTTGATCATCAAGGTGGCTACCAGCTCGTGCTTCTTCTTCCAACTCAGAGCATCGACCACGGAGTTTGCCTTGCCGGGGTGGTATGAGATTTCGAAGTGGAAATCTTTAAGAATCTCCATCCACCGACGCTGACGCATGTTCAAGTCCCTTTACGTGAATATGTATTTCAGGCTGTTGTGATTGTAGAATAACTGAAAATCTTCTCTGTATAAGTAATGCCTCCTTATCTTTAAGGTAAATACCACAGCTGGCAATTCCAGGTTATGAGTTGGGTAGTTCTCCTCATGCTTCTTTAATTGGCGAGAAGCGTAGGTGATCACTTTGTCGTTCTACATCAGTACGCAACCAAGACCCAACTTTGAGGCATCCCTATATACTACGAACCTCTCCCCTTCTTGTGGGAGAGTGAGCACCAGCACAGAAGTTAATCTCATCTTCAGCTCCTGCAACGCTGCCTCTGCATTTTCGTCCCATGTGAACCGGGCGTTCTTCTTTTTCAGTTGAGTGAGTGGTCGCGCGATTCTAGAAAATTCCTTAATAAAGCGTCGGTAGTACCCGGCCATACCCAGGAAACTCTGAACTTCGGTTATTGTAGTGGGCTCCTCCCACTTAGATACTACTTCTACCTTAACTGGATCGACTGTTATTCCCTCTGCCTTACTACGTGCCCCAAGAATTTCACTTCTTGTTCCCAAAACTTGCATTTGGATAACTTAGCATACAGTTGGTTATCCTTTAGCGTACGTAGGACCGTACGCAGATGTTGTTCATGCTCCTCTTGGCTTTTGGAGTAGACCAAGATGTCATCAATGAACATGATTACGAACCGGTCTAGGTAAGGCATGAAAACTCGGTTCATAAGGTCCATAAAAATTGTCGGAGCTTTCGTGAGGCCGAGGACATCATCAGGAACTCATAGTGCCCATAACGAGTCCTGAAGGCCGTCTTCGGGATGTCCTCATCCCAGATCCTCAACTAGTGATATCCTGAACGCAGGTCGATTTTGGAGAAGTACTTGACATCTTTCAATTGATTAAATAGATCATCAATACGTGGCAGGGGATATTTGTTCTTGATCATTAAATTGTTCAGTCTCCTGTAGTTTATACAGAGACGCATCGACCCGTCATCCTTCTTAACAAAGAGGACCAACGCTCCCCAGGGAGAAACGCTGGGATGGATAAAGCCCTGAGCTAATGGCTCATCAATCTGACTCTTCAACTCCTTCATCTTACAAGGAGGCATGCGAAATGGAGGGAGTGATATAGGAGCAGTCCCTGGCTTGAGGGCAATGCAGAAGTCTATCTCTCTTCTAGGGGGTAGCCCTGGTATTTCTTGAAATACTTCGAAAAAATCTTGGACTACTGGTATCCATCTGATGGTGACTTCCATTGACTCAGCTTCCTCTAGAGCCTACAAGCTCTCGAATTCTCGGCATCTAGCCCTCCCTTTCAAAGTGAAAGAGGCCTGCCCTGGGATGGACATTGTCACTGTTTTGTTGCGACAATCCATGACCGTACACACCAATGTGAGCCAGTCCATCCCAAGGATGATGTCAAACTGCTTGACAGGCATGATAATTAGGTCCACCATAACCTCGCGACTTGCGGCGTGATGGGACATGCTCTACACATTTTATCGGTTTCTACAAATTTACCCATAGGGGATGCTACAACTAAGGGGGCATGCATCCGAGTTGTGTTCAGTTCTAATCTAGATGCAATAGCAGAATCAATGAAAGATAGAGTTGCACCAGAATCAAATAAAGTGAGTACAGGGGTACCGTTAATGTGGGTGGTACCATGAATGGTTTGGAGGGAGTCCTGTTCAGCCTCTGTGGCGGCGACAGCATATACTCGCGCAGGGGGAGCCCTCGGCTAATGTGGGGGCCCTTGCTTGGGCTGTTGAGGCTTAGGCACTGCCCTTGCTGCTGTCTGGTTCTGCATTGGTCGGTTTATCCGAGGCGGGACACCCTGATCTTGCATCCGCTGGAAGCAAGTTTAGGTGTTGTGGTTCGTCTTTCCGCAGTAACCGCAGCCTTCGCCAGGGGGCAAAGGCGGTGCTCGTGCGACCAATGGTCTGGGTCTTCCCGCTGGAACAGGCGGGGCAGGAGGAGGCTGCCTTGGTCGGAACGGGGCATCCTGAGTCAGCTGGCGGGAGCGGACGGTGCGCTCAAAATCCTTTTTCACACGCATTGCCTTATCCACCAATTCCGGGAAATCCCCAAAATCCCAAGTGCATAGCCAAGATTGTATCCCAGGCTTCAGTCCTTCCTTAATTTCAGAGAATCGTAACCGTCAGTCCCCGGCAACGGCGCCAAAAACTTGTTCACTCCCCAAGTGCGGGGTTGTGATGTAGTAATAAACTCGGTAAGACCGAGGTCGAATCCACAGGGACTGAAACCTGTACGTTATCTGAAAATAATCAGATCTAGAACTAGGCTAAGATGAAATCTAAACCAATTGTGATTTGAGGAATAATGGTGAAATATTAATCTAAACTTAAAGAATTCGAAGGAAGGAAACTAGGGATTCAGAGGATCCACTTGTAGAGATCAGGGAGATCTTATGCTTGCTTCATGGATATTATACTGAACTTACTTGATATAGTTTTTAAGAGATGAAAGATATAAGAATTAGGTATGATTCCATCACAAATCCATGCCTAAAAGATAAGGTAAACAACAGAACTTAGACCAATCCATACCCAACTAAAAGATGTATGAGTGTTAGGAAGGATTCCATCATCCAACCATGTCTATGAGACGATGGCGAACAACAGGGTTTCCGAACATCAAAATAAAAGGAAAGGAATTATTCAAGCCATCACAGATCTACTGTAATTTAAATCACAACAAACCATTAATGACTAAAAGAATTTCTTAAATCAAAACAGAGTCAATCAGTTCAGTTTAAATCAAACCTGTAGAAGCTCCCATCACGCCACAAGCTTCACCTCTTAGCCCTAGCTAAGAGATTTAGCCTAACATAATCATAGGAAAAAGAAGAAAAATAAAGAAAAAATACATAAAAATTTCAAACACTTCTCTCTCCGCCTCTCTCTCTCTATCTGACGTCCCCTATTCAAGCACACCCTCTTCTCCACATTTGGAACTCTTTTTATAGCTTTTGGAGTAGTGGAAATCGAATTTGGGAAGCTATCGCACGCGCAGCGAAAGCCTTTTCGCAACCAAGTTCGAGGCTTCATAACTCCCGCATTCCTTGCATTATTTCTGTAAAATCAGCGTCTCTTGGAAGTATTTTGGCTGGTCTACACGATGGACGGTTCAGATCTGCCATATGATCAAAGATGGTGGGCCACAACTGCCTGGAAGATCAGATTTCGCGGACGTGCGTAGCCTTTCGCACGTCCGGCGCTGACGTGATCGGTGGGCCCCACAGAGGTGTTTTCAAGGAAATCCACCCCGTCCATTAGATTGCCCTCGAAATTTTGGTAAGAAACGGATGGTTTTTCATGTCCATTGACTCAGAATCAAAAAAGAAATCATTCAAACATCAATTTGAACGTTGCAGGGCAGTCTACTTATGGCCTCTGTATCACGCACGTGTGATTGCATGGGTCCAAAAGTTCAGCATGGGTTTGAAGATTTCATGGTCCTCTACAAGATGGACGGCTTGGATCATCCAACAGCGTCCGTCCGTTATACAGCGTCAATACGGCAATTGCCGTTTTAGGAAGAAGGTGCGGGTCAGCAGGCGCTGACCCGCCTTACGTGGTTCGGTGCGCAGCGCACGTGTATACCTCATGTACACACGCTGTATATACGGGGCCCACTGTAATGTATATGCAAGATCCGATCCATCCATTTGTTTCCTCATCTTATTTAAACCGCCGAGACCAAAGTTGAGACAGTTCCAGATATCAGGTGGGCCCACAATCAACGGTTTATGGGCTGATCTGTCAGTTGGGGTACTTCCATAGTGATCCGAGGGCTGAAATTTGATATGTACGGTTAATTTATGGCCCTCAGGCCATGTATGAAGTTTTGAGCCAATCAGATGGTGAGAACTATGTGATCTTGCATTTTTCACCAATTTCGGGCCTTTTTAACGTGAATAGCTTGATTTCCTCGGATCCCTGGTATGTAATTCCATCGATCTTGGTCCCCTGGAGTCCGTCCCTTGCCTTGGGTGTCATCAGAGCGTTAAATCCATGGTTTAAGCACCCTTTTTCAGTTCATGCTTGTAAATACACTCTGCATCACAAACACGATTAAATCAGGCTATTAAACGGTATCATGCTTGTAAATCTATGCAATAACTAGGCCTGATATGCAATATTTGACCCTCAACAACTGAACAACCAGACTCTATGACCGAACTGAGCCGAGTATGAGCTAGGGTTGGCTGCTGACCAAGTCGAGCCGGTTCAACTCATGTACAAGAACTTTGTTTTGAAGCCAGCCTAGGTCTAGGTGTACCCAGTTGGCACACTTCTTTGTACACTTTTCCACCAGTTCTCGGCCTCTCCCTCAAGCAGGTATGTGGCCCAGCTGACCTTTTGAGCGTCGGAGCACTCCAACGGTCCCATCATCTTGGCAATCCTTGCTAGCCAATGTTCGGCCTGAACCGGGTCAGGCGCTCCCCCGAAAGTCAGTGGACGGAGCCTTAAGAAACGCTCGAATATGTCGGCGCCTCGTACCTCCGTATCACGTGACGCTCCCCCACGACTTTGCAGGGTTTTCATCATTAAAGTGTGCGAGTCCTGTTGCTGTTGCATAAAGGCAGCCTACTGCTGCTGCATAGTTGCCGCCATATGTGCGAAAGCGGCAGCTCCCATCGGTGAATCTGCGTATATGTTGGCTGAGGGCTCGACTGATGGTGGTCGTCGCCCGAAGTGTGGTGAGGGCAGCCCTGATGCAAAGATCTGAGGAGAGGGAGAGTCTCCTACACCTTCCGACCCTGTGTCCCCATCCGCCACTCCAGGTGGAAGGCCTGGTGTATAAACGGGGCTGCGCTCCCTTACACGCTCGGTCGATGGAATGGGGTGGACGTCGACCGTGTGGGCCCGACGTGACCGCGTCATAGGTGGCATGGCCTCCTGTGAGATCAGATTTCGTGGCTCAGGAATAGGAGGGTGAAGAACAATTCCTAACTAGTGCGAAACATCATAAGGGGGAGAATTTAGTAGTTGCATGGCGAAGGAGTTCCTCATTCAGTCAACACTTTTTGGTTTGGATTTTCTAAGGGAGCTAAGGTTTTTGTTTCTAAGTTCAGATGACTAACTTATTGTTTCTCAAGAAGTTCTAAGTTGTTCATGAGGGGCCTAAGTGTTCTGTTTCTATGTTTATTCATCCTAGATATTTTTTTAAGGGAGATTTTTTTTTTGCCTAAGTTAATTCTTTAAGGTTTGTAAGCTGGTCCCACAGCCAGGCCATCTCATACTCCGCTCTGATACCAACTTGTAACGCCCCAATTTTCGAGACCCGAGTATATCACTCATCTCTTGAAAATGTAGGTGTTAACAGATAAGCATAAGGCTAATCAAACCCAAATCAAAGTACGATTAACGGAATCAAGCATAGTATGGATAAAACCCAACAGTAATAATATCCTAGGCCACTCAGCTAGGGCCCATATACAAAAACCTCAATTCTCAAAATGAACTGAAATGTTAATAAACAAATAGGCTACTGATTCAATCCAAAATAAGCAGTTGTCTCCTAGTACGACTCCTCATTGTAAGCCTCCTTCGTCGCCTCCGGCTCCTCCGTAACTCCCTCTGTCCCTATGTCCTCTGTACGGTTGAATATTGATGAATGAATGGCTAACTCAGTGTGATCTCCCGCTAAGATTATACATCGCAGCCCTAAACAAGGAATAACATAAAAGCATACAGATAATTCAAAACACAGTAGATGCAGTCTTTTTAAATGTATGAATGTATAAATGCAATCGTCGGCCCGAGTAAAACATCCAGACGGCCTATGTCCCGGAAAACATCCGGACGGACATTGGGGTCGTCACCCAGGGATAAGACTAGTCATCAGCGCAACATTCAGCGTAATCGCAGAGCATGATAATCTAAGTCAATATCATCATCGAATGACTGGTCATAAGCACAACATTCAGCGTAATCGCAGGGCAGAGTGATCCAAGTCATAGAAATATGCCATGTATGTATGACTTGTCAGCCCATTATTAGTCCATTTGCAAATAGCCAATTTAAATAAGCTCACGGTCACTACGGGGAGCACATGGCCAAGCGTAGGCCGACGGCTCGAGCATAGTATCCTATTACCACCATCCCCGGCCCATGAGACTATCGTCTTAAGGTGTGTGTAGCAGCTACTAACATATGGTCAATCAATTCAACATAAGGGGGGATATCACCAATGCCGACTAGGGGTGAATTGTTGAAATTATCAAAAGTGGCGATTTAAACATGTCGGCATGAATGATTCAAAACAACAAGTAAACAACGGCATTTGGAAGGGTTATGAAGTCCATCCCAAGTCAGTTAGGCGAAACCACGCATGGATGGTAAACCCCATGGTCAAGCACCACAATCAAAACCTCCATGTTAGGGGCTTACTCATGTCACAACCAATCTAGTTACACCCCAAGCATGGACTCTCCTTTACTAGGACTTCCCATGGAGAGATTTTAGCAGTATGTATGTCATAGCAACATATCTTGCAATATGAAAGGGAAATAAGGAATGACACATGTATTCCTATCAATATACAACAACTGAATTTTCATGACATAAAGAACTAGTTTATTCACTTAAGCAGTTCAGAGAAAATCAAGAATCTAAACAATAGTAAGCATGAGAATTATCATGTTTAAACAGATAAATCAAGTGAATACAATTTATTTCTACACACAATTTATCATTAGTCTAGCTAGCCATTTACTCTAATAAAGTTACTATTTCTAGTCTAGTTAAGGGTGGAAAGCTTAAGGGGAAAGAATCATCACCAGATACGTTGTAGGGTGTCCTTTGGTGTGAGCCCTCTCGAGAAGCTAGCGTCTCTGCGTTACTTGAATAGATTCCTAGAGAAATCCCTGGCATTAGCTGATAAGTTCTAAGATTCTAGGACGCCATGGTTGGTTGAAAGGCCCAAATCGTGATGGTCTAGTCCTCATTTGAGAGGAGCCTAGGCCCGTCAATACTTATTCTAACGAGTGGAAACAATATACTGTTATTTAGTTGGTGGGGTCCATTGCACGGACTGTGCAGACAAGCATTTATATCATGGTGGGGCCCACATACATGGCCTGCCGTCATATGAGTGAGCTAGCACACTACTTCTATTTCATGTACATCACACAGTGTATCCCATTATACGTCATGTATATGATATTTGCAACCTATGGTACGTATGTACATATATATGTATATTATACATGTATCACACGAGCTCTGGGTGGACGGTGTGGATGTGTGTCCAGGCGCACTGCATCCCGACCTTAGACGGTCTATATTCAGTGTGTACAAATGTGGGTTCCACACGTGCAGGACTCACCATGCATGAATATATGAGGCAGCCAACCTAGGCACCCGTGCACCTTCATACTTGTGACATGGGTGTCAAATCCGAACGGTCCATAAGATGTGGAATCCCAGAAACCTTAGGGGGCAAATTTTCATCCTGATCTAAGATTTCGGTGGGCCCTAGCAAAGATAAATGCAATTTCAAGGGAAGAAACTGTTTGCATTAATCATGGCCCACCCAAGTTTTGGTTCAAGGTAAAAATGGGAACCAAGGGGTTTTATGAGGTTCTGCTCCAAGTGGACCATCCAGATTTTCCAGATTCATCAGCCATGGGGAGATCTCAAAATTTTGCAATCAGTTTACGTGAACTGATTGGCAGAGGAGCGTTCGGCGTCCTCTGTTTCAACATTCTAGTGCTGACATGCACCATGTATTTCCTTCACAGGTGGGTCCCATGTGATTGGTGGACCCCACGTCCCATAGTGTACCAGGTGCAAGGTGGGTCTCACCCAGCTGGCCACACAGGTGGACGGTGTGGATACGCATCAAAGTGGACCACGTCCTGACTTTGGACGGCCCCTGTTCAATACTCGTATAGGGTGGATTTTCAGCCACATGGGGTCCCACGTAGGGCCATCACGTGATACATGATACACGTGCGTATCAACGTTGGTCCTACATGGGGCCCACCACGTACATGCATCTATTAAAGTAACCATTACACGCCGAGTCCAGGGACTCTACTGTTAATTTGGGACGGCCCAAACGTATGGCCCACCTGGAGCTTGATGCCGCCCACCAGCAAGGATGTTGGACCGTGGTGGCTTGATGCGGCCCATAATCTTTATATGGTGTGGTCCACCTGGTCTGAAGGAAGACCAGATCAATGAGCAACACCTGGCCGGAATGCAAGGTGCAGCCCGTTAACGTTGGGTGAGGCCCACCTGCAATTTTCGCAGGGCCCAGGTCAGCAGACAGCCCATCAGCGCTCCACCAGAAACAGGGTCTTCTCCTGCATGCCGTGGAAGTTGTATTCAAAAAACTGCATGACAGTTGGGGCCTACTGATGTATGTGATGTAGTCCACCGAGATCTGTATCCCAGGTGGGACCCGTAGCTTGGTGAGGTCCAGCAGCAGCATGCAGTTATAGAGAGTGGGGCCTACGTGGAGCACCATGCAGCGTCTCCAGCAAGGCCACCGACACATGTTCCCAGTTGCATCAAGCCTGTTTGCGGCCGGGTTCCGAGGCATCTTTGGTCTAGTTTGGACCGATCCCAACCACCATGTCCAGGCCCGACGTTGGTCAAATCTGGCTCCTATCTCAGCCATCGATTTTACACCAAACCCAGGCCATAGACTGGCTCGATTTCAACTCCACATTACCTCTGTCATTGGTCTGGCATTAGCTTGAAAACAGGGCCATTTGTTTGGCCGGTTCCAGTCAGCTATACATCTAGCGACCCGCCAAAACTTCGGTGCCGAACTTGGTCATTAAAGGGAGGCGGAGATTGGCTTAGCTTTGGCCCCAAACAGGGTTCCTCATCAGCTGATATCTCGGTCCATATCACAACCATTGTCTGGCTTGGACTCGGACTGAAACAGGGTTGAAATACTCAGCTCAAAGCATCACTGTATCGGCCTTATTTGGCCTGGGTTGAAGCTTAGATTCAGGGCCATTGGTTGGCTTAGATCCTGCTTAAAATAGGGTCCTAATGCATGGCCCGATCCGTCCCAAAACAGGGACCAAATTTTCAGTTTCCTCGGACTGATTCTCAGCCATTGATTGGCTTGATTCCACCTCATGTGTGGACCCCGCTCGAGAGCTATTCCCAGCGCCATTAATGGCCTGTTTTAAGGCACGCCTCCTGCTCAACACTGTGCTTTAGTTGGGTTGGTTTCAGCCGGAACAGGGCCATGGATTGGCTCAGTTCTAGTCCGAACAGGGACCCAACGACAGACTCAACAGTCCGTTCTATTGTCATTGATTGGCTTGCCCTCTGAGCTAGTTTCGAAACTCTACAGAGAGCTCAAAACAGACTCGTCATGAGGCCTGAAGCGTGGTCTCAAACGGCCATTACCTAGTCTTGACTACAGCCCCCCAACATCTCTATTACTGGGCGTTTTCCAGCCATCACTTGGCACGGCTTCGGCCCAGATGGTGTTTTTCCTAGCCTAGCTAGAACTCAAGGGAGAGGGAAGGAGAATGGTTACCTTGGATGGGTGGATATCGGTTCCTCCACACTCAAGCTACGACTAGTCACCTTGTTTCTCTCTTTTACACTCTCTTCCTTCTTGATACGAATTTCCTAGGGCTACAGGACCCATCTTATAGAGGGAGTGAGAGAGAGGGAACGGTTGGGATCGTTTCCCCAATGGATGGCTAAGATTCATCCTTCCCAAAGAGGAAGGGCGGTTCTCTTTCTCCACAGGCTCAGGTCAGGTGGTTTTTGGCACGGATTGGACAGTGACATTCAATCTCCTTCGTCCGTTTACAAGTGATCAAACGACTATACCGTTTTGATGGTGTGGGTCCCATGAAGGATTTGAACGGTTTAGAATGCTCGAAAAGCGATCGTGGTGGCCCACTTATAGGTTTAAAGCGAGTCGGTTTGAAACAGAGAGAGAAAGGGCGGGAAGATATTTGTGAAATGCTCGGTCAGAGCTAGTTTAACCGAGCATTGGGTTTAGTACACCTCGTGCCCAAGCACTCTTTGTGTACATGCATTGTGTAGGGGCCCACTAAAATGTGATTACCATGATCTACTCCGTTCATTTGCATTGGGGGACAGTACCCAGGGATCCTGGTTCACTTTGGGTTGATAGTGAGTCCTGGGTAGCCCAATACATACATCCTTGGGCCATCATTGGCCCATAGGTCATGATCCACCGATCAGGTGGGCCTGACAAACTTTTTCAACAGCTAGTATAGGGTATTAGTTACGATGAAAACATGATTTCCTATTAACTAATTCTAACGTGGTGGTGACAAGTGTGTTGCAGCAATATAAGGGCTTTAATTTAGAGTGCTTGGTTTGCCGTACCTTCTTGACTATCACAGGGCGTGTTCTGGCTCTTAGAGACCCTGATGGATGGCTTTGATGTTGCCTAGAATCCCCATCCTGTGTATGTCGAGACAAATTCGATTAACTCAATCTACTTTAGGTTAATGTGAGTTTAAAAAGTAACACCCGTGTATTGAAGATCGATGAAGACGTTTAGGGAGGGCCTCCTAGTTAGAAGACGGAATTTTTATTCAAGAGAGTGGGCCCGATAGTCAAGTAAAGCCCATCATGGGATTTCATGATCGTAGCCCACTAGTCGGATTAAGTTCATATTTAGGTTTTACTTATTTATGTTATTTAGAACATCATGAACGTTTTATATTTCTTTGATTAATGTTTATTTTGGTTTACTTCATTGGCAAGTAATAGGTTACGCACAAGGCACGAGTTTTAGGGTATAGGGTTTTCTTATAAATAGGCACCCCTTGTAGTTCTTTTGATTTATTGAAGTTGAATAAAAAATTTTCGTGTATTTTTTCTGCTCTCTGAGTTTCTGAGTTGTGGAAAAAATTCAAATGGGTGCGAAACCCTCCCTTTTCGAAGGGCTAAGTACCGTGGTGCAAAGCCACGTCTATCCCAATCCACCCATCTTTTATCATCCATATTTCTCTCATTCTATGATCATCCTCGTATCAAATTCGTTTGTTTTGCAGCCGTTCATCTTCCTACAACCAGTTTCTAGAATCTGGCCTTGTATGAGTGCCGAAACTTCGACGGAGCACTGTGCCCTAACCGCACGTCAGAACGCCACGTGATTTGGAGGGTTTGTAGTCTCCCCTAGCCAACCAGAGCCTAGAAGGCCATTTTGGGATTCGAGCCCCCTAGATTGCATTATCCTTAACTTATTTGCCTATTTTTTCACCCTAGGGTTCCTTGAATTGAAATTGAAAAATCCCTTGGATTAGGGACTGATTGCTGTATATGTGTGGCTCAATTCTAGTTCCCTTTGAGCATCGTTTGGTCCATAATTTTATTAATCCAGTCCTAACCTGTGTAGGCCTAGACCCATGCAGATTCCCCTTTACTCGAATGTTTGTGCTTTTATGTGGGATGTGGAATTATTATGTGATTGTTCTAAATTAGTATGATCTAAGCTTGAAATCTTGCATATCATATTTGTATTTCATAAATTAGATCAATGGTTTGCATAACTTCTATGTGAGTATGCATTTTGTTTCTAATTATATATGTAGCCTTATATAAATGGGTATAATGTGGGATTGGGGTTAAGGAATGACCGTGAGAGACTTTAAAGGAGTTTTCTAGGATTTTGCAAAGGAATTTTGTCTCGGGAGATGAAGGGCTTTGAGATCTATAAGTTGCCTGTCTCTTGTAATTCTTTGTTAATAGTGGATTGTTCTATCACTTAGTGCCATGGTTTTTTGCTACAAGGGCTTTTCTACGTAAATGGATGCGTTTCTATATGATTGCTAGTTCTTTTTATTTTTCTATCATATGTTTGAATCCTTCGAAGGCTTCTTCTGTGCATAACATGTGGCAGTTGAGCATAACACACATAGATATGTTAACTGTACTTATTAGCTTAGATCTCTCACGCATACCATGCTAGCGTGTATGCAACAATTCGCCTCTGATTCATCCTTAAATTTGAAAACCGAGATGGAATGGGACCTCTTGGTACAATGGAAGAAGGATACAATGGACACAATTGCACGAGAGATGGGCCTTTCATCAGATGGGGTGAAACAAAAACCAGGCTTGTCCACTAATCATAATATAATAACATATCCTCTTTTTCTAACATTCCAATGTCCTCATACAGGAGAGGCTCACATGATGGGTGGACAGGTCCATATCTTGATCCAGGACATGATGACAGCAAGGCCCATCCACAACATGTTTGATAGTGGGCAGCACCAGATAATTGGTCTGGATCTCAAGAACATGCGCAACATTCAATAAATGAAAAGAAATCCCAACAAATAGCAAATGCATTAAATGATTAAACCGTCTAAATTACAGGCTCATCAAGGATAGGCTATGTTATCCAAATCACACAAACTGAAAAATAAAAATTATCTTAAATTGTGATTAGCAGATACGTATTTGTTGAATTCAAGCTGATAATTTTCATTGAAGTATGGATTTCATACTAACTTAAATACATGAAGCTAAGGCTCAATAACCATGAAAATATAACAAAGGCGATAAAAAGGGGAAAAAGGCCATCTTTCTTCCTTTTCTTTACATGGCTCCAAATGTCATTTTGGAACTCTGGCCTTCGAGTCTAACCACAATTTCTTGTAAGAAATTTAACAAAAAAGAACAGGTTAGATTAGCCCATACCTTAAAAAACAATGCATTCTTCCATTTACACATTTGGTGACTAAATGGAGTTGAAATGGACGGATCTTCCAATCGATTCAATAGTCACCCAGAGCATTATCATTTGGATGGTACGGGCACTGCTAAATTTGATTGTAAATAGATAGTAATTACGAAATGAGATCACTCTGATACAATCTGTTAGATTTATAGGTTGAAGTGCAACGGAACGAAATGTGTCTTTCAAAAATCCAATTCAATACACTGAGCTAAGGGTCCTGTTGCGATAATCTTAGATTTCACTTTTAACCTAAAACACGTTCCTAGGATGGGACGATAGATTTTCTTGTGATGTAGGTGAAGTATATGTGTGTGCTTTGTCAATAGTTTAATCCTTGGTTATCTTACTTTTTAAACTTTTTAAGAACCTTCATGTACACTCACTCCCCATCCCTTGAAAAAATATAATGTCAAACATTATCAAAGAGAACGTAAGTTTGTCATAAAAATATAGTCGAGATTTTTAAGGTACTATGTACAATATGCAAAAGGGATGTGAGCTCAGGATATGATATTATTGACTCGGAGTCATTATTAGCCAGTGAAGCTCATAATCTATGATTGGCTGTCGTAGAATTACTATGGTTGAGGAATCATAAGACTTCCTAACCTGAGTAACTCCTACGGTTGATTTAGGACCAATGATTCTGTGTAAGGGCTTCAATGACGAAGAAGGGATTAGGCACCTTTCTTTATTGGAACACTTGTGTAGTGTTTACTTTATGGGATTTTGAAATTTTTTATTTTTTGGAGTTTACTAAACTCTAGAGTATTACTCTAACCAAGGTTCGGATTGTAAAGACGAAGTGCTCAACAATAGCCCATGTCACACCCTGAACTCGGAAATAAGGTTCACAAAATTCTCGGCCGCTGAATCCGGTACCGATAGCATCTGTAGTACTCCATTCTCAGCTCTCAGCTCCCAGCTCTCATGCGTTAGGTTTCGATCTTGGGATCCTATAAGGAAGATTTTCAGAGTGAATTTTTTTTTTAAATTTTTGTAAAGGAGCATAATTATAAGTGTACTCAAGTCACCAAAACATCATCACTATATATCCACTAATATAATATTTGAATACAAAGCTAAAAAGGAAATGCATCATATTAGGGCTGAAAGTCGGGCAAGTTGGGTTGGATTGGTGCTCAACCCTAGCCCAACTCAAGGTTCCTATACCCCAACCCAACCCAACCCAACTTCACTTCAGGTTGAGAATTCTGCATCTACTCGGTTTATCCATTTTCTCATCATTTTAGGCATTATTCAAGAAAAATGAAGTAGATCTAATTATTAGGTGTACCATGCCATAAGAAACAGTGGTTATTGACAGTTAATGGACCGCGAAAGTTTTGGATCATGCATGTATTTATTTTTTCCCCTTCATCCGGGCTTACGTGACCTTATCTACGGATTGGATAGCAAATAAATACTACTGAACCATTAAGGTGCGCCCTCAAAAGTTTTTAAGGGTAGAGTGTTCATTCACCACTGTTTCCTGGTGAACCACACAAAGTTTACTCAGTACGAAATCCGCTTCCTTTTCTTTTTTTTTCACTCATGCCTTGAGTTGACCTCTCAAAATGGCTGGATAAATTATATACATCACGGGGCCCCACAGACGCCTAACAGGACCGTCCGTCTCTAGCTAGGTCAAGGGGTAGTACCAAATCCGCGTCCGTTACCGTGGATCAGAACGTCAGGACGTCCGACTCATGGGGCCCACCGTGAAAATTCCATGGACGGCAGCCTTCGTTTGTAAATACGAACCATAACCATAGATGGAGGGGATAGGATTATTTTAGAAATTTAGACCTTTTATACAGACTATTCGCAATGATTATTACCTAATTAACGGTTCTGATCATCCATACACGTATCTTAACTAGTGAAACACGAATTATCTTCAGTAGTCCGCGGACTACATTACCGTGCCTGAATATTATAAATTTGATCACAGCAACGCCTGCATCATCGCTTTCGCTTTCTTCATCTTTTTAAATCCTCAGCTGCAGAAATTTCAGCAGATTCTCTGCAATCTTTCCGCTTTTACTTTCTCTAAACGATTATCTTCCTCTCCCGAAGAACCCCTTTTCTTCTCTTTGGAAATCTCCTCTTCTTCTTCTAGAACAGGGCTCCCCTGTTTTGCATCCTTCCCTTCCTTTTCTACTGCAAGAAAAGCCTGTTTTATACTCTGAGATCGGATTCTGCAATGGCAAGCCAATCTGAGAAGACCCAAGGATCGATTCATGACTTCACTGTCAAGGTTAGCGAGCTCGATTCGATCTTACTGTCTTTCTATTTCACAGTTTATATGTTTCTTTTTGTCTTTTGGGCCTTTTCATTTCTGGGTTTTGTTTGGTTGGATTGGGTTGTTTGCTGTTGTAATTTTACTTCTAGTATGGGATTTTCTCTTGAGAAATGATACACCGCTATGTTAGTATTGTAAATTATAGTGATCACAGTCGTATTGGGGAACTTGATCAGTCCAAGCCATTGATCAGAGCCGTTCATTAGGTCCAGAACACACTTCATGGGGTACCATGTAAGTGTCGCAACAATCACATGATTCTAACGGTCTGATCATTAGCCTGCAAAATGGACTGTGGAGGTTCATTTGTGGAAAAGTAGTTGTGATAAATGATTTGACCAATCCATTTTCTGGGGCCCATCCTGGAATTCTTTTGATCCTAAAGAATAATTTTGGTGAGAAAATCCTAACCATCCTGCCTGCGCGCTTGTATAAGGCAGCACACTAGCTTTGGCAGTGGGGCACATGCATGTTTGATCCAATTCGTCCATCAGGTGGGTCCCATCATTTAGATGCTCTGGCCCAAAAACGGTCCGGTCCACTCATCAAGTGGGCCAATGTTTACAAAAAAAATGCACATATTAGAGGAATTTCGACAGTTTTTCCTAACCTGTCGACTTACCTGTTATTTTGGTCCACGGAACCTAGATGATGGGACCCACCTGGTGGATGCCTTGGATCTCGCATCCACGATATACATGCCCGGTGGTTTTCGAGAGTTTATTGAGAATCAGAGCTTGTAACTTCAATATCTATTCTTGATTAGGAAATTGTTGTTTTTGAGAGTATATTGAGAATCAGAGATACATGTCATATTAATATCAGGCAATACATAATTATATTTTAAAGATGTTTTGATGTCATTTCTGCTTTGCCTTCACAGATTTTATGCTGTGTTTTATTCTGAAGTGAATTGCATTTTCAACTGTCAGTTTAATCAGTAGGAAATGCACAAATTGGTGTTTTTACATAGCACTCGTAACCATGGATTTAAGACTCGGAGGAGTCGACTGGGACTCAGTTGGAACCAATCTGATTTGAGGCCAAGAGTCACTCCTGTGTAGGCAAAGTCGGGCTGATTCTGCCCCAACTCGGGTGAGTTGTGACTCTACTCAAGGCCAAACAACTTGGGTCGAGTTGTCGAGTCTTTTAGCCATGCATGTAACACAGTCCAATTCAAAAGTAACGAAATTGCATTTTGAGCCCAGACCAATATGAATTCTATGGAAGGAAATAACAAATTGGTTATCCTTATCTTATTAGACTAATAATTGCTATTCGATTTGATGGTGCATCCAAACACACCCTTAGGTTGTTTGGATCAACAAGTGAATTGAGTTCAAACATCTTGTTTATAGGAAATTACAAAACTAGATGTTTGAAAACTCAATACTTGATTCGACTCGACATCCAGCTTGGCATGCTGATAGGAGCGTGATTTTTCTTGTTTGAGGTTGGGAGTTTGAATCCCACTACCGGCACAATTGTTTAATATAGAAATGAACTTGGTGAGTGACACGATTCAAGTCATGCCCAGTTGTGTCGAGTTGACCGAGTTGGTGATCTGACTCGATGAGTCAGCCAGCCCAAGTCTGAACTGAGTTGAGCTCACCAGTGAGTTTCATGGTGACTCATCTCGATTTCTCTCCCAGTTTAGTTGACTCAGCCAAGTTTTGGGTCGAGTCACCGAGTTTTCAAACTATGCCCCGAACTGCATTTGCATTTGTTTGGATTCCAACTTGTAACTATTATAATTTTGATTTGGAACCCAGAAACTTAACATGAATGTTTAGGTAATTATGAATTGGTTATTGTAACTTCAGTAAACTAATAATTGCAGACTGATATGATCTTGCATCCAAACACACTCCTAGTTTTGAAATGGTTGTCTTTGTGTACTTTTATCATTGACGGTTTTGTTTTTCTTCCACAGGATGCGAGGGGAAACGATGTGGATCTTAGCACCTACAAGGGAAAGGTCCTCTTGATTGTGAATGTTGCATCTCAATGGTATGCAATATCAGTCCGGTTTTATTTATTTATTTATTTTATTATTATTATTATTATTATTATTATTATTATTTAAATCATGGTTTTCGATCTTGATATTTGTTAACTTCATTTGAAAAATCTATTTATTTTATAGATCTGTTTCTTTGGCTGTTCAAGTATGGTTTTTAGACTCGAAGGCTCGGAGAGTTGACTCATGACTTGCCTGAATCAGAGAGAGGGGGAGCTCATGGTACCAAACCGAATTGGGTAGTGCTGATTCTGAGTCATACCCAACTTAGAAAAGTCTTAAAACCATGGTTTGAAGGATTTTCGTGCCATTTTTTCTCACTTAATCAACCGCTTGAATGCAAGCTTCAATTCCAATTTAGAATTCTATCTTGATTCATTACAATATTGGAATACATCTCATTTTTATATGCCAATTCATTCTCTCTTGATTCATTACAATATTGGAATACATCTCATTTTTATATGCCAATTCATTGTTGCAGTGGGCTGACCAACTCAAATTACACAGAGCTTAATCAACTATATGAGAAGTACAAAAATCAAGGTTTTGATCTATGCCTTTTCTTATCTAAACTGATTTAAAAGTTTTATTTTTTATTTTATTTTTTGGGTGCTGTACGTAAGTACTAACTTCCTTGCACCCCGTCACAGATTTTGAAATATTGGCATTCCCATGCAATCAGTTTGGTTCGGAGGAGCCAGGAGACAACGAGCAGATCTTGGATTTTGTTTGCACCCGCTTCAAATCCGAATTCCCCATATTCGACAAGGTACTTGAACTAAAGATCACACTGCACAGATGATACTAACTTGCTAATGGGTGGACATCTAATGGACAGTCGAAATGGAAAATAGTCAACTGTCCAAGTGCCATTATTGATCAGGGGTCAGGATCATATAATTAATTTAATTTTGGGCCCCCCACTTTTTGGATTGGTTTGGATTTTTTGTACATGTATGCCAGATGATGGGTCCCATTATTTGAGACTGCATCAAATAACTCATTATTGAAACCCGATGTGCATTTCCATTGCTATTAATTGTAGATCTCCAATGGTAGTAGCTAGAGCACACGGAGCATGGAATTGAGCACAGATCTTATTTCCCATGCCAAAAGCAAAACATATAATGTTTCATCGCTCATGTACTCGTGCTCCTTACTTTTTGGGTAGAAGGTCTTGGATCTTGCATAGCCACGCATAGATGTACACACAAGCTAAGATTGAGAAAACACAAATCAAGATTTGGGACACACATAGGGTGTGTTTGGATGCTCAGTTGAGCTGAAATGGAATAGTTCCAGTAAATGTAGAGGTTGTGATGAAAATTGAGATGGCAACACTCCCAATTCATATTGATGATTAGCCCTTAATTGCAGCTCCATCCATTCCACGTTCAACTTGAAACGATCAGAATTGCTATTTGGGGTAGCCTGTGATCATGCATAGAATGGGGCAAACCACACTCTTGTCATATCCATTTTATGCAATTGAAGTATAGCAATTCATCTCAATTGAACATCCAAACAAAGCCATAGATGCAAACACGAATAGAGATTCTAAACCTACATCAATAGTGGGATCCTATATCTTACTTCATGCACAACTATTGGAGAATGATCACCTACAGGCAACCACATCACATTCATATGCACCATAGGGGAACTGATCACCTACAGGCAACAACATCGCAAGTCGTGGTGTCATCCAATCTTTGCTGCTTATATGCCACTTGCGTAGGACATTTGTACCATGAAAATGGTTGGCTCCACCATGACGATCGTCATTCTAAAAAAAAATCAGTCCGATTCACTAACCAAACATAACGGTCAGACCGTCAGTTGTCCACTGATTCTAACAGTATACCGATTTTTGTGCTAAATGATTTTCATAGTGAGACCTATGATTTTGATGGTATAGATGTCCTGGGCAAGTGGTATTTTGGTAGCAAGGTATTCAATAGCAGTGATGGTGGCCGTAATGGTGACCATTACGATACGGGCCATAATGGCTGCTACAGTATCCGTAGTGGCCATTACAGTGTTAAAAAAAGAAGTGTCAGCACCATAATGGATCATTACGAGCCGCAACTCCATAGTGGCCATCACAACGTTTAAAAGAAAAGGAAAAAAAAAAAAAGAAAGGAAGAAGAAGAAATAATTATGATGGGCCCCCACTGTGGATGGCTCATGGACTTGCTCCTAGTGTCTTGCCATGTTTCAGTGATCTCAACTAATGTATGCATTACTGCAATGAATATAATGCATGCATCATGCAACATGATGTTTGGGGATTCACTCCTATTTGTATACATATGGTATATCTGTTACTATCTAAAATTCATTGATGATTATTCGAGATATAGATGGATTGGACAATGCTACGTATGTTCTTTCTGCTTGAGATTGTAAATGCCATTACTGTGTGGAGTGCTGATTTTTGGGATATCATAGTGTCATCATAGCTCATGATAGAAGCTCATATTTTAGAACTGCATCATCGTCATTGGTGCTTTTGTGATTTTGTGTTAAGGTTGATGTAAACGGGGACAATGCAACTCCTGTGTACAAGTTCTTAAAGTCGAGCAAAGGCGGTATCTTCGGAGACAGCATCAAGTGGAATTTCACCAAGTTCCTAGTGGACAAGGACGGACATGTGGTGGACCGCTACGCTCCCACAACTTCCCCTCTCAGCATTGAGGTAAATTAAGAAAAGGAAAAAAAGAAAAATAAATAAATAAAAGAAGAAGACACTAATGTTATTTACTTGTGAATCCCTTGCACCATTTTCTAATGGAGAGTCATCTAACAGTCCCGGCCGTCAAACTTGTGGAATCCCTTGTTGTTGGGACTCAGCTTGGATGGTCTTAACCATTTGATCTTGCTTGAATTTGAACCACAGCCAACACTATCAGCTGTATTTACTGGCCAAGGATTGTAGGGTTAAGATCATTCAATTGATGTATCCCCCATGATCCATTCACAATGGGACAACCCACATTTTTACGTTTGAAGTTCATGTACTTGTTTTCCACATGTACAGCAGATGAGTCACAACCATAGACATGGTGCTTTGGCAGATGAGAAAGTGTTCTTAGAGAAAGATAAGTTTTAGTGCTCCTGGTTGTCTTGGGTCTTCTTCTTCTTCTTCTTCTTCTTCTTCTTTTTTGGTTTTTCTGTTTTTTTGGCAACATAAGATGGGTGCTCACTTTTGAAATGCACCCTCTACAATAGAAGCACAGGCTCAAATCCATACGGTCATTTGGACATTTCAATTGATCAATCTGAACTAAGGTATTCTATAATGGTAACGTTGGCCATAACGGCCACCACCGTTACCTTTACAATATGGGGTGTAACGGCTATTATGGTCTCGTTTTATTTTTATTGAAGAAAACCCAAAAAATCTTTATTGGCCCCGTAATGGACCGTTACGGGGCCATTACAGCATAACGGACCGTTACGAGGGCTGTAACGGCCTTCACGAGTCATTTTTTCTATAACAGCCGTAACGACCCCATAATGTGTAATGATTTGCCCTGTTACCTTTATGTGGTGGCCTTTATGGCACACCACGATCTGAACTGTCCATTTAGTCCAGAACTCATTTCATGGGCTACCATGAAGAAATCACACTGATAGGATGATTCCATTTTTTGGGCAATGCAAGATGTAAGATGGGCTCAAGCCTAAGACCTCACTTTTGAAACACACCCTCTACCACAGTAGCATGAGCTTGAACTCATTTGTTCATTTGGACAGTCCAATCGGTCTAGAATTCATTTTATGGGCTACCATGCAGAAATCACACTGATAAACTGATCCTGTCCATCCTAAATCTGGCCATATTTTTTTTGATAGCCATTCTTTTTAAGCCTTTATGATGATAAGCAATCCATGATAAGCCCCAAGAAATACATGAATCAAATGGTTGATTGGACCCATGTTTTGTGTAAACAATCTTGAACATCAATATAAATGCTACTGATTAGATGGTTAAGATTGTCAGATCGATGAGATGTTTACATGGTAGCCCACAAATGTGTGTTGAACACTTGAACCCAGTGAACAGTGTAGATCAATGGATTGGATTGTCAAAGTGTCCCAATGCAACTGGGAGCACTATATGTTATAGTGCTATATGGGAGCACTATATGTGATAGTGCTCTGAGAGTAATAGGGCTTTTCTCTTTGTAGGTATGCTATGATTAAGTTAATGAAGCATGTGAATAGGCTGGCCCATCAGACTCACAGGCCAACACCAAAAGAGACGGCTTGGGTTTGTTTTATGCCTGCAGGCTGCATTAGGGCCTGTTTTCAAGCCAAAAAATAAATGGGTTGGATCTGTAATTTAAGTCATAGAACATGAGGCCCAACCTGAGCTTGAATATAGGCCTGTGGACCAGGCCAGGATGATGGTCTGGTGGGCCCGCTCTTAATTATGTGATGACCTTTTTAATCTATGTTCTGATGCATTTTATCGTTTTATTTTTCTTTTTCGTTTCAGAAGGACATAAAGAAGCTGTTGGGGGTTTCTTAGAAAAGTCATGTGAAGCAGTTACAATAGTAGATTGTTTCTCTTATGAAGGATGTGATGGATGTGATGACCCTCTTTTTCTTAAAATTAATGTTGAATGATACAATATGTAGTTTGAGATGTATGTTTGTTGTCTATGTTCCTCTGACGAGGGGTACATAAAACTCCTTTTTTTTTGTAATTAATGTTGAATGATACATATTTAGTTTTCTATTTGAGATGTATGTTTTAGCTATATGTATCTTATAAGGTTAATTAGTTTTATTTGAACACAGTCCAAACGATCGATCGATGACCCATTGGGTGCAGATCATACTGCATGAGCTACCCTGAAAAAACCATGCAGATGGGATGATTGATTCTAACTATCCAATTAATCTCCTGGGAAATGGATGGTAGAGATCATTTACATAAAGATAAGCCCAATCAACAATTCAAACCATCTATTTGTTGGGTCTCCCTCATGGATTGGGTGTTGTAAACATTTCCGGTCCCAAAGCTTTATCTGAATTACATAAATCAAATCACCAAGGGCCAGTTTGGATACCACCATATAAGTTACTTTTTAAAAAAAAAAACACTTACAGCAGTAGATAAGTGACTTATTTCAGATAAGTAAGTTTGGTTTATGATTAGTTATAATTAACTTTTTTACTTAAAAGTACCCAATCACTTCAGTTATTATTTTTTTAAAAGCTTTTCTACTTTTCATGAGTTGTTGAAGAGAAGCATCGGGAGAGACGAAAGAGAGGAGAAGCTGATAAGTATGTTGTTTACCCAACATACTTATCTTCTTTGTAAGTAGAAACTAAGATAAGCTACTTGTGGAATAAGTAGCTTATCATAAGCAACTTACGATCCAAATGCCCCTAAATGAGTAGGGTTTTTCCAGAGTGTGCAATAAATAGTCTGGGCCCATCAGATGAATGGCTCGGAAGCCTAGATTTCAAGCCACAGCATGTTTGACAGTGAGTGGCACCAGATAAATGGTCTGGATCTCAAGCACATGAACCGTGAGGGCTGTCAATGGCCTGGGCTGGGGCCATGCTGAGTTCGCTCATCCTGCAAAGTAAAACTCAGGCATGAGCGCAGGCCAGGTTCTTCCCGGCTGGTTGGACAGTTTAATTTGAGGTAGGTCTATGGCGGAAGGATACAATTGGGGTTTTTAATGGCAATGCAGGCATGTGAGATTCTATGTTACAATGGTTCTCAATTCCGGATTACTGTGTCTTTCTCTACCAGTTGTAAGACGAATATAAGATTGGAAGTTCCTAATCTGGTTGCAAAAAGGGTTGGGTTGACTCGTGGATTATTTGATTATCCAACTATTAGTGCGTTGCGTCTAAAAATTTTAATTTATGAGGCATGTCTTGGTTCAGTAGATTTATCTGAATTGCTAAATCAGATCAGTAATGACCTGTTTGGATACCACTAAATAGGTTACTTCTTAACTTATGTTAAGTTATCAAGTTATTATTATTATTTTATTTACTTTAGTTTAGTAAACATGATTGCAAAAGTAACTTGCGTGCTTAAATCTACTTATTTCCATTAGTTTTTAAAAGCTTTTGAACTTTTTACTTTTCTACCCGTTTCTGTCTACATACTAAAGGAGGCTCCGCGTGATGGATTTTCTACGTTAAGGTGGGGCTTGCATGATGGACGGTCTGCATCAAAGGTGGGCCTCGCATGATGGTTCACCCATATTAAAGTTGGTCTACATAATGGATGGTCTATATCAAAAGTCAGCCCCTATTGATAAATAGCCCCCATCCAAAATGGGAGGGTATGATGGACAACCCACTTCAAAGGTGGGGCCCAAAGGATGGACGGTTCACGTCAAAGGTGAGCTCCACATGATGGGCAATGGACATTGAAGCTGGGCCCCTCATGATAGATGGTGCACATCAAAGGTCGGCCCGTAATAATAAATGACCCACATCCCAAGCGAGCCCTACGTGATGGGCAATCCACATTGAAGGTGGGCTCCACATGATGGGTGGTGGATATTGAAGGTGGGTCCTATACGATGGACGATAGCGATGATGGTGGGCCCCTACATAATGGATGACTAACATCAAAGATGGGCCCTACATAATGGATGGTGCATATTAAAGGTTCGCCCCTAATGATGAATGGCTCACATCCATGGTGGGCCCTGCATGATTGACGGCCACATCAAAGGTGACGTAGGGATGAACGTGATGAGGTCAATCACTGTCTTCCTCAAGGTTAACTATTTCAAATCCACGGCACTTATCTAGACTCCTCACAGAGATTCCTCAAATACAGGAGGAAAAAATAGAAAAGTAGAAATAAATTCTAATAAATTTAAAATTTATAATAAAAATAAATTTACAACTCTTTAAATAGTGATACCAAATCTTGGAGGAAGTTTCAGAATCAAACTCCAACTCAAAGTCCCTAAAATTCATTACTTACCATAAATAGTAAATTTAGTATTTATAGTAATTGTCCTATTTGTCTTAACCACATTATTCTTCTAATTTTACTAAGCACTTTTTATGTTGGACAAAGCTCTTAGAGGTCAAAGGATGAAGAGTTATAATCAAATTAAAACTTGCTATAAATAGTAAAAACGGAAATAAACTGGATATTCGACCGTCGATATGAT
The DNA here is from genome assembly GCF_029962835.1 of Magnolia sinica. Taxonomy (NCBI): domain Eukaryota; kingdom Viridiplantae; phylum Streptophyta; class Magnoliopsida; order Magnoliales; family Magnoliaceae; genus Magnolia; species Magnolia sinica. Next base: position 68,961,865 of record NC_080589.1, on the reverse strand, counting down.
GGAATCTTGCAAATTCGGCGTAGGCAACTGAGCATAGTTGAGTTGGTTGGCTAAAGTAGCTCATCCTTTCCCAAAATTATACATGGTACGTCGAATAACTCATTCCGATTTGCGAGATACACCTGTTGTAAGGTTTCGATTGTCCAAATCACCTACGCCTCCAATTGGTTCTCCCCCGGTCCTTCCTAAACATGAAAGTGTTTGCAATTGGCTCTACATCAAAAGGTGGGGCCCGCACAATGAATGGTCCACAACAAAGGTTGGCCTCACATGATAGACGATGGATGTGAGGGGGACCAAACAAAGATAAAAACTCATGATGTTGGAAGTCAAATATACTTTTCCTACTTTTTAGCTGATAAATATACTTGCTTTACTGCAAAAAGTATGAATTAAAATAAGTTACTTGTGGCATAAGTAGCTTATCTAAAGTAACTTAAGATTAAAATAACTCCTAAATGAGTAGGGTTTGTGCTCTCTTATAATCAACTCAATCAATCTCCTTTTAAAATAAGTCTAATTTGAGTCATACTAAAATACACCTGGCCTACCCCTAAGTAAACTTGGTTGAGAAAGTATGTCCCTAAACACCCCACCCTAAGTGGGAATGAATTCTCATCGTCAATTTCAGTTGGGTCTCAATTAAAATACCTATATGGCGAAAAGGCGTGCCTTGTAAACATCCATCGAGTCAAATCAACCAATGCCCAAGCACATAGATGGCAAGCCATAGCCTATAGGGGAAGCAGAGTCTCAATATCACCTGTGGAGCACCAAACTATTGCAAAAAAAGAAAAGGAAAAAAAAAAAAGAGTGAAATCTCTGCAACAAGACTAATTATAAGAAAAACAGCCTGCTTGGGATGAGCAAATCTACACAAAATTAGTCCTGGTCAACCGGTTCTGGGTATATGGATCTACCATAAGATCTACCATAATGTACAAGTCTGATCCACACCGTCCATCCATTTAATTAGTTTATTTTAGGGTATGACTTCAAAATTAAAGCATATCCAAAGCTCCAAGTGGATCACATCATAGGAAATAATGCGAATTTAATATCTGCCAGAGCCATAAATGTTTTGGATCAAGCTTATATTTATGTTTTCCCTTCATCCATGTCAGTGTGCCCTTGTGAATAGATTGGATGACAAATAAACATCACAGTGGGCCCTCAGAAGGTTTCAACGGTGGACATCATTATCCCCATTATTTTAAATAGTGTGTTCCACTTAAGCTTTAGATATACTTCAATCCTGTGCTCATGATCATAAAATGAGTTGGAAAAATGAATGGACGGCGTGGATAAGGGATACATCCGCTGCGAAACCGGCTTCCAAAAAGATGTCGGTAGGATACCAAACTCCCTTTCTAGAAAGGGTATCTCGGTAACGGTTTCCAGAATCACACGTGCTCACTTGGCGCTCTTCATTGCAGACATCGAACGTGTCTACTTGCCACTCTTTTGTCGGCGGATTTTTTTTCTTTATTTTTTATTTTTTACGTGGGAGGTCTGGCTAAGAATCAAGATGCCCCTTTACCGTTGATTTTTGTCATTTAAGTGGGCCATCTTACTGAATGAATCATCTCACTACCACACACGTGTGCGATATTCAATGTAGCTTTATAGAATACATATTGCTACAGGATTTTTGGCCATTTTAGCCCTTTCTAAATTAACATGAACTGTTCGTTTGGTAGGCCTTCCCTTGGATTGGGTATTAAAAAACAAACCCAAAAATAATAATAATAAAAATAAATAATAAATTAAAATTTAAAAAAAAAAAATCAAATTCAATATTTCAACACATAAATTATATAAGTGGATTAAAGTAATCCATCAGAAAGATTGTTTTTTTTTTTTGTCATTTTTCCATTCACAGAAAGTAAGAACTGTCATATAAACGGTGTGGATCACTTGAAGTTGTCCCAAATTCTAAAGTTACAGTCGCGATGTATTGGAGCAAACTTCTTTTCCGCTGTTCAGATTCCAGGGTGAATGCATAGGAAACGGATTGGCTACTGGGCCCCTCCATGATATATGAGTTTCATCCATTCTGTGAATACATTTTTAAAGATAATTTTATGGCTTCATCCCAAAAACTATAGGGTTATATATCTCAGGTGTACCACACCACAGGCAAACAATGGTGATTTGATTTCCACCATTAAAATCCTCATAAGGCCCAATGTACTGTTTATTTGACATCCAATCTGTTGATTAGGTCATACAGACTCATATTAATGGAAAAAACAAATATTAACTTGATCCAAAACTTTTATGGACCCAAAAAAGTTTTTAATAGTCGACGTTCATTCAACACTGTTTCCTGTAATGTGTTCCACTTGAGACTGAATATATCTCATTTTTGGTAACATGATATAAAATGATCTATAAAAATAGATGGACGGAATGGATGAAATACATACGTCATTTAAGGCCCACAGAACACAGACCATCCGCCATTGGCGGGTGGCAGGGGAGTAGCCCATCCGTTTCCAATGCAAACCCGCAAGTGTAAACACGAAACCTACACGCAGTCCTAAGCATCTAGAAACCGCCAAGTGGCACGTACAGATTCACACACATCTCTACGCGGCTTTCCCATGCAAAATGTTAGCCCGCACGTGATAAAAGGAAGTTATGGTACTCCTCGGACCACTAAAATGAGATCGAAGTCCGGCAACTGCGTCACGTGGATCAGCATAAGATCCACTTCACGAAGTAGTATCCACCATGAAAAATAAAGGGACGGTGGGCCTCTTTTCTAAATACGATCCATAAGCATTAGAGAAAGTGTGTTTGAATAAACCATTAATCATTGTGATTTTTCACTTCCATAGATAGAATGGATAAGATTATCTTAGAACATTTTACATTTTATGAAAACTATTCATAGTGATTAATATCTATTTAACGGTTCAGATCTTCCATAAACATATATAAACTATTAAAATACGAATTAGCTTCAGCAATCCGCGGACTACAATACCGTAATGAATTCTATAAATGCAGGATCGATGAAAGCAAGACCTGCATTCTCGTTTTCGCGCTCTTCTTCCATCTTTTGTATTCTTAGCTGCAGAAATTTCACCAGATTCTCTGAAATCGATTATCTTCCTCTCTCAAAGAACCCCTTTTCTTCTCTTTGGAAATCTCCTCTTCTTCTGCTAGAACAGGCCACCCCTGTTTTGCATCCTTTCCTGCCTTTTCTACTCCAAGAAAATCTCTGTTTTATACTCTGAGATCGGATTCTGCAATGGCAAGCCAATCTAAGAAGACCCAAGGATCGATTCACGACTTCACCGTCAAGGTTAGCAAGCTCGATTCGATCTCGCTATCTTTCTATTTAGCAGGTTATATGTTTTTTTTTTTTTTTTCTGGGTTTTGTTTGGTTGGATTGGGTTGTTTTCTGTTGTAATTTTACTTTTATTATAGGAATTTCTCTAGATGGGTGTGTGATCCAATCCTCCCGTCAGGTGGGTCCCATCCTTTAGATGCTCTGGCCCAAAAACAGTCAGGTTAACTCATCTAGTGGGCTGATGTTTACAAGCAAAGCACATATTAGAAGAATTTGGACGTTTTTCCTAACCTGTTGACCTATTTCTAGAAACAAGCAGCTACTTGACGAGTAGATTTAGTTGTTATTTTGGTCCATGGAACCTAGATGATGGGACCCACCTGGTAGATGGATTGGATCTCACGTCCATGATATACTCACGCAGTGGCCTATCAAAGCTCATAACTTCAATATCTATTCTTGAGTAGGAAATAGTTGTTTTTGAGAGTATATTGAGAATCAGAGATTATAACTTCAATATTTATTCTTTCTTTAGGAAAAAAAAATTTCGAGAGTATATTGAGAATCAGAGATACGTATCATATTAACGGAGCTACAGAACCTATAAAATCAGGCAATATATATGTAATAATATTTTCAACAAGTTTTGATGTCATTTCGGCATAACTCACAGATTTTAGGTTGCATTTTGATGCATAACTGAATAGAATTTTGAACCGTCAGTTTAAATCAGTAGGAAATGCACAAAATTAGTGGTTTTACGTAGTACTTGTAACCATGGATTTAAGACTCGGAGGAGTTGACTGGTACATGGTTCAACCCAATCTGGTTCAAGACCAAGAGCCACTCCCGACTTGGAAAAGTCAGGTCGATTCAGACACAGCTCAGGCGATTTGTGACTCTACTCAGAGTCAAACAAGCCGGGTCGAGTCGCCGAGTCTTTTAACCATGCATGTAACACAGTCCAACTTGAAAGTAACAAAATTGCATTTTGAGCCCAAACCAATATGAATTCTACCGAAGGAAATAACAAATTGGTTATCTGTATCGTATTAGACTAATAATTGCTACTTGATTTGATGGTGCCTCCAAACACACGCTTAGTTTAAAAACTCAATAATTCATTCAGCTCGACATCCAGCGGGTTTGTGTGGACACGAAGACTCAATTCGAGTCGTCTGAACTTGATGTTTAAAATATTATATTGGGATTAATATTTCCGGAACTTTGAAGAATAGGAGTATAAAAATAGTAAAACCTAACTACAAAGCAACAGCATGTAGAGCTCACCAGCGAGTTTCATGGTGACTCAGCTTGATTTCTATCCCAATTGAGTTGCCTCGGACAAGCTTTTTTTGGGTTGAGTCACTAAGTTTTAGAACTATGCCCTGAACTGCATCTGCATTTGTTTCAATTCCAACTTGAAACTATTGTAATTTCAATTTGGAGCCCATAAACTTAACATGACTGTTGAGGTAATGATGAATTGGTTATTGTAACTTCACTAAACTAATAATTGCAGACTGATATGATATTGCATCCAAACACTCTCCTCGTAGTTTTGAAATGGTTGTCTTTGTGTAGTTTTATCATTGATGGGTTTTGTTTTTCTTCTGCAGGATGCAAGAGGAAACGATGTGGATCTTAGCACTTTCAAGGGAAAGGTCCTCTTGATTGTGAATGTTGCATCTCAATGGTACGAAATATGTCTTTTTTGTCATGGTTTTCGATCAGATATTTTTTAACTTCATTTGAGAAATCTATTTATTTTATAGATCTGTTCCTTTGGCTGTTCAAGTATGGCTTTTAGACTCGAAGGCTTGGATCGACTAGTTCGGTCTGGAGTTGAGTCGCAACTCACTTGATTGGGTAGTGCTGATTCCAATGCACACTCAACTCATACAACTCTTAAAACCATGGTTCAAAGGATTTTCCACTGCCATTTTTTCTTTCCCTAATCAACTGCTCGATTGCAAGCTTCAATTCCAATTCTGTCTTCTATCTTGATTCATTACAATATTCAAATACATCTAATTTTTATTTGCCAATTCATTGTTGCAGTGGGTTGACCAACTCAAATTACACGGAGCTTAATCAATTATACGATAAGTACAAAAATCAAGGTTTGAATCTGCACCTTTTCTTACCTAAACTGATTTAAAGAGTTTTATTTTCTTTTATTTTTTATGCGTTGTACATAAGTACTGACTTCCTTGTACTCGTCACAGATTTTGAAGTATTGGCATTCCCATGCAATCAGTTTGGTTCAGAGGAGCCAGGAGACAACGAGCAGATCTTGGATTTTGTTTGCACCCGCTTCAAAGCCGAATTCCCCATATTCGACAAGGTACTTGAACTAAAGATCACACTGCACAGATTATACTAACTTGCTAATGGGTGGACTTCTAATGGACAGTCGCAATGGAAAATAGTCAACTGTCCAAATGCCATTATTGATAAGGAGTCAGGATATCTAATTAATCTAAAATTGGGACCCCCACTTTATGCATGATTTGGATTTTTTGTACATGCATGCCACGGGTCCCATTATTTGAGACTGCATCAAAAAACTCTTCGTTATTGAAACCCAATGTGCATTTCCATTGCTCTTAATTGTAATTCTCTAATTGTGGTAGCTAGAGCACACAGGGCATGAAATCGGGCACAGGTCTTATTTCCCATGCCAAAAGCCAAAGATAGATAGAATGTTTCCTCTCTCATGTACTCTTGTGCTCCTTACCGTTTGGGTAGAAGGTTTCCAATCTTGTGAGCAATGCATAAATTTCAAAACATACTAAGATTGGGAAAGACATATATGAAAACACAAATTAAGATTTGTATCAGTGGTTGGTATCATTAAGCCATGGGTTCTTGTAAAAACTAAAAACTTGAGCAAACTGTAGATAGTCTTATGGTGAGCAATGTGTATAAACACTAGATTTATCTAGCTTGTGGTGATGCGGTTTTGGAGTGGATCCCAAATTCCCCCACAATCATTTTGTGGTTCCATCGACATCATGCGGGCTCCAACTCATAACCTTCATGAAACTAGAACAATCGGCTTAGATACTCATACGAAGGCAAGCAATTGATCTCCTTCTTTGGGACTTCAAACTGAGATTGCTTGGATTTTGAACACCATACTATATGTCTTGTTCTAAAAGTACTCCCCGACTCAACTTGAAACCTGGACGAGTCAACCCGTCTTGGCAAGATTTTGAGCAGAGTCATTGGGAAATACAGAACTCACAGTGACCCGGCCTAGACTCGGAGAGACTCGTCAAGTCAAATCTCTGCAACTTAAACTGAGTATCTTGGTTTTTAAAGGCAGGATTTATTAAAATGATGAAATGTGGGAGGGTGATTCAAACCCCCAAGTTGACCCAAGGAAGCAATGTCATTAACCAGCAAGGTACACACTGTTTAAATTACAAGTACTATAAATATAATTATTTTAAAAGCTTATTAACATTCCTAAGGTTTTTTATTTTATAATACTTAAAAACTGAGTCAAGTCAGGTTTAGTAAAGTTGGGTTATTGAGATTTTGAACAATACCAGCTGGTCTACAAAATGTGGCTCCCAATTTATTTATTTTGTAAGAACTCCTTATATATATTCCATAATCAGACCTTTCTTGACAGATGCGCCCAACCCTTCGGTGATGCACTGGGGAGTCTTTTCATGAATTTTGATACCTTATTTCACACATGCCCTAGAATTCCAAACATGCCCAGAAACTGATCTGTAGGGTTTCTGGCCTTGGGCCTTGACGAACAACTCCTCATCAAACTGCAATTCATCCTATTGTTATGGTAATGATTATGATGTTTGCATTACTGCAATGAATATGATGCATACATCATGCAAGATCACACACTCTGATGTTTGGTGATCCACTTCTATTTGTATACATATGGTATATCTGTTACTATCCAAAATTCATTGGTGATTATTCGAGATATAGATGGATTTGACAATGCTACACATGTTCTTTCTGCTTGAAATTGTAAATGCCATTACTGTGTGGAATTAATGCTGATTTTTGGGATATTGGAGTTTCATCGAAGCTCATATTTTAGAATTGCATCATCATCATTGCTGAACTGTCTTTTGTGATTTTGTGTTAAGGTTGATGTAAATGGGGACAATGCAGCTCCTGTGTACAAGTTCTTAAAGTCAAGCAAAGGCGGTCTCTTCGGAGACAGCATCAAGTGGAACTTCACCAAGTTTCTCGTGGACAAGGACGGACATGTGGTGGACCGCTACGCTCCCACAACTTCCCCTCTCAGCATTGAGGTAAATAAAAAATAAAGAATGAAAAAAAGACATCCTAAATGGAGAGTCATCTAGCAATATAGGCCGTCCAACTTGTGGAATCCCTTGTTGTTAGGACTCAGGTTGGATGATCTTAACCATTTGATCTTGCTTGAATTTGAACCACAACCAACACTTTCAGCTGTATTTGCTCTCCACAGATTGTGGAGTTAAGATCATTCAATTGACGTAATCCCCCATGATCCATTCACAATGGGACCCACATTTTTTCATCTGAAGTTCATGTACTCATGTTCCACATGTACAGCAGATGAGTCACCACTATATACATGGTGCTTTAGCAGATGAAAATGCTCCAGTGTTCTTACAGAACTAAGTCAGGTCCTAGTTGTATTGGGTCTTTATTTTGGCTATGTAAGATGGGTTCGATCCTAAGACCTCACTTTTGAAATGCACCCTCTACCACAGAAGCACAGGCTCAAACCCATTCGGTCATTTGGACAGTCCAATTGATCATTTGGACATTTCAATTGATCAATCTGAACTGTCCATTTATTCTAGAACTCATTTCATGGGCTACCATGCAGATAGTATGATTGCAGAAATCACACTGACAATATGATTCCCTTTTTTTATGGTAATGCAAGATGTAAGATGGGCTCAAGCATAAGAACTCACTTTTGAAACACATCCTCTATGGCGGAAGCATAGGCTCAAGCCCATTTGTTCATTTGGACAGTGCAATCGATCAATCTGAAGTGTCAATTTAGTCTAGAACTCATTTATTGGCTACCATGCAGAAATCACACTGATCAGATGATCCAGTCCATAAATCTAGCCGTATATTTTTTTATAGCCATTTCTTTTTAAGCCTTTACAATGATAGGCAAACCGTGATAAGCCCCAAGAAATAACTGGATCAAATGGTACTTGATTGGACCTATGTTTTGTGTAAACGATCCTGAACATCAATACTAAATGCTACTGATTAGATGGTTTAGATTGTCAGATTGATGAACTTAATGAACAATGTAGATCAGTTGATTGGATTGTTGAAGTGTCCCAATGCAATTGGGAGCACTACATCTTATAGTGCTCTGAGTGCAGTGGAGCTTTTCTCTTTGTAGATATGTTATGATTAAGCTAATGAAGCTCTCAGGCCAACCCCAGCAGAGACAGCTTTGGGTTTATTTTATGCCTGTAAGCTGCATTAGGACCTGATTTTCAGGCCAAAAAATAAATGGGTTTGGATCTATACTTTAGTTATAGTACTAGAGGCCCAACTATGTGGGGCCAGGTTAGGACATTTTCCTGGTGGGCCCGCTCTTAATTATGAACTGACCTTTTTAATCTATGTTATCATGTTTTTTGGTTTTTTGTTTTGTTTTTGCAGAAGGACATGAAGAAACAATTGGGAGTTTCTTAGAAGAGTCATGTAAAAGCAGTTACAATAGTAATTTGTTCCTCTTATGAGGGATGTGATGATGCTCTCTTTCTTATAATTACTTTTGAATGATACATATGTAATTTTCTGCTTGAGGGGATGTATGTTTGTAGTATTTCTTCCTTTGTAGGGACTGATAACCCTCTTTTTCTTGTAATTACTTTTAAATGATATATAGGTAGTTTTCTACTTGATATATATGTTGAAGTTAAGTTTATTTGGACACATCGGTCAATACAAAAGATCAATCTGAATGGTCCGTTGTATGTGAATCACATTGCATGGGCTACCCTGCAAAAACCATGCATATGGCATGATTGATTCTATCCATCTTAGTTGGGTGTTGTAGACTATTCCGGTATGTATAGATGAGGCATGTGTGTTGATTAAATGAAGATCGTGCCCCTTGATCGATGGACATTTTTTCATTGGATCTGAACAGTCTATTATTGGCTCTTTTAACAGTTCAAGCAACCGACAAATCCATAACCCAAGTAACCCAAATGAAATGGGATGAATAAAATCAATTTGATTTACTCAGGGCACAGTGAAGCAAAATTCAATCAAGCCAACATAGGAAATGAGGGATGATTATAAGGAATCAATGTTCTCTCTTCTCAAACAACCTATATCGTCCACACCAGCATTTGATAGATCATCTAACCCTGAGCATTCTTAGTTATCGGTGGGGTTCGGTCCGTTAGTTTATTCCTTTCAAAATTTGAGCCATCAGCTGCTTCGACAGTTTAATTTGAGGTGGGTCTATGGTACCTGGTGCTCATCATGAAATGAATGGTCATGCTAGCAATGCACGTGCTAACTTAGCACATGTGTGTGAAATTCCATCTGTGACAACGGCCCTCTATTTGGGGATCACCATCTCTACTAGTTATATGAATTGCTTGAATCAGCTCACTAAATGAATAGGGTTTGGATTCTCTTAAAATCAATTGAATCAAACTCATTTTTAAATGAGTCTGATTTGGGTCATACTAAAATAAACCTGAATTAGCCTAAGTTGACTTAATTGATAAAGCATGTCGTTTTTTCTTTTCTTTTCTTCTTTTAACCAGATTACAAAAATGGTTCACCACCTACCCATCTATTACTTGTGATGATGTGGATTGCACAAATCATGGGCTCATTGCCGTAGAGAATATATACTAAAAATTTAATCATTGAACTATAACTATTCGATTTTGTCCCTTGACTGTGAGAGGTTGACCAACTTATTCTTTACCATCAAAACTGAAAGCCACCACTAATTGAATAGTTTTCAACATCATTTGTGTGAAAACTCAATTACCTGATCAATGCGATAGATGGGTTGGGTTTAGACCCTCTTACACAGACACGACGCATTAAACAAATGGGTCAGCTTCCTTTTAACTTGGATGCGACCCAAGTTTTAATGGGTAGTCTGTCCAGAATTCTTACCCAATTGTTAAATGGGTCAAGTCCCTCAACCTGACCTTTTCAAACTCTTTAACTCTTTGTAAGCCTCTAAAAACAATGAACTCAAAGAGATCTGAGCCATATCCTAGAAGTGCTCAATGTGACCATATAATCCCCAAGAAAGCAAGACTGGTCCAGTCACTAGGTGGGCTGTACATCTTGTTGAAATTGGTGCCTCAATTTGTGTTGAAATAGGAGAGTTTGATCGATTAAGCACAACCTTGATTAATTGAGAAAATTCTGAATTTTCCAATTAACTCTCTGGATGGTTTTGGACATGTTCGATCGATCAAAGATTATTCAGAAAATATATGTTTGCTCTTTGGACATTTTTGAGCATGTTCAATTGATCGAACATTGCGGGGTCAATCGATTGAAGGGTTCTCGATTGATTGAAGATTAGATCAATGGTTTGCATAACTTCTATGTAAGTGCACATTTTGTTTCTAATTATATATGTAGCCTTATATAAATGAGTATAATGTGGGATTGGGGTTAAGGAATGAACATGAGAGACTTTAAAGGAGTTTTCTAGGATTTTGCAAAGATATTTAGTCTTGGGAGGCGAAGGGCTTTGAGATATGTAAGTCGCCTATCTCTTATAATTCTTCGTTAATAGTGGATTGTTCTATCACTTGGTGCCGTGGTTTTTTACCACAAGGGCTTTTCCACGTAAATTGATGTGTTTCACTATGATTGCTCATTCTTTTTATTTTTCTATCACGTGTTTGAATCGTTCTAAGATTTCTTTCATGCATAACATGTGCCGGTTGCACACAACACATCTAGATGTGTTAGCTGCACTTATAGGCTTAGATCTCTCACGTACACCATGTTAGCTTGCATGCAACAATTCACCTCTTGACCATCCTTAAATTTGAAAACCAAGCCAACAGACCTACATGCGCGAGATGGAATGGGACCTCATGGTACAATAGAAGAAGGACACAATTGCACAAGAGATGGGCCTTTCATTAGATGGGGTGAAAAAAAAAAAACAAAAAAAACAAAACAAAACAAAACAAAACAAAACAAAAAACCAAAAACAAAAAACAAAACAACCTAGCAACATGTCAAGTTCTAATTGATGTAAGGTAGCCAGTGGGAATTAGATTCATGTCGCCACCATCATTCTTAATTTCTCGTCGTACTTAACTCTAGAGGCAGTTAGGGGCCTCCTGGTTGGGTGGATTAAACTTTTCCAATGTCAACTTGAGCCATTCGGCCATCTTATTTAGAAACTCGACTAAATTCTTATGAAATAGTTTTTCTCATCTTAGGTGAGGTGTCTGCAAGCATAAGAGACAATACTTCTTTTAATGCGTTTAACCTCCATTCATCTTTTCTCCACATAGCCTAACACAACTTTTATAGATTGTGCAACAAAGGCTCTACTAAGCCCACCCTGATGGATGTATAACATTTATTCCATACATCTATAATGCTGGCCCACATTAGGATGTCTACTTTAAAAATAGGTGGATTTTAAACTAAAGTATGCTATATGTAGGTTGCTCATCCTTTTCTTTCTTTCTTTTTATGTATAGCATACACCTACTGCTATCTTACCTCTTTTACTCCGCAATTTTCCTTTTTTATTTCTCTTTCCAATATCTTCCTTTTCTTGTTCTATACCTTCCTTGCACCACCATCCATGATACATCCCTAATGAGTAATAACAAAAAATTTTCTTACCTTGAAAAAATATTAAACGTCTTTATTTTGCTTTTTTATTTTTTATTTTCATCAAAAATAAAGTGCTTGTAACCTCATGTGTGGCCAATAAAAAGCAATACCTTGGTATTCAAATGCAGACCCCACAATGAAAATGCAATATTATGTTTCATCCACACCGTTCATCCATTTTTACAGATCATTTTATGCTTGATCAAAAAGATTTATAGGGATATAAACCTCAGGTGGACCACACCACAGGAAAACAATAGTGATTGGATATTCACCATTAAAATCCTCCTAAGGCCCACTGTACTGTTTATTTGACATCCAATCTGTTGATTAGGTCATACAGACGTAGATGAAGGGAAAAACAAAAATCAGCTTGATCCAACACTTTTATGGCCCCCAAAAAGTTTTTAATGGTAGACATTCACTTAAAACTGTTTCCTGTAATGTGGTCCACTTGAGATTGGGACATATCTCATTTTTGCTCTCATACCATAAAAGGATCTAGACAAAACAATAGATGGACGGCATGGATGAAACACATACATCATGGTGGGGCCCACAGAGCACCGACCATGATGGCATTTTGGTGGGGCGGGACACACCCTATGCGAACAGTCACATGCATGGAAAAAATGTCGGTGGCCGAGCAATCTTCCTTTCTAGAAAGGGAATCAGGATATAAAGCATTCCTTGTATTCCCTTCGTATGAGTGGGGCATCTTACCGAAGGAATCATCTCACCACCACACACGTGTGCATGGTACCACAGCACAACATCTATTGCTACAGGATCCTTGGGGATTTTAGCCATTAATCTCTTATCATGTTCGTCATCCAAACCGTTTACATGATGGGCCTCACTGTGTAGATGGGATAATATAAAAAATAAAACTTACGTTTTGAATATGGCCCGTCTCTTTAACTGTTATCCTGTGGACCATTGATCAGCAGTGTAGGATCTCTCAATATAGTGAAAGATTTTCAAGGAAGCTATCTAAATCTGTCTCACGTGGCATCAACGGTTTAGATCACGGACCACAACCCCAGATATGACGATGTATGGTAGCAAATCTTATGGTAGTGTGAAATCCATAAGACAAGTTGGCTGGTGTGCATTCCAGACGCCTCCTTCTCAAGCGCTAACAACGAAAGGTTGACACGTACCGAATTTTGACACGTATTGCATTCGAGACGTTTATGGTATTAGTGTAGGCATAGTATCATGATGTACGTGTTTTATTATCCATGCCGTCCATCTATTTTCCCAGCTCATTTTATAGCATGAACCAAAATATGAGTTAGACCCAAGTCTCAGGTGTACCACACCACAGAAGACAGTGGTGATTGAACTCCCGCCATTAAAAACTTATCAGGGCTACAAAAGTTTCGGATCAGGCCTATATTTATATTTTCCCTTCATCCACGAGCTTATGAATAGGTTGTATGGCAAATATACATTACAGTGGGCTCTTGTAAGTTTTCAATGGTAAAAGTTTAATCGCCACTATTTCCTATGATGTGGTCCACTTGAGCTTTTGATCAGCTTTCTTTTTTTAGCTTATGCCCTAAAATAATAATCCGAAAAATAAAAATAAACGCCACGGTAGCCCTATATACGTCACGGTGGGCCCCATATAGGCCCCTTGACAAGGTTGTCCGTCTCGAGTAGGTCCTAGTGTGAACGGTACCCAATCCTCGCCCAACTATCAATGGGAACGGATGAGATGAGACCCCGGCGTGACTTAAGACGGTGCCCTTACCGTGGGGCCTACTTGGAAGTGTGTATTCTGTATCTTGACGGGATTAGCCACAGCTGAAGTGACGTCACCTAGTTCTGTGAGCCCCACCATTTTATATATGTGTCGTATCCATACTGTCCATCCATTCGGAGAAATCATTTTAAGGCATGATCCAAATAATGAGGCAGATACAAAGCTGGAGTAGACCCACCATAGAAGCAGTGAAGAGAGTGACACCTACTGTTGAAACCTTCCATGAACGTCCACCATAATGTTTATTTGAGACCCAACATTTTCATGTGCCAACGCAGATATGAAAGAATCCCGGCTGTTTTCGGATTTACTTGATCTTTGGATATAACTCATTCTTTGCATCATGCCCTAATATCATCTATCTAAATGGATTGACGGTGTGGATACAAAACATATATCATGGTGAATGACCTATCCAAATGGATGTACGGTGTGAATACAAAACATATATCATGGTGGGGCCATAGAACTTGGTGACGTCACTTTGTAACTTGGTGACCTTATAAATAGATTGGATAGCAAATAGACATTACCGAACCATTAAGGTACGCCCTCAAAAGTTTTTAATGGTATTGTTCAATCACCACTGTTTCCTGGAGAATGGCCCACCTGAAATTTGGATCTTTTCAATTTTCGAATCACGACCTAAAATGATTGGAGAAAATGGATGAACGGTGTGGATACAGAATATACACATCAAGGTGGCCCTTTTTTTATTTTTTATTTTATTTCCGTCTCTCAATTCCATAAAAGTAAGACCTGTCATGTAAACGGACGGAGGACCTGAAGACGACCAAAGGCTAACCTGGCGATGTACCACATTGCCATGTGTCGTAATGTATTCGTAATTTCTTCTCCTCCATCCAGAATCCAGTGTGAACGTAGGCGCGCAAATGTAAATGCAAAACATACGCGCAGTCCGAGGCGTCTAGAAACTGCCACGTGTCAACCCAAAGTACCACACAGCTCTACGCGGCCTTCGCTTGCAGACGTCAGCAAGCACGTCCAGCAGAATAAACTTTCGTACTCCTCGAATCACTAAAATGAGATCGTAGTCCGGCACCTGGGCCACGTCGATCAGCCTCAGATCCGCTTCAGGACCTAGGAACCACCATAATAATCCATGGACGGCAGCCTTCGTTTGTAAATACGATCCATAGCCATTCGAGAGTATGTTTGAATATGAACAATTAAAATCACTATGATTCTTCATGTCTATAGATGGAATGGATAAGATTATGTTAGGAAATATATACTTTGTATAAAAACTATCCATAGTGATTAATATCTATTTAACGGATCTGATTATCCATACACGTACCCCAACTTGAAAAATACATATTAATTCAGTACTCCGTGGACTACAATACCGTGCCTATCCTATAAATACAGGGTCGACGAAAGCAAGACCTGCATTCTCGTTTTCGCGCTCTTCTTCCATCTTTTGAATTCTCAGCTACAGAAATTTCAACAGATTCTCTGAAACCTTTCCTTCTTTAAGTCTCTCAAATCGATTGTCTTCCTCTCCCAAAGAACCCCTTCTCTTCTCTTTGGAAATCTCCTCTTTTTTTCAGCTAGAACAGGGCTCCTCTGTCTTTCATCCCTTCCTGCCTTTTCTACTCCCAGAAAACCTCTGTTTTATACTCTGAGATCAGATTCTGAAATGGGAAGCCACTCTACGAAGACCCAAGGATCGATTCATGACTTCACTGTCAAGGTTAGCAAGCTCGATTCGATCTCACTATCTTTCTATTTAGCAGCTTATATGCTTTTTTTTGGGGGGGATTTTTTTTTTTTTTTTCCATTTCTGGGTTTTGTTTGGTTGGATTGGGCTGTTTTCTGTTGTAATTTTACTTTTACCATAGGATTTTCTCTGTTCTTTGAGAAATGATACAGTGCTCTCCTACAATTGTAAATTGTAGTGGTCGCAGTGGTATTGGGGCACTTGGTCAATCCAAGCGATCAATCAGAGCCGTCCATTAGGTCTAGAACATAGAACATGGGATACCATGTAAGCGTCACAGCAATCAGATGATTCCAACGGTCCGATCATTAGCCTATAAAATGGATGGTAGAGGTTCATTTACGGAGAAATAGATGTGCTAGATGATTGACCAATCTGTTTTCTGGGGCCCCTCATGGATTTCTTATGGGCCTAAAGAATCATTTTGATGAGAAAATCCTAACCATCTTGCTTGTATAAGGCAGCACACCAGCTGTGGCAGTGTGGCACAAGGGTGTGTGTGATCCAATCCGTCCATCAGGTGGGTCCCATCATTCAGGTACTCTGGCCCAAAAACAGTCTAGTCCATGAATCAAATGGGCCAATGTTTACAAAACAGATGTACATATTAGAGGAACTTAGACAAGTTTTTCCTAACCCAATGGCCTATTTCGAAAAAAAAGGGGCTACTTAAATGAGTAGATTTACCTGTTTTTTGGATCCACGGAACATAGAAGATGGGACCCACATGATGGATGGCTTGGATCTCACATCCACAATCTGCATGCACTGTGGCTTATCAAAGCTTGTATCTTGGATATCTACTCTTGATAAGGAAATGGTTCTTTTCATGTTAAAGGAATTATGGATCAGATATAAATCAGGCAATATGTTATCATATTTTAAACGTACATGTTTTGATGTCATTTCTTCAGAACTCTCACAGATTTTAGGCTTCATTTTGATGCATATGTGAATTGCATTGTGAACTGTCAGTTTAATCAGTAGGAAATGCACAATATTGGTGTTTTTATAGATAGTACTCATAACCATGGATTTAAGCATTGGCGGAGTCGAGAGGGCCTCGGTTGGACCTGATCTGGTTTGAGACCACGAGTCCCTCCCGACTCAGGAGAGTCGGGCTGATTCAGGCCCAACTCAGGCAAGTCATGATGCTACTCGGGGCCAAACAGATCCGGTCAGGCCCGCAAGTCTTTTAACCATGCTTGTAACAAAGTCTGACTTCAGAGTAACAAAATTGCATTTTGAGCCCAGACCATGAATTCTACAGAGGAAATTACAAATTGGGTTTTCTCATCATAGTAGACCAAAAGTTGCTATTGGATTTCATGGTGCATCCAAAAACACTCTTAGGTCACAAGTGAATTGAGTTGCAAACATCCAGTTTAGAGGAAATGACAAAACTAATATTTTCTTGTATTGTAGCCATCTCAAGCTATAGTTTAAAAACTCAAAATTTGACTTGACTCGATATCCAGCCAGGTTGGGTTGACACAAAGACTTGATTCGGCTCGATTCAATGTTTAAAATATTATATTAGGATTAAAATTTCACCAATATAGTTACTTAGAACAATAGGAGTATAATTAAAAATAGTCAAAAAAATAAAAATAAAAATAAAAAAATAAATAATCTATAGAGCAACAGCTTGGCTTGCTGACAGGAAAGTGATTTTGTTTGTTTTAGGGGACTGACTTGATTCAAGTCGTGCCCAGTTGTGTCGAGTTGACCAAGTAGGCAAGCCTATTTGATGAGTTAGCCCGAGTCTGAACTGAGTCAAGATCGCCATTGAGTTTCATGGTGATTCAGCTTGATTTCTCTCCCAATTGAGTTGATTCGGTTGAGTTTTGATTCGAGTCACCAAGTTTTAGAACTATGCCCTGAATTTCATCATTTCAATTCCAACTTGTAATTATCATCATTTCGATTTGCAGACCGATATGATAGTGCATTTAGAGAGACTCTTGGTTTTGAAATGGTCAAGTTGTCTTTGTGCAGTTTTATCATTGACAGGTTTCATTTTTGTTCCGCAGGATGCAAGGGGAAATGATGTGGATCTTAGCACTTACAAGGGAAAAGTCCTCTTGGTTGTGAATGTTGCATCTCAATGGTACGTGATATGTCTTTTTTGTCATGGTTTTTAATCTGATGTTTGTTAACTTCATTTGAGAAATCTATTTATTTTATATATCCATTTCTTTGGCTGTTCGAAGTATGGTTTTTAGACTCAGAGGCTCCGATCGACTAGTTCGGTCTCGAATTGAGTTGCGAAGTCGGAGGGAGGGAAGGACTCATGGTATCAAATTGGATTGTGAAGTGCTAAATATGAGTCACACCCAGCTCAGACAAATCTTTAAAACCTTGATTCAAAGGATTTATTGTTGCCATTTTACTTTTTCCCTAATCAACCGCTTGAATGCAAGCTTCAATTCCAATTTAGTCTTCTATCTTGATTCATTACAATATTCGAATACATCTCATTTTTATTGCCAATTCATTGTTGCAGTGGGTTGACCAACTCAAATTACACTGAGCTTACTCAGCTATATGAGAAGTACAAAAATCAAGGTTTGGATCTTTGCCTTTTCTTGCCTAAATTGATTTAAAGAGTAGATTATTATTATTATTATTATTATTATTATTTGGGCGTTGAACGTAAGTACTGACTTCCTTGTGCCCCATCACAGATTTTGAAATATTGGCATTTCCATGCAATCAATTTGGTTCTCAAGAGCCAGGCGACAATGAGCAGATCTTGGAGGTTGCTTGCACCCGATTCAAAGCCGAATTCCCCATATTCGACAAGGTACTTGTCATAGATATTATCCTATCATGTGATAGATATTATCCTGTCCTGATTGATTTTGCCTTCCATGTATATCCATTTATAGATATTATTCTGATTGATTTTCCTTTAATGTATATTTGTTGATTCTATTATTATATATCTTTCCTTGTATACACAGTATATTTCTATATAAACTCTTGATTGTGATTGATATTAACATGTCCTGTTTGATTTGCCTTTCATGTCTATCCATTGATAGATATTATTCTGATGGATTTTCCTTCCATGTATATCTGTTGATTTCTATTAATATATATCTTTCCTTGTATACACATTTTATATTTCTATATATAAACTCTTGATTGTGATAGATATTATCCTGTCCTAATTGATTTGCGTATCATGTATATCCATTGATAGATATTATTCTGATTGATTTGCGTTTCATGAATATCTATTGATTTCTATTAATATCTTTCCTTGCATACACACTGTACATTTGTATATAAATTCTATTTGGGGTAAAGCAAATATACAGAAAGTACAGGAAATTTCTCCAAACTCCAGTTGAGTTAACAGTCACTTGATTTTTTAAAGGCGGGATGTATTAGAAAGATGAAAGGTCAGATGGAGATTCAAACCCGCAACATCAGCCAAGGAAAGCAATGTCCTTAAGGCCATCACTGTACATGCAGTGTTTTTATTGCAAGTGCTATATAAAATTCATAGATGATTATTCGATGTGGGGGGATCTACTCCTATTTGTATACATATGGTATCCATTGCTAGCTAAAATTCATTGATGATCATTCGAGATATGGATGAAATTGACATGCTCCGCATGTTTTTTCTGCTTAAGATGTAAATGCCGTTACTTGTGTGGAAAGCTGATATTTTGAGATATCAGAGTTTCATTGTATTTCATGATAAGCTCATGTTTTAGAACCGCATGCATCATCGTTATTGGAGTTTCATTGTATTTCATGATAGTAGGTCATGTTTTAGAACTGCATGCATCATCGTAATTGATGAACCGTCTTTTGTTTCGGCTTTTTTTTTTTTTTTTTTTTTTTTTTTTTTTTTTGTGTTGATGTAAACGGAGACAATGCAGCTCCTGTGTACAAGTTCTTGAAGTCGAGCAAAGGCAGTCTCTTCGGGGACAGCATCAAGTGGAATTTCTCTAAGTTCCTCGTGGACAAGGACGGACACGTGGTGGAACGCTACGCTCCCACAACCTCCCCTCTCAGCATTGAGGTAAAAAAAATTTTAAAAATAAAAAAATAAAAAAAAAAGAAGAAGAAGAAGAAACTAATGTTATTAACTTGTGCTTGTACACTGAATCCCTTGCATCATTTTGTAAATAGAGAGTCATCTCGCAATCTAGACCATCAAACTTGTGCAACCCTTTGGGGCTAAGCTTGAATGATCTTAATCATCTTATTGGACTTTTTAATATATGATCTGATGCATTTTTTCTTTTTCTTTTTTTCTTTTTGGTTGTGTTTGCAGAAGGACATGAAGAAGCTGTTGGCGGTTTCTTAGAAGAGCCATATAAAAGCTGTAACGATAGTAGATTGTTCATGTAATGAGGGATGTGATGACCCACTTTTTGTTATAATTACTGTTGAATGATTCAATATGTAGTTTTCTATTTAAGGAGATGATTGTTTAAGCTATACATTTTATTAAATTCGCAAGCAGTCCAAACGATCCATCTAGATGATCCGTTGGGCTTGGATCACATGGCATGGGCTACTCTGCAAAAACCATGCAGATGGGATGATTGATTCTAGCTAACCAGTTAATCTCCTGTGAAATGAACAGTCTTAAATCATTTACATGATGATAAGCCCAATCAACAATTTAAACCATCAATTTGTTGGGTCTACCTCATGGATTAGGTGTAGTAGAAGATTTCGGTCCATATAGATGGGGTATATATGTTGCTTAGATGATGATCGTGACCCTTGATAGATGGACATTTATTGGTTGGATCTGGACAGTCGACTATTGGCTGTTCTAACAGTTCAATAGGAGCAATGGCCAATTTCAAATTTTGAGCCACATTCTACTTGTAGATGGACCGGCTGGTTGGATGGTTTAATTTGAGGTATGCCTATGGCACCCGATGCTTGTCTACGTGCGTCTGTGAGCTGCGATAAGTCATCGGAGAGTTGAATCAATGCCGGCAATGCATGTTCTAACTTAATATGTGTGTGAGATTCCATGCCCTTCGATAGAACTATTGGTAGAGTTGCAAACGGGTTCGGTGGACTCTATTTGTTTGGTTGCAAATGGGTTGAGTTGACTCGGTGAAACATTAGATTCAATCCAACAATGTGGCTCTTGGTCCTCAAAGTTAAATTGATGAAGTATGTATGATTAGTGGGTCTGAGTCCAAAGATTTAGATTTATGAGGCATGTTTGGGTCCTAAAGTTCGATCTAAATTATTAAACCAACTCACTGAAAGAGTAGGGTCTAAATCTAATGCAGGGAGGGACGTGACAAGGTCTGTGTGGGACTTATGTGATATGCGGAATTGGCCCACGGACCTAGCTGTGCATAGAACATGATAATCAAGAGGAGAAATACAGTGTACCTATCTGAGACACTGTAGATGAAGCAGTAGAATACCAGGTTAACAGATATAATGTTGTGGTGTAGGATCGAAGACCTAGCCTTCTTCTATAGATTGGCTGGGGTGTAGATAGTTTGAATTCCATCACAACTCTCTCCCCACGGCTCCACATGTTAGCATCCTAGTAGTATACTGTGCGTATCACAGCTATAACATTCCAGGCCCTTACGCACACTTGTGCAAATATACTACGCGGATCACAATGAAATGGGGACCACTGGTTTACCCATTCACACAGTCCAACCTTTAGGATAATCTAGACCATTAATCAATAAGGCCCACCTTATAGAGTTCTTACAGGTCGATCACCGTCTTTCTCAGGAAATAACTACTCCGAATTCACGGAACTCTCTAGACTTCTCAAAGAGATTCCTCGAATCCACGAGGGATAAAAAAATAAAAATAATTTATAATAAATTCAAAATAAATTAAATGATGAATAAAAATGAAATTACAATCCTTTAAATAATGAGTTTAAACCTAGGACGAAGTTTTAGACTTAGACTCCCTAAAACATGACTTACTATAAATAGAAAGCTTACTATTTATAGACTGTCACCATTCCTACTAGACTTCAGGTTTGCAGCCAAAAATAGTAAGTGTCCAATTTAACCAACCCACATTGCTCTCCTAACCTTTTAAAGCCCTTTTTCATGTTGGGCACAACTCTTATGGATTATAAGTTATACGCAAGGTAACACTTACTATTTATAGTAAAAGTGAAAATAAAATGGACTTTTGGTGGTTGATGTGATAGAATATTGCAAATCTAGCATGGGCAACCAGGCATAGTGGGGTTGGTTGGCTAAAGTAGCTCCTCCTACCCAAAATCATATATGATATCTTGAAAAACTCATTTCGGTTTGTGAGATAAGACTGTTTTAAGGTTATGATGGTCCTGATCATTTCGACCTCCCATTGGGCTTTTTCTGGTCCATTTTTGCCATGAAAGTGTCTGCAACCCGCTCTACATTAATATCCTCTTAAAATCAATCCAATCAAGCTTCTTTTTAAATGGATCTGATTTGGGCAATACTAA
This sequence comes from Magnolia sinica, assembly GCF_029962835.1. Taxonomy (NCBI): domain Eukaryota; kingdom Viridiplantae; phylum Streptophyta; class Magnoliopsida; order Magnoliales; family Magnoliaceae; genus Magnolia; species Magnolia sinica. The sequence continues at coordinate 68,939,721 of NC_080589.1, read as the reverse complement.
AATAGACCTAATATAGCTCCTTAGTCAACTTAACAAACAGTTGTTTTTTTCCTTTCTTTTCTTTTCTTTTCTTTTTTTGAGCTAGATTACAAAAGTAGCTCACCACCTATTTTTCCATAATGGGGCTACCCATCTACTACTTGTGATGATCTAGATTGTATAAATCATGGCGATTGAATGTGGGATATTGACCACTTTATTCTTTACCATCAAAATTGAAAGCCCAACATTAATTAAATAATTTTTAATATTATTTATGTGAAAACTTCATTGCAATTTTCATCTTCAATCAAGATCTGACCCAAACCTAATCCATATGATAAATGGGTCCCCGGGTCTAGACCCTCTTACACAGACATGACCCACTAATAAATGGGTATGCTACCTTTTTACTTGGAACGGATCCAAAATTTAATGGATAATCTGTCCAAAATTCTTACACAATTCTTTAATGGGTCAGGTGGGACCCTTTTCCAACTCTTAGTCATTTATATGCTTCTATAGAAAATGAACTTGAAGGGAACTGGGACATATCCTGGTGGGGCTCGATGTGATCATACAATCTCAAGAAAGCAAGACTAGTTCAGTCATTGGGTGGGCCACATAGCTATTGAATGCGTTAACTACACTTATTGGCTTAGATCTCTCACACATACCATGTTAGCATGTGTGCAACAATTAGCCTCTCGATCTATCCTCCTCAATTTGATAACCATGCCAACAGACTTGCACATGCCAAATGGAATGGAACCTCATGGTACAATGGGAGCAGCGCTGCATGCAACCCCTCATTGATGATTTCAATATCAATCATCATTGATTTTTCTGTTTTCTTGTGTTCATCGATCCTTACAGAACAAGAAACTCTTATTAAACTTGACATCCTGGCTAATTATGATTTTTCATGTGGCACAATCATATAGCATGTATCCTTTCACACCATCACCATAGCCGATAAAGGTACACTCATTCGTCATTTGGTATAGCTTATCTCTCTTAATAGACGATACATGAGAGTAAGCATCACAACCAAATAAACACAGCCCTGAGTAATCTACCTCCTGACTACTCCATACTTATTCGAGAATTTTGTAATTAATCAACGTAAATGATAAATAATTCACTAAATAGTAAGCCATATGCATGGCCTGGGCCGATATGTCCTTGTCTAACCTAGTGTTACTTAACATATACTTCGGGCTCTTTCCAAACGAATCTGATTCATATGTTTCGTCACATAATTCTGTTCTGGTGTATGCCTAACTGTGTTATACCTCACGATCCTCTCGTTCTTACAAAAATGATTAATTTTTTTTAAAATAAACTATCTACCATTATCGGTCCTCAACACTTTCAGTTTTTGCCCTGATCGTTTTTCAACCATAACTTTTCATGACTTGAAAGTGGCAAACACATTAGATTTATGCTTTAAAAAATAAACCTACACTTTTCTATAATAGTCGTTAATGTATATTACGAAGAATAACAACCCTTCTATAGAAACAACAGGCGACGGCCCCCATACATCAGAATGCACATAGTCGAGTTGTCCTTTACTTATATGTTTCTCAATTTTAAATGATAATCTTAATTGTTTATTGTATATGCAATGCTCATATATATTTAAATCAAAAATTTTAAAAGTATGAATTAAATCACCATTTAGGAGTACCTTCATACCACGCTCGCTCATATGACCTAAGCACGCATGTCACTTACGTGCAAATGTGGATTCCGCTATAGATGTTATAGCTCCACCTGATACAGTACTCCCGATTATCCGATAAAAGTTTATGCTCCTCTATGCCTCCATTACAATGAGAGCCTCATTCGATACTTTTAGGACACCAAGTGTCTGAAGAACTTGAATCCAAGTGTCTCAAGAGCTCCGAGAGATATCATATTTTTTTCAGGTCTAAAATGTGCTTCATGTCTATTAGAGTACACTTCACCCCATCTCCTACAGGCATGGTCATTACTCATAGTACCAGGCAACAATCATACTCGTTATATGTGGCGAACTAACTTCGATGAGGACACATGTGATACGATGTCCCCATGTTCAGAATCCACTCGATATACAAGTGTCCAACCTTGGACATAGACAATAAGTTACAACCACTCATCTTCTCATTGGATTTCACTGAATTGGCTTCTTTCGATGAATTATCTGAATTCTCATCCTTCTGGGTTTTAGGATTTGTGCAATCATTCTTCGTATGTCATGTCCGGCCACAATTTATCCTTTCAACTTTTCATTGCCCTTCAACTTGGACCTTAATCGCGACTTACCATTTTTCTCATTCAAACGGTCTTCCTCTCGCAACTAGTGCCCCTATAAAAGTATTTTCCCACCATTATTCCTTCTCTACTATTTCGACTAAAGGGCAGAAATAATAGTATCGAGATCGAAGGTATCCCTACCATAGCACAAAGTGTCCACTAGATTCTTGTAGGAATTTAGAAGGGACATAAATAATATTAAGGCTTTATTTTCTTCGTCGATCTTCACCTCCACACTTATCAATTTGCTAATTAATTTGTTAAAAGTGATGATGTGTTCAAAAAGATTCAACCATTCTACTATCTTTAGAGTGTACAACTATATATCTTTTCAAATATATGCAATTAGAGAGCAACTTCGTCATGTAAAAGGCTGTCCAACCTCGTCCAAAAACTTACGGTAGTCATCTCAAAAATAACATTATAAAAGACATCAACGACCAAGCATAATTGAATTGTGTTAATAGCCTTCTGATCTAGGTTGTACCAATTATCTTCCTTCATAGTTTTAGGACGTCTCGCTTTGTCGAGGAGAGCCTGCAACGCCCCTTTCTAAATTAGGAGGGCTTTCATCTTCAACCTCCATGATTGAAAGTTATTTTTTCCTTTAAACTTTTCCATCTTGAACTTCACATTCGATCCAGTTGAACCCATGTTTCATATTTAATATAAACAATCCAACATAAAACCTACACTCTGATACCACTTGTTGAGCGCAGCCGCCACACATTAAGCACGAAAGCAACCTTAGAATGATTCAAATACACAAAAGAGAAACGAAAATAATAAGCAATCACAAAGAACACAATGATTTTACATGAAAAACCACTTGTGGGAAAAAACCACGGAACCAAGTGACAAACAATATACTATGATCAAAGATTACAAGAGATAGATGAGTTATAGATTCAAAGCTTCCGTCTTTACGAACAAATTACCCCTTTCAAAACACTAGGAAACTCTCTCTCTCTCACCCAAGTTTGTAATTTACCCTAATTCTTTGTATAACAAAGTATGTATAAGCCTAATATAGAATTAAAAACTAAATCGCATGCACGCTTGCGCAGTCCGCACGATCACACACCTGGTCAACCGTGATGACAACAGAGAGTCATTTGCAACCAGAGAAGTTCACGGTCAATCGGGAACTACACAGAAAGTCACGGTCGACCATGAAATCCATGGTCGATCGGATAGTGTTGGACAAGTTAAAGGCACTACTCTTTCAATAAGTAGAAGGACATAATTGTGCGAGAGATGGGCTTTTCATCAAGTGGGGTTTACTATATATGAATGGGTGCTAAAACAAAAACCAGGCTGATCTCAAATATATCCTTTTTTCTATCCAACATTCGAATGTTCTCATACAGGAGAGGCCCACATGATGGATGAATAGGCATATATCTTGATCCAGGAGATGTTGACAGCAGGGCCCACCCAATAAATGGCCCAGACCAAGCGACAGCATGTTGTACAGTGGGTGGCACTAGATAAATGGTCTGGATCTCAATCACATGCGCCCTAAGGGCTGTCAGCAGCCTGGGCTCTGGCCATGCTGAGTTAGACCATCCTGCAAAGTAAAACTCAGGCCTGAGCACGACCTAGGCCCTTTTTGGGTTAAAAGAAAAACACCCAAGCCAGTTGTTTTTGTGCAAGAACCATGCTATTCATTGAGTATGCCCAAACATGCATCACAAGAAGGGGAAAAAAAATAGCACTTGTGCAAATGTATTAAATGAATTTTTACCATCTAAAATAGGCCCATTAAGTATAAACTGTGTTCTCCAAATCACACAAACCAAAAAATAAAATCTTGAATTGTGATTAACGGACATGTATTTGTTGAATTTGGACAATTGATGGTTTTCATTGAAGCATGGATTTCATATCACCTAAAATATTATGTGAAGCAAAGGCTCAAGAATTAAAAAGATATGCCAAAAATGATAGAAAGGAAATTAGAAAACCACCTTTCTTCCTTTTCTTTGCATGGCTTCAAATGTGATTTTGGAACTCCATCCTCCATGCTAAACTACAATTAAAAGAAATCTAATAGATAAGGACAGAATAGCTTAGAACAGCCCACACATTTAAAAATAAATAAATAAAAAATAAAAAAAATCCATCCCTTAATTTTTAGGTGATATTGAAATGGTTGGATCCCTCAATCTACGAGTCTACTTACACTCAATTTTTTCGTAACTCATCCTCATCCTGAGTATTATCATTTAGACTAGAGGTGTACATGAGTCGAGCCAAGCCAAGCTTTGCCCAGCTCGTGCTCGGCTCGGCTCGGCCTTCGAGCTCGGAATAGCAGCTCATGCTCGGCTCGGCTTGGCCTTCGAGCTCGGAACAGCAGCTCGTGCTCAGCTCGGCTAAGTTCGAGTAGAGTTTGAGCAGAGTTCGAGCTGAGTTCGAGCCGAGTTTTCGAATTGACAGAGGAGGAAGAGAGGGAGGAAGATGGGTCGTCAACCGTGCGTTGGTGTGGCCGTGCGGGTAAGGGAGGATGAGGGAGAGAGTAGAGAGAAAGAGAGGAAGCAGCTTCGCCGGCTAAACTGACGGAGAGGGAGGAAGAGAGGGAGGAAGGCGGCCGTGTGGGTAAGGGAGGATAAGGGAGAGTCAGAGAGTAGAAAGAGAGAGGGGGAGGAGAGCTTCACCGGCCGGACTGATAGAGAGGGAGGAAGAGAGGGAGGAAGAGGTGGGGTAGGGTTAGGGTCGTGCGGGCGTGATGTATTTTGAAAAGGGGTGGGGTTTTTATTTAAGGGTATATATACCCTGTATCGAGTCGAGCCGAGTTTGAGCAGTATTCGAGCCGAGCCGAGTTAAGCTAGGTCCCGCTCGGACTCGACTCGAAATGTTCCAAGCTTTCAAAAAATGGCTCGATTCGGTTAGAATAGTGTTTCAATCCAAGTCGAGTCAAGCGATTTACCGAGCTTTTGTTGCAAGTGTATAACTCTAATTTAGACAATACAATCAGTGGATGGATATTGATTGCTCTTAGAAAATTTTAAAAATTAACAATTATTGTGAAACAGGACCACTCTATTACAGTTTATTGGATTTATTGGTCAAAATGCATCAGAACAAAATAAGTCTTTTGAAAATTCAATTCAATATATGGAGCCAAGGTTTCTCACTAGGATAATCTTAGATTTTACCTTTAATCTAGATCACATACTTGAGATGTGTTAGCATATATGTTAGTGATCTTACATACTTCTATAGGAGGTACACATATTGGGTCCTTACTCGTGCCTCATGGTAGACTCACAAGAGTTTCAAGAGGAGATCATAGGTCCAAGCAGCCATTGTGCTGAGATCTCACTGTGGTGTGTGTGTGGGTGTGTGAGTGCATGCGTTTAAAAAGGAGGCACGTACCATTTTTAACCTTTTTCCTTTTATGCTTATTTACATTTCATATATATATATATATATATATATATATATATATATATATATAACACATGCTTGCTTGTGACCCTATGACTTAGTGGTAAACTTACAAAATTTTCAACATGAGCTCATGGGTTCAAGTACCCACTGTGGTGCGAGTGTGTTGGCATGTGTGGGGTGTTTGTGTGTGTGATAATAAAAAAAATAAATTGTGTAACATATTCTTGATCATGAATTAGGCATGTGTGGGGTGTTTGTGTGCATGTGATTAAAAAAAAAATATGTAACATTTTCTTGATTATGAATTATAAGAGGGGAACAAACCCTAACCCCAATTGGTGATCCTAATTCGTTAGAAATTATCTTCTTTCATTGTTTCTTTAAAAAAAAAAAGTTTCTCGATTGTATTTTCTTTATTTATATCATAATATATTTGTAACGGATTAGGTTTCGTAGTTTCTCCCTTCACATTAAATGGTTTTTCATGTAACAAATTTTAGTATCTCTTTTTTAGTCTCTTCTATTTTATATGTTTGGTGATTTGACTGTTTGTGTTAAAATTGATTTTCATCATTTAAATTGCATATGATTTCCACTGGATGCATCCCCTGTGGGAGGTAATAAAAATTTCTACTTACCTTTAAAAATATATAAACGAATTTATTTTTCTTTTTAGTTTGTTTTTCAGTAGGTAGAGATTCCTTGTAACCCCAGTGTATCTCAATAAAAAGCATTATCTTCATATTTAACTTCAAACCTCGCAATGAAAATACAGTATTATCATTGAGATATAAAGATCTTTGTTTTTCACCGTTAACTCCAAATGCTTATACGGTGCTTTTTCATTGGACAGGTATATCGTCCAGTTCATATCTTCTTCATTTTCCTTTTCCTTTTTCTTTTTTTCTTCTTTTTGTTTTCTTTTAAGCAATTTTTTCCTGTTTTAGGTGGCGTTTTCGTGAGGGACGCCAATCCTTTCCATTTCGGGAGATGGAACACGCCCCCATTGAAAGATGTCGGTTGGTGTGCACACCTCCCTAGGGGTGTGAATATCCATCCGACCGGTTGGGTGGTGTGCATTCCAGACGTCCTATTCTCAAGCGCCAACCACAGAATTCAATGGCTAACGTTGCGATGTATCGTGTTTCAATACGCCCTGATGTAAACCTCCTTTCTTCCATGGAAGCGCAAACGCGCAAGTATAAACACAAAACCTACACGCAGGCCTAACGTCTAGAAATCGCCACGTGTCATACCAAAGGCACACATCCCTACGCGGCCTAAGCATTTAAAATGTTATCCAGCACGTGATGAAAGGAAGTTATCGTACTCCTCGGACCATTAAAATGAGATCGTATTCGTAGTCCATACGATCCATAACGATTGGAGAAAGTGTGTTTTAATGTAAACCATTAATCACTGTGATACTTCACTTACGAACGGATAAGATCATTTTAGAAATTTATACTTCCTATACAGACTAACCACAGTGATTCATACCTTCTTAACGGTTCTGATCATATATACACCTATCCCAACTAACAAAAAACGAATTAATTCAGTAATCCGCGGACTACAATACTATGCCTGAATCCTATAAATCTGTGTCGGAGAAACCAAGTAATGCATTATCGTTTTCTTGCTCTTCTGCGTCTTCTACTGCCATCTTTTGAATTCTCCGCTGCAGAAATTTCAGCAGATTCTGTGAAATCGTTTCTTCTTTTAGTCTCTCAAATTGATTATCTTCCTCTCCCAAAGAACCCCTTTTCTTCTCTTTGGAAATCTCCTCTTCTGCTGCTAGAACAGGGCTCCCCTGTTTTTCATCCCTTCTGCCATTTTCTACTCCAAGAAAAGCTCTGTTTATACGCTGAGATCGGATTCTGCAATGGCAAGCCAACCTGAGAAGACCCAAGGATCGATTTATGACTTCACCGTCAAGGTTAGCAAGCACAATTTGATCTTGCTGTCCTTCTATTTCGCATTATATATATATATATATATATTCTTTTTTTCTTTTGGGCTTTTTCTTTTCTGGGTTTTGTTTGGTTGGATTAGGTTGTTTTCTGTTGTAATTTTACTTTTATTATGGGATTTTCTCTTTTCTTTTGAGAAATGATACAGTGCTCTATGAGCACTGTAAGTTATCGATCTTGCAGTGGTATTGGGGTACTTGATCAGTCCAAGAGATCGATCGGAGCTGTCCATTACGTCTAGAACATACTTCATGGGATACTATGTAAGCATCACAGCAATCGGATGATGCTAACGGTTGGATCATTAACCTACAAAATGGACGGTAGAGGTTCATTTGTAAAGAAATAGGGATTATTGATGATTTCACCTATCTATTTTTTGGGGCCATGATGGATTTCTTATGGGCCTAAAGAATAATTTTGATGAGAAAATCCTAACCATCCTACCTGCACAGGTTGTGATCCAATCCGTCCATCAGGTGGGTCTTTATCATTTAGATGCTCTGGCCAAAAACAGTCTAGTGATCCACTCATCAAGTGGGCCAATGTTTATGAAACAAATATACATATTAGAAGAATTTTGACAAGTTAAAGTCCATCAGGCTATTTCTGAAAAAGGGGCTACTTGATGAATAGACTTACTGTTTTTTTGGTCCATGGAACCTAGATGATGGGACCCACCTGGTGGATGGCTTGGATCTCACGTCCTAGATATACACACGTAGTGGCTTGACAAAGCTTGTAATTTCAATATCTATTCTTGAGTAGGAAACTGTTGTTTGTGAGGGTATATTGAGAATCAGAGTCAATATATCATAGTAGCCGAGTTAAGAGTCAGATATATATCAGACAGTATGTGATGATATTTTAAACATGTTTTGATGTCATTTTCATACAACTCTCACAGATTTTAGGCTGTTTTTTAATGCAGAAATGGTATTGTGAACCGTGAGTTTAGTCGGTAGGAAATGCACAAATTTGGTGTTTTTAAGTAGTACTCATAACCATGGATTTAAGACTCGGCCGAGTCAACTGGGACTTGGTTGGACCCGATCTGGTTCGAGACCACGAGTCATGCCCGACTCGGGAAAGTCAGACTGATTCAACCCCAACTTGGGCCAATCATGACTCAACTCAAAGCCAAACAAGTCGGGTCAAGTCACCGATTCTTTTAACCTTTTAATCCTTCTCATAACACGGTCCAACTTCAAAGAAACATAATTGCATTTTTTAGCCCAAACCAGTATGAATTCTACGAAACGAAGTAACAAATTGGTTATTCTTATCTCATTAAACTAATAATTGCAATTCGATTTGATGGTGCATCCAAACACACCCTTAGGTTGTTTGGATCCACGAGTGAATTGAGTTGCAAACATCCAGTTTAGTGGAAATGACAAAACTAATGATATTTTCTTGTATCGCAGCCCCCCAAAGTCATAATTTGAACTTAAAAATCGACTGGACTCGATATCCAGCCAGGTCAGGTTGACACGAAGACTCAATTTAACTCGATTCAATGTTTAAAATATTATATTGGGATTAATATTTCACTGAGATAGTTATTTAGAACAATAGGAGATTGGGAGTTTGAATCCCACTAACTGCATATGAATGAACTTACTTGGCGAATGACTCGATTCAAGTCATGGCCAGTTGTGTCGAGTTGACCAGGTAGGCGAGCCAACTCGATGAGTCGGCCTAATGCAAGGGCATTTTCACACCGGACTCGAGTGGGGTGGCCTGTGGGATGCAGGGGCACACTCGGGGTGGGGGGCCCGTGTGAGGCGGGCCTGGGCTATGAGACAGAGATTAATTAGTTATGCTCTAGAGCAAGTGGTTAATGTCCTACATCACGGCCTGCCTGAATCTGAACTGAGTCGAGCTCACCTGCGAGTTTCATGATGACCCAGATTGATTTCTCTCCCAGTTGTGTAGACTTGGCTGAGTGTTGATCCAAGTCACCAAGTTTTCAAACTATGCCCCAAACTGCATCTGTGTTTGTTTCAATTCCAACTTGTAACTGTTGTAATTTTGATTTGGATTCCAGAAACTTAACATGAATGTTGAGGAAATTATGAGTTGGTTATTGTAAATTCACTACACTAATAACTGCAAAATGATATGATACTGCATCCAAACACACTCCTAGTTTTGAAATGGTTGTTTTTGCGTAGTTTTATCATTGATGGGTTTTGTTTTTCTTCCACAGGATGCAAGGGGAAACGATGTGGATCTTAGCATTTACAAGGGAAAGGTCCTCTTGATTGTGAATGTTGCATCTCAATGGTATGCAATATCTGTCTTTTTTGTCATGGATTTTTATCTGATATTTGTTAACTTCATTCGAGAAATCTATTTATTTTATATATCCATTTCTTTGGCTGTTCCAAGCATAGTTTTTAGACTCAGAGGCTCAGATCGACTAGTTCGGTCTCAAGTTGAGTCGTGACTCACATGAGTTGGAGGTAGGAAGAGACTCATGGAATTGAGTCGGATTGGGTAGTGCTGATTCCCAATCACACCCAACTCAGACAAGTCTTAAAACAATGGTTCCAAGGATTTACCGCTGCCATTTTTTCTTTCCCTAATCAACTGCTTGAATGCAAGCTTCAATTCCAGTTTAGTCTTCTATCTTGATTCATTACAATTTTTGAATACATCTCATTTTTATTTGCCAATTCATTGTTACAGTGGGTTAACCAACTCAAATTACACAGAGCTTAATCAACTATACGATAAGTACAGAAATCAAGGTTTGGATCTATGCCTTTTCTTACCTAAATTTATTAAAGTTTTTTTTAGGGCATCGAACGTAAGCACTGATTTCCTCTCACCCTGCCACAGATTTTGAAATATTAGCATTCCCATGCAATCAGTTTGGCTCACAGGAGCCAGGAGACAATGAGCAGATCTTGGATTTTGTTTGCACCCGCTTCAAAGCCGAATTCCCCATATTCGACAAGGTACTTGAACTAAAAATCACACTGCATAGACGATACTAACTTGCTGATTGGTGGACATGTAATGGACAGTCGAAATGGAAAATAGTCAACTGTCCGAATGCCATTGATCGGAGGTTAGTATCATCTAATTAATCTGATTTTGGGTGGACTGGATTTTTCATTATATGTATGCCACATGACGGGTCCCATTATTTGAGACTGCATTAAATAACTCCTCATTATTTAAACCCAGTGTGTATTTCCATTCCTCTTAATTGTAGATCTCTAATCATAGTAGCTAGAGCACATGGGGCATGAAATCAAGCGCAGATCTTATTTCCCATGCTGAAAGCTAAAGATAGTGAGAATGTTTCATCTCTCCTGTACTCATGTGCTCCTTACTGTTTGGGTAGAAGGTCCCCAATCTTGCATTGCGATGCATAGATGTAAACAAAAACTAAGATTGAGAAAACACATATATGCAAACACAAATCAAGATTCAAGACATACAGAGGGTGTTCAGTTGAACTGACGATGCGTTTGGATGCTCAGTTGAACTGAAATGGAATAATTCCATTAGATGTAGAGGATGTGACCAAAATTGAGAAGGCAACACTACAATTCATGTTGATGATCAGACCTTAGTTGCAGCTCTATACATTTCACGTTAACTCGAAATGACCAGAATTGTTATTTGGGGCTAGTCCGTCATTGTGCGTAGAATGGGGAAAACCGCACTCTTGTCATTTCCACTTTATGGAATTGAAGTATAGCAATTCATCTCAATTCAACATCGAAATAAAGCCAGAGGCAAACACAGATAGAGATTCTAAACCCACATCAATGATGGGACCCTATGTCTTACTTCATACGCAACCATTGGAGAATTGATCACCTACAGGCAACAACATCGCAGCTTGTGGTGCCATCCCATCTTTCCCACTGATATAGCATTTTTGTACAACATCTATACCATGAAAATGGTAGGCTCCACCGTAAGGATCACCCTTCTCAAAAAAATCAGGACAATCCACTGACCTGTATGTTGGGTTAGACGATTAGCGATCCATTGATTCTAACAATGCGGCCCATTTGATGAGCAGACCAACCTAATTTTTGTGCCAGGTGATTTTCATGGTAAGGTGTTCCATAACTGTAATGATGGCCATAACAGCCACCATCATTATTGTTACGATACGGGCTGTTATCGCCCCCTGTAACGTCTACCATAATTTGTTGGGGGACCACGGAAGCACACAAAGGTGAATCTAGGAGAGTAATCCAACCGCACAAACCAAGCACCAAGAGAACACAACAATTTTAATGTGGAAAAACCCTTTCGGGGAAAAACCATGGCACAAAGTGACAGATATCACTATGAAAGCAAAAAAAAAAAAAAAAAAAAAAAAGAGCTTACCCAATTTGAACAGCCTCAAATCTCACCCTTGCTACACCCTTTGAGACCCTTGGACAAATTTGAAAACCCTTAGGAATAATTCCTAATCCCATTTACACCCATATATATAGCCTTGGGAAGAATCCCGAACGAAAAAAGGAAACATAAAACTTGATTAAAGACGTCAAATACAACATAATTACCATTACGATATGCCCATAATGGCTGTTATGGCCTCCATAGCAGCCCTAACGCCTTTCTCTTTTTTTTGTAAGGTATCGGCCCTGTTACGGATTGTTATTGGCCATTTTTTCTGTAACGGCCTGTGGGTGCCTATAGGTAGTCAGATCTCCTAACATTGAGGGAGCTCTCTCATACAACGATGCTTAGGCATGACACAATATTCTAGCTGAAAACAAACTGCTGCAAGCAAAACTAGTTTCTCTAAGGAAGAGAACTGAGCAAAGAACAGTCCTTTCTACAGTGAATGAAGAGAAAAACACATACTTTTTATAGCCGATTCTCGGACCTTTCTTGATGGATGTGCCCAACCCTTTCGGTGATGCACTGAGGACTGAGGAGTCTTTTTATGACTTTATTTCACATGTCCTAGTATTCGACACATGCCCAGAAACCGATCGGTGGCCTAGGCCCTTGAGGAACAAATCCTCATGAAACTGCAATTCATCCCGAACCATTGGCATTTCACGAAATAGGATTTATAAAGCCAAACAAGATAGCTACAGTAATGATAATGATGTATACATTACTGCAATTTTATAGGACATCACCATGGTAATGAATACGATGCATACATGCATCACGCACTCTGATGTTTGGGGTTCCACTCCTATTTGTATGAATATGATATCTGTTACTATCAAAAATTCATTGATGATTATTCAAGATATAGATGGATTTGAAAATACTGCTATTGGTGTGGAGTGCTGATTTTTGGGATATCAGAGTTTCATCATAGCTCATGATAGATGTTCATATTTTTGAGCAACATCATCATCATTGGTGATCCATTTTGTGTTTTGTGTTAAGGTTGATGTAAATGGGGACGATGCAGCTCCAGTGTACAAGTTCTTGAAGTCAAGCAAAGGCGGTATCTTTGGGGACAGCATTGAGTGGAATTTCTCTAAGTTCCTCGTGGACAAGGACGGAAACGTTGTGAACCACTACAAACCTGAAATTACCCCTCTCAGCTTTGAGGTAAAAAAAAAACACTAATGTTATTTACTTGTGCTACAACTCTGAAATCCTAGCACCAATTTCTAAATGGAGAGTGATCTAGCAATCCAGGCTGTCAAACTTGTGGAACCCCTTGTTGTTGGGGATCTGCTTGGATGATCTTAACCATCTGATTTTTGCTTGAATTTGAACCACAACCGACATTCTTGGCTGTATTTGTTGGCCATGGATTGTATGGTTAAGATCATTCAATTAATGTAATTCCCCCTTGATCTATTCAAAGTGAGACCCACATTTTTAGATTGGAAATTCATGCACTCATTTTCCACGTGTACAGTAGATGAGTCACCACCCTATACGTGGTGCTTTTAGTAGATGAGAAATGCTCCACTGTTCTTAGAGAACTGCAAGTCATAGACCTCAGAAACGCATCCTCTACCACAGAAGCACAGGCTTGAATCTATTCGGTCATTTGGACAGTCCAATCGATCAATGTGAACCGTCCATTTAATCTGGAATTCATTTCATGGGCTACTATGCAGAAATCACACTGATGGGATGATCTAGTCTATCCTAAATCTGGTTGTATTTTCTCATAGCCACTCTTTTTTAAGCCTTGGATGATCATCAATCCATGATAAGCCCCATGAAATGTGTGGATTAAATGATTGATTGAACCTATTTTTGTGTAAATTATCCTGACCATCAATATTAAATGCTACTGATTAGATGGTTAAGATTGTCAGATTGATGAGATGTTTGTATGGTAGCCCATGAAATGTGTAGATCAATGGATTAGATTGTCTGTGTCTCAATGCAACGGGGAGCGGTGTAACTTAATAGTGCTATGAGAGCAATGGAGCTTTTCTCTTTGTAGATATATTGTGATTAAGCTAATGATGTCAATGGGCTGGACCAGCCTGGCCGATGGCCGATGAGGCTCTCAGGCTAACCCAGCAGAGACAGGACTTGGGTTTAATTTTAAACCGGTAGGCTGCATTCGGGCCTGATTTTCAGGCCAAAAAATAAATGGGCTGGATCTGTACTCAAAGTTATAGAACATGAGGCCCCAACCTGAGCTCGAGTATAGGCCTGTGGGCCAGGCCAGGACGTTGGTGTGGTGGACCCGCTCTTAATTATGGGATGACTCTTTTTAATCTATGGTCTGATGCATTTTATTTATTTATTTGTTATGTTTGCAGGAGGACATAAAGAAGCTGTTGGGGGTTTCATAGAAGAGTGATATAAGAGCACTTATAATAGTAGATTGATCCTCTAATGAGGGCTGTGAGATCCCTCTTTGTTATAATTCCTTAGTTTTCTAAGGAGGAGATGTATGATTATCTAGTTTTCTAGATATCGAGATGTATGTTTAAGTTATATATCTTATCAAGATGTGATGACCCTCTTTTTCTTATAATTACTGTGGTGTGATTGCGTGTGTAGTTAGTTTTATTTAGACACATAACCAGTCCAAATGATCGATCTGGATGGATCTGGATGGTCCATTGGGTGCGGATAAAATGGCATGGGCTACTCTGCAAAAGTTATTCAGATGGGATGATTGATTCTAACTATCACACTAATCTCCTATGAAATGGATGGTCAAGATCATTTACATGAAGATCAGCTCAATCAACAATTTAAACCATCTATTTGTTGGGTCTCCCTTTGGTTGTTGTAGACGATTCCGGTTAGTATAGATGGGACAAGTGTTGATTAGATGATGATTTGTGACCCCTGATTGATAGACATTTATTCATTGGATCTGGACAGTTGACTGTTGTAACAGTTCATAGGACCATTTCAAATTTTGAGCCATTTTCCACCTGTAGAGGGACCAGCTGGTTGGACAGTTTATTTTGAAGTAGGTCTATCAGCGGGTAAGGATACGTCAATGCAATGCAGGTTCTAACTTAGTATGTGTGTGAGATTTCATGGCATTCGATAAAACTATTTGTAGGATTGCGAATGGGTTCGGTCGACTCTATTTGTTTGGTTGCAAATGGGTTCGGACGATTGTGTGGTTCCAAAAATTCAGATTTACAAGGCATGTCTAGGTCCAGAAGTTCTAAATGGGTAGGGTTTGGGTACTCTCATCAAAATCAACCCACAAGAGATGGGCCTTTCATCCGGTAGGGTTTACTGTTAATAGGCCATGAAACAAGAACTAGGCTTGTACGCTCAATCAGGTGACTCACAAATAACTTTCTTTCTTTTTTACTTGCAATCCAATGTCCATGTAAGAGGGGCCCACATGATTATTGGGTAGACCCATATCTTGATTCAGGACATGGTAACAGCAAAGCTATCCCACAAGCCACTCCACTCGAACCCGGTGTGAAAATACACCAGTATTAATCACCCCATAGCTAAACACTTGCTCTAAAAGCTTGAATTGATAGAGCGTTCAAATCAATTCATTTATCTTATAGCCCAAGCTCTACATCCAATGGATTAGATCCTCGGCTGAAACCCCCTCATGGGCCCTACATCACATGGATTCTGCCTCACATGAGTCACTTGCCTCACACAGGTGGGGATCGCCTCACATGATCCACTCGCCTCAAACAAGCCGCCCACCCCTAGTGTGCCCCTACATTCCACAAGCCACCCCATTGGATCCTGGTGTAAAAATGCCCCTACATTATGAATGGCCCCCAGATTTCCATAAATGGTCTTGGCTAGGCCATGCTGAGGTTGCCTATCCTGAAAAGTAAAACTTAGGCCTGAGCATGGGGTCTGGTCCTTTCCGGGCTAAAAGAAATAGACCCAAGCCCAGCCCATAAATATTACCCAGCCCGAGCCCAAATCTGGCCCGAGGCAGATATCAGCCAGCTGTTTTTGTGCAAGAACTCAGGCCATTCATCGAGTGTGCCCAAACATTCATGATAGATGAAAATAAAAACCAGCAAATAAACGCAAATGTATGAAATGAATTTAACCATCTAAATTGCAGGCCCATCAGGTATAGGCCATGTTCTCCAAATCACACAAACCCTTTAAAAAATTGTGATTAATGGACATCTCTTTGTTGAATTCAGACAGTTGACGGTTTTCATTAAAACATGGATTTCATGTCAACTTAATATCTGAAGCAAAAGCTCAAGAACTACAAAGATATAACAAAGACTATAAAAACAAAAGAAAACCACCTTTCTTCCTTTACTTTGCATGGCTTAAAAGATCATTTCCCAACTCCACCTTCGCATCGATTGATTGCAAGAAACTTACCCATTTGCCGAAATCCCAAGTTATTTATCGAGCTCCATTGCTTGGGCGGCTTTGGCTTTGGTCAATGCCGTCAATTTGGTCTTCAGTTTTCTCTTACCAACCTGAAAACCGCCGGCACCCTTCTTTTTCTTTTTGTCGTTGCGGTCGATCTAATCCATACCAACAAAACAAAACCCAACAATTAAAATATAAAATTAAAAATAATAATAATAATAATAATGCAAAAAGAATCCACGAAATGCAATTGTCTGAAAGTCAAGGGTCTCTCCATTGTAGGACTGCATTTACTACAAATCACATTTCCCTCCTTTTTCTTCTCTAGGGTGTGTTTGGTTGCACCAAATTTCATTTAATATCATTGAATTTTGCAATAAATTAGACTGATTAATCATGAAATATCATGATATTCTGTGCAACCAAATGCACCCTTAGCAATAAGCAATCAAACCACAATTAAGAATTTTAATAATTAGTGCATTGTTTTCTCATGATAATTTTGCCTTTTTCAAAACTAAAAGACAAATGAAGTGAACATAAAAGCTATGATGATTACATCAATGTCATAAACATTCATAGCATAATATATTCTGTCGTGCTGAACAAACCTAGGAAAGGGCCTTTCTTCCTCATTTTACACTGATGTCAATCAACAAGGACTGGGTTTTATCTTTCGGAGGAAAAAAAAAAACAACTGGGTTTTGATAGCAACGTTCTGGTTATGTGAGAGATTGGATTCTTTGAAAAATATTTGTTTGGTGGTCATTTGCACAGAGAGAGAGGGAGAGAGAGAGAGAGAGATGTGCCTCCCAAAACAAATCCCACAGGAGGGAAAGCAGTAGCGGATCCAAAGGTTGGTTCATTTTTTAGGCTTGATATGATCGTCCATGCCCTACCTCCAACTACTCGAATCCAAAACACTAACACCCTTTATGGCGATGCACTTCTTCAAAAAGGGGGCCCCAAGCCTGCTCTTCTGGACCACTTCGCAAAAATAAAAAACAAATCAATTTTGCTTTTTGCCAACTCCTGAGCACCTATTTTTTTCAAATGGGAGATGAGACAAGGATTTGCTTAAGTGCATCCAAAAGGACAACATCAACTGCTGTTTGGATCAAAATGGCAGTTGGGCCTCAAATGCCCTTTCGGGAGGATGTGTCCAAATGAGCCCTTGACTCCTAGGAATTGATGCTGCAATTTATCATGGAGAGTTTCATTTTATTTTATTTTTCCTCCCTTGAACACATGCATTGAAAGCAAGGCTTTATTAAATCACCATTATCATCATCATCATCTACATGTTATCCAATTAATTAGGTTTAGCTAAATGAATCCCGTTCTGCCATTCCACTCTATAAAAGGCCAAACCTTCAGCTAGACCAAAGGTAAGTCTTTTCTTACTACCTCCACCCACATCCTTTTGGGCCTTCCCCATGCCCTATTAGAACCTTCAATTTGTATTAACTCACTCCAAACCGATGTGATTCTTGGTCTCCATTGCACATGACCAAACCATCTAAGTCTACTTTCCATCATCTTATTACATATTAGTACTACTCCTAAGTTCCCTCAAATCCATTTATTTCTATTTCTGTCCCTCCTCATCTTGCCATTCATCAACCTCAACATCCTCATTTCAGGTAACTCATCTATGTTGTTCTTTAACTGTCCAACATTTGTCCAAAAAGCATGGATGGTCAATTATGCAATAAAATTTCCCTTTCAGTTTGAGCAATACACGACGATCACATAAAACTCCAAAGGCACATCTTCATTTCTTCCACCCAGCATGAATTTTATGGGCAACATCCTTTTCAATCTCTCCAATCTCATGAATTATTGACCCAAGGTATCAAAAGTGGTAATTTTGTGAAACTTGTTGGTCAGCAATCTTAACTAATTCCTCATTTTCACCCATATTATTACTAAAAGTGCACTCCATATACTTTGTTTTAGTCTAATTAATTTTAAATCCTTTACACTCTAAAGCATCCTTCCATAAATCTAGCTTTGTGTTTAAGCCCTTCCTCATCTTGTCAATAAAAATTGTCTTCTACAAACAACATACACTATTGGATCTCTTTCTGCAAATGCCTCGTTAACTCGTCCATAACTAAAGCGAAAAGGCACGGGCTCAATGCTGACCCCTGGTGTAAGCCTAGGGTAATTGGGAACTCACTTGTCTTTCCACTAGTGGTCCTCACATTATTGTCACTCCCTCATATATATCTTTAACAATTTCAACATCTCCTCTTAAGACTCCATTCCCAACACCTACCAAATTAACTCTCTATGGACCCTATCATATGCTTTTTTCTAAGTAAAGACTATGTAGAGATCCTACTCTCGCTATATTTCTCCATCAATTGTCTATAGCTTCAATGTTAGATGCTGGGCATAAAACCAAACTGATTTTCTTATACATTCATCTCATGCCATAGTGTTTGCTCAATCACTCTCACAAAGTTTCATAGCATGGCTCATAAGTTTAATCCCACGATAGTTATTGCAACTATGTGTCTCCTTTGTTCTTATAAATAGGTACCACGGACTTTTCCTCCATTTGTTTGGCATTTTCTTCAATCTTACAACCTTGTTGAACAACTTTGTCAACCAAAATAACCTAGCACCTCCCATACGTTTCTAAACCTCTATTGGTATACCATTTGGTCCAAGGGCTTTTTCTATTTTCATCTTTGTTAAAACTTCTTTCACTTCAAACATCATAATCTTACGAAGTATCTATGGTATCTGACATCATTTATGGTTCCTTCTATCGCTGTGTTCTCAGAGTTGTTGTCACTTAACAGGTTCTAGAAATAGCTTCTTCACCTTTCATTGGTCTCATTGTCTTTTACTAGGAACATTTGGTTATTGCTCTTAATGCATCCAACATTATCTAGATCACTCCCCTTCCTCTCTCTTATTTTTTTGAGTTTGAAGACATCTTTTTCACCTTCTCTTGTCCCCAATATATTGTAAAGATCATCATAAGCCTTACGTTTAGCCTCACTACTTTCTTAGCAGACTTCTTAACATTTATTTATTGTTCAAAATTTTCATCATTTGTAATCCCTTGTCAGGTTTTAAAACATGATCATTTCTCATAAATTGCTTTTTGTACATTGTCATTCCACCACAAAGTTTCCTCATATGATTGGCTTTTCCCTCTAGATACTCCTAAAATATCATTTGCGACTTTCCTAATGCAGTCAACCATCTCATCCAATATTATTTACTTCTTCCTCAACATTCCACTTTCCTTCTTCCATCAAGTTATTCCAAACACATTGTTTTCTCTCCTTTTAAAGTCTACCACTAGTTTTTGGACACCTATTAATTCCATTTCCTTTCTACCTTCTCTTAATGTAAACATCCATAATCATCAACCTACATTGCATAGTCAGACTCTCTCTTGGTATAACCTTGCAATCCTTATATATTGATTGTTATGTTTTCCCAAGTAAAAAAGAAATCTATTTGGCTTGTATATGATCCATTTTTTAAAGTTATTAAATGTTTGTCTCCCTTTTTAAAGTATGTGTTTGCTAAAGTTAGATTGTATGCCAAAATGAAATCAAGGATAGAATCCCCCATCTCATTTCTTGTTCCAAAACCATATCCTCCATGTATGCTCTAATATCCGCTATTTTCTTTTCATACATGAACCATTTAAGTCTCCTCCTACAAATATCCTCTCTCCGTGCGGAAGTCCTTGCATTAGTCCATCCATATCCTCCTAGAATTGTCTTTTGATTCAATTCTTGAACCCTACCTAAGGTACATATGCACTAATAACATTAATTATCTCCTCTCTTAACACAAGATTTGTTAATAAAATCCTATCACTTATTTTCCTAACATCTACAACTTCATCCTTTAAATCTTTATCTACCACTATCCCTATCCTGTTCCTATTGTTGTCCTTTCCTATATACCAAAGTTTATATATAATGTCTCTAGTTTCAGCCCTCATTCGACTTGGTCTCCTAAATGCAAGCTATCTTAACTCTCATTCGTTTCATCGTATCTACTAACTCCATACCCTTACTTGTCACTGTTCCTATATTCCATGTGCAAGACGAATC
The DNA here is from genome assembly GCF_029962835.1 of Magnolia sinica. Classification (NCBI taxonomy): domain Eukaryota; kingdom Viridiplantae; phylum Streptophyta; class Magnoliopsida; order Magnoliales; family Magnoliaceae; genus Magnolia; species Magnolia sinica. The sequence goes on along the minus strand of NC_080589.1, from coordinate 68,919,215 downwards.
CCATTCTCCTGCGCCAGCTTCTTTACTTGCACATGTCCAGAATGGCATAGGAGCCCTCACCTACTTGTCATGGCAACTTGGCGTTGCTGCAACGCATCACTTTTGAGGAACACCCTACCCAACCCTTGCCCATTTCTCACTACATCCAAGTTCCAATGCAGCGTGTTGCTTATAGGGAACATCCTACCATGAGTTTGGAATGTCATATAGTTCAGATTCATGATGGAAGTTATGGCATAAGTTTGATGCCAGCTGCCGACCTAACGCAACCCTCCTTTATTCAGGCTTGGGACCGTCAATGAGAGCACGAAATTCCCATAGGCATGATGTAATAGACTATTACATAAATTGATTAAAATAAAGTACTATATAATGGTCTCTAGGCTTGAAAGGCCCATTCAACAATCTCGAAGATATCTCAAAGAATAGGAAAAAGAAGAAAAACACCTTTTGAGCCTCCTTTCAAAATAAAAGAAGACCATGGTGTGCCGTAAAGGCCGTTACGAGGCTGTAAAGGCCGTTACGTAAAGGTAACGGCGGCAACCGTTACACGTTACGGGGTCATAATAGCTATAACAGCCGTTATGGAAAAAAAAAAAAAAAAAAAAGATCCGTAATTGCCGTTAACGACACGTTACATCCCCTATAAAGGTCATAATAGCCCTATAATGGTCTATTACGGAACATATACAGGTTTTTATACTTTTTAATCAACAATACGGGGCGGATATAAGTTTTTCGGGGATTTTTTCAATGAATAAAAAAATAAAAAAGAGAAACCGTAATGGTCGTTACGGGGCCGTAACAACCGTTATGCCCTGTATCGTAAAAGTAACGGTGGTGGCCGTTACGGCCACCGTTACCGTTACGGAACACCTTGAAGAAGACATTCCACCCTTCTAGACTCAAATTGCAGTTATGTTTCTTTCAAGTCCAACTTAAACTAACTATAATTGCATATTCAAGCCCCATCCCTCTATGAGAGTGCTAAGAAAGGAAAACATAACTTGGTTATTTCTGCAATATTATACTAATAGTTTCAATACTACATCCAATACGAACCTTGAAAGTATACGGAAATCTTTATTTTACCACCAATTCCAATCATTTGGGAAATGACAAATCGCAAGATGTTATTCACATACACCAACTTCTTAATGACCCATAATAATGTATTACAGTGGACCATTGTATTACCATAAAACATGTAAAAATACCCAAAAAAAATTAAAATTAAAATTAGAAAAATAAAATAAAATCAGATAGAATGTACTGTTAAAGAACCTGATCTGATCTACAAATTGCGCCCATAGTGATCATTATATGGGTTAAATCAGTGATAACAACTATTATTTTTCTTCATGTTCTTGTCTTTAATGGTTCTAAATATCATACAGAACCTAGTTGACTCAGATGAGTCATCTCAATATTGGTGGGCAACAAAATAGGACAGAAACAGATGAGTTAGGACTTTTGGCCTCTGAGCGAGTAGCACTCGAAATCACTATTTTTTTTTTCCTTCCATTTTTATTGTTTTCACATATATCCATATTATAATAGTAATTACCCACACTAGAACCCTTGCAATTAAGTTTATTATGGACATCACATGCAGTTTATAACGTACGGCGCAGGAGCCCTTCGAAACTATTATAACGGCCATATAAATGATGGATTACAAGGAGAGAAAAAAACATCCTTTTACTTTGAAGACCCACTGAATTTAAATATACGAAACAAGAAATATAGAAACGCAAAAGTGGACCTTTTACAATTTGGGTTCCGACTTCAGCATACTCAAGCATACACTGACTAGTCGGAAGGCCCACAATCTCCAATTGTCCATGGATGGGGTGATAGGAACAAGAACACAATCTCAAATTGGTCATGACATAAAAAATCCAAAACCATTTCTAATTTGCGTCTGGATTCTCACTCAGTAAGGAAATGGAGCGAGGAAGGAAATCCATCCTGAATTTGAATTGGGATTCACCCATCATTGTACTTTAAGCACATATTGCCTCTGTCGTGACCCAGGATCCCATGAGTAGGCCCCACATGCTGATTGGTCAATGATCGGAACCGTCCATGTTATAGATTCTAATACATACGGGGCCACCGTGAGAAACTTAAGCTGAAGCTGCTGAACAGATGATTGTGACCATCACTATCTGTAGATGAACTCAGGACAATGACAAGAAAATTTACAGCGGCTCGCATTCAACCGTAAAACTCAAAAGGATAGAATCATCACAGAAGCGTGATTATGGGATAATAGCTTATTCATTGTAGTACCAACTACCAAGAAAATGGACGGTTCATATCACTGGAAGCATGTGGGCCCCAGTTGATGGCAACCTAGAGTGGGTCCTGCATCATCGTCGACATAGGCAAAACGAACAGAAAACAAAATAGAACCTCCAAATTTATAATTATTATTATAAATAATTTTTAAAAAAAAAAGAATGAATTAATTAGAAAAATAAGAGGAAAAAAATGGAAAGAGAATTACTTTCATTTTCGTCTTCTTTGCCTGCAGCTTCTGTGTTTTCTTTTCCTTTGCCTCTTTCTCTTCTGTTTTTCATTTAAACAAAATAAATAAATAAAAGGAATTGGATTTTTATTTTTAAAAAAAAATACATGAAGGAAACGAGGGCAAGACTGTAAATAAAGAGAAGTTCAAGGGTTACTTTGTAGCTCGAATTCGTGCTGCCGCTTCCGCCGCGCCAGATTGTTCTTCTTCGACATCTCTCTCTCGCTCTCTCTCTCTCTCGCTCTCACCAAACCCTAACAGCCAAACCAAAGGACTGTATTTATGAGAAGGAGGTGAAGCCCAAATTCAGTTGAAGTGGGCCAGGGTTGGGCTAGGACGAGTTCCCCTGGCCCATTTGACACTGCCTTCAGGCGTGACTCGGATTGGGTACCACCCTGAGGAACCACTGTGATTAATTGGTTTTATCCACACCGTCCATCCATTTTTTTTTTATATCATTTTATGTTTTAAGCCCACAAATAAGGCAGTTCCAATGCTCAAGTGGACCACACGGTGGGGATTAAATGCTTTCGGTTGAAAAAAAAATTTGAGGGTTACTGGAGTTTTAGATCAAGCTGATATTTGTATTTTCCCTTCATCCAAGTCCATATGACCTTATGAACAGATTGGATGATAGTTAACCATAATGGTGGGCCTTAAAAAAAGTTTTTAATGGTGGGTGTCATGTTGTTATTAGTGGCCTTTTTTTTTTACACACGCATACACATCCCCACACACTCACACCATAGTGGGATTTCACCGCATATGGATACTCGAACCCTAGATCAGGTGTTAAAACTTCTGAGAGTCTATCACTGGAGCAAGAGTAAGGATCCTAAAAATGATATAGGAGAATGGATGGACTGTCCGGATAAAACCCATACATCACAATGGCTACTGAGAGCCCCTGTCTGTTCAAGCTAAGGACGAGCCCTTCCCGTGCCCTAGCGTGATCTGACTATTAGGGTGGGACAGCCTTGAAATCTGGGCCTAGTGCGCATGTCTGGAAGTCAGAGTCGTTGGCATAACCAAATCACTGAGTGGGCCACCATTAGACAAAAAGAATGGACAGTTTAAAATCACTTGGAAGTGGTTTTATTTACCAATTATACTTGGTCACTTGTGATGTTAATTTGGGCAAGCTAAATAGGCAGTGGTCAGGCTCACATTAGAAGATGGGTTGGGCTTGGCTTCGACACTACCTAACCCAACCCTTCCGACCCACTCCACCCCACTCATACAGCTTGCCAGTGGGCTGAGCCAAATGACCCCAGCCAACCCTACCCAAAACCCAAAACAAGTCAACAGATATACAAATGGTATGGTTGGAGTTGAAGTGGGTTTGGTAGGGTAATAGGCAATCGATCACAGTCTATTTTCTGTTTAATAAATGAAATTTGGATTCTCAATTTGCCACAAACAGAAATTATAATTTAACTGGGACACATTATCACACACTGCATTTAACGCAGTAGTGTTGGCAACATTCATGATGAGATGGACCAATCACAATGCTAGAAAATAAGATTTTTCAGCTTGTTGCAAGTAGAAACGGGATTCTAATAAATGAAGTGTGTTATGGTTGGCCCTAACTTAAACCAATCCACTGCCGCTGATGAAATCATCTATGTCAGGATTCTGGCATATGAAGGATTCAAAACAGGAGAAATATTTTCTCGTAGGACTAGCTGCGAAAAGTTGAGAACTTCACAACCCGATTACTAGGAACCCTTGTAACTAGGGGTGGCAATGGGGACGGGTGCATTACTTGCCCCGGCGATATAGCCTTGTTGGTTTAGGGCTAGGGCTTGGCTCTCTAAACTTAGCCCAAGAGTTAAGCCTGGGCTTGAAATCTAGGCCTTATGTTCAGGTCAAGCTAGGCTGGGGTCAATGATGAATGGCTAGCCCTCTTTGTTAGCCCTGTCCCATCATCACATGGGGCACTCTTATGCAAATGAATTGAGTGATTTGAAGATGCTCATGACTCATCCAATTTAATGTGTTTGTATGTGTCTATATTTAGTTTAAAAGTAATTTGGATTAAGTATCACATTCTATTATCAAAACTATTAATCTGCTGGGACTTGTTGTGGATTAGAAGATATTCCAAAATATTCTAAACCTTGCATCATATCACTCTTTTCCTTAGCAGGACAAGGCTATGGCCTTTTGCATTGGCTCTGGCCAAGGCCAAGGCCCTTTTAGGCCGGTTAAAGCTAGGGATAGAGCTTACTAGACTATGGTTAGGGATCCATCATAGCTACCCTATTTTCCATGGAGATTAATGTTTAGATGTCTTCAATCTATACATAAATAGGAGAGTTTTATCGATTGAATATGTTACTCGATTAATTAAAAGACCCTAGATTAAACAGATTAGTCTCTGGATAGTTTTGGACAAGTTAGATCGATTGATCTTGGAGGTTTGAGCGATCGACATAATTCGAAAAATTCTTGTTAACTGTAACACTCCGAAAATCAGCACCTAAGTACATAAACTCCGATCCCGAGTTCCCAGGTGTTAACTTAATAAAATGCGCATGAGTCTTCATTCAGATTCACATAAAAAATAGTCATAGTAACGCAAGTTAACCTAGCGGATCCAAAGCGCAGTAGAAATAACGAAAGATTTAGAATAATAGGGCTAACAGTCAAAAATACAATTTTCATGGCGGTGTTCATCCAAAATGGGATTATATAAGTCATAGTATACAACATACCCAAGACGATTAAAGTGTAAAGCTTTCAGTTTACGCCCAATTCTTCAAAACATGATGGCAATGGCACAACCCGATATAAGACTATCTATCTAAGGTCTCACTAGTACCTGCATCAATGATATGCCTACTTGGTGTTTTAAAACACCGTCCCAAGTGGGAGTAAGTAGCTAACTCAGTGGTACCAATAACAATGAGTTACGCGTGTTATCAATCCAATCAGCACAGGTAAGGATATCAAAGGAAACAACAAATTTCAAATGCATTTTGACCAATCTAAGGAATATGAAGTCGTGACATGAACATTTTCTTCACTAATGCAATGCAAGAAATTTAATTTAGTAGCTAAGCATCTCATCAATTCTATTCACCCCGTGGTTTAGGAAAACTAAAGTACCCTCATCTTATCTTAGTCTCAATTGGTTTGCAGGCTCGGAGTGGCGGAAACACTCCTAACTTGCTTCTCAAAATTCGGTATCGGGTTCATGACCCGTTCGACAATTTCCCCATCAACAAGGCGCTAACATTGGCCCAACCGATCATTATGGACCCGAATGACACAGTCCAAACGCACAAGGTTAGACGACTCATTGATTCCCCCATCGATAAGAAACTAACATTGGCCCGATCAACCGGCCCAACCGATCACTATGGACTCGAATGACACAGTCCAGACGCACAGGTTTAGACAGTTCATTGACGAGAAGAGGGTGTTCGCGATCTACATAAGAGTCGTCACCCATATACACCCGCGAGACGATTGCAATATCATTGCAGTTAAGCATATCTGATTCACAGCTTCCTTGGTTGCTTAATGGTCACTACGGGGAGGCTCGTCACCCCAACATAGGCCGACAGCTCGGACACGGTGTCCCATACCACCATGCTCGGCTCATGAGTCTCGCGGATTCTTTCCTAGTTGCAATTCAAAGTGGACTCATCCATTGGTAACGTGGGTACTCTAGGTTCCTTTCAAGTTTACTCAATCCAAGGTCTTCAAACAATTTGTCAACTTTCGAGCTAGTTCGGTCAACCTGGGCACTTCGGCTCAACCGACATTGGCATGAGCATGCCATGTAGTCCAGCTACTCTCGGTCTTCCAAGTTCAACCCGGGTCGATCGGATAAGCCAAATGTGGCCGGCTTGGACCGAGCCATTTCTTAATTCAAGCGGTTAGTCGACGTTTTCGAGGTGGGGAGAAATCATATGTCTCTGCAACTTAGTAATCACCACGTTACATTTGCATGTTATTACTTTCGAGTTCACATGCACATTTCATCAAATACATGAGCATTAGTGGAGTTACACATTTATATAAGTCTAACAATTAACACATGTATAGCATTTAGCGTCCTAAGTTCACTTAGGCATTTCATCGAACACATGGACTATAATAAATTTCATAAAATAGAACATTTGCAAATTATTTCAAATAAAATAGCACATTAAGTTTTAAGCGTGGATCACGGTACATGATCGTTATTTGGTTCCTCAGGGGTCGATAAAAGGTAACCTATAATTAATAGTCCGCATGTTTGCAATGATTTGTCCGACTTAGCGCCTTTAGGGTTGGAGTTTTAGGAAAAATATCAATTCCTAATCAAATCAGAAAACGTAGGTAAGATTCATAGAATCTAACACAAGATAGTTTAAATAGGTGGTCGGAAGCATTTATTACTTTCGATCGTGCGTTAGGGGTGGATTCGACAGAGAAAAATGATAATGGCTTAGGTTTTGTCGAATGAATTCCAGATCAAGCAAGCATCATGAACCTCACCCTCTTCCTTTCTTCCTCTCTTTCTCTTTCTCTCTCCCTTCCTTTTTCTCTTTCTCTCATAAGGTGTGAAATTCGTATGGGAGCAAAGGAGGCCCCCAAATGCCCTATTTATAGCACTAGATTTGGTGCATATGGCCCTAATGGCCCTTTAGTCATTATATTAACCCTTAAGGGAGCTGTTTCTAACATTTGGGGCCCACTATGGGGTGTAGAAGTTGACATACATCATATGATAGTTAGTTATAATGATGATCTACGTATGGATATGATCGCCCGTCATTTGGATGCGCTGATCGACGGGTATGATCAGAAGTCTTTTCAACGGTCACCAATAGTCGAACGGGCCCGCGGCTATACAGATATGAGCAGGGAAATATCTTTAAATTATACCTCGAGTTTGATTGCGATCTGACGGTTGAAAATTAACAACTTCATAAAAGAGCGAAAAGTTTATTTCATTTAAGTTTTAGGCCTCAGCCTAAGGTATTTGCGTATTTTAAGCACTCGTCCTCTAGCCTAAGTTGCACAGTTCTGGGTATTATCTTAATTCTTCACTCGCGATAGACGTCAAGCCCAGCAAGATAAACATTATTGTATAGTTTCAAAAGTCGTGGCCCACTAACAAGCGGTCTAAAGCTTGTTTAAAAAATCAGGACATTTCTGTAATGAATTAGGTATCAAGATTTTTTGTGCACAATTATTAGGGTTTAGATTAACTACGTTCATAGTGTGCCCTATTTATAATTAGCGGAAATGGCGATTCGGTCTTAATAACCCTAAACCGTTGGTTTTTAGGCTAAAGGAGTAACTTGATTGATTTGGTTTATTAATCAAGATCCGACCCATAGCCGTCTTGACTTTAGGTATGTCTTTATTTAGTTATGGTTATCTCGATTAGTCAATGATAGGTTGGCTAGATTTGGGCCCTATGTGAACAAATTATAGGGCTAAACTCGATGTTTAAGTGATCGTTCGGATTTGTTGGTTTTCTATGGTTGATCAATCCTATTTGTACGGTTCTTTATCGGTACCAGCCATGGATAGGCTCACTTCGAGCGTCAAGGGTCAGTAGGTGACAACATGGGCTAGTATATAAAAAAAATTTTCAAGAATTTTTGACAAATCCAAATTAGCAAAAATCTAGGATATTACATTAACTCCCTGAACACTTTTGAGTATATTCGATCGATCAATTAAGGGTTACTCGATTAACAATGTTTAGATCAATGGCACATGCAATTTTACGTAATTGCATGATTTGTTTCATATTTTGAGTATAACACCATATATATATATATATATATATATATATATATATATATATATATATATATATATATATATATATATATATAATGTGAGATTAGGGTCTTGAATGGCTTGTTATAGAGGGAAGTTAAGGTTTTGATAAGGATTCTCACATTTGCAAGTTGATATATCTCTTGTACTTTTATTTTTATTGTGGATTGTTTGTCGCTTTATGCTGTGATTTTTTTCCATAAGGGTTTTGTTCACATAAAATCATGTGTTCTATAATTTGCTTTGTTTGTGTTTATCTTTTGTTGGTGTGATTTAAATTCAGAATTCGTTTCCACGGCTTCTAACATGGACCATTGCAATGTCCATGTGATATCCATTTAGCAGTTCATGTTATGACATGAGTGTTGGGAGGAGAGATTCCTTCTAGACCACACACACAACAATATCGAGAGAGAGAGAGAGAGAGAGAGAGAGAGAGAGAGAGAGAGAGAGATACAAACCTTAATACAAATATTTACGTGATTCCTTTTTGGTACGTTCATGAATTCATAAACATCCACTATGCTCAAAAGAAAAAGGGAAAAAAATACACAAAATATAAGTTGTCGATACAATGATAACTCTATTTTACAATAGAATATATATATTACTCTAAATGAACTAGTGTTTACATAAAACTATGTGAGCAATTATGAATGCAAAAGTACTGATTAGATGAATAGTACATTTCATCGGCTCCACATATCCTAACAATGTGCCCAATGACTAAGCATATCCAAATCTCAAGTGGGCCACATTATAAGAAAAATGTGGATAGAAATGCCTGCTATTAAATCCTTTTTTAAGCTTATTGTGATGTTTATATATATGCCATCTAATCCCTTCATATGCTTTCAATCCCACTGTTTCTAGGAGTAGCTTGCTTGAGTTTGGAAGTTTTCAATCCATCTAATCTCTGAACTCACCTCGTAATATGAGCTGGCACAACCTGTGAAGAGAGTGAATATAAAACAAGCATCATGAGTGGCCCACGTGGCTTAGGGTTACAGGATTTTCGAGCAAAGTTGCAGCCATTGACAAAAATATCCACCGGCTTCATATTAATTCACCAAAAGACTATGGTTGTAGAGCCAGACATACCTCTAATGACAAGGCAAAATGGTCATCTTATCCTTCAGCTCTTTATTTATTATTATTATTATTATTATTTTTTGAGTGGGTCAGGTGGGATCTTATCCGGTCCTTAGCTCATCAGGCCCACCACATGGCTAAGTACAAAAGCAAGCCTCACTTAGGTGTAATTTGCAAATGTGGCATTCATCTAACTTGTACAGATGCCGTCCATATGTTGAGATGTATATAAAGCCGTCTTTTCAGGCCGCCTGGCAAACCTTTGGATGGGCCATCCATTGCCGGTCCCACGATCCTAACCGTTGGAATGGAAACCATTTAGACTTGATTTATATAAATTATAATATTGGTATTTACATGGCCAATGGTGTGGACCTAACAATTAATACCTGTCATGGGCTTTGGGCCTGGCCCAACACTTAAAGTCCAGTAAGTTACTAAAAGATGAGAAAAAATTTGGTACTCTGGCGGAGTATGATGCTTCATACGTATGCAGTTGGGATTTGTAAATTTGGCATTCATCTAACTTGTACAGAAACTGTCCATATATTTAGACCATTTGAAATGGTTCAATCAACTAAACATTACTCTCAACAAATGTTCAACTGGGCCAATTGGTCAACATGGAATGGATGGTTGATGAAAAGCAGTTAAGTGTGTGTGTGTGTGTGTATGTTCATTGATCTAAATTTAGAACGGTTCAATCGATGTGGTTTTTTGTTTCTTACCCATCTACCATGGGCCCCTGAATTTGGACTGCTTGATTTAAGTGCATACCATGTGTACAATTTAGTGCATGATACTGGATGATGATAATGATCATGAACATCTCTATGCAATACCCGTCGCAGAGAGGTCTTGGTTTGATCTGGACCCTTTATACAGAGGTCTTAGTTTTGCCCTATATATATATAAAATATGGAAATGGTACTATGAGGTCGACCTCAAGGAACTTCCCATGAGGTCGAGCTGTGTGGGCCCCATGGTGATGTGTGTCGAATATCTACCCCATCAGTCAGATGCACCATTCTATGGTGGGCCACAGGCTTAAAAATCAAGTCAATCCAAGAGTTGGGTGGGCCACACCACATACAGCAGTTGAAAGAGATTATCCTCCGGTTAAAACATTCATAATCATTTGTTGGGCCCATCGAAATGTGGTTCACAAATCCAGCTGATTTATTGTGTGTGTCCAACTCGGATGAGGGGTCAAACTAAGTTTCAGCCGCCTCCAAAACTCAAGTGGGCTCCGCCTAACGCTTTTATATGTTTTAGGCATGTCTTTACATGATTTTAGATAGTATGACTCAGGTTGATTTTTGAGCTACCCATGGCCTAAAGGGAACCCTATACAGTTGGACCTCATAAAAAGTTCTCACAAAGTTGACCTTATAATACCACACGTGGGCATGTATGTCCATATATGGGAAATGGTTCTATGCTTAGCTCATTGGAACTTCCCGTGAGGTCAAGCTGTGTGGGCCCCACCATGATGCGTGTTGAACATCAACACCGTACATTTGATGGGTCCCCTTTAAATCATGGGATATCCCAAAAATCAGCTATATATAGAACTCAGGTGGGCATACCATCTAAAATCATGTGATGACATGCCTAAAACATATAAAAGCACTTGGTAGGGCCCACTGAAAATTTGGATGCATCTGAAACTAGGTCTAACCACTCATCCAAGTGGGACGCACACAATGGATAGTCTGGATTTGTGAACCATATCTCAGTGGGCCCAATAAATGATTATAAATGTTTTAATGGGAGGGTAGCCCCTCTCAACTTTTGTACATGGTGTGGCTCAAAAAGTCATCAATTGACTTGATTTTTAAGCCCGAGACCCACCATGAAATGGTGCATCTGATGGATGGGACAGATGTTCAACACGCATCACGGTGGGGTCCAACTAGCTCGACCTCATGAGCTCGACTGCATAGAATCATTTCCCTATATATATATATATATATATTACTATTTTTTAATTACAAATTTAATTTTAATTTTAAAATTGTCTTGAATAATGTTAGCATTTGTTTTTTACCATTCTAGCATGTGTCCTTTGAAGAGGCCCACTTAATTTGAACCATTTCCATTGCGAGAAACCTTTCCATTGTAACCCGGCCCTACCGAACCACGAATGCCAAAAACAGAAGACCGTTTCCTAGTCTGCAAAGGTGGTGCAGGTCATAAATGGATTTGTTTCTCACAATGAAAATGATCTAGATTGAGTGGGCCTCATCAAGGTACATGAGAGAACAGTAAAAAAACGTTCACACCATTTAAGACAATCTCAAAATTGAATTTTGAATAATAATAATAATAAAAACAAGATCTTTATAAAGGGTCTAGATTCAGCCGTTGACAAAAATATACACTTACCACATACGAATTAACCATAAAACTATGGTTGTAGAGTAAAATAAACCCATAATAACAAGGGCAAAATAGTCATGTTATCCTTTAGCCCTTTTTCTTTTTTCTTTTTTTAAGTGGGTCAGATGGGATCTTATCCAGTCCTTAGCTTATCAAGCCCACCACAAATGGGCCTCGCTTAGGCGGACCAATCAACGCATGCTTAGGTTGCTTTCCCTGCGTATGCGCGACTGGGCCATAAGAGTCATAATCTAAGGACACGGATCAGATCCCATCACACCCAACCAAAAAAGATACAGACGGCTTAGATCTCTTGCAACCTGAAAGAAGGGTAGTGAGAAAAGGAGATCTTGATGGCTATTTATACAGGCTACAGCTCTTTCCAGAAGGTTCATATGGGTTCAAGCTGGCAGGCACCAAGGGTTATGGCCGTCGTATTAGGAGCACCTGTAGAGAACGAAAAGAGGCATTTATAGCCGTCGATATTTTCTAGGCATGTGAAAAAAAGACGAGAGTCTAGTATATCATTCGAATCTTTATAAAAGATTCAATAATTAATTTTGAAATGAAAGACATGGACGTTGTAGGCCTACCAACATCATAGACACTCATGAAGGATTCAAGATGGGCCATAAAGAGTAAAAATCATAGTGATGGTCGGTGGAGTGAGAAATGGGCTAGGTTTAAGCATGTCCAAGTTTAGGCCATGAGCCATGGACTTGAGTCCTGGCTCAGCTAAGGCCGCGAGCTAAGAAATTTACCTCGGTAGAGCCGGGCCCATAGTTCAATTTCTCGGCTCACCAATTTTCAAACATTGGGCTCAGCCCATTTGTTTGTTGGGTAGATGCAAAACCCTAATTAGTAATTGGGACCACAAATATGGGTGACCCCAGCCACGGTCCTCAAGGCTTGGCCCAAACAGATGGAGGGACTTGGGTTGGCAAAATTGGGCCAGCCCACGGTCCTCAAACTCGATCCGAACTGGCCCAAGTTGCTGACCGAATCGAGCCGAGCTGGTCAGTTAGGCTCGAGGACTAAGCCGAGCCGAGTTCGAACTAGGGTTTGCTATTGTCCAAGCTATGCCAAGCTCGACTCGGTTCTACTCGTGTATAGCTTTAGTGATGGGACCATTTTGGCCCAATTCATTTTAGGCCCATCTAGTGAACGGCGAGGTTGCACTGGACCAGAAGGCAGAAGGTATGTAGATTGGTTGGGCTTTGGGCTGGTATTGTGGGCCCAGAAAATGGGCTGGTTCAAACCTGGCCTTGATGCTCACTCAGTCCAGCTTGGGCTGGGCTCATGTACGTAAGATCGACCGACCAGTTTATTTTTTAGGTTTTTTATTGAAATTAAAGCTCAATCCAAAACCCATTTATCTATTAGGCCCAAATATCAGGCCCAACAGGTCTTACATGTATCCAAAGCCGTCCTTTCAGGCTTCCCATTGCTTCTCATACAATCCTATCCATTGGTACGAAAGCCATTTGGACTTGTAGGATTTATATAACATTGATATTTACACCGTCGCAGATGTGGGCCTAAGAATTAAAAACTGTCATGGGCTTTTGGCCTGGCCCAACTCTTAAAGTCCCAGATAAGCTGCAAAAGATGGGGAAAGTTTTGCTACTCTGGCGGAATATGATGCTTCATACACATGAAGTTGGAACTTGGAGATGTGGTATTCATCTAACTCGTATAGAAACCGTCCTTATAATTAGACGATTTGAAATAGTTCAATCAACTAAACACACTTCCAACTAACAGTCCATCTGGCCGTTGATTGACATAAAATGGATGGTTGGATGAAAAGTAGTTAAGTGTCCTGATTTAAGAAAAATATTTTCATTGATCAGAGTTTAGATCCGTTCATTCAATATGACTTTTGGCTTTTTGGATAGTGAATTTGGACGGTTGGATTTGAGTTAAGTGCATGCCACGTGTAAAATTTAGTGCACGATATTGGGTGATGCATCAATCAGAGCCATCCATCTAGTGCCAAGCAATTGGAACCGTTGCTGATTCTCTCTTTAAGTGGTCAGGGCATGCCATCAATTAAAAGGCTAGGATCATCCAAGATTTTCGGATAAATACCCGTTAGCAATTGGAAATACAATGAACGGTTTGGATCTCATCGTTGTATGCCACGTGGGCAGAAATTGCACGGTTCACTCCCATTTACCAATTACCAAAAAAGACAAAAATAAAAAAACATAATTTCTTTTATTTCTTGTATATGACCAAATAAAACAAGCACTTATATTCACACGAGCACAACACACGTGCCATTTTCAACCCAAGTAAACATATCAGAACTTCCCAACATTTGAATTTTAATAAATCACACGAAAGATATAAAGATAAATAAAAAATAAATAAATAACCAGTCCCACGTGAGTTGCACGTGAATGCACACGTGTACACATTTGATCATGGTGGACCATAGCTCAATTACACATAATCATAATCTTACACTAATCTAAAATGCCCTACATGATCTTCCTCACACGTTTCACATGAAATGTAAGAAATGATGGTACAGTTCAGAGCGGCGACATTGCGGGGGCCACCACGATGCCCTTCGCCGCTGATTCGGGTCCTGGCGCTACGATGCCGGAGCTTTTGAGCTCAGCCATTTGTCTACGAGCATTTGCTCCCTGTGATTCACATAGTTTGGGAAGAAATACACCTGTACATAAAATGATTAATTAGATGATTAAGCATAAATCCAAGCCTATAATCATGCGGGTCCCGCCTTCGGACCGATCATCAAGTGTGCAACATGTGTAGAAGGAAATGGATGGTTGAGATAAATTCAATAATGAGCCTAGCCGGATCTTAGACCTGGCCCTGGCTTCTATCTAAGATCTGAGTTGTTCATTAAGTGTGCCCCACCATGGATGATATGTGATGATCCTTTAAACCCAAAGTGAGTTGAGCTAGGCCAATAGTCTCTCGGACACAGCCCTAGCCCAACCTAATAATAAATGGGCTTAGTTTGAGGAATAGGCCCAAGCCCAATGGGCCATCATAGTCCCTTGTAGAGGTGGGCATCGAGTCGAGTCGGACCGCGGTCCGAAATTTTCAACGTCTGACTCGATCCAATTCGTTGCACTGCTGGCCTAACCCGAACTGAGTCCGACTCGATTAAGGAAATCGAGTCGGATCGGGTTAGGTACGATTCAGATCGAATCTTCTTGACCCCTAAAAGAGTTTCAATGGTAGACGTTCAATCCCCCACTGCTTTTGGCAGCGTGGTCCACTTGATCTGTAAATCTGTCTTATTTTTCAGCTCAAGCCTTAAGACGAGCCCGCCGAATGGATGGATGGTTTAAATATAACACGTACCTCATGATGGGACCCACAGAACTTGCTGATGCCAATACGCCAAACCAACTAGGTTGGTGCGTGGTACACCTGCCAATCTACGTTCGGATTTTTTCTAATTGGGACGAGGATTCTGCATGGCTGCATTGGGATGCCATGTGGGCCGACAATGATATTTGTAAGAAATCAATATCGTCCATCAGTTGTGAGAGCTCATTTTAAGACATGATACCAATAAATAGGTGGATCCAAAGCTCAAGTGTGCCGGACGAGAGAGAAAATCGAGGAAGATGGTCATTGAATCTACACTGTTTTCTCACGTAAGGGCCACTTGAGTTTTGGATACACCATTTTTAGCCACATGTCCTAAAATGAGCTCCCAAAACGGATGGACGGTGTGGATTTATCACAAACATCACAGTGGGACCCACCTCGCATTCCATGTAGGAACTTCATTTGCAAAGACTTTAGTGCTCGAGGCACCTTGAGCCACGAGTGAGAAGAGGGATAGGCTACTCCCTATGCCACTAGCCAATGACTGGTAGTCGATGCTCAGTGGACCCCACCATGATGTATTTATTTCATCCATGCCGTCTATCTATTTTTTTAGATCATTTTATGGTATTAAAAACAAAACGAGGTATATCCCAATCTCAAGTGAACAACATTACAGGAAACAGTGTTGAATAAACATTGCGTGGATCGAATCGACTTCCGAATCGGATCTGTCCGGATTAACCATTGATTCGAACTTGATCCGATTTACAAGCGGATTTGACTGGGCCAACTCGATCTGACCCGATCTTAGCCTTCAGTTCGGATCGGATCGGTCCCATTTCTGCCCAGCTCTGGTCCCTTGGCAGCCCACCATGTCGCGGATTGCATGTAATTTGGTTATTAATGTGACTCCATGTGATAGAATTTGATTAGGTTACGTGCTACCGTAAGAAAAATCATGTTTTGAAAGTATCATCACTAGTGACGATAATTTGGTCACTACAGACACCTATGCGAGTCGGTGTAACAGGATTCGATTAGGTTACGTGCAGCCGTAAGAAAAATCATGTTTTGAAAGTATTATCCCTAATAAAGGCAATTTGGTCACGACGCTTATGTGACTCGATGTGACAGGATGAATAGGTTAGAAAAATTATGTTTCACCTGTGGCCATAAGAAAAATCATGTTTTGAAAGTATCATCTTTGATAAAGGTAATTTGGTCACTACAAACTCTCCTGTGACTCGATGGGACAAACTTTCATTAGGTTACCTACAGGCCGTAAGAAAAATCATGTTTTGAAAGTATCATCTTTGATAAAGGCAATTTCATCACTACAGACACTTATGTAACTCGATGTGATTGGCTTTGATTAGGTTACGTGCCACTGTTAAAAAAATTATATTTTGAAAGTATCATCCCCAATAAGTGGAAGTAAATCCAGTTATGTCAACAGGGTTAAGAGGCGGATTAGATACCACATGTGTGGGCAGGGATCGACCGAGGTGGGTGGGACCCTGGCTGTGTGGCCCATCGTGATGTGCTGTACGTGACTACGTTCATGTTATCCATCCATATTAAAAGCTCATTTTGAGGCACTACGTTCATGTTACCCATCCATATTAAAAGCCCATTTTGAGGCACGATCCAAAAAAAAAATGAAGCATATTCAAATCTCAAATGAACCATAGTATAGGAAATTGTGGAAGTTGACCATTAAAAACTTCTTTTAAGTTACAAAACAAGATAATATTTTTGTGGTCATCCTTTTGACCTCGTCAACATGTTAGATGAAAAATAAACATTTTGGTGGAGTTCATGGAGCTTTTAATAGTAAGAATTCAATCATGACTTTTTCATGTGGTGTGGTCTTCCTAAGATTTAAGTCCGCTTCAATTTTTTGAAACATGCTTAAAATGAATTATTAAAATGTTTGGATGGTGTGGATCTAAGGCACATATATCATTGTGTGCCCCACAATCAAGCCTCACGGACTTGGGTCTCACCTAATTTGCTCTACATCTACTTATTTGTATATATTTTATACGGAAAATTTGATTGAACTACAGTCTGCTATAATAAATATTGGTGAACCAATACAGCCATTACATCATACTCATCTAGTATGGTCATAACCCTAAAGAGATGATGGTCATCCCCAACGGTCATATTCAGCTAGTTTTCCATGACAAATTAGCACCATCTATCATCAAAAGCATGGCTGTATTGGCGATCTGAACCGTAGATATGGTGGGCCACATTATGTATGGGTGATGGTGGAAGAGTGGCAGTATTGTGCAGTCAATCAATATATCTTGGTTCACCGTGACTTTAGACCTTGACTTAAACCCGGGCCGTTCAGGAATTGGGGCCCACAGCTCGCATGGCCCAAATATCAGTCTAGTCTCTTCATCAGCTAACAGAGCTTTCATACGTCCAGACGCTCTGTACAATGCAAGTCAGCACAACCCATCACGAGTGACATGGCAGCTAACAAGTACAATATCCAAGCCGTCCATCTGGTAGATCTAACATGGTGGATATTCTGGGCACAATATAAATCTGATCCGTTCATCAAATGGACCACAAGTTTAGAAACAGTTCAGCGAGTAAGAAAACTTCAGCAAGTCTTTTTCAGCTATCCATTTGTTCATTGAATTGCGGCCTACCTGACAAGTGGACCACAGTGATATCTCATTGATGAACGGATTAGAACTTGCACCTATGCGCCATGCTGGCACATGTGTGGCATGTACATGCCTTCTACACACGTGTGGGCTCAACAGAGCTCCATTAAATATATACCGTCGGTCAGATTTTAAAACAACCATTCTTTTTTCTTTTTTTTTTTCTAATACACGTGTGGCAAACCCAATTTATGAAATGAACTTACACGTATGCCATGTTGGCACACGTGCCGCGAGTAGACTCACCTTCACCAGCAGCGAGGTTGAAGTAGAGGTCAACGATGTTGGGACAGTTCTGATAACACGGCGGAGAGCAAAGGTTCTGTGTGAAATGAGATTCCAAGAGAGAATCGGTTGATATCCCGAGCGTGTTCCTATCAAGCCCACACGCCTCGATGCACCGATCTGTTTCAATCCAGTCCGTTAATTTCTCCGCCTCGATCTCTGATGAGCCACACGTGTACTCCTCCCATCCTTTCCTCACATGCTTCTCGAGCACGCAGCGCGTGCCGGATGATGAAACAGCGAACGCGCACGTGCTCTTGTCCAGGTTCTCGCACGTGACCTTACCTACAAGCCACGCCAACCTAACCGTTAGTTAAAAATAAATAATCCACCGTACACACGCGGGATACAGAAATGTCAATCCTGGCCGTCGAACACATGGGCCCACACTTTGGGCGGAGCGTAGAGAAAAGTTCACACAGATTACTGGTCTTAACCATCTGATTTGCTCGCTAAATACCGACCATTGACCATTTTTATTCTTAACCGTTCATCTGATCTGCACAAAATCGATGGTTGGGTCTTCTTATCAGTGTGATTCCAGGGATATTAATGATATTCTTGTGATCATGGAGCAAAGTACCCACAGATCTATTGATCTTAACCATATAATTTTGCTAGTTGAATATCGACCATTGTTCGTTTTATTCTTAACCTTAAATCAATAGGCATGAAATGGATGGTTAGAACATATGATCAGTGTGATCTAGGGATAGTCATGATTTGGAGGGTCTTGATTGAAGTTTCATGTGCATGATTTGGAGGGTCTCGATTGAAGTGTCGACTAGCTAGTGCATAGGTGACAATGTATCATGTGTAAGAAGGACATCCGATCCACCCTTGCATGGAGAAGGCTTGATGCAAAAATCAGGCTTATCACGTCATCATGTGGGCCACACAGTAAAAAATAATGGACATCCGTCCATTCCATTCAAGCTGATGTATGGTCCACCTGATGAGTGGATTTGCCTGATTTTTGTGCCATGTGAGATCAGTGGTGGGCTCAACGTTTTGAACATGTTGGATGTCACACACAAATGACATGTTGGCAATACTGTGGCTGTTGGATGAGTAACGGGGATTGGCTACTCTCCCTGCCACTGGAGGTGGGCATCGAGTCGAGTTGGATCTGACTCGATTCGATTTTTCAAGAACCTGACATGAACTCGATCCAATCCAGGACCGAGTCCAGTAGGGCTGACTCGATCCGATTCGAATCCTTGTTGGCCTGACCCAAATCGAGTCTGACTCGGTCTGGGAAACCGAATCGAGTTGGATCGAGTTGAGTCTAAGGAGAGAGAGGTAGAGAAAGAAGGAGATGTGGAAAATCGGGAGAGAAAGAAGGAGAGAAGGAAGGAGATGAGGGAAATCAGGAGAGAAATGAGGAGAGATGGGTGGGTGCGGTGCCTCCTTCGGGTAGAGAAAGAGGGGTTGAGGTTCGTTCGGATTTCGGTTCGGATCGAATCGGTTTGGATTGACCACGATCTGAAGTTGATCCAATGTACGATTGGATCTAAGTGGTCCTACTCGATCCGCACCGATCTAGGCCTTTGGTTCGGTTCAAATCGGGTTGGATCCACCGGATTGAGTCGGATTCTACCCAACTCTACTTGCCACTAGTGGTCGGTGCTCCGTGGGCCCCACTGTGATATATGTGTTTCATCCATGCCGTCCACCCATTCTTTCGGATCATTTTATGGTATGATCAAGTATGATCCCCAAAATGAGGTTGATCCAAATCTCTAGTAAACTGCACAGTGTTGACTAAACTCCCCTATTAAAAACTTCTTCGGGGCCACAAAATTTTTTGATCAAGTTGATATATATATATATATATATATATATATATATATATATATATATATATATATATATATATATATATCCCTTCATCTAAGTCTTCATGACCTAATCAACAAGTCAGATGTCAAATAACCATTACAATGGGCCTTAGTAGGTTTCAATCACTAATGTTTTCCCATGGTGTGGTCGACCTGAGATTTAGATCTACCTTCTTTTTTCTTTTCTTTTTTTATTTTTTTAAAGCTCAAAAATTATCTTTCGAAATGGATGGACTGCGTGGATAAAACATATACATTGTGGTGGGTCCACATTGCACCGACCACTGGTCACCTGGCTGCTGGCGGCGTCACCAGCAAAACCGCGTCAGTGGATGGGATTCATGGGAAGCTGAATTCTGCTGGATGTCTCACGTACAACTACTTGGATGATAAACCTATCGTCCAACTGACGCAAAAAGAGGAAAGAGCACATCTCACGTACAAGAGTTGCAGGAGTGTGGGCCCGACATGGTGCACGTGCAGCATCCGACGGCCTGAAAGGCAGTGCCACCATGAAAATGAGACATGCTGAAAACTTAGGCTGATCCAACCATACAGTGCACCCCTAGGATAAATTCGACCATCCAACGGTTGGATCGGCCTGATTTTTGGTGTGTCTCATTTTCTTGGTCGGTTGAACTTGTTGTATGAGTTGGATCTCGTACAACCATGTCATGACTGGTTATAGAGTTTGAGATTACAGTAACTAATATTTAGCAGTACAAATGAGAAAAAGACCTTTGGAAGCATGCGTGGAAAAATGCTTTTTCTACTGCCGTTACCGCTATTAATATGCATGTAAAAGTCAATGATTCATCTAAGCGTGTAGATGTTCTTCAATCATCTATTGGAACGCGGATTGCATACTGACGCTGCCAGCCTCGCTGCTGGACGGTGTCCTGTGGGCCCCACAATGATGTGTATGTTTTATCAATGCCGTCCATCCATTTTATATTATTATTTTAGACCATGATCCGAAAAAATGAGGTAGATCCAAATATCACGCGGACAACACCATGGGAAAACGGTGGTGATTAAACGCCCATCATTAAAAACTTTCTTACGCTAACTGTAATGTTTATTTGCTATCCAACATGTTGACTGGGTCACACAGATTTTGACAGAAGAAGAACAGAAATATCAGCTTAATCCAAAACTTTCGGAGCCCCGAGAAGTTTTCAATGACAGTTGTTCAATTACCACTGTTTTTTATGGTGTGGCCTACTAGAGACTTCGATCTACCTCATTTTTAGCTCTCATGCATAAAAATGAGCTGAAAAAAATGAATAGACAGCAAGAATAAATCACATACATCACAATCATATTGTCCTCTACCTCTTTTTTAGCTCTCATGCATTAAAATGAGCTGAAAAAAATGAAAGGACAGCAAGAATAAATCACATACATCACAATCATAATGTCCTCTACCATATATCAAGTAAGTCCACTATGATGATAAAAAGTCTTTAAAAAGTATAATTATAATTAATATGTGGGCCACACCATAAAACCAATGGATGCATCCACCAACAAAATTCTAAATTCACATGCACAAGCGCGTTAGGTCTGCATCGGTCTTATTCCCAAGGAGTCCTGCTTTCTTGGTGGAGTGGCCCTCCTAACAGGTTGGATTGCACCCATAAAAACCTAGTAGGCCCTACAATCAGAGTAGTAGAATAAAATATTCTCTACAAAAGTTGCAGATGATCCCGCTCAATCAACAAAAAAAAAAATATAAATCTTTCAGATACAATGGCAAAATATATATAAAGTCATGTTTGACATACACTTAAAATCAATTCATCTCATTTTAGTTAATTATAATTATGTATTTAAAAATCTTGGTTATTAATCATCAAGAATAACTTCAATCCTTAATAAAAAGAAACACGATCTCTAAGGGTGTGTTTGGTTGCACCATATATCATAAAATTCATAATTAGTCAGCTTGCTTTGGCTCAAAATTTCTTGCAATTTCATAAGATTCAGTGCAACCAAACACACCCAAATACACAATTACAATTAACTAAAATGAGGTGAACTCTCCCAAACATGCCCCATGTGATATCTCTAACCATAAGCATACATTGAAATCTTAAAATAAAAAAAGCTATTTTCTCAATATAAAATCATTATAGATTTTAAAAAATAAAAAATTCATGGGAGGCTGCATATATACCCAGCGAACCATGCACACATAGCATGAGTGCAAGAGCCATGCAAGGGAGAGCCATCAACCCACATGAAGAAGCCATTCTAGCTATGGAAGAGATGGTGAAGCTGGCTATAATATAATAGCTAGAGCTTTGAGAGATTCTCTTACGTGGATGTTGTTAAGGTTTTAAAATGACTATTTATAAGAAAGTATATAAGAAAGTAGCTGAATGCAAGACTCCAATGTGGAAAAAATAAAATAAAAACAATAAAAATGACTGGAACCTTATTTTGAACTTTAGTGATCCTGGTCTTTGGTAGGACCCACAAGATGGGCCATTGTAGGCTGCTTGGAAGGTTCTACACAACGCTCTTGTTTAAATTTCTGGTCAATCAAAGACTTCCTCAGCTAACTTTCTTAGCTTAATTTCTAGGCAAACATTTCTATAAGAGTAGAAAATAAGCATAAGATCCAATCCATCCATCATCAACAGGTGGGCCACGAAAGAATGGATGGATGAAAAGTCTTTGGGTAAGTTTTACTAAGTCATCAGCTATTTTTAATATCTTGGAGGGCACCCAACAAGAGGGTTGGCCCGATTTCTGGCAAAGAGGTATCTAAATGGTGGGGCCCACTTTATTCAAGCAAAAAACTCGTGGGTTAGACTATTTCAATCTATGTGACTCAAAGAGTGGAACGTTTTAGACTTTTAGTTATATCAAATGCTAATGATATGTAATTTCTGATTGAGATTAAAAATCATAAACATAATAGGTCTGAAAAGTGGTGCGGTGTGATTTTTCGATCATGGAATGTTTGTGATGGGCCCAACTTGATGAATGGCCTGGATCACATACATGTTTGCGGTGTTGGTTACTACTGTGAATCTCCTCTTCAATCTCCCCTCAATGCGAGTAACCATAGGATAAAATGGTTATGTTATGTTATGGAAGACTGGAAGAGTTTGAATTGTCTAAAAGTAGATCATGATTACTACTTTGATGGTTAACAACATCATTAAATGCTGTTATCTCTAGGTGTAGCATTGCCAGGAAATCACGTTGATTAAATGATCCCAACCATCTGATCAAAGGTTATTAACTCATCATCGTAGTCATCATTTAAAGCCAAGTTTGTCTATCACCGGGTAGTTCTTGTTTACGTGGTCAAAAGTTATGGCATGTTGTCTAATGTCTTAAATATGTTTGTAATAGAGTTTGTTGATGTCATTGATGGATTATTTAATTTGATTGAGCAGCAGTTGATGCTATCGATAGATGTTCGATTCCATCAAGAAAATTCAGAAAAATCTTTGTTGATTGGTGGATAATTTTGGATTGCTACTCGATGGCATCAAATGTTCTTTGATTATATACTGGTACTCATTATTGATTGTTGATACCATCGAAGGTCCAATAGAAGGTGCGTACAGAACTGCATAAGTCCATGATTTATTTCCTATTCTTGTTGCAATAGTAAATATATCAGGTATAATCGAGATTAGGGTATACTTAAGAGTTCTCTCTAAAACGTGCTTAAGAGTTTGAGAGGGTTTTGAAAGACAAAAGATAGGGCTTTTCCTCTTAGGGCTTTGATTAGTAAGGTTTTATCTCTTCTAACTTGGTTTTTCATAGTGCATTCTCACTTTGTACCGTGGTATTTTCCTACAAGGGTTTTTCCACGTAAATTCATATTATTCTCTTGTTGGATTTGCTTATATGATTGTGGTTATTTTGTTTGATTCCTCTCTGTGTGCTTCTATGAGTCCCAACAAGTGGTATCAGAGATAACACTGAGAAGCAAATTGAATATGAAGAAAAAGTATCTAGGACATCTAACATGAAGTTCGATATAGAGAAGTATTCTGGGAAAAATAACTTTGAACTATAGAAGGTGAAAATGAATAACCTACTAGTTTACCAAGAATTGTAAGATGTACTCATTGGAAAGCGATCGGAAACAATGAAAGAAAAAGAGTGGAACAAGTTAGATATTCAAAAGACAACATCTTAATCCAATTATGTTTAATGGATGAGGTTCTCTACAATGTTAAGAGAGAGAAGACTCTGACTAATACATGGGCAAAGTTAGAGAATATCTATGCGAAAAAAAGTCTTTTGAGAATCATTGGTATCTGAAGCTATATTTGATTAATCTGAAGATGGCTGAGGGGGTTGACTTCGAGACCCACATTAGTAACTTCAATAGGCTTGTTTGCAAATTATTAGATGTGAATGAGGCGATGAAAGATGAAAATCAAGCATGTATTCTGTTGAATTCTCTTCAAGAGTTGTATGAGTCGTTCAAAGACTCTTTATGTAATGTAGGATGACCATTAGCGTTGAGATTGTTATCTTAACCCTTCAGTCGAAGACGATGAGAAAGAAAAGCGGTGACATGAGTGCTTTTACAGATTCACTATTTACGAGTGAAAATAAATTCTTAGCGGGACAATTAATCTTCACAATCAAAATTCAAATTCAAGGGCAAAGGCAAGCTTAAGCGTTGGAATTATGGGATAACATAGCACATGAAGAAGGATTGTCAGAATCATAAGTCTAAGAATGAGAAATCAGAGAGTTATTCCGGAGTGTCCAACACTTTGAAATCTAGTTAGGAGGCGAGTGATAGTGATGTTCTAACCGCATGAAAATCCAGATACTTTGACATGAATGGATTTTAGAGATAGGAGCTTCGTATCACATGACCTCTTACACGAGTTGGTTCACCAGCTATAGTGAGTACGATGGTGGTAAGGTGTTTATGAGCAATGACAATGTCCATAACGTGATTAGTGTTAGATCGGTGTGCATCAAGATGTTTGATGGTATAAAGCGTATCTTGACCGATGTGAGACATGTTCCTGAGTTGAGGAAGGGTCTGATATCTCTAGGTGTACTTGAGACACGTGGGTGCAAATTCATCGGGTTCGATCGCGTCCTAAAGAGGGATTCTGGATTATGTGTATTTTGATGTATAGGGGTCGTCACCTGTAGTTTCTGGTAGAGGGTCATCATGATTCGCTACATTCATTGATAAATATTTCAGAAATGTGTGGGTTTACTTTCTAGAAAGTGAATACGAGATTCTCACTAACTTCAAACAATGGAAGGCGGTGATGAAAAAATAGTCAAGGCGAAAGATGAAAGTGTTGAGGACAAATAATAGTGAGAAATTTACTTCTTGGAATTCAATCATTTTTGTGAAGATAAAGGGATCGTGATGCATAACATAGTGTACCATACACCAGAGCAGAATGATATGATTGAGCAATTGAAACGAACTCTCTTGGAGAGAACCCAATGCATGATGAATAACGTTGGGTTAGGAAGAGAAATATAGATTGAGGCCATTAACACGGCTTGATACTTGGTGAATCGATTCCCTTATATAGCTATTGATTGTAAAATTTTAGAGGAAGTGTGGAGTGATCAGCAAGTAGACTACTCAAAGCTACGAGTTTTTGATTGCGATGCTTGCTCTCACGTACCGTCAGTTAAGAGAGATAAATTGGACCAAAGGGCTAATAAGTACTTTTTTTGCTATGGTGGTGGTGTGAATGGGTATAGGCTATATGAAGAAGGATTGTCAGAATCCTAAGTCTAGGAATGAGAAATCAAAGAGTTCTTCCAGAGTGGCCAACACTTTGGAATCCAGTGAGGAGGCGAGTGGTAATGACGTACTGACCGCATCAAAATCCAGATACTTTGACAGTGAATGGATTTTGGAGATGGGGGCTTCATATCACATGACCTCTCACAGGAGTTGGTTCACCAGCTATAGTGAATGCAATAGTGGTAAGGTGTTTATGGGTAATGACAATGCCCATAACATGATTGGTGTTTGATTGGTGAGCATCAAGATATTGGGTGGCATGGAGCGTATCTTGACCGATGTGAGACATGTTCTTGAGTCAATGAAGGGTTTGATATCTCTAGGTGTACTTGAGGCACTTGGGTGCAAATTCATCGGGTTCAATTGCGTCCTAAAGGGGGATTCTAGATTATGTGCATTTTGATGTATAGGGGTCATCACCGTAGTTTCTAGTAGAGGGTCATATGACTCGTTACATTCATTGATAACTATTTCAGAAAGATGTGAGTTTAATTTCTAGAATGTGAATATGAGGTTCTCATTAACTTCAAATAATGGAAGGCAATGATGAAAAAATAGTCAGGGCGAAAGGTGAAAGTGTCGAGGATATAATGGTGAAAATTTACTTCTTGGAAATTCAATCATTTTTTGTAAAGATAAAAGGATCGTGATACATAACATAGTGCGCCATACACCAGAGCAAAATGATATGATTGAGCAGATAAATCAAACTCTCTTGGAGAGGACCCAACGCATGATGAATAATGTTGGGTTGAGCAAGAAAATATAGTTTGAATCCATTAATACGGGTTGATACTTGATGAATCAGTCCTCTTCTACAGCTATTGATTGCAAAATTTCAAAGGAAGTATAAAGTGATCAGCGGGTAGATTACTCAAGGCTACAATTTCTTGATTGCGATGCTTACTATCGCGTACCGTCAGTTAATAGAGATAAGTTAGACCAAAGGGCTAATAAGTACATTTTTGTTGGCTATAGTGGTGGTGTGAAGGGGTACAGGATATATGACCGGGTTACATAGAAAATATTTTTAGTTATAATGTCAAATTCGATGAGGGATGCTTGTTATGTAAAGATAAGCATAAGGAAGTGGAAAAGTTGGTTATGGACATTCAGATAAATAAAAATGAGACGCAGACTGATACTGAGACGTAAGAAGAAGTACATGAGCAGGTGGATTAGCCACCTATGAAAAAGAATCCACCAAAGGATTGTAAGTTACCATCGAGATACATGGATGACCCGAATACTGCATTTTCTCTCATTATGGATGAGGAAAATCCATCTACTTTTCGGGAAGCTCTTGATGATGTATATGTTGAAAAGTGAAAAGTGGTAATGGATAATAAGATGGACTTCTTATACAAGAATGAGATGCAGGAGTTAGTGGGCTTCTCGTTGACCGTAAAGCGATCGAGTGTAAGTGAATTTTCAAGAAGAAACATGATAGATACAAGCTAGGTTGGTAGTAAAGGGATATACTCAGAGAGAATGTGTCAACTTTATTGAGATATTCACACCTGTATTGAAGCAAATATCTATTAGATTCGTATTGATGCTGGTTGCCTAATACAATCTTGAGCCGGAACAAATGGATGCGAAGATTGCTTTCCTGCATGGAGAATTGGAAGAGATTGTTTACATGAGGCAACCAGAAGGACTTGAAATATGATGGGTAGAGAACAAAGTTTATAAGTTGAAGAGATCGTTTTATGGCATGAAACAGTTGCCTAAGTAGTGGTATAATAAATTCGATTATTTCATAATGAGTCAGAAGTTTACCAAGAATGAGTATAATCATTATATGTATTTCAAGACATCGAGTGATGAAAAGTTCATTATATTGGTATTGTATGTTGATGACATGCTCATTACCAGCCATAACATGTCTGAAATCGATATATTGAAGGGTCAACTATCAGGGACATTCGAGATGAAAGATCTGTGGGCTGCAAAGATGGTTCTCTGCATTAACATACACATAGATAGGAAGATGAGTAGACTTTGGTTATCTCAGGCTGAATACCTTGAGAATGTATTGATGAAGTATGTGATGGATAAGGCAAAACCAATTAGCATTCCCCACGTGGCTCATTTTTTGCTTTATTCCGAACAGTATCCTGAAACAGATGAAGAAAAGCATGTTATGTCTATGCCTTATTCGAGTGCAGTTGGCGGCTTGATGTATGTCATTGTCTGTATGAGACCAAATATTTTGCATATGGTGGTTGTTGTTAGTAGATACATGGCTAACCCTGGAAAGTAACACTAGAAGGCAATGAAATAGTTACTTCGATACATTCAGGGTATGCGAGAATACGTCTCGACATTCAAAAAATTAGGAGACAAGTTAGTAGGATATGTAAATTTAGATTATGCAGGCAGTGTGGATAATAGAATATCAACTTTCGGTGAATCATTTGTGTTAACGGGTGGAGAGATCAGTTGGATGTCTAAGCTTCAGTCTGTAGTGATTTTTTTCACAACCAAAGCTAAGTATATGGCGGTAACAAAAGCGTTCAAAAAATATGTTTGGTTGAAAATGATGATAAATCATATTGGGCTTCAGTAGGAGGTTGTGCCAGTTAATTATGATAGTGAAAGTGCGATAAATTTGGCTAAGAACTCGGTTTACCATTCTATAACTAAACATATTGATGTGCGTCATCATTTTATCCGACAAGTGCTTGAGGAATGAGGCGTGACTCTTGAGAAAATTCACACAATCATTAATCCAACTAACATGCTTACGAAGTTGGTTCCTGCAGAGAAGTTTAAGTTCTTTGCGACTTCTCTGGGTCCGGCAAAGATAAAGTGAAGATGGCGTATATGCGAAAAGCGATGATATGAAGATACTATGGAGATGAAGTAGGGATGGAGGATTGAGTACGAAAAACGAGCAATGAAGTGTGAAGATTGAGGACATTGTGAAGATTGCTTTCTAATATCTTAAATTTGTCTGTAATAGAGTCTGTTGATGTCATCAACAAACCACTCCTTTCCATCGATCAATTGTCGATGCCATCGATAGATGCTCAATCGCATTAAGAAAATTCAAAAAAATGTGAATGGAAATGCCTGCCATTGAATTTTTTTAAGCTCATTATGATGTTTATATGCCATCTAACCCCTTCATATGCTTTCAATCCCACTATTTCTTGTTGTAGCTTGAGTTTTGACGTTTTCAATTCATCTGATCTCAAGTCCACCTCGTAATATGAGCTGGGATAACCAGTGAAGAGGGTGAATATAACATAGACATCATGAATGGGCCACACGGCTTAGGGTCACAGGATTTTCGAACAAAGTTGTAGCCATTGACAAAAATATCAACCCACCCACTTCATATTAATTTACCAAAAGATTATGATTGTAGAGCGAAACAAACCTCTAATGATGGGCAAAAACGGTCATCTTATTCTTTAATTTTTTTTTTAGTGGATCAGATGGGATCTTATCCGGTCCTTAGCTTATCAGGCCCACCACATGGCTAAGTCCAAAAGTAGGCCTCACTTAGGTGTACCAATCAATGCATGCTTGGTCGCTTTTCCTAGATACATGCAAATAGGCCACATGGGTCACAAAGCTAAGGACATGGATCAGATCCCATCACATCCAACAAAAAAGAAGATGTGGATAGCTCAAATCTCTTGTAACCTTAACCAGAAAGAGAGGCAATGGAAAATGAGTTCTGGCTGACTATTCATATAGGCTGCAGGCTCTACCTAGTAAGTTCATGTTCGGTTCAAGTGGGCAGGCACCAAGGGTCTTAGGTCACCCAATTATGGCCATCCATATATGGGACATGTGCAGAGGACTCGAAGAGGGGCATTTATAGACGTCAATATCTTTTAGGCAGGCGAAGAAAAGACATGGGAGTCTTTTATCACCCCAAGCATGTCCAAGTCTAGCCCATGAGCCATGGAATTGAGTCATGGCTCAGCTGAACCAGCGAGCTAAGGAATTTAGTTCGGCTAAATTGAGCCTATAGTCTGATTACCCGGCCCACCAATTTTCAAGCATTGGGCTCAGCCTAGTTGTTGGGTGGGTAAATACACATCCCCAATAAGTTATTAGGTCCACAGGTATAGGTGGCTTCAGCCTATGGGCCTTAAGGCTAGGCCCAATGAATTTTTATTTTTTGGGGCGCACACAGTAAAGGTGGGCCACCCCAATTGTCTCATGTGTGGTGGGATCAGTATGCCTAGAGCTGCATACGAGCTGAACTGAGTTGAGCATCGCCTGACCAAGCTCGGTAAGCAATCGGACCAGTTCGAGCCAAGTTTGAGCTTTCGAGTTCGATTTAAGTGCTTATCGGCAGGCAAGGCAGGCGGTGGGTGGACTGATCAAGCGGGTTGTTGCTCATCGGGGCGGCGACGAATGACTAGAGAAAGGTGGAGGGCCTCTGCTGGTCGGGCAGAGAGAGTGGCGTAGTTGGGTTGTTGGTCGGGCGGGACGAGCAAAGGGACTGGCCGCGGGGCGAGCTGGTCAGATGAGAGCAAAGAGAGAGGGAGTGATGTAGAACCTGTCATAGACACGTTCCTGGCATGGTTGAGCCAAAAGAAGATGGACCGTGAATTGACTATAACTTTTGATCCGGGTATCGTTACGGGGTGCACAACCTATCAATCTTTACTGAAATGGGCCATCCGAGGTGAACCGACCCACAAAGTGGGTCGCATCTGTCCGTTTCGTCAGAAAAGGCGCACTTTCAGCTCAAAAATGAATTTTTAAGAAAATTTTACTATTTTTAGTAATTCTGTTTTTTTTAAAATATTTTTAGAATTTTAGATTTTCTTTCCTTTTAGAAATAACTTTTAGTTATACTAGGACTCTTCCAGGGAAAGTTTATTTGCAATTTTTATTTTTAAAAATTAGGCCTTAGAAGAGTTTTATTAGAATTAAGATTTTTATTAGAGTTAGAATTTTGCTATTTTTGGTAATTACCAATTTTAGTTTATTTTTTCCTATATTAATGGTGTAAGGAGACACATTAGACAATTATCAATTATTCATCAATCAATTTCGAATTTATTAGAATTTATTTCTATTTTCTGCTTTATTTCCTCGTGGATTTGAGAAGTCTCTATGAGGAGTCCAGAGAAGTTCTATGGATTCGGAATAGTTATCCTCTTGAGGAAGACGGTGCTCGACCTCATGTCCTCCCCTGCGACAGTTTGGTATCAAAGCGAGGCTTCTCCTCGAATTGATGGCTTCTAACGACGGGTCGGGCAACAATCTCATGGGCGGTGTTCCAGGGAATTTACCTTTAACGGCGGCAGCTTTCGAAGCAGCACGGCGAGAGAATCGGCAAGCCATGCAAGGGCTGCAGGCTTCCATCGATCGCATGACAGATCGTTTGGCGGAGGCCCTAGGGCAGCTCCGTGTTCATGGTGGTGATCCACCATCAACAATTGTTAGAATTCGTAATCATATTGATCGTAGGGCGACGCTATCAGTGAACCACAGGATCACTCCTAATAAAGTGGGATCTAGCGACATGATTTTACACATCCTAGACGAGCCATTGATCAGATGGATCGGATGGATCAAGAATTCAAGATGAAAGTCGATCTTCCTAGTTTTAATGGTCAACTCTACTTCAAGGACTTCATCGATTGGTTGCTTAAAGTCGAACATTTCTTCGACTACATGAACATAATGGAAGAAAAGAAAGTTAAACTCGTGGCCTACAAGTTGACGGGCAGAGCTTCAGATTGGTGAGAACAACTTCAACTCGAGCGAACGAGATGGATGAAGGCGCCAATCCACATGTGGTCGCGGATGAAGAAGTTATTGTGCATATGATTCTTCCCTACTAATTACGATCAGGTATTATTCCAACAAAATCAAAATTATTGGTAAGATAATCAATCATTAAAGCGTTATGCAGAGAAATCCTATTATTTGTCGGCGAGAGGTGACCGGTTCAAAACGGAGCTGCAACAAACCACGGGATTCATCAGTGGCAAACATGTGACCCCTATGGGAACGGTGAACCAACTCAAGACTTCTAAAGTGGAGGGACAATCTCTCATGACTGAACAGGCTTTTGTTAAACAATCTGAGGAAACGGGAGATATATGCATTAGTTGAAGAGAAAAAATATGTGGAGCCTGTGAATATCCTAGAGGATTTGGAACCAGTATCGTAGGAGTTCAAGGGGGTTGTGCTCGATGAACTCCCTAATAAATTACCTCCCATACGAGATATGCAAAATCACGTTGATCCCGTCGCAGGGGCAAGTCCGCCTAATTGCCCACATTATCAGAAAAAATATGATATCTTGAAGACAGATGTGAAGGAACTAATCAATATTAGTCAAGTTAAGGAAAACATGAGTATATGTATTGTGTCGGCTCAAAAGCTTAATGCCAAGTATAAAAAAAGGCTAATGAACATCGGCGTCAGAAGTTATCTCAGACTCATGTGCTAAGTCTCTTGCGTAACTCGAGGACGAGTTTTTTTCAAGTGGAGGGGTCTGATGTAGAACCTGTCACAGACACGTTCCTAGCATGGTTGAGCCAAAAGAAGATGGACCGTGAATTGACTATAACTTTTGATCCGGGTATCGTTACGGGGCGCACAACCTATCAATCTTTACTGAAATGGGCCATCCGAGGTGAACCGACCCACTTTGTGGGTCGCATCTGTCCGTTTCGTCAGAAAAGGCGCGCTTTCAGCTCAAAAACGAATTTTTAGGAAAATTTTACTATTTTTAGTAATTCTGATTTTTTAAATATTTTTAGAGTTTTAGATTTTCTTTCCTTTTAGAAATAACTTTTAGTTATACTAGGACTCTTCTAGAGAAAGTTTATTTGTAATTTTTATTTTTAGAAATTAGGCCTCAGAAGAGTTTTATTAAAATTAGGATTTTTATTAGAGTTAGAATTTTGCTATTTTTGGTAATTATGAATTTTAGTTTATTTTTTCCTATATTAATGGTGTAAGGAGACACATTAGACAATTATCAATTATTCATCAATCAATTTCGAATTTATTAGAATTTATTTCTATTTTCTACTTTCTTTCCTCGTGGATTCGAGAAGTCTCTGTGAGGAGTCCAGAGAAGTTCCGTGGATTCAGAATAGTTATCCTCTTGAGGAAGACGGTGCTCGACCTCACGTCCTCCCCTACGTCAGGGAGGCAGGGAGCCGGTCGCTGGTCGGACGAGAGCAGAGAGAGAGGGAGACAGGGAGCTGAGCTGGTCGCTAGTTGGACGAGAGCAAAGAGAGAGAGGCACGCAGGGAGCTGAGCTGGTCGTTGGTCGGACGGGAGCTGAGCTGGTCGCTGGTCGGACGAGAGCAGAGAGAGAGAGGGAGGCAAGCAGGGAGCTGAGCTGGTCGCTGGTCAGACAAGAGCAGAGAGGGAGGGTGGCAGAGAGCTGGTCACGGTCAAGTGGGTTTTAAGTTTCAAACAAATTGGAAAAATAGAAAGGGGAGGGAGTGGCTAGGTTTTTTTATTTTTGTAAGTTTTTATACATACCTAACCGAGTCAAGCCGGTTCGAGCTACATATCGATTCGAGCCGAGTCGAGCTGCGCCAGCTCAAACTTAGCTCGAACTCATTTTTGAGCTCTAAAAAATGGCTCGACTTGGATCGAACTCAGCTTCAAACAGAGATGATTCAAGCTTTTTCTAGCCAAGTCAAGCGAGCTAACTGAGCTATCTCGGTTCGTGTACACCCCTACTTGTAGCCTGATTGGTCAACTCAGTTCGACTTGGTTAATAGCTTGAGCCGAGTTCAAGTTCAAGCCTACAAGTTGAGTTCGAGTTCAAGTTTTAGGATTTTTAATATATATATATATATATATATATATATATAATTTATTTATTTAAATATATAAATATTTATATATATATATATATATATATATATATATAATTTATTTATTTAAATATATAAATATTTATATTAAGTGAACCTGATCCGAGTCAAATCGATTCGAACCGAGTCAAGTTCGAGTCAAGTTTCAAGCTGAGTTGAGTCGAGCTTGGTCTATTTCGGACTCGATTTTTGAGGTAAAAAATATCAGCTCAACTCGTCTCGAACCCAGTTTCAAGCCGAGCCAAGTCGAGCTTTTCCAAGTGATGTGAGCCGAGCCAAGTCGAGCTTTTAAGCTAGGCCCAATCCAATCTCATTTATCTATCGTGCCGAAATGCTCGTACATGTATCTAAAGCCATCCTTTCAGACCGCCTGGCAAACCTTTAGATGGGCCATCCATTGCTGATCCCGTGCTCTTAATAGTGGGCACAAAGGCCATTTGGCCCGGAGGACTTATATATTAGTATTTACATCATCACAAATGTCGGCATAAGAATTAAAACCTATCATGGGCTTTGGCCTTGGCCCAACTCTCCAGGTCCAGGTAAGTTATTGTAAGCATAATTGCATAAGCAGAGTTGTACACAAATTGAGTTAGCTCGGTTAACCCACTTAACTCGACTCGGAAAAGCTTGACTCTACTCAACTCGAAATTGGGTTCAAGCCAAGTTGAGCTAATTGTTTAGCCTCGAAACAATTTCGAGCCGAGTTTGAACTAGACTGAGCTCTCAACTCGACACATCTCAGAACTTGACTTAGTTCAAATCAATTCGATTCAGATTTTGATCACTTAATATAAATAGTTTGTAAATATTGTTTGTAAATATTTATATATTTAAATAAATTATATATTATAATATATAATATATATTATATATTAAAAATTTTAAAACTTAAACTCGAACTCAGCCTGACCTCAGCTCGCGCGGCCACAGCTGCTGCCCGAGCCTTGTGGAGCTGGCCAGCTAGGCTCAAGGACTGAGTTAAGTCGAGTTCCAGCTGGGTAGCCTGCTGGCCAAGCTGAGCTGAACTGGGCGAGGATGAGAAAAGATTTGATACTCTGGTGGAGCTTGATGCTTCATACACATGCAGTTGTAACTTTTTTTTTTTTAAGGTTAGCTTGTTAGTACAAACCCATGTCAGTACGCACATGCAGTTGTAACTTGCAAATGTGGCATTCATCTAACTTTTACAGATGCCGTCCATATGTTTAGATGTATCTAATGCCGTCTTTTCAGGCCGCCTGGCAAACCTTTCGATGGGCCATCCATTGCCGGTCCCACAATCCTAGCCGTTGGAATGAAAATCATTCAGACTTGATTTGTAAAATATTGATATTTACGTGGCCACTGGTGTGGACCTAACAATTAATACCTGTCATGGGCTTTGGGCTTGGCCCAACACTTAAGAGTCCAGTAAGTTTCTAAAAGATGAGAAAAATTTTGGTACTCTAGCGGAGTATGATGCTTCATATGCATGCAGATGGGACCTGTAAATGTGGCATTCATCAAACTTGTACAGAAACCGTCAATGCATTTAGACCATTTGAAACGGTTCAATCAACTAAACATTACTCTCAACAAATGTTCAACTGGACCAATCGGTCGACATGGAATGGATGGTTGATGAAAAGCAGTTAAGTGTCCTATATATATATATATATATATATATATATATATATGGTACGGTAAGGTCGACCATGGGAACTTCCCAAGAGGTCGAGCTGTGTGGGCCCCACTGTGATGTGTGTCTAATATCAACCTCATCAGTCAGATGCACCATTTCATGGTGGGCCACAAGATTAAAAATCAAGTCAATCCATGAATTAGGTGGGCCACAT
This sequence comes from Magnolia sinica, assembly GCF_029962835.1. Classification (NCBI taxonomy): domain Eukaryota; kingdom Viridiplantae; phylum Streptophyta; class Magnoliopsida; order Magnoliales; family Magnoliaceae; genus Magnolia; species Magnolia sinica. Next base: position 68,883,847 of record NC_080589.1, on the reverse strand, counting down.
CACAAACAAGAGTTGAAAGGGGTTACCTTCCTGTTAAAACATTCATAATCATTTATTGGGCCCACCGAAATGTGGTTCACAAATCGAGCTAATTCATTGTGTGTGTCTCACCTAAATGAGGGGTCAAACCAAGTTTCATCCACCTCCAAAACTTAGGTGGGGCCCACCTAGTGCTTTTATATGTTTTAAGCATGTCTTCACATGGTTTTAAATGGTATGGCTCACTTAATTCCTTATACGACTTATTTTTGGGATATCCAATAACCTAAAGGGGGCCTATCAAATGCAAGGTGTTGATGTTTGACACACATCACAGTGGGGCCACACAGCTGGACCTCATGAAAAGTTTCCACGAGAGCGACCTTAAAATACCATTTCCACATGCGCACGCACACATATATATACACACACACATACTGCTCGACCTCATGTAAAGTTCCCACGAGGTCAACCTCATAGTACCATTTCCACACACACACACATATATATTGCAAATTTAATTTTATTTTTAAAATTGTCATTAGCATTTTTTTTTTATACCATTCTAGCATGTGTGCTTTTGATGAGGCCCACTTAATTTGAGCCATTTCCAATGTGAGAAACCTTTCCATTATAACCTGACCCTACTGAGCCACGACTGGCCAGAAACAGCTGACAATTTCCTAGTATGCAAAGATGGGCCGGCTCATAAATGGATTTATTTCTCACAATGAAAATGATCTAGATTAAGTGGGCCTCATCAAGGTACATGAGAGAACAGTAAAAAAACGTTCACACCATTTAAGACAATTTCAAAATTGAATTTTGTCAAAAAAAAACAAAAGATCCTGACAAAAACATCCACCTACCACCCATAATGACAAGGGCAAAATTGTCATATTATTCTTCAGCCTTTTTTTTTTGAGTGGGTCAGATGGGATCTTATCTGGTCCTTAGCTTATCAAGCCCACCACAGATGGGCCTCACTTAGGTGGACCAATCAACGCATGCTTAGGTTGCTTTCCATGTGTATGTGCGACTGGGCCACAAGGCTCACAAACGCTAAGGACACGGATCAGATCCCATCACACCCAACAAAAAAAGATACAGACGGCTTAGATCTCTTGCAACCTGAAAGAGGGGTAGTGAGGAAAGGATATCTTGATGGCTATTTATAGAGGCTACAGCTCTTTCCAGAAGGTTCATATGGGTTCAAGCTGGCAGGCACCAAGGGCTATGGCCGTGTATTAGGGGCACGTGTAGAGAACTGAAAGAGGCATTTATAGCCGTCGATATTTTCTAGGTATCGGAAAAAAAGACATGGGAGTCTATCATAGCATTCGAATCTTTACAAAAGATTCGATAATTAATTTTGAAATGAAAGACATGGACGTTGTAGGCCCACAAACATTAGAGACACTCCCGAAGAATTCAAGGTTGGCCATAAAGAGGAAAAATCATAGTGATGGTGGGTGGAGTGAGAAATGGGCTAGGTTTAAGCATGTCCAAGTCTAATCCATGAGCCATGGACTTGAGTCCTAGCTAAGCTAAGGCCGCGGGCTAAGAAATTTACCTCGGTTGAGCTGGGCCCATAGTTCGATTTCTCGGCTCACCAACTTTCAAACATTGGGCTAAGCCCATTTGTTTGTGGGGTAGATGCAAAACCCTAATTAGTAATCGGGTCCACAAATATGGGTGACCCAAGTCCTTAAGGCTTGGCCCAAACAGATGGAGGGACTTGGGCTAGCAAAATTGAGCCAGCCCAAGGTCCTCGTAGTCGACATGAATTGGCCCAAGCTACTGACCGAATCGAGCCGACCTGTCAGTCAGGCTCAAGGACTGACCCGAGCCGAGTTCAAACTGCAGTTAGCTACTGGCCAACCTGTGCCAAGCTCGACTTGGTTCTACTTGTGTACAGCTTTAGTGATGGGACCATTTTGGCCCAATTCATTTTAGGCCCACCTAGTGAACGGCGAGTTTGCACTGGACCAGAAGGCAGAAGGTATGTAGATTGGTTGGGCTTTGGGCTGGTATTGTGGGCCCAGAAAAATGGGCTGGTTCAAACCTGGTCTTGATGCTCACTCAGTCCAACTTGGGCTGGGCTCATGTACGTAAAATGGACCGACCAGTTTATTTTTTAGGTTTTTTTTTTTAAAAATTGAAATTAAAGCCCAATCCAAGACCCATTTATCTATTAGGCCCAAATATCAGGCCCATCAGGTCTTAGATGTATCCAAAGCCGTCCTTTCAGGCCACCCATTGCTTCTCATACAATCCTATCCATTGGTACGAAAGCCACTTGGACTTGAAGGATTTATATAACATTGATATTTACACCGTCGCAGATGTGGGCCTATGAATTAAAAACTGTCATGGGCTTTTGGCCTGGCCCAACTCTTAAGGTCCCAGATAAGCTGCAAAAGATGACGAAAGTTTTGGTACTCTGGCGGAATATGATGCTTCATACACATGAAGTTGGAACTTGGAGATGTGGTATTCATCTAACTCGTACAGAAACCGTCCTTATATTTAGACGATTTGAAATGGTTCAATCAACTAAACACACTTCCAACTAACAGTCAATCTGGCCGTTGATCGACATAAAATGGATGGTTGGATGAAAAGTAGTTAAGTGTCCTGATTTAAGAAAAATATTTTCATTGATCAGAGTTTAGATCCGTTCATTCAATATGACTTTTGGCTTTTTGGATAGTGAATTTGGACGGTTGGATTTGAGTTAAGTGCATGCCACGTGTAAAATTTAGTGCATGATATTGGGTGATGCATCAATCGGAGCCATCCATCTAGTGCCAAGCAATTGGAACCGTTGCTGATTCTCTCTTTAAGTGGTCAGGGCATGCCACCAATTAAAAGGCTAGGATCATCCAAGACAAAAATAAAAAAAAACATAATTTCTTTTATTTCTTGTATATGACCAAATAAAACAAGCACTTATATTCACACGAGCACAACACACGTGCCATTTTCAACCCAAGTAAACATATCAGAACTTCCCAACATTTGAATTTTAATAAATCACACGAAAGATATAAAGATAAATAAAAAATAAATAAAAAACCACTCCCACGTGAGTTGCACGTGAATGCACACGTGTACACATTTGATCATGGTGGGCCATAGCTCAATTAAACAGCAATCATAATCTTACACTAATCTAAAATGCCCTACATGATCTTCCTCACACGTTTCACATGAAATGTAAGAAATGATGGTACAGATCAGAGTGGCGACATTGCGGGGGCCACCATGATGTCCTTCACCGCTGATTCGGGTCCCGGCGCTATGATGCCAGAGCTTTTGATCTCAGCCATTTGTCTCCGAGCATTTGTGCCCTGTGATTCACATAGTTTGGGAAGAAATACACCTGTACATAAAATGATTAATTAGATGATTAAGCATAAATCCAAGCCTATAATCATGTGGGTCCCGCCGTCGGACGGATCATCAAGTGTGCAAAATTTGTAAAAGGAAATGGATGGTTGAGATAAATTTAATAATGAGCCTAGCTGGATCTTAGACCCAGCCACTTGCTTCTATCTAAGATCTGAGTTGTTCATTAAGTGTGCCCCACCATGGATGATATGTGATGGTCCTTTAAACCCAAAGTGGGTTGAGCCAGGCCAACGGTCTCTTAGACACAGCCCTAGCCCAACTTGATAATAAATGGGCTTAGTTTGAGGAACAGGGCCAAGCCCAATGAGCTATCATAGTCCCTTGGCAGCTCACCTTCGTGTTGCGTATTGCATGTAATTTGGTCATCACAGACATTTATTTTTTTATGTGACTCGATGACAGGATTTAATTAGGTTACATGCTACTATAAGAAAAATCATGTTTTGAAAGTATAATTCCTGGTAAGGACAATTTGGTCACTACATACACTTATGCCACTCGATGTAAAAGGATTTGATTAGGTTACGTGCGGTGGGAAGAAAAATCATGTTTTGAAAGTATTATCCTTGATAAGGAGAGTTTGGTCACCACAGACACTTATGTGATTTGATGTAACAGGGTTTGATTAGGTTACGTGCTACTGTGGAAAAAAATCATGTTTTGAAAGTATTATCCCTGATAAAGGCAATTTGGTCACAATAGACTTATGGCCAATGTGGACACTAATGTGACTTGATGTGAAAGGATTTGACTAGGTTACCCGCTGCCGCAACAAAAATCTTGTTTTGAAAGTATCATCTTTATAAGGGCAATTTGGTCAACAGACACTTACGTGACTCGATGTGATAGGTTTTGATTAGGATACGTGTAACGGTTTAAAAATTATGTTTTGAAAGAATCCTCCCTGACGAGTGGAAGTAAATCAAGTCACATCAACAAGGTTATGAGACGGTATCAATAGATACGGCATGTGTGGGCAGGGATCAACTGAGGTGAGCGGGACCCCTGGCTCTATGGCCCACCGTGATGTACGTGATGATTACGTTCATGTTGTCTATCCATATTAAAAGCTCATGGAACCAGAAAGAAAAAAAATGAAGCATATTCAAATCTCAAATGAACCATAGTATAAGAAATTGTAGAAATTGATCATTAAAAACTTCTTTTAAGCTACAAAAGCTTTAGATCAAGATAATATTTTTGTGGTCATCCTTTTGACCTCGCCAACCAGTTGAATGAAAAATAAACATTTTGGTGGAGCTCGTGAAGCTTTTAACAGTGAGGATTCAATCATGACTTTTTCATGTGGTGTGGTCTACCTAAGGTTTAAATCCACTTCAATTTTTTGAAATATGCTTAAAATGAGCTATCAAAATGTTTGGATGGTGTGGATTTAAGGCACATATATCATTGTGTGCCCCACAATTAAGTTTCACCGACCTGGGTCTCACCTCATTTGCCCTACATCTTCTCGTTTGTATAAATTTCACGCGAAAAATTTGTTTGAACTAGGTACTGCTATAATAAATAATGATAAACCAATACAGCCATTATATCATACTCATCTAAGTATGGTCATGGCCCTAAAGAGATGATGGTCAACCCCAACGGTCATATTCAGCTAGTTTCCCATTACTAATTAGCACCATCTATCATCAAAAGCATGGCTGTATTGGGGATCTGAACCGTATATATGGTGGGCCACATTATGTACGGGTAATGGTGGAAGAGTGGCAGTATTGTGCAGTCAATCAATATATCTTGGTTCACCGTGACTTTACACCAGATGTGTGATTGAATGGTCGCCAAATCACGGCCATCAAGCCAGTGGACCCCGCACATGTCACCCGCCTGATGAGTGGACCAGATTGATTTGTGGGCCTGATCATCATCACTCTTAAGGTCCCTTGATGCAGGTCTTTGATGTGAAACACAGTAACACACATCCAATTAAGCACGTGTATACTACGTGCGCATTCGAAGTGGGGCCCACAGCTCGCATGGCCCAAATATCAGTCTAGTCCCCTCATCAGCTAACAGCGCTTTCATATGTCCAAACGCTCTGTACAATGCAAGTCAGCACAAGCCATCACGAGTGACATGGCAGCTAACAAGTGCAATATCCAAGCCGTCCATCTGTTAGATCAAACGTGGTAGATATTCTGGCCGCAATATAAATCTGATCCGTTCATCAAACGGACCACAAGTTTAGAAACAGTTCAGCGAGTCTTTTTCAGCTATCCATTTGTTCATTGAATTGCGGCCCACCTGACAAGTGGACCAAAGTGATATCTCATTGATGAACGGATTAGAACTTGCACCCATGTGCCATGCTGGCACATGTGTGGCATGTACATGCCTTCTACACACGTGTGGGCTCAACAGAGCTCCATTAAATATATACCGTCGGTCAGATTTTAATACAACCATTCATTTTTTTTTCTAATACACGTGTGACAAACCCAATTTATGAAATGAACTTACACGTGTGCGTTGGCACACGTGCCACGAGTAGACTCACCTTCACCAGCAGCGATGTTGAAGTAGAGGTCAACGATGTTGGGACAGTTCTGATAACAGGGCGGAGAGCAAAGCTTCTGTGTGAAATGGGATTCCAAGAGAGAATCGGTTGATATCCCGAGCGTGTTTCTATCAAGCCCACACGCCTCGATGCACCGATCTGTTTCAATCCAGTCCGTTAATTTCTCCACCTCGATCTCCGATGAGACACACGTGTACTTCTCCCATCCTTTCCTCACACGCTTCTCGAGCAGGCAGCGCGTGCCGGATGATGAAACAGCGAACGCGCACGTGCTCTTGTCCAGGTCCTCGCACGTGACCTTACCTACAAACCACGCCAACCTAACCGTTAGTTAAAAATAAATAATCCACCGTACACACGCGGGATACAGAAATGTCAATCCTGGCCGTCGAACACATGGGCGGAGCGTATAGAAAAGTTCACACAGATTACTGGTCTTAACCATCTGATTTGCTAGCTGAATACGGACCATTGACCATTTTTATTCTTAACCGTTCATCTGATCTGCACAAAATCGATGGTTGGATCTTCTTATCAGTGTGATTCCAGGGATATTAATGATATTCTTGTGATCGAGGAGCAAAGTACCCACAGATCTATTGATCTTAACCAAATAATTTTGCTGGTTGAATATCGACCATTGATCGTTTTATTTTTAACCTTAAATCAATAGGCATAAAATGGATAGTTAGAACATATGATCAGTGTGATCTAGGTATACTCATGATTTGGACGGTCTAGATTGAAGTTTCATGTGCATGATTTGGACGGCACGGATTGAAGTGCCGACTAGCTAGTGCATAGGTGACAACGTACCATGTATCATGTACATGAAGGACATCCGATCCGCCCGTGCATGGAGAAGGCTTGATGCAAAAATCAGGCTTATCACGTCATCATGTGGGCCACACAGCAAAAAATAAAGGACATCCGTCCATTCAATTAAAGCTGATGTATGGTCCACCTGATGAGTGGATTAGCCTGATTTTTGTGCCATGTGAGATCAATGGTGGGCCCAACGTTTTGAACATGTTGGATGTCACACACAAATGACATGCTGGCAATACTGTGGTAGTTGGATGAGGAACGGGGATTGACTGCTCCCCCTGCCACTGGCCTAGGAGGTTTCAATCACTAATGTTTTCCTATGGTGTGGTCCACCTGAGATTTAGATCTACCAAAAATTATCTTTTAAAATGGATGGACGGCGTGGATAAAACAGATACATCAGGGTGGGGTCCACATAGCACCGACTACTAGCCGCCTGGCTGATGGCGGCGTCACTACTCACTAGCCAAACCGCGTCATCGGATGAGAAGCTGAATTCAGCAAGATGTCTCACGTACAACTAGTTGGATGATAAACCTATCGTCCAACTGACGCACAAAAGAGGAAAGAGCACATCTCACGTACATGAGTTGCAGGAGTGTGGGCCCGACATGGTGCACGTGCAGCATCCGACGGCATGAAAGGCAGTGCCACCATGAAAATGAGACGTGCTGAAAACTTAGGTTGATCCAGCCGTACAGTGCGCCCCTAGTCTAAATTCGACCATCCAACGGTTGGATCGGCCTGATTTTTGGTGCGTCCCACTTTCACGGTGGGTTGACCTTGTTGTATGAGTTTGATCTAGCACAACAATGTCATTACAGGTTATAAAGCTTAAGATTACAATAACTAATATTTAGGAGTACAAATGAGAAAAAGACCCTCTGGTAGCATGTTTGGTAAAATGCTTTTTCTAAGGCGCGGATTAGCTACTGAAAGGTTGAGCAGCGAGACTCCCTACCGAAGTGACGTCACCAAGTTCTGTAGGCCCTACCATGATGTTTGTTTTATATCTACACCTTCCATCCATTTGGAGAGATCATTTTAGGGCAATACCCAAAGAATGATTTAAATCCAAAGCTCCAGTGGACCCCAACACAGAAAACAGTGGGGATAGTGACGCCCACCATTAAAAACTTCTAAAGGCCACAAAAGTTTTAGATCAAGCTGATATTTGTGTTTTCCCTTATTTCATGTCTTTTTTAACTTTTGAACAGGTGGATTTCAAATAAACATTATGGTGGGCCTTACATAGTTTCAACGGTGGGAATCACTCTCCCAGCTGTTTTCTGTGGTGGGTCCACTACAGCTTTTTTTAATCTTTCTCATTCTTTGGTTCATGTCCTAAAATGATATCTTAAAATGGATGGACGGTGTGGATACAACACATACATTATGATAAGGCCCACAGAACTTGGTGACGTCACTTCAGTAGCCGACTCGCTGCTCAACCTGTCGGTATCTAATCCGCGACCCTTTTTCTACGGCTGTTATTGACCAGCATGCTACGGCCATTAACATGCATGTAAAAGTCAATGATTCATCTAAGCGTGTAGATGTTCTTCAATCATCTTTTGGAACGCGGATTGCATACTGACACTGCCAGCCTCGCCGCTGGACAGTGTCCTGTGGGCCCCACAATGGTGTGTATGTTTTATCAATGCCGTTCATCTATTTTAGATTATTATTTTATACCATGATCCGAAAAATGATGCAGATCCAAATATCAGTGGACCACACCACAGGAATACGGTGGTGATTGAATGCCCACCATTAAAAACTTCCTTGGGCTAACTGTAATGTTTATTTGCAATCTAGCTTGGACCACACCACAGGAATACGGTGGTGATTGAATGCCCACCATTAAAAACTTCCTTGGGCTAACTGTAATGTTTATTTACAATCTAGCTTGTTGATTGGGTCACACAGATTTTGATGAAAGGACAACACAAATAACAGCTTGATCCAAAAGTTCCGTAGTCCGACTAAGTTTTCAATGATAGGCGATCAATCACGGCTCTTTTTTTTGTGGTGTGGTCTACATGGGACCTGGATCTACCTCAATTTTAGCTCATGCATTAAAATAAGCTGAAAAAATGAATGGACAACAAGAATAAATCACATACTTCACATTGACCTATACCATATATCAAAGTAAGTCCCACCATGATGATAGAAAGCCTTTAAAAAGTATAATTATAATGGCCACACCTTAAAGCCAATGGATGCATCCACCAACAAAAATCTAAATTCACGTAGTAGCACATGTTAGGGCTGCATCGGTCATATTCCTGAGGAATCCCACTTTCTTGGTGGGGCGACCCTTCTAACAGGTTGGATTGCACCCATAAAAACCTCAGTGGGCCCCACAATTAGAGTCTTGGAAAAAAAATATCTTCTCTACAAAAGTTGCAGAGGATCCCACCACAGTGGGATCAATCAACAAAAACAACATAAAAATCTTTCAGATATAACCGCAAAATATAAAGGCATGTTTCACATACACTTAAAATCAATTCATCTCATTTTAGTTAATTATAATTATGTATTTATAAATCTTGGTTATTAATCATCAAGAATAACTTCAATTTTCAATAAAAAGAAACATGATCTCTAAGGGTGCGTTTGGTTGCACCATATATCATAAAATTCATGATTAGCCAGCTTGCTTTGGCTCAAAATTTCATCCAATTTCATAAGATTCAGTGCAACCAAATACACAAGTACATTTAACTAAAACGATATGAACTCTCCCAAACATGCCCCATGTGATATCTCTATCCATAGGCATACATTGAAATCATAAAATATAAAAAGCTATTTTCTCAATATAAAATCATTTTGAGTGTGTGTGTGTGTGTAGATGGTGCGTATATATATAATATATTAAGGGAGGGTGCGTACCGAGGGCGCCATGCACACATAGCATGAGTGCAAGAGCCATGCAAGGGAGAGCTAAGCCACATGAAGAAGCCATTCTAGCAATTAAGAGATGGTGAAGCTATAATATAATAGCTAGAGCTTTGAGAGATTCTCTAACGTGGATGTTGTTAAGTTTTTAAGAGGACTATTTATAAGAAAAGTAGCTGAATGCAAGACTCCAATGCGGTGGGACCGACAAGGTCGGCAATTGTAGGCTGCTTGGACGAGCAAAAGTTTCTAAGTCATCAGCTATTTTTAATATCTTGGAGAGCAACCGACAAGAGGGTTGGCCTGATTTCTGGGAAAGAGGTGTGTATATGGTGGGGCCCACTTTATGCAAGCAAAAAACTCGTGGGTTGGACAATTTCAATCTGTGTGACTCAAGGAGTGGAGGGTTTTAGACTTTTAGGTATCTCAAATGCTAATGTTATGTAATTTCTGATTGAGATTAAAACTCATAAACATATTAGGTCTGAAAAGTGGTGCGGTGTGATTTTTCGATCATGGAATGTTTGTGATGGGCCCAACTTGATGAGCGGCCTGGATCACATACATGTTTGTTGTGTTGGTTACTACTGCGAATCTCCCCTTCAATCTCCCCTCACTGCGAGTAACCATAGGATAAAATGGTTATTTTACGTTATCGAAGACTGGAAGAGTTTGAATTGTCTAAAAGTAGATCATGATTGCTAATTTGATGGTTAACAACATCTTTAAATGCTGTTAACTCTAGGTGTAGCATTGCCTGTAAATCACATTGATTAAATGATCCCAACCATCTGATCGAAAGTTATTATAACTCCTTGCAGTAGTCATCAAAGCCAAGATCGTCTATGACGGCGTCACTCCTGTGATCTTGTAGCAGGAACTTTGTGCGGTCAAAAGCTAAGTAGGGCCTGGTGTCTAATGTCTTAAATCTGTTTGTAATAGAGTTTGTTGATGTCATCGATAGACCACTTAATTTCATCGAGTAGTTGTCGGTGCTATCGATAGATGTTCGATTCTATTAAGAAAATTTAGAAAAATCCTTGTTGATTGGTGGACAGTTTTAGAGGTTGCTACTCGATGGCATTAAAGGTTCTTTGATGTTACTGATTGGTCATCAATGTTTGTTGATACCATCGAAGGTCTAATACAAGGTGCGTGCAGAACTGCGTAAGTGCGCGATTTATTTTCTATTATAGTTGCAATGGTAAATATATCAGGTATAATTGAGATTAGGGTATACTTAAGAGTTCTATCTAAGACATGCTTAAGGGTTTGAGAGGGTTTTGAAAGGCAAAGGATAAGGCTTTTCCTCTCGGGGCTTTGATCATTAAGGTTTCATTTCTTCTAACTTTGTTTTTCATAGTGTATTCTCACTTTGTGCCGCGAAGCGAGCCCTTATCATGATAGGGAAAGCCGCACGAGAATAGATGAAAGCCGCACTATCTCCTTGCAGATTTGCCTACCGCCCTTCAGTGGGTGTTTTTTCCCACAAAGATTTTTCCACGTGAATTTGTATTGTTCTCTGGTTGGATTTGCTTGGGTGATTATGATTACTTTGTTTGATTCCTCTGTGTGCTTCTATGAGTCCCAACAAGTGGTATCAGTGATAACGTCGAGAAGTAGATTGAATAGGAAGAAAAGGTATCTATGACATCTAACATGAAGTTCAATATAGAGAAATATTTCGGAAAAAATAACTTTGAACTATAGAAGGTGAAGATGAATGACCTTCTAGGTCACCAAAAATTGTAAGATGCACTCATTGGAAAGCGATTGAAAACTACGAAAGAAGAAGAGTGGAACAAGTTAGATCGAAAGAAAATATGTTAATCCAATTGTGTCTAATGGATGAGGTCCTCTATAATGTTATGAGAGAGAAGAATGCGACTAATACATGGGCGAAGTTAGTGAATATCTATGCGAAAAAGTCTCTTGAGAATCATCGGTATCTGAAGCTACACTTGATCAATCTGAATATGGCTGAGGGGGTTGACATTGAGATCCATATTAGTAACTTCAATAAGCTTGTTTGCAAATTATTAGATGTGAATGAGGTGATGAAAGATGAAAATCAAGTATGTATTATGTTGAATTCTTTTTCAGAGTAATATGAGTCATTTAAAGACTCTTTGTGCACTTGTAAGATGGCTATTAGCGTTGAGACCGTTATCTCAATCCTTCAGTCGAAGACAACGAGAATGAACAGTGGTGACGTGAGTGCTTCTACAGATGCACTATTTATGAGTGGAAATAAATTCTTAGTGGGACAATTAATCTTCGCGATCAAAATCCAAATCCAAGGGCAAAGGCAAGTTGAAGTGTTGGAATTGTGGGATAACATGGCACATGAAGAAGGATTATTAGAATCCTAAATTTAGGAATGGGAAGTCAGAGAGTTCTTCCGGAGTGGCCAACACTTTGGAATCCAGTGAGGAGGCGAGTGGTAGTAACGTACTAACTGCATCAAAATCTGGATACTTTGACATGAATGGATTTTGGAGATGGGAGCTTCGTATCACATGACCTCTCACAGGAGTTGGTTCACCAATTATAGTGAGTACGATGGTGGTATGGTGTTTATGGGCAATGATAATGCCCATAACGTGATTGGTGTTGGATCAGTGTGCATCAAGATGTTCGATGGTATGAAGCGTATCTTGACTGATGTGATACATGTTCCTGAGTTGAGGAAGGGTCTGATATCTCTAGGTGTACTTGAGGCACTTGGGTGCAAATTCATTTGGTTCGATTGCGTCCTAAATGGGGATTCTGTATTATGTGCATTTTGATGTATAGGGGTCGTCACCCATAATTTCTAGTAGAGGGTCATCATGATTCGTTACATTCCTTGATAAATATTCCAGAAATTTGTGGGTTTACTTTCTAGAAAGTGAATACGAGGTCCTCACTAACTTCAAATAGTGGAAGGCGATGATGAAAAAATAGTTAAGGCGAAAGATGAAAGTGTTGAGGACAAATAATGGTGGAAAATTTACTTCTTAAAAATTCAATCATTTTTGTAAAGATGAAAGGATCGTGATGCATAACATAGTGTACCACACACCAGAGCAAAATAGTATGATTAAGCGGATGAATTGAACCCTCTTGGAGAGAACCCAATGCATGATGAATAATGTTGGGTTGGGAAGGAAAATATGGATTGAGGCCATTAACATGGCTTGATACTTGGTGAATCGGTTTCCTTCTATAACTAATGATTGTAAAATTTCAGAAGAAGTGTGGAGTGATCGGCAGGTAGATTATTTAAGGCTACAAGTTTTTCATTGCGATGCTTACTCTCACGTATCATCAGTTAAGAGAGATATATTGGACCAAAGGGCTAATAAGTACTTTTTTATTATAATGGCGGTGTAAATAGGTACATGATATATGACCGGGTTACACGAAAAATCATCTTTAATTATGATGTCAAATTCGATAAGAAATCCTTGTTCTGTAAGGATGGGCATAAATAAGTGAAAAAGTTGGTTATGGACATTCAGATAGAAAGAAACGAGACGCAGACTGATACTAAGATGTAGGCAGAGGTACATTCAGCCACCTGTGAAAAAGAATCCACTAAGGGATTGTAAGTTACTGTCAAGATACAGGGATGACTTAAATGTTGCATTTTCCCTCATTATGAATGAGGGGAATCAGTCTACTTTTTAGGAGGCTCTTGATGATGTAAATGCCGAAAAGTGAAAAGCGATAATACATGACGAGATAAACTCTTTGCACAAGAATGAGACGTGGTAGCTAGTGGAGCTTCCCGTCAACCGTAAAGTGATCGGGTGTAAGTAGATTTTCAGGAAGAAACATGATAGGTACAGGGCAAGGTTGGTAGTAAAAGGATATGCTTAGCAAGAATGTATCGACTTCACTGAGATCTTCTCACATGTATTGAAGCAAGTATCTATCATATTTGTATTGATGTTGGTTGTCCAATACAATCTTGAGTTGGAACAGGTGGATGCGAAGATTGATTTCCTGCATGGAGAATTGGAAGAGAAGGTTTACATGAAGCAACCAGAAGGACTTGAAATACGAGGGGCAAAGAACAATGTTTGCAAGTTGAAGATGTCGTTGTACAGCCTGAAACAGTCGCCTCGGCAGTGTTACAATAAATTTGATTTTTTCATAATAAGTCAGAAATTTATCAGGAGTGAGTATGATCATTGTGTGTATTTCAAGACACCGAGTGATGAAAAGTTTATTATATTGGTATTGTATGTTGATGACATGCTCATTACCAATCATAGCATATCTGAAATCGACATACTAAAGGCTCAACTATCAAGGACATTTAAGATGAAAGATTTGCGGGCTGCAAAGAGGGTTCTTGGCATTGACATACACATAGACAGGAAGAGGAGCAGGCTTTAGTTATCTTAGGTTGAATACTTTGAGAATGTATTGATAAAGTATGTGATGGACAAGGTAAAGCTAATTAGCATCCCCCACGTGGCTCATTTTTAGCTTTCTTCTGAACAGTATCCTGAAACGGATGAAGAAAAGCATGTTATGTTTAAGCTTTGTTCGAGTACAGTTGCCGGTTTGATGTGTGTCATTGTCCGTACAAGACCAAATATTTTGCATACAGTGGTTGTTGTTAGTAAATACATGGCTAACCATGGAAAGTAACACTAGAAAGCAGTGAAATAATTACTTTGATACATCCAGGGTATATGAGACTACGTCTCAACATTCAAAAAATTAGGGGACAAGTTAGTAGGATATATAGATTCAGATTATGCGGGCAGTGTGAATAATAAAATATCAACTTTCGGTGAGTCATTTGTGTTAACGGGTGGAGAGATCAGTTGGATATCGAAGCTTCAGTTTGTAGTGATTTTTTTCACAACCAAAGCTAAGTATATGGAAGTAAAAAAAGCGTTTAAAAAATGTGTCTGGTTGAGAATGATAATAAATCATCTTGGGCTTCAATAAGAGGTCATGTCGGTTAATTAAGATAGTGAAAATGCAATCAATTTGGCTAAGAACTCGGTTTACCATTCTAAAACTAAATATATTGATGTGCATCATCATTTTATCCGACAAGTGCTTGAGGAATGGGGCATGACTCTTAAGAAAATCCACGTAATCGTTAATCCAACTGACATGCTTGCGAATGTGGTTCCTGCAGAGAAGTTTAAGTTCTTTGTGACTTCTCTGGGTCTGGCAAAGATAAAGTGAAGACAAGTGTATGCGAGAAGCGATGATTATGAAGATATTATGGAGATGAAGTAGGGATGGAGGATCGAGTACGAAAAAGGAAAAATGGAGTGTGAAGATTGAAGACATTGTGGAGATTCCTTTCTAATATCTTAAATTTATCTGCAATAGAGTTTGTTGATGTCATTGACAAACCACTCCATTCCATCGATCAGTTGTCGATGCCATCAACAAATGCTCAATCCCATTAAAAAAATTCAGAAAAATCATTGTTGATTATTGGACAAATTTAGAGGTTGCTACTCGATGGCATCAAAAGTTCTTCGTTGTCATCAACTGATTCTATCAATGCCATCGAAGGTCCCATCAAAGAAGCATGTAGAACTATGTAAGTACGCGCTTTGTTTCCTATTCTGGTTGTGGTAGTATATATATCGGGTGTAATCAGGATTAAGCTACACTCAAGGGTTCTCTAAGATGTGTTTAAGGGTTTGAGAGAGTTTTAAAGGGCAAAGGATATGACTTTTTCTCTTAGGCTTTGATTGGTAAGGTTTCATGTCTTGTAACTTTGTTTTTTATAGTGCATTCTCGTCTTGTGTCGGGGTTTTTTCCCACAAGGATTTTTTTTCATGTAAATTCGGATTGTTCTCTTGTTGGATTTGCTCGTGCAATTGTGATTACTTTGTTTGATTCCTCTTTGTGTGCCTTCACGAGTCCCAACAGGGTCAATTGTAATGTCTGTGAGAAATCCACTTTGTCCATCCATTTTGCCAACTTATTTTAGGATGTAGAGACCTAAAGTGAGGTGGATCCAAAACTCAAGTGGGCCACCTAACAACAAAAAGTGGAGAGGGAACTACTTACCATTGAAACCTTCCTAGGTCCACCCTGATGTGTACATGCCATCCAAATTGTTTATAAGGTCATTCACACTCGAATGAACTGAAACACAAAAACATTAACACAATACAAAACTTTTATGCCCTCACGAATGTTTCAATAATGGCATTCAATTACTATTGTTTCCTGTTGTGTGGCCCACTTGAGTTTTAGATGCACCTCATTTTTTGTCCCATGTTGTCCCATGTTGAAAGATGAGCCGGCAAAATGGATGAATGGGATGGATTTCTCACAAACATCATGGCATACATGTCCTCAAAGCCCTACCCTTACTAATTTAGCATTGGCCATGAGATTCCCCCTCTCCATTTCATTTTATCAATTCAAGGTTCACATTTTACAAACTACTCTTGCCGTGTCCTTTCGGGCATTGGCTTCGTTCTTTCAAAACCTTCAGCTTGAATTTGACAACAATAGAACAATATGACAGGATCAAATTACTAGAAATCCAAGTTTAATACGCAAAATAAGCTTGATAAGATGTGATGATCAGCATATATTTTTTTGGCCATATAACATACATCATGTGGCCCATTTTTTGGACAATCTAGATTTGCAAACTTGTTAGTCAAACGTATGATGGATGAATCACCGTCATTTCAAAACAACAGTAGATTAGCAGTAAACTGGTTGAATGGTCCAGATATCCAAGATGATGGTCACACTGTGGATGGCCCATCCATCAAAAGTCCTCATATGTAGAGCTGTACACGAGCAAAGTTAGCTCGCTAACTCGCTCAACTCGGCTCAAAAAAGCTCAACTTGACTCGGATTGAAACTCTGTTCAAACTGAGTTGAGCCATTTTTTGGGAGCTCGGAACATTTCGAGTCGAGTCCGAGCTGGATTGAGCTCGACTCAACTCAACTCAGCTCGGACTCGACTCGAATCGGGTTTTAAGTGAATATATAAGGGTTAAAAAAAAAGCCCTCATTCACCCAACCCTACCCATTTCGCCCGACCCTAACACATTTTTCCCTCCCTTTCGCCCAAATCGGCCGGCCGTTCACCCAATATTCTCGTCATTATCCACCGCCCAGCGAAATTCCTTCTTCTAGCATCTGTCCGGACGATCTCCTCTCTCAAAGTGAGTCCTTTCTTCCCCTCTCTCCATTTTTTACCGGCGAGTAGCATCCGTCTGAGTAGCAGAACCCATTCGACTAATGACCATTGGCCGGGTAGCTCTGGTACAATTGGACGAACACCTGGTTTGGTCGGACGAACCCATCTGACCAGTGACCACTCGACTCGAAAACTCAGCTCGAACTCAGCTTGAACTGGACTGAGTTGTTGGTCGAGCCAAGCACGAGCTGCTATTCCAAGCTCGAAGGCCGATCTGAGCCGATCACGAGCTGAGACTCAAGCCGTTCGAGTCGAGCACGAGCTAGGTAAAGCCCGGCTCAGCTTGACTCGTGTACACAATCATATGGGAAGATCCTTGCTATTGAATTTTTGGCCATAAGAATATGGACCATTGCTATATTTTCTACCCAACAATTGAAGATCGCAGCCGTCGATTGAGTTGCATAAGTCCAACATGGCCATACCTTGAAGATCACTGGCCACAAAAATCTGACCAATCAATTCATCAACTAAGCCACATTGCAGAAAAACTGCCGATGGATTGACTCAATAAAGAGGTTTGACCCACCTTATAAATGGTTCGACCAGATGTTTGAATCTAATCATCTTTCTAGGTGGACCAAACCTTTTTACCGGCTCGGATGTTGTTCGCCATTGGCAATTGACACGTTGGTTGTACGCAACTCAGTCCAGTTATATGGGTGTGAACAGTCCTCCTGACTAATATATACTGGATGAATTTCAATCATCAATCTTCTGTGTCATAATGAGAAAAAGTGGTCCTTTGACTTATGGTAACGGTAGGTTGAGATCGCGTTTCACAGAAGAATTGTACAATACTCAACTGACCAATCGCACAGGACAGTTGGCTTTACGGTTTGCACAAGTGGGGCCATTATTCAGTGATCCAAACCGTTGATAAAATGGACCGACTAAGGGTGCTTGATCCATAAAAATCCTCACTATGGAAAGAGCCTTAAACCTTTCAATAGAAGGCCATTTATGGTTAGAAAATGAACTATAGATGGTTCCTGTTCGAACAAATAATGTCCTAGTATTCTACAGCTAGGATCTTGCAATCTTGGAGATCTTTTATTACACAGGCCATCCACGCTCAGTCCCATCATATCGACGTCTTGGATCACATAAACATGGGCCCCACTTGCTCAACTGCAAACGCAAGTGTACTATACAGTCAAAGCCCATGCATTTTTTTATACATCTCATCACAAGGGCTCATGAGTCGTGTGTCACGAGCCATGAGAGGAGCCCTTGGTAGCTAAGAAAAGACGCACGTCTGCCCTCTGCCCGCTAACCACGGATCCAATAAAAGCTGTGGGGCCCACCCAACGTGGGACTACTACACGTGCTATGTTTAATGGGGTTTTAGTTTGGGAACGGATTGGCTACCCCCCTGCCACCAGCCCGTTGGCTGGTGGTCGGTTCTCTATGGGCCCCACCATGATGTATGTGTTTCATCCATTCCGTTCATCCATTTTTAAAGATCATTTTTAGTGCTTGATCTCAAAACTGAGAGGGATATAAATCTCAGGTGGACCACACCACAGGAAAACAATAGTGACTGGATATCCACCATTAAGATCCTCCTAAGGCCCACTGTAATGTTTATTTGACATCCAATCGGTTGATTAGGTCATACTGGCCTAGATGAAGGGAAAAAACAAAACTCAGCTTGATTTAAAACTTTTATGAGCCCCGAAAGGTTTTTAATGGTTGAAGCTCATTAAAGAATGTTTCCTGTAATGTGGTCTACTTGAGATTGGGATATACTTCATTTTTGGTCTCATACAATAAAATGATCTGGAAAAATATATGGACGGCATGGATGAAACACATACATCATGGTGGGCCCACAGAGCATCGACCACATTACAAGGGGAGTAGCCAATCTGTTTCCGGTTTTATGAGTTTAAATGTATGAGATGCCGTGTATTTATGGGGTGGGTCCCATCGTAAACCTATCTGCTCGTCAGATGAGCCATGGACGCGGATTGCGTCCTTTCCCAGCCCGTCGGGCAGCAGATTTGAGTGAACACTGGGATGTGTGGGTTTTATTGTAACGCCTTGAATTTCAAGGGTCGAGCAAAGCTCGATTCCCAATATTCCAGACATCACTTATGCTTTGCGGAAGCCAATATCCTAATTTCTTTCACGCTAGACATTTGTGCATGCATAGAATTATATTAAATAACATACCATAATCCAAGTTTAATGTGATTAAAGTAGATGTGTAAATCAAAATATACATATATATCATGAAGTATCTTCCAGAGTATGGGTATATGGCTGGGTTTAATGTATATATATACAATTCCAAAAAAATAAGCAAAATGTGGTAATGTAACATCTGGTTAAGCCCATATGTTTAACGTTCATTGTCCAGAGGTACATGGCCTACATCGGCCCATCCAAGAGCTGAAAATAGGAGAACTTCTCCTCCTCATCCATGAATGCATACTCTAGTGCATCGGCAACAACGATACCTGCATCTACACTAGCGTCTCCGTCCCAGAGTGGGAGTGAGTGATCAACTCCGTGGTTCCATAAAGCAAAGGTTACACATATTATTAAGTCAATCAATACAGTAATGATAAAGCAATGTAAAACAATCACTTCCTAACTACTTTTCTTAATGCGAGAATGGGGTTTATGAAATGATGCATGCTCTCACCCATCGACACTCCCTCAACACTTGACTCCGACCACCTGTTTTGCACATGCTAATACTTCCTTAACATGCAACTACAATGCCTGTTTTGCCACATTCTAAACTAATGTAATGCGATGCATGATCATGTTAACCGAGTGGTTAATTATGCTTATTCATCCAATAATTTGGAGAAGACATGATACCTCCCTTTTAAACATCGATCCTAACCGAATCACTAGGCATGGGACGACCACAACAGTCCTATGCCTGTGTTCTTGATCCGTTTAGGTTTGTCACTCCTAGATAAGTACATACGATAGATAAGTTGTAAAAAAAAGTGATGCTTGCGGTCACTACGGGGAGGCTCGTCACCCCAGCGTAGGCTGACAGCACGGACATGGTGTCTCATACTACCATACCTGACTCACGAGTCTTGAAGATCATGGTACCATGGTTAATGATGGATCTTTACAATAGTAAGGGGGTACCTTGGATTCAAGCAATTGCGCTCATATATGGTGAACATACATTAGATCAACAGGGTCTTTGGGCATTTTTGGTTGATGCGGGCGCGCACTAACATAACCAGCATGGAACACGTGAGCGCCCTGCGTGGCCTAGCCACTGTCTAAATCAATGTCCGACTCGTATCATGCGAATTTATCCAAGGTGGCCAACCTAATTCGGCCACCCAAATGGAGAAATTTACTGGTTACGTGGATTACTCTTGTAGTCCTATTCCTATTTAAATTATGTTAACAAACATTCATAATTCATATGTTAACGTTTGATAATTAAATTTTGATAAACCACTTATCTAGGCATCTTATCGAACACATAAACAACATTACAGTACAACTTGCAATTCAACAATTCATTAAATAGAGATATAATTATACCTAAGACAACAAGAAACTCAACATTAGCAATCATAAATTATTAACTGGAATGAAACTATTGATAAATCGCAACCTAAGTACTTATAGTTTACACATTTCGGTAGCACGCCCGACTCGGACTTGCTCCTAGGAATATGTTTCAAAGGAAGAATTGTCGGTCGCCTAAACGAGCACACGGGTTAGTTAGGGTTAGAGAAAACATATTTGAAAACTTACATCTATAAGAAAGTTTGTAGTTTTTACCCTAGGTCGTAGTCAGAGAGATTTCAATGGCGAGAGTGGCGGTAGTTAGGCTTGTGAGTCAAGTGGAGAAGAATCACCCATTGTAGCAAGTACTACTCAAATCTCTCTCTTCCTTATCTTTCACTTTTCTCTTCTCTCTCTCACCTTAGTGTTGAGGATCAAATATTATATATTAGACCCCAGTTATTGCATGGTTTTATGAACATGATACTGTTTAACGACCTGTTTTAATCATGTTTATGTTGTAAGGTGGATTTATAAGCGTGGACTGAAATGGATGCTAAATGCATGTATTTAATACTCTGATGTCACTAAGGTAAAGGACGGACTCCAGGGGACTAAGATCAACAGATTTACACGCCAGAGATCTTAGAAAATTGAGAAACTGAAGCTCAACCGACCCGAAAATCAGCTAGAATGCGAGATCACAAGGTTTCCACCATCCGTTTAACTTAAAACTGCATACATGTCCTGAGGACCATAAATTAACCGTACACGTATATTTTCAGCCATTGGATCCCTCTGTAAGTGGCCCAACGGACAAATCTGCCCATCAACCATCGATTTTGGGCCCACTTGAGCTCTGGATAAGCTTCAAACTTGGGCTCGACTCCTTAAATTCGCTAGAAGATCGGATGGATGGAGCGGATTGAATCTGAAACACTACAGTGGACCCCATGGGCAGTAGCAGTGCATAGTGCACAAGTGCACTCTCGTTGCACCAGATCGGTTGAGCTGGTCAAAAAGGATTTGACCGACTTTCCTTTTTGAAAAAGAATTCTTGAATCCTGCTTCCCGCTGCTGTAAAATAAGGACTTGCGGGCGATTGCAGATGGCCCACCATGTCAGTCCAGATGACTGATCGGAACCTTTCATAAGATCTAAAATGTCCCACTTACCATGACCTAGGTGTTCAAATTCCAAAAGAGGATAGAGAGAGTGATCTCCAACCAACTGACAGACAACGGACAATGCAGGTCCCTCAGATATAATCCAAATCATGCTTTCTTGGGCCTAAATAATTAAAGGATTAAGATGGACGACATGGATTCATCAAACGACAGGGAATGTGGGCCCCACCAGTTACGCAAGTCAGGCCTTACGCATGCGTTACGCACGGACGTGCGTTCGGACGTCGTGGGGTGATGTGCGGCCCAGATGACGATCGGATCTCTGATCCAAACCGTCCAAAAGCTCACCCAGGGGGTCTTTACCCTAGTCATGGAGAAATTTTGAATCCAAGGACGATCACTGTCTTGTAAACGCATTCCAAACGCAAGTCGGTCTACGTTTCTACGCACGCAGTTTGAATGTGCTAGCTGCGTAATTTTTCCACTGATTCCAGCCACGAACCGACTCTCTTCATACTTATAAAATAAAGAGAGAAGGGAGAAAGGGGATATTGAATTTGCAGGGGACGTGGAAGAGAGAGAGAGACGGTGGAAGGCGTCTTCAACAGATTCTTCTTCTTTTTTTCTTCTTTAATTCCTTTCTTTTACTTTATGCTTTCTTTTTCTAAGGGATTTTAGCTCCATCATGTTAAGCTAAACCTCTTAGCTAGGGCTAAGAGGTGAAGCTTGTAGTGTGATGGGAGACTTTTTACTTGTGCCTTTTGTTTAGACTGAATTGATGTTAATTTTGGTTTAATTAAGGTAATGTTTTTAGTTTTTAATGGTCCGTTGCGACTAAAATTACAATGGGTTTGCAGTAGCTTTGAGTATGTTTCTTTTCTTTTTATGTTTATGATGTTAGGAAGCCCTATTGTTCACCATCGTCTCCTGGGCATGGTCGGATGACGGTACCCTTCCTAACCTTTATACATCTTATGATTGATTGTTAATTAGTTTAATTCTGTTGTTTGCTTTGTCTCATGGGCATGGTTTGGTGATTGAATCCATTCTAATTCATATACTTTTCATCTCTTGAAAACTATATCAAAGAAGGTTCAGTCTTGATTTTCATGGTTACACCCTTCAACTGGATGAAGATGGGACTCTAAGTCTAGTTGAGTTCTTGAAGCAGGCATAAGATCTCCCTAATATCTACAAGTGGATCCTCTGAATCCCTAGTTTCCTTTCTCTGAATTCCTTAAGTTTTAGATTAATATTTCACAATTATTCCTCAAATTACAATCGATTTAGATTTCATCTTAGTCTAGTTCTAGTTCTACTTAGTTTTAGATAACGTACAGGTTTCAGTCCCTTGGGATTCGACCTCGGTCTCACTGAGTTTATTACTACATCACAACCTTATACTTGGGGAGTGAACAAGTTTTTGGCACCGTTACCGGGGACTGACGGCTACGTATTTTTGAAATTAATTAGTTTTAGAATTAAATTAAGATTAAGATTTTACTAACTTTAGTTTTGGAATTTTTTTTCTATTTGATTTTTAAAACTAACTTTCCTGTTTTGTAGGATCATTGATAGATCTTCTAAATTGGTAACTTCGTCCTAATTTCTTTACTTTCTCTATTTTTTAGATTAGGTCTTATCTCCTAGATACTAACTTGGTTTGTTTTCTTTTGCAGGATCTTAACATAGGAACCTCTAATTTAGTAACATCCTTCTAACTTCTCCTTTGCTTACCTTCCATATTGTTGTAGGATTTTTCTTTTATTCTAAGATTAGACTCAGAGTTAGGGTTCTACCATAGAAGCGTGGGTACGTGTACATGCTGAGATGGATAAAATCGATTGCTTAAAATTTTCTTATGTTCATTAAAACACCTGCATCCAGAGCCTTCAAAGTCTCATTTTTCACACATGTTTCAAAATCTTGGTACAAGAACATCATCAGCCAGCTCCTAAAACAATACATATCAGTATCTATCAGAATATATGCATACAAATGATATATCATTTGTAACATCATGAACTTTCCCGTGTATTGATATCCGTACATTTTCATTGCAACCAAAAAATCCAATACATATTAGGCACTGCATATCCTACTGGACAAGATTTTGAGGTATGTTTCTCGTTCATCCTCATTCATCCTCGTTCATCCTTAAGGCTGCATATGGATGCACTAATGATTGGATTCACACAATTACTCTAGTAGAGAGGACACTATCAAATTGCAGTTACCTTACAATTCATAAAAGAAAGTGGCCACTGTATTGCAACTGCATTCCTTTCAAGTCCAACTTGAAAGTAACATAATTGGAATTTGGAGCCTAGTTACTCAATCAAAATGATAAGGCTGCTTTTAGATACACCAAAAAACTAAATTGCAATCGTCTCATTTGATCAAATGGAAATGACAAAAAAGTTAGAGATGTTTCCTAGCATTCATAAGGATGAAGTAGCCCCAAATTGTGGTTGCTTTCATTTCATGTCCAACTAGAAAGCTTAGTTGAAATTTGGAGCTGAAACCTTTGCTATGAATGCTAATGCAGGAGGCAAGGAATCAGTTATTATCACAATGGCAGGCTACTAATTGTAATTCAATTGAAGAGTGCATTAAAACACACACAGAAGAAAGTATTATCACTTTGGCGGGCCACGAAGAGTAATTCAATTCAACAGTGCATCAAACAGGCATGAAAGAAGGCATCCATAACTGGATAATTTCCATACTCTTAGTACAAAGGGTATAGAAGCTAACTATCATATTGACAAGAAGTGGGGTATGCTGCCCACTCTTCAACAGGAAAGGTCTGAGTTTGAAGATTGGATAAAATCGAATTTATGGTTGGCAAAAATCAGCACTGAAACTCGTAGTTGAGAAATCGCAGATGTTTTTCCCTACTCTGATACTAAGAGGAAATAGAGGATAAAACCCTATCAAGAGATGAAGAAGAAGAAGAGAAGAAAAAGGAAGAAAAAGAGAAGTTTCAAAGGGATTTTTTTGGGGGAATGGAGGTTGGGAGGGGAAATTCACATCAAGAAGAAAATCACAAAAAAAAAAAAATAATAATAATAATAAATGATAAATTAGGAAAATAATAATTCAGAAATCTCAATCTTTTGATATAGTGTTCCAAATAGAACTCTCAATGCCAACAGCAATGGTCAGTTGAAGAGGTAGAAGCAAACCAGTTTTGACTCCAACATGATTGAAGTGGTAACAAGGTCCAAGAATTGGGAGCATTAATATTTAACTAGTAACAAAATTTTGTCCAAGAATAAAAGGTGGAAAAGAAAGACATCTCCAACCAAAACATAAAGATGTGATTGATTAAATGTTGTTACCCAAGGATCTGCAACACTGACAACTATTGTATGTAACAGCCAACACTTAATTCCAAAAACAAAACGGAACCGCTGCAAATTTATTATAAAGACAAGAAACGAAAGAAGTTACCTTTGCCAATCCGGCAATACTTCATCTTTTACGCTTTTTGTTAGCATCCATGGGGCTCTTGAAATTACCAACCGAGTTCTTTTCATTATTTTCTACCAGCAAAGAGGACTCCTGCACACATGGGTCCAACCAAATTGCAATTCAAACCAACAAAACCCAGATATGGCAAAATTTGGGTAGCAAATTGTCAGTTTGAAAAGTTAGGAAAAAGCACACCTATGGCTCATGGCTGAGAGTTTCTGAATCACCCATGTCATTCAAATGTCGCACAATGCCTTTCTTCTAGAAGTTCAGCATCCAAGGTTTGGACTATGCCTGAAAGGTTTTCGAAAATTCGATAGATTACCTGTAGGTTCTTCTTCACAAACACCATGAGAGATTTTTATTCCATTTTTTAAAAAGAAAAAGAAAAAAAAAGAAGATAAGATTTTGAAACATTCAAAATTGAAATTTGCATGGAAAATGGGTGTGGCATTTGTTGAGCCTCTAGGTGTCACTCCATTTCCATTCTGAGACCCACAGAACTTGATTATGTTGACTTCATTTGCATTAGTACATACAAGATTCCCTTGAATCCTGATCATCATGTCAAACAAATCACTTAAATCACCATGGCAACCAAGTACAATATTTCATAATTGAAATAAAATTCATTGGAAATAAATCACTTAAATCACCATGTAAAACAAATCATTCGCCTTGTGTTATTGGAAACTATCATAGAAATAAGAGGGGCTGTAAAAATTCGGATTGAACTTTTCAGATGGCTGTAAAAATTCAATATGTGATGGATCTTTTATCTTCACTTGCCAAGAAAATGGTGAATGCCTAAACGATCATTTGGGAAAAAAAATGGAAAAGTGATTGCCCACTTGCAGAACTTCCTGAAACAACATAAATTACTTCTTCAGGCTGTTGCTTGAAAGGACTTTCTTCCCATAAGGGCTGCTCCAGAGTGCTAGAACATGGGGCCTGATGGCCTCCACAAAAGCCGCATTAATAGCACCCTACTCCACAGTAGAGCAGTGACAAGGTTACAATCAAGAAAGAAACAAAGGAAAGAAGAAGAAGATTTTCTTCAGTAGAGATTTTCTTCCATTGTGAGATCCCTTGTCCAACAATCAATTTGGTCCTACAACCAGATATGTGGCCCGCCAATAAGTTGATATCTATCAACAAGGACAACATGCTAAAATAATTTCAAAACTGCCCAAGGATCCTATTTTTAAGCTTAATTTACTCAAATAAACTAAATAATTATAATATACCATGTTACTCAATTTTTTTTAATACATATGAGCTTTGACTAGAGTTCAAATGATTCTTCTATAACAAATGACAGAATTAATACTGAAATTACAATTATGTGAGCGTCATTTATTATGGCAAGGATTCCAATCCACTAGAGATAATTAGTCTTTAGATGAATAGAAGATCGATAGCCCTTGCGTAACTTGCATCAGTATCAAAGAAATGAACATGTATATACACTAACGAGAAGTACATGTTAAAGATGTTGGTGGATTTTGAATGGAGTTAGAGAAGGTCACCTCAGTCAAAGCTCAGAGAGAGATTTTCTAGAAGGTCACCTCAGTCAAAGCAAATCAACAATCACTTCAAGAATCCCAATGCCAGAAAATGCTTAATTACCAATCCAGCAATCTTTTTTTATCATTAGGCTAGATTAGAGTTCAGTCTCAACATGCATCTTTTATGAAAGTACAATGTACCGGACTAGAAAGGAAACACAGAGAAGTAATAGAGAGTCTATGTTACATCTAGTAAAAAGATCCAGATTAACCATGCTTAAAAGAAGAGCACTCACACATTCTTCAAGCCTTGTTGTTGAACAAAATCTAGACATCGTTTCACAAGCTGCACCAGATCGAAATTTGTTAAAGCATGGAAGTCGCTTTCACTAATTAAAAAGAAAAAAGAAATATTTACCTTCTTATTTATTTCTAGCCCAAGAAAATTCACACCAATACATCTCCTAGCCACTTTAAACATAAACAAACCATTTCATGCATTATTATCATCAGAATGATTAGGGTTGAGAATTTAATGGAACTAAAGTGCATGTACATCAAGAAAACATTTATTAAATAAAAAATTCCAATTTATTAGTAAGGTCCAATTTATTAGTCAGATACATCCAGCTAGACCAAATACTGCTTTTCCTTTTCTAGATTGAAACAGGGTAGATAGTTGATGATCTTGAGTGAATAGTTGATGATCTTTTCATATATAACTAATGTGACATATGGAGAGATAGGACCTATAATACACATGATTATTCTTCAAATCCAACCTTTTCCTGAAGGATGGGAATTTTCAACTGAAAAGATTTTTATTTTTGTTGTTTAAATTTTGTTGGTGCATGGACCACCAAGGTTGTTGGAGTCTTCCAATCTAGGTTCATGAATTAGCCTCCACACCTGTGACAATCCGGACCTTAAGAAAACAACAGCAGCCGCAGCAGCAGATTTAAACCCATCTAAGGATGGCATCATAATGATACAATTCTCAATCAAGATCGGAAATTGGGGGTTGTGTGCCTAGTAAACTTGCTTGGCATTGCATGCCATAGACCTTGATTGATTGCAAATTTCCCTTTTCAGCTAATGGCCAATAGTTATTCTAAGGTGCAGTGTTGTGCATCAATTATTTGACATGTGAGCGGTGGTTGGTAAACCTGCATTGGTGGTTTCCCCAATATGTTGTGCAGACAACTAATTGAGCATGAACCTTCATGTATGTGGGTGCTTTGTGCGTAGTGGTTTGCTAGCAGCTATCACTTCATGTGTTGACATAGAGTTTGGCACTCTCCCATAAATCCAATATCAAACCCCATCTAACAAAAGACATTTTGTTATGAACACCATGACCCTACTTTGTTTGGTGCTTTCTACAGTGTGCATGTAATAGTTGGGCTGGGGGTCAATATTGGTTGGGAGTGTGGGACTGTGCTGGCATGCAAATGGTGTCATGTGACTCTCTGCCATGGCTGGTTGATGTCTGTTTGGGCGGCCAATCAATATAATATCTCAGTTGAAAGCTAACCCCAAATTTCTGGGGTAAAGGTTAAGATGGTGATGGTAATGATGATGATGGAATTTGTTGTATGTAGGGAAAACTAGTACTGAAGGAGTTCAACATTGAGGATGCTGCTGGAGGGCCTGGAAAGGCAGTTGTAAAAACATTTGTGGCAAATGTGACCAGTCACACTTTGGAGATTCATTTATATTGGGCTGGGAAAGGGACAACAAGCATCCCAAGCAGAGGAGTTTATGGTCCCCTGATATCGGCTATTTCGGTGGATCCTAGTATGTTGTTTTGGCTATTTTGTTTCAGCTCCTTTGATCTCTCCCATTACTTCCACATGACAAACTGGGCTATAGATTACAATTTACATAAGCTTGGCGAAATATCTTAACTGTACAGTAGGATATCTTAACCTTTCAAAATTAAAAAAAAAAAAAAAAAAAATCTTAGTCTCACATAATACTGTGAAAATCTTAGTCTCACAGCAGTTCCAAAATTTCAAAGGTCATGGACGAATTCTGTTTTTCATTTAAAAATGTATTTCTATTCAATATGGCATTCCTCCAGGACCCATAGTCCACTGTTTTAATCCTAATCAATTTAAAAAAAAGGAACACTCTGATGTCCTAACAAGTCTAACGGCTTGTTTGGATGCACCCATTGATTGGGATTGATTTCACTTTTTTAGCGGAACCAATCTGCTTCTTTTTCATACAGATCACTGCCTTTTCCACCACAAACCTTGATAGGATTCCGCTTCCTCAGACGGCATATGTTTGCAAATGAACAGGGAACAAGAATGAAATGTGGTCCACTTCGAGGAGAACCGACCCTCCAATTTTCTGAAAATAGAAGAGACTGACTGAAAGTTGTGTTTTATTCACTTCTAGGCATAGCCTTAAATACAAAAGAAAATAACAAACACTTTGAACTCATGGACTTTACTCCCAAAACAAACCCCTTAGGACTTGCAACTTGTTATTGATTGAAACAAACTCCAACGTACTGGTTTGATAGAATTAAATCATACCTGGCACGTAACAACCTTCCCCCCCTAAGGACCAACCTTGTCCTCAAGGTTGAAGCTTGGAAACCGTTCTTTGATAGACATGAAGCTTTCCCATGTTGCGTCCTTAGGTGGAGAGTCATGCTACTGGATTAACAGCTCTGTCACCGCTTTGTTGTTTTTCTTCACCATTCGTCGATCTAGGATCCATTCTGGCACTTTAAGGAAGGAGTCCTCAAGCAACAAAATATGCAGGATCGTTTGTAACTGGATAGCCAGCCCTACCCTTTTCTTGAGTTGAGAAACATGAAAAATGGGATGAATCTTTGCATCTTTGGGTAGATCGAGCTTATAAGCAACTGGACCGATACGCTGTAAGATTTTATAAGGACCATAATATTGTGATGATAACTTCATAGAACATTGTTGAGCTACTGAACTTTGACGGTAGGGCTATAACTTAAGATACACCCAATCCCCTTCATTAAATTCATGATCTGTTCTGTGAGTATCAGCATATTTCTTCATATGATCTTGTGCCCTGATAAGATTGTCTTTAAGAATCCGTAGAACAACATCTCTTTGTTGCAACTCAACTTCTACAGCCTGTACCTTGTTGTCCCTGGAACATAGCTCAAGAGATTGGGAGGAGATACTCCATAGACGACCTCAAATGGGGTCATCTGAGTGACTGAATGGGTGGATGTGTTATAAGACCATTCAGCCCATGGAAGGCAACGAGTCCACTCCTTAGGCTTATGGCTGCAGAAACAATGCAAATACCCTTCACGGCATCTGTTTAACACTTCTGATTGGCCATTAGTTTGAGGGTGATAAGCTGAACTCATTCTAAGTCGGCTTTCTTGCAAACGGCATAACTCTTGCCAAAAGGCACTAGTCAAACGGCATAACTCTTGCCAAAAGGCACTAGTAAAGATTGGGTCATGATCATAGACTATTGACTATGACATGTCATGAAGTTTGAATATGTGGTTCACAAAAGCCTGCGCAACTAATTTAGCTGAGTAGGGGTGGCCAAGTGCTATGAAGTGAGCATATTTGGACAATCGATCGACAACCACAAGAATCACAGATTAGCCTTATGAAAGAGGAAGGCCTTCAATAAAGTCCATGGCAATGTCGGTCCAAATATGCTTAGGTATCGGCAAGGGCTGCAGGAGACCCACCGGTGAGGTATTTTCATATTTATTTCGTTGGCAAGTGTCGCATTCCTTGATAAAACTTTTCATTGAATTTCTCATTCCCGGCCAATAGAATAGTCACTTAATTCGTTGCCAGGTTTTGTGATATCCCATACGATCAGCAGTTGGAGAAGCATGTAATTCAGTCATTAACTTGATTCTAGATTGAGCCGAGCCAATAAAGAGACATTCCTTGTAAAATAGAAGTCCATCCTGCAGTGCATATCTCTTAAAATCCAGCTGGCCTAGGTTCCAAAGATGAATGAGTTCGCAAGTAGCTGGATCACTATGGCAATCTTTCTTGATCTCATCCCACCAATCAGAAACTGGTGTGGACAAGGCTTGAAGCTCCCTCTCTTCATGCCTTCTAGATAAAGCATCAGCTACAACATTTTCAATTCCCTTTTTATATTCTATTTTATAATCATATCCCATAAGTTTGATGAGCCATATCTGTTGTGCTGGAGTGGTGACCCGTTGTTCCAAGAGATATTTTAAGCTTTTGTGGTCGATACGAATAATGAAACAATGGCCAAATAAATATGGTCGCCATTTCTGATAATGCTAGATTCTGTCCCTATAACGCTCGACTAGCGAAAGCATCGGCAGTTCGTCTTACATTAAGACTCCGCTAATCCCACCACCAGATGCATCACATTCAATAGTAAAGGGCCTTGAGAAATCAGGTAAGGTGAGTACTGGTGGGTTTGTCATGGCTTCATTAAGATTTATAAAAGCCCGATCAGCTTGCTCATTCCAATGAAAGGAATCCTTCTTAAGGAGGGCTATCAGTGGGCTAGCGATTTTTTCAGTCTTTAATAAACTTATGGTAGTAGCCTGTCAAGCCCAGGAAGCCTCGTAAGGCTTTGGGTGAGTTGGTCTTAAGCCAACCCATCATAGCTTGAATCTTTTCTGGTTCCATTACTACTCTAGCACCAGATATTATGTGCCCCAAGTATTCAACCTCCCTCTGGCCAAACCTGCATTTGGACATTTTCACATACAGTTGGTGGTCCCGCAGAAGGTCCAATATAGTGGCCAGATGCTCTAGGTGTTCCTGCTACAATTTACTATATACAAGTATATCGAAGAATACTAATACAAATTAGCATAAGTAAGGACGAAAAATATCGTTCATGAGACTTTGAAATGTTGATGGCGCATTGGTGAGGCTAAAGGGCATCACCCTGAATTCGTAATGCCCTTCATGTGTTCGGAAAGCCGTTTTTGGAATGTCTGCTTCTGCCACACAAATCTGATGGTACCCTGATCTCAGATCTAACTTGGTTTAGTAATAAGATTCATGAAGTTCATCAATCAGCCTGTCCACAACTGGAATGGGGTATTTGTCTTTGATGGTCACCTGATTAAGGGCACGATAATTGACACATAACCGCCAACTACAATCCGCCTTATGTACCAAGAGGACTGGCGAAGAGTATGGGCTTGTACGGGGTTGGATTAAATCGGTTACTAGCATTTCACGTATCATCCGCTCAATCTCATTTTTTTGATGATGTGGGTAGCGGTAAGGTTTGACACTTATTGGTCAAGCCCCATCAACCAACAAAATTTGATGGTCATGGGACCTAGGAGGTGGCAACCCCCTGTGGTTCCTTAAAGACATCTTAATAAGTGTCAAGTAGAGTCTTTAGTTCAGGTGATGAAAAGATTGGGTGAGACAACCCTTCTATGCTTCAGAGACGTAAGATCATTCCCCACCCCAATTTCTTGGCCTTTTTACTAAAGGTAATTCCATCCACCATTTGAAGTGCAGTTAGCTTCAAACCCTTAATAATATATTCTTGCCCATTAATGGTGAACCGCATCCACATGTGGGTGAAATCCCACAAAATGGGGCTAAGGGTTTGTAGCTAGTGCGCACCTAGAACCACATCACATCCTCCAAGGGGAAGTATATAGAAGTCAGTGGAGGTGATGAAGTCTTGCAAACGCAACGATAATCCTGTGCACTTCCTTTTGCTTTTTAATCGGTCACCATTAGCAACCATTACTTCAAATGAATCTTTAGCTGAGGCCGCGTCCCCGACCTTTTTAATGGCTTTAGGGTCCACAAAATTATGGGCGCTACCAGAATCAATAAGCACCGTGACCGGATTTTGATATAGGAAGCCACGAACACGCATGATCTGAGGAGTCGGAGAGCCGGCTATGGCTTTGAGAGAAATTTCAGGCAGATCACTGGTATCATAGTTGATTTCGACTTCTTCGTCAGCCTTGATATCGGTATCAAGTGTTGGCTCACACGACCGATCAATCAAAAAGAGTTTTTGGGTTTTACGGCAATGTCCGGGGTAGAATTTTTCATCGCAATTGTAACATAGCCCCCGATCTCGCCATTGTTTTGCCTCAACTGGAGTAAGCCATTTGATGGGCAACAATAGTATATTGGCCTCTCTTTCATTAGCAATTGTGGAAACTGAGGGCTTACTAGAATCAAGGAGGCCCAAACGACGTCTCGTAGCCACCTTTTCTTCATGGAGCCGGGCCAATGCTATGGCTTGTGTCAAGGTAATTGGTCGAAACATTTGGACATCCAAACAGATGTCATCTCGTAGTCCGCATACAAAACAACTTATGAGAAATGATTCAGTAAGCCCATTGGTCCGATTGGCCAACTTTTCGAATTCGTTTTGGTATTCTCGCAATGAAGAAATTTGACAAAGCTTGGCAAGAGCTCCAGCATGATCTTCATACCTAGTTGGTCCAAAACGCTCGTTCAAGGCTAACAAGAACTCCCGCCATGACGTGTAGACTTGCGATTTTTCATACCATTGGTACCATTACAAGGCATCCCCTTACAAATGGAATGAGGCAATGGTTAATCGCTCGTCCGCCGGTGTGTGGTGATAGGCGAAGAACTATTCTGCTCTGTAGACCCATCCAAATGGGTCACCTCCGTCGAAAGTAGGAAAATTAAGCTTCACGGTTCTGGATTCAATGGAACCTGTGGGTCATGAGAGCGAGGATCCGCTGGTGTCACCAAGTCCACCAGTTGCCGGATCTTTCCCTTTCTTTAGAGTATTGGAAATCTCTTCGTAGCGGCTGTCGAGAAGAGATAGTCGTTACATGATCTCAGAGAGTGTCTGTTGTAAGCTAGCACTGTCAGCCTAGGAAGTTCTTAAATCAGCCATGGTGTCTGGCTCTGATACCAAATCAATAAGCACCGTGATCGGATTTTGATATAGGAATCCACTTCCTCAGACGGCCTATGTTTGCAAATGAACAGGGAACAAGAGTGAAATGTGGTCCACTTTGAGGGGAACCGGCCCTCCAATCTTCTGAGAATATAAGAGACTGACTAAAAGTTGTGTTTTATTCTCATCTAGGCATAGCCTTAAATACAAAAGAAAATAACAAACACTTTGGACACGTGGATTCTACCCCAAAACAAACCCCTTAGGACTAGCAACTTGTTATTGACTGAAACAAACTCCAACGTACTAGTTTGATAGAATCAAATGATACTTGGCACGTAACAAACCTCAAGCCAGATAAGAACAGGTCTAACATGTTCTTAACTGATTCAAACAGAACACATCCTATCCACCCCCAAATTGGGGAAAACCCAACATAGCATGCATGAAATCTGAAAGAGAGAAAAGGAGATGCAAACCTGATAGGAAATCAACAAATCTCATCTATTTGTTTCAATACATATGAGTAAGAGATGCAGACATATGGAGAGAAAAAGAGAGAAATCTGAAATATGAAAAGGACCTTGAGTCATTTCATTAAACAGTTGGCATGCATGAAATTTGAAAGAGAGAAAAAGAGACACAAAGAAAGGAAGATATCAAACCTATGGAGAGGAGCCTCGGATTCCTTCGGTGCTTCACAGCTGCTGCAATGGAGGTCCAACCAAAACGATGATATGAGGGAGATAGAAGAGATGACAGAGATGCATTGGAGAGAGAGAGAGGAGATTGAGAAAGATGGAGCAAAGATCGTGAGAAAGAGAGAGAGAGAGGGTTAGGGAATGGAGAGAGAGAGAGGATTGGGGAACGGAGAGAGAGAGAGGGAGGAAGGAAGATGAGAGATGGGGTTAGGGAACGGAGTGAGAGAGAGAGAGAGAGAGAGAGAGAGAGAGAGAGAAAAATGAAGGGTTTTTGGGCGCGACTCTGTTTCGAGTGCGCGCCCATTTTTGGGTGTCGAACGGTAAGATGGACCCATGGACGGTCCTGTCAGGGGCTTCGTGGGGCCCACTATGATGTATTTTGTTTATCTATTCCATCCATTAATTTTAATAAATAATTTTAGTACATGATCCCAAAAATAAAGTAAATTTAAAGACCAAGCGGACCACACCATAGGAAGCACATGTGATTTAATCTCCATATTTCCTACCGTGTGGTCCACTTTAAGCCTTCGATATATCTGATTTTTGGTTTCATGAACTATAATAATATTTCAAAATATATGGACGGCTTAGATAAAACACATATTTTTTTAGACCCTATAGAGCCCCTTACACAACCATTAATTATTAATGGTGTGGTACCTTTTTAACTACTAATGGAAACCATAGTAAATCTATCTACGGTTTATATCGTAGCAAAAAACTAATGTGGTATGTTTCTTTTGCCCCTTTTTTTGGTAGTGACCCTAAACCAACTTAAGAGGCGTCAGTGTAGATGGTGTATTTAACCCTTTGCTCCGGCAACACAAGGGTGCGGATGCTAGCTTGTCCTTCAATTCTCAAAAGGCCGCCTTTACTTTTTCATTCCAAGCGAACTTAATGTCTTTTTAAGTAAGCTGGGACAACGGTCGGGCTATCCTAGAGAAATCTTTAATAAATCGACGATAATAGCCGGCAAGTCCAAGAAAACTCTTTACTTCTGTAATCGAAACACACTGCTCCCAGTCTTATACCGTGATCACTTTGGCGAGGTCCACCGCGATCCCTTTTTTCAAAACTACATGCTCTAAAAACTTGACTTCTTTTTTCTAGAAATCACATTTTCGGAATTGCGCAAACATTTGATTTTGCCGTAGAGTATCAAAGACCGCTCGTATGTATTCTTCGTGATCTTCTCGACTTTTTCAGTATATCAGAATCTCGTCTATGAACACAATGATAAATTAGTAGAAATATGGCCGAAACACCCGGTTCATGAGATCCATGAATACAGCCGATGCATTTATGAGTCCAAACGGCATCACGAGGAATTCATAGTGCCCGAAGCTAATCTTAAAAGTTGTTTTCTACATGTCTTCCTTCCTAACATGCAATCGGTGGTACCCGAACTGTAGGTCTATCTTGGAGAAGTACTGGGCCCCCTTCAATCAGTCAAATGGGTCATCTATTCTGGACAGAGGATACTTGTTCTTCACTGTAACGTGGTTTAGCTTGTGATAATCGATGCACGGTCATAGTGACCACATGTCTTTCTTCTTTACGAACAATATCGGAGCTCCCCAAGGAGATACCCTTGGCCGTATGAAACCCGAGTCCAACAAATCATCGATTTGCTTCCTCAATTCCTCTATCTCATATGGAGGCATGCAATACGTTGACAAGGAGATCGGTGTTGTGCTCGTCACGAGGTCGATGGTAAAATTGATCTCGCCTTGAGGAGGTAGTCCAAAGATCATCCTTAACACCCATGTAACCTTGGCCATTACTGCAGCAAGAGAGTGTAACATCTCGAAAAAATCCGTACAAGGACCTGAGTACCACCTTAGGCAAAAATCACCTAGGACCAGAACCTTTAGCAATTAGGTTAAGATTAGTAAGTGTTAAACTAGAGTACTTGTGAAATTAGTACTAATCACTTTAAATACGATTTGTAAGACCCAAAACGTGTAGAGTCATTGACGCTACATTAGCCTGAAATCTAGAATCCATCCCTAAACCCGGTTGCTCTTGGGAGCACACCGAAACTCCATATCGGACCTGGACCTCACGTCGAAGTCTGATAACTACAAAACTATACAGCTATGACCGCATTACTGGACTTGACAACTCCCTCAAAAATCAAGTCTTAATTGTGTCTAAAAATACACAACTTCAGCCCGGAGCAAAGTGTGTGAGAACGTGAATATCTTTAGAAAAAAATTTGAATTTAAGTAAACTGAGTCGTGTCGCTTGCGAGCCAAATATAAGGATTCAGACCGTTAGAATCTGACCCAAATACACCCTCAGATCAGAGAAAATTTTCTATACATGACAATGTACTTGTGGCCCTGATCGAGTGATGGTGACCATTGAACTGAAACTGGTCCGCCACGGTCGATCTGTAAACCCGATTGGAGTGAAAACTCAGCCTGACCAAGATCCAATGTCAGGGAGCTTAAGTTCGACCGCACGCAGAAAAGGAGGCTCCAGAAGTATTCCGTTGGATCGGAACAGTCGATCTTTGGACATAAGCTAAGTATATCATGGCCCTGGGGCCATTCCCATCAGTTCTGGGCCTATATAAGGGCCTTAAACCCTCTCTCTTATATTCCATACGAATTTTAAACCCTAAGAAAGAGAGGAGAGGAAAAGGAAAGGAAAGAGAGAGAAAGAGAGAGAGAGAGTTGGAGATTCATCTTAGGATTTGATCCCGTTGCTCCACGCACTTAGCCACCCTATCTGTATCACAAATCCGGCATTTCCAACAACGTACTTGGGTAAGAAAACCTAACCCTAATCTATTTTAGGGTTTCAGATAGTGTAAGTTATGAAATAGCTAACCTAATTCATGCTATAGGTTGTCAATCCGCCGTTGACAAAGACTAAGTGTCTAAAACGAATCCGTTACGTGTTTACCGGCGTAAGGTGCGGACTATAAACGTATAGGTTATGGTTTTCAAGGCTTTCAATGTCGGTTAATGATTTATTACTGACGTGGGTGCTATTTCACATGCCAAATACGATGTTTGTTTCGCGTTTCAGATATATATGAACTATATTGAGTTTGGTGTATTCCATGTATTTGTAGAAAGGGTCGTATACGTATGAAATTTGAAAATGTGTTTGCCATGATTAATTACTGTGTGTTTATACTAGTTGTATGTGTAACAACTCCTTGGCGAAAGGATTTGCCCCAATACATGTTATGGCCAACATACGTCGTGTATGTTAAAAAGTGTAGTCTAAGTGTTTGTAAAAATGTCCGAATGAACTAGTAGTTAGTAAATTGTACTTTATATGATTGTTGAGATATGATTCTCAACTACCTTAATTATGTGTATGATTTTCTCTATGTATTTATACTATAGTGTCTATTTAGGTATGAAATGTATATATGTGAATTCATGTTTAAGTTGTATTTCCTAATATGCTCAAATGATTGTATGAATTGAATTATTGATTCATTGCTGCCTTGATTTTCTCATATGATTATCTGCTGAAGTAGAATGCGCTTGGGACTATGATATAGTCCAGGCAATCGGTAACAGGCCCTGATTTGGTGGCTGAGGTTGTTTTCGCCCCATATGACGTGTTCGATGAGTCCGAGCCGTACTTCGGTTGTCGACAGTGGTTAGGCCACACGGAGTGCTCGTGCACTTCATGTCGATCAATTCGATGTGTGCTCGTACCAGTCGAGCTTCTCAAGTAACCCAATTAACCCGATGTATGATCATCATGTATAGACGTTACTGCTTAAACTTAAGGTACCAACTTACCACTGGAAATTTTGTTAACCTTGGTACCTCAATCGGCTAAGTCTCATGAGCTGGACATGGTGGTATGAGACACTGTGGTAGAGCTGTCGGCCTACGCTGGGGTGACGAGCCTCCCCGTAGTGTCCAGTGAGCAACACAGCCTCGTGAGCCGAATACGGTGGTATGGGACACTGTATTTGAGATGTCGACCTACACTGATAAGGTGACGAGCCATTTGTAGTGACCTCGAGTATACTCTAAGACCGTGTAGAGGCAATGAGCCTTTACGTAACAACAAGAGTACATACTAGGCCTGCACTAATCAGGTGATGAGCCCTTTGCAGTGACCTAAAACCGTAACAACGTATGAGATTTACTAAGACTGACGACCCTAGAATGGATTATCATTGGGAATTGATAAAAGGGAGGTACCTTAGCTTCTCAATCTTGCTGTATGAAGAAGGTCTAATAAGAACTCGGTAATCACGTTCATGCACCGCATTACGTGTGCGTTTGGCGTAGCAGGTCAAGCACTGAGGAAGGGTTGCATGCCACGATCGTGAGATGAAGTCGCTGAGGGAGAGTAGGCGAGGGCATGCATCATTATTTCATATCATTCTTGCATTAATCAGAGTATTTAGGGATGTTTGATTGTGCTGCTTTATCATTACTGCTTGACTGAATTGATAAGATGTTAACCTTTGCTTTATATCTCCACTGAGGTGATCACTCACTCTCACGTTATGGGACAGTGTTTTAAACACCAACCAGACCCTGTTGTAGTTTCAGGTGATGGCGCAGCCTGCGAGGCGGAGCTAGACTTTGAGGATGATGAGGAGGCATTCTCATACATGCAGTATTCAGGCGGGTTTACGTAGACCGTTTTGAATCGATGAGGCTTCAGGGCTAATACTTTGTAGTGGACCACCACATTTTGACATTTTGTATTTTGAAATAATACTTGTAACTATTCGACCTGGTAACATGATCATACTTGGGAGACTCACAATCACTTACTTTATATACTTATCATAGTCTTCCACTTGCGTAATGTAACTGTCTCCGGAGTATGATATGTTGTTTTAGTATAATCTCATTCATGTTAAATGCACTAATACAGATAACATTTAATCATCATTATCCATGTTGCATAAGTGATGTGTTGGAACTCGGGAGTTGGGCCGATGCTCGACCCCTGATTTTGAGGGCATTACAGAGGGGCAGTAGCATCACCACCATTACTACAGCAAGAGGGGCAGCACCACCGCCACCATCAACCACACCTCTCTCTTACAGTCAACCTATCACCATCATCATCACCACC
The DNA here is from genome assembly GCF_029962835.1 of Magnolia sinica. NCBI lineage: Eukaryota > Viridiplantae > Streptophyta > Magnoliopsida > Magnoliales > Magnoliaceae > Magnolia > Magnolia sinica. The sequence goes on along the minus strand of NC_080589.1, from coordinate 68,844,707 downwards.
CTCAACCACACCTCTCTCCTACAGCCAACCCATCACCATCATCATCACCATCAGCCACACGTCTCTAACTCATCACCATCATCATCACCATTAGCCACACCATCAGCCACACCTCTCCAACCCATCACCACCATCATCACCATTAGCCACACCATCAGCCAACATCATAGAGGGCAGCAGCCATGGCTACCAACTTGTAATGCCCCGAATTTCGTGGGTCAAGCAAAGCTTGACTCCCGAGATTCCAGACATCACTTATGCTTTATAGAAGCCAATATCCAAATTTCTTTCACGTTTGACATTTGAGCATGCATAAAATTATACTAAACAACGCACCATACTCCAGGTTTAATGTGATTAGAGCAGATGTGTAAATCAAAACATACATATATATTGTGAAGTTTCTTCCTAAGTATGGGGTCTACGGTTGGGTTTAATGTATATATATACAATTCCAAAAAAATAAACAAGATATGGTAATGTAACATCCACCTAAGCCCATATGTCCAGCACTCCCTGTCCAGAGGTACATGGCTAGGGGTGTACATGAACCGAGGTAGCTCGGTTAGCTCGCTCGACTTGACTCGAAAAAGCTCGATTCGACTCGGTTCGAAGCTGAGTTCGAGCTTATTTTTTGAGCTCAAAAATGAGTTCGAGCAAGCCCCAGCTCGACTCAACTCGGATCGTATCCCGCTCAAATTGAACTAGTTTGATGACTCGGTTACTTTACCATTAATGTTGCTCACCAACTGTTTGATAAAATGACTCAACGAAATGTGGCTGGTGGCAAGGAAGGTTTGTACATGAAACAAATACTTTTTTTCTCTTTGTTTTGTTTTGGTATTTTTATTTTATTTTTATTTTTTTTAATGTTACTTAGAAGGTATTTGAGAAAATACCTATAAAACCATTACCTCTGTTTGTAAAACAGTGGGTTTTTGAAGTTGTAGTTCAGATGTTTGTGGAAATGCCTCAATGACGAACTCGGCTCGATCTTGGCTCAAACTCGGCCCGAGCTGGCCCGAGTTGCTGACCGAACCGAACCGAGCCGAGCTGGTCGCTCAGGCTCGAGGACCGTGCCGAGTCGAGTTCAAGGTGAGGTCAGCCACTATTTGAGCCGAGCTAAGCTGAGGCTAGCTCGACTCGGTTCGACTCAATGTACACCCCTATACATGGCCTACATCGGCCCATCCAAGAGATGGAAACAGGAGAATTCCTCCTCCTCATCCATGAATGTCTGCTCCAGTGCATTGGCATCAACAATACCTGTATCTAAACTAGCATTTGGTTGTGTTTTAAAACACCATCCCAGATTAGGAGTGAGTGATCAACGCAGTGGTTCCATAAAGCAAAGTTTACACATGTTATCAAGTCAATCAATATAGTAATGATAAGGCTATGTAAAGTAATCACTTCCTAATTACTCTTCTTAATGCGAGAATGGGGTTTATGAAAAGATGTATGCTCTCACCCATCGACACTCCCTCAACACGCGACTCCGACCACCTAGTTCGCACATGCCAACACTTCTTCAACCCGTGACTACAACGCTTGTTTCGCAACATGTTAAATTAATGCAATACGGTGCATGATCATATTAGCCGAGTAGTTAATTATGTCTATTCTTCCAGTAATTTGGGAAAGCTAGGATACTTCCCTTTTAAACATCGATCCCAACCGAATCAATAGGCATGAGACGACCGCAGTGGTCCTACACCTGTGTTCTTGATCTGTCTAGGTTCATCACTCCTAGATAAATACATACGATAGGCAAGTTGTAAAATAAGTGATACTCGCTATCACTACGAGGAGGCTCGTCACCCCAGCGTAGGCAGACAATACAGACACCGTGTCCCATGTCACCATGCCCGGCTCACGAGTCTTGAGGATCATGGTACCATGGTTAATGATGGATCCTTACAATAGTAAGGGGGTATATTAGATTCAAGTAATTTTACTTATACATGGTGAACATACATTAGGTTAAGTGGTTCTTTGCGTATTTTCTATTGGTACAGTCGCACACTAACATAGCTGGAATGGAGCGCGTGAGTGCCCTGTGTGGCCTAGCCACTATCGATAATCAATGTACGACCTGTATTATTCGAATTTATCCAGGGTGGCCAATCTAATTCGGCCACCCAAATGGATAAATTTACCGGTTACCTGGACTAGTTTCGTAGTCCTATTCCTATTCAAATCATGTTAACAAACATTCATAACACATGGGTTAACGTTTGATAATCAAATTTTGATCAACTACTCATTTAGCCATTTCATCGAACACATAAACAACATTACAGTATAAGTTGTAATTCATCATTTCATTAAATAAAGATATAAGTATGCCTAAGACAACAAGAAACTCAACATTAGCAATCATAAATCATTAACTGGAATGAAAGCATTGATAAATCGCAACTTATGCACTTATAGTCTGCACCTTTCGATAACACTCCCGACTCGGACTCACTCTTAGGAATATGTTTCCAAGGAAGAATCGTTGGCTGCCTAAACGAGCACACTGGTTAGTTAGGGTTAGAAAAAACCCATTTGAAGACCTACATCTATAAGAAAGTTTGTAGTCTTTACCTTAGGTCATAGTCGGAGAGGTTCCAACAGCGAGAGTGGCGGTAGTTAGGTTTGCAAGTCAAACGGAGAAGAATCACCATTTGTGGCAAGCACTACTCAAATCTCTCTCTTCCTTATCTTTCACTTCTCTCTTCTCTCTCTCACCTTAGGGTTTCTAAATTAGTATTTGGAGGAAATGGGGTGGTTTGGGAATCTTTTATAGCTACAGATGGTGTGCGAATGGCCTTGAGGCCACTCTATTTGGTACTTATATCCTATGGGCGGTCCTTTCTAACTAATGGGGCCCCCAAGAGGGCTCACAGGCTCATTTATGTCATGGGGTAGGTTCTATATCAATGGATCAACGATAGGATACAGTTTTAGTGCAATCGGATAAACAGATCGGCCGTGGGAAGCTTGTGTCAGATCAACGATTAGTAATGTTCAATTGAGGCCACGGTTATATAGATGTGTGTGAGGAATTTTCCTTACTCTATGTGTGAAGTTTGATCATAAACCGATGGTTCGAAATTCTCAATTTTGTATAAGAGTGGACGACCCAATTCACTTAAGTTTCAGCTTATTCCTTTCGGGTACTCGCACTCCTCATACGCTTGTCCCTCGGCTCAAGTTGAGCGGTTGTAGACACTACCTAGGTCCAACTCCCGCGATGGACGTCAAGCCCAGTAAGGTCGACATTTTTCTATAATTTTAAGGCTAGCGGACCCCCGACGTGCAGTCTAGGTTCCTTGCAAAGTTTCAAGGCACTCCCGAGAGGTGTGACCCCTCGAAATTTCACTCGGGTTATCAAATGGTGGTGTGTTAGTGTACTTGTGATCTTGGACTACATTTATTGGTAGGAATGGTGGCCCAAACTTAATTTCTTCCAATGTCGTTGCTAGCTAGTCGAGTATGGCCTTCGAGCAGTCCTGTCCGTGGTTAAACTCGGGTCTTAGTATGAAGTTTTCCAAGACGTTACAATCTACCCTCCTTAAAAGAAAAAATCGTCCTCAAAATTTATACCTTCTCATATTCCTCAAGAATTTATGGATAGTCCTTGCGAACCTCAGCCTCGGTCTCCCAAGTGGCTTCCTCCTCGGTGTGATGCGTCCATAACACTTTCACGAGTGGGATGACCTTACTACGCAACACTTGTTCCCTCCTGTCTAGAATACGTGTGGGCCGTAATACATAGGTAGCGTCTGCTCTTAGTTCTACTTACTCCCACTTGATGATATGAGTAGGGTCGGGAATGTATTTCTTCAACATTGACACATGAAATATGTTGTGCATACCTGTGAGTGGCGTGGGCAAGGCGAGACGGTATGCTACAACATCCACTCGGTTCAAAATCTAAAAAAGCCCAATGAATCTCGGCGTGAGCTTCCCTTTCTTGTTAAAACGGAGCACTCCCTTCATTAGAGAAACTTTAAGGAATACATGGTCCCCAACTTCGAATTTCAAATATCTTCGTCTTGCGTCGACATAACTCTTTTGTCTACTCTGAGCCGCTAGGAGTTGACGCCTGATAATATCTATCTTTTTCGATGTTGCCTAAACCAAGTCTGGGCCAACTAAGTTCTTTTCGCCAACATTTATCTAACAATGTTGAGCCCGACATGGGTGTCCATACAAAGCCTCGTAAGGAGTCATGTCAATGCTTGCTTGGAAGCTATTGTTATAGGCAATTTTGGCATAAGGGTGGCAGTCATCCCCACTGTCCTTAAAATCAAGCACGCACATTCACAACATGTCCTCGAGTATCTGATTCACCTGCTCCGTATACCTATCGGTCTGAGGGTGGAACGTAGTACTGAATTTTAACTTCACCCTCATCACTTCTTGGATTTAGGTCCAAAAAATAGACGTGAACCGTGTGTCTTGGTGCGACACAATCTCTAGAGGAACTCCGTGCAGTCGTATTATCTCTTTGATGTATAGCTTGGCTAGGTCATCTGCAGAATTAGAAATCCGAATCAGAAGGAAGTAGGCCGACCTCGTCAATCGATCCACGATCACCGAAATAGAGTCATGCCCCTTTCTTGTCATTGGCAATTCAAAAATGAAATTCATGGATATGAAATCCCATTTCCACTCGGCTATAGGCATGGGTTGAAGTAGACCCGGGGGTTAGCGGTGCTCGGCCTTTACTTGCTGGCATGTAAGGCATCGAGACACGTAATCTGCTATTTGGGCCTTCATGTTGTCCCACTAGTATGAACGTTTCATGTCCCGATACATATTCGTACTACCCGGGTGCATCGCTAACTCGGAACTGTGAGCAGCGTGTAGAACTTCTCTCCTCAGATTGTGAAGGTTCGGGACGCATAGGTGGCCACGATATCGCAAGCCTCCATCCAAGCCGATCCTGCATTCTGTTTCTTCACCGTCACCTGATCGTTCTTTCATCCTCAATAAGAGCTCACCTTCTTTCTGAGCCTCATTGATTTGATTATCGATTAATGACTGTACATGGAGGTGCGCAACGTTCTCGAATGGCTCTTCCATTGTCAGTCTCTGTTCGAAATCTCGCATGAACTTCACCATATTCCACTCTCTTATCATCAGTGGGGCTGTAAATTTTACGATTTTCTTGTGGCTCAACGCATCGGCTACAACATTGGCTTTGCCAGGATAGTAGGAGACTTCAAGCTTAAAGTCTTTTAATGTTTCCATCCAACGACGTTGTCTCATATTTAGATCCCCTTGCGTAAAGATGTACTTGAAGCTCTTATGGTCGCAAAAGAGCTCGAATTCTTCTCCATAAAGGTAGTACCTCCAAAGCTTCAATGCAAAGATGACCACTGCTAACTCTAGATCGTGAGTATGGTAATTTCTTCGTGTTTTCTCAATTATTGAGAGGCACAAGCGATCACCTTATCCTTCTGCATAAGTACACACCCCAAACTGACTCAAGAGGCGTTGGTGTAAATGGTGTATTTAACCCCTTACTCTGGCAACACAAGTACGGGTGTGGACGTCAGCTTGTCCTTCAATTCTTGAAAGGCCGCCTCCGCTTTTTCATTCTAAGCGAACTTAATATCCTTTCAAGTAAGCTGGGATAACGGTCGGGCTATCTTAGAGAAATCTTTAATAAATCGACGATAATAGCCGGTAAGTCTAATAAAACTCTTTGCTTCTGTAATCGAACCAAGTTGCTCCCGGTCTTGTTCCGCGATCACTTTGGCGAGGTCAACGGCGATCCTTTCTTTCGAAACTAAATGGCACAAAAATGACTTCCATTTTCCAGAAGTCGCATTTTCGGAATTGCACAAATATCTTATTCTACCATAGAGTATCAAAGACTACTCGTTGGTATTCTTCGTGATCTTTCCGACTTTTTAAGTATATCAAAATGTCGTATATGAACACAATAAAAAATCGGTAGAGATACGGCCAAAACACCTCATTCATGAGATATATGAATACGGACGGTACGTTTGTGAGTCCAGACGACATCATGAGGAATTCATAGTGCCCGAAGCTAGTCCTAAAAGTTGTTTTCTGCACGTTTTCCTTCCTAACACGTTAGGTCTATCTTGGAGAAGTACTGGCCCCCTTCAATTGGTATAACCGGTCATCTATCGTAGGCAGATGATACTTGTTCTTCACTGTAATGTGGTTTACCTGCAATAATCGATGCACAGTCGTAATGACCCGTCTTGTTTCTTTACGAACAATACTGGAGCTCCTTAAGGAAATACAGTCGGCTGTATGAAATCCGAGTCAAACAAATCATCGATTTGCTTCATCAACTCCGACCTGAGGTGGTCTGACCTAGTTCACGCGATTGAGGTCAAGTCGTATCTATCAGAGAATGGTTCTTGCTGACTTGAGGTGAGTAGCTCGTTTTTTTATTATTATTATTTTTTTTATTTAATTTTTAAGATTAGCTTGTGTTAGTACACACTCCATGTTAGCCACCCCCCCGCTAGGGATCGATACCAAGACCTCAAGTATTGAAACGAGGTATCTCCACTCAGTATGCCAGTTGAGGTATGGATCTGGGTGTGGGTGCGTAGCTCGTTTATTTCAAATCCTGGCCTTATACCAAGAGGTCGAGCTTGGCCTTCATCTACACTTGGTTGAGGAGGCGAGGGTCGAATCATTGGGTCACACCTGCTGCTGTTTGAAGGGCTGACTTAGTGTGCCGATAGTTGGCCGGTCCATTTTTCCTCTAACACATCTAACTCGTACAGAAACCGTCCTTATATTTAGACTGATTTGAAATGGTTCAATCAACTAAACATACTTCCAACTAACAGTCAATCTGGCCGTTGAGCGACATAAAATGGATGGTTGGATGAAAAGTAGTTAAGTGTTTGGATTTAAGAAAATTATTTTCATTGATCAGACTTTAGATCCGTTCATTCAAGGCTTTTTGGATAGTGAATTTGGACGGTTGGATTTGAGTTAAGTGCATGCCACGTGTAAAATTTAGTGCATGATATTGGGTGATGCATCAATCGGAGCCATCCATCTAGTGCCAAGCAATTGGAGCCGTTGCTGATTCTCTCTTTAAGTGGACAGGGCATGTCACCAATTAAAAGGCTAGGATCATCCAAGATTTTCAGAACAATAACCATTAGCAATTGGAAATACTATGAACGGTTTGGATCTCATCCTTGTATGCCACGTGGGCAGAAATTGCACCTTTCACTCCCATTTACCAATTACCAAAGAAGACAAAAAAAAAATAATTTAAAAAACATAATTTCTTTTATTTCTTGTATATGAATATGATGAAATAAAACAAGCACTTATATTCCCACGTGCACAACACACGTGCCATTTTCAACCCAAGTAGACATATCAGAACTTCCCAACATTTGAATTTTAATAAATCACATGAAATATATAAAGAAAAATAAAAAATAAAAAAAAACCACTCACATGCGAGTTGCACGTGAATGCACACGTGTACACATTTGATCATGGTGGACCATAGCTCAATTAGACAGTAATCGTAATCTTACACTAATCTAAAATGCCCTACAAGATCTTCCTCACACGTTTCACATGAAATGTAAGAAATGATGGTACAGATCAGAGCGGCGACATTGCGGGGGCCACTGCGATGCCCTTCCCCGCTGATTCGGGTCCCGGCGCTACGATGCCAGAGCTTTTGATCTCAGCCATTTGTCTACGAGCATTTGTGCCCTGTGATTCACATAGTTTGGGAAGAAATACACCTGTACATAAAATGATTAATTAGATGATTAAGCATAAATCCAAGCCTATAATCACATGGGTCCCACGGTCGGATGGATCATTAAGTGTGCAACATGTGTAGAAGGAAATGGATGGCTGAGATAAATTCAATAATAAGTCTGGCCGGATCTTAGACCCGACCAGTGGCTTCTATCTAAGATCTGAGTTGTTCATTAAGGGAGTCCTAGCATGGATATGTGATGTCCTTTAAACCCAAGTGAGCTGAGCCAGGCCAAAGGTCTCTTAGACACAGCCCTAGCCCAACCTGATAATAAATGGGCTTAGTTCGAGTAACAGGCCCAAGCCCTATGGGCTATCTTATCATGTTGACAGCTCACCTTGGTGTTGCGGATTACATGTAACTTATGTGACTTGATGTGATGGGATTTGAGTTGTAAGAAAAGCCATGTTTTGAAAGTGCATCCTTGATTCGGACAATTTGGTTAGTATAGACACTTACGTGATTCGATGTAATAGGATTTGATTAGATTACGTGCTGCCGTAAGAAAAATCATGTTTTGAAAGTATCATCTCTAATAAAAGTATTTTGTTCGCTACATGCATGCACTTATGTGACAGGATTTGATTAGGGCGGTGGCTGTATATATATATATATATATATATATATCTATATATTACGCTTTGAAAGTATCATCCCTGATAAAGGCAATTGGTTACCACATACAGTTACGTGACTTGGTGTGACAGGCTCTAATTAGGTTACATTGCTACGGTAAGAAATATTATGTTTTGAAAGTATCATCCTTCATAAGTGGAAGTAAATAAAGTCACATCAATAGGGTTAAGAATTAGACACCACGTGTGGGAGGAATGGATTGAGGTGGGGGAGACCCCTCGCTGTGTGGCCCACCGTGATGTACATGACTGCATTCATGTTATCCGTCGGTATTAAATTCTCATTCTAGGGCGTGATACAAAAGATAAAGCATATTCAAGTCTAAGATGAACTATAGTATGAGAAATTGTGGTAACCAACCATTAAAAGCTTCTTCTAAGCCACCAAAGCTTTAGATTAAAGTGAAATTTCCTAGGTCTTGTTTACCTAGGTACCTCTTAACAAGTTGGACAGAAAATAAACATTTCAATGGAGTTCATGGAGCTTTTATTAGTGAGGATTTATTCATGACTTTTTCATGTGGTGTGGTCTACCTAAGATTTGAGTTAGCTTCATTTTTTGAACCATGTTTAAAATGAGCTGTAAAAATGTTCAGATGATGTGGATTTAAGGCACATGTATCATTGTGAGCCTCATAATCAAGTCTCACCTAATTTGCTTTGTATATTCCTATAGTACATTGGTATAGATTTCATAGAAAGAATTTGATTGAATGACAGGCTTCTTAAATAAATGATAGACAACCTATACCACCATCATATCATACTCATCCAAGTATGGTCAGGACCCTTAAGAGATGATGGTCAAGCCCAACGGTCAAAATCAGCCAGTTCGGTAAGGACTTCCATGGCCGCCGTGCGCTAGCTTTCCATGACAAATTAGCATCATCTATCATCAAAAGCATGACTGTATTGGGGATCTGAACCGTAGATATGGTGGGCCACATTATGTAAGGGTGATGGTGGAAGAGTGGCAGTATTGTGCAGTCAATCAATATATCTTGGTTCACCGTGACTTTACACCAGATGTGTGAGTGAATGGTCGCCAAATCACGGCCATCAACGCTATGTACAAAGCAAGTCAGCACAAGCCATCACGAGTGACATGGCAGCTAACAAGTGCAATATCCAAGCCGTCCATCTGGTAGATCTAAAGTGGTAGATATTCTGGGCGCAATATAAATCTGATCCGTTCATCAAATGGACCACAAGTGTAGAAACAGTTCAGCGAGTAAGAAAACTTCAACAAGTCTGTTTCAGCTATCCATTTGTTCATTGAATTTCGGCTACCTGACAAGTGGACCACAGTGATATCTCATTGATGAACGGATTAGAACTTGCACCTATGCGCCATGCTGGCACATGTGTGGCATGTACATGCCTTCTACACACGTGTGGGCTCAACAGAGCTCCATTAAATATATACCGTCGGTCAGATTTTAATACAACCATTCATTTTTTTTTTCTAATACACGTGTGGCAAACCCAATTTATGAAATGAACTCACACGTGTGCCATGTTGGCACAGGTGCCACGAGTAGACTCACCTTCACCAGCAGCGAGGTTGAAGTAGAGGTCAACGATGTTGGGACAGTTCTGATAACAGGGCGGAGAGCAAAGCTTCTGTGTGAAATGGGATTCCAAGAGAGAATCGGTTGATATCCCGAGCGTGTTTCTATCAAGCCCACACGCCTCGATGCACCGATCTGTTTCAATCCAGTCCGTTAATTTCTCCGCCTCGATCTCCGATGAGCCACACGTGTACTTCTCCCATCCTTTCCTCACATGCTTCTCAAGCACGCAGCGCGTGCCGGATGATGACACAGCGAACGCGCACGTGCTCTTGTCCAGGTCCTCGCACGTGACCTTACCTACAAATCACGCCAACCTAACCGTTAGTTAAAAATAAATAATCCACCGTACACACGCGGGATACAGAAATGTCAATCCTGGCCGTCAAACACATGGGCCCACACTTTGGGCGGATCGTAGAGAAAAGTTCACACAGATTACTGGTCTTAACCATCTGATTTGCTTGCTGAATGCGGACCATTGACCATTTTTATTCTTAACCATTCATCTGATCCTCACAAAATCGATGGTTGGATCTTCTTATCAGTGTGATTCCGGGTATATTAATGATATTCTTGTGATAGTGGAGCAAAGTACCCACAGATCTATTGATTTTAACCGTATAATTTCGCTGGTTGAATATCGACCATTGATCGTTTTATTCTTAACCTTAAACCAACAGGCATGAAATGGATGGTTAGAACATATGATCAGTGTGATCTAGGGATACTCATGATTTGGACGGTCTAGATTGAATTTTCATGTGCGTGATTTGGACGGTCTCGATTGAAGTGCCGACTAGCTAGTGCATAGGTGACAACGTATCCTGTGCATGAAAGACATCCGATCCACCCGTGCATGAAGAAGGCTTGATGCAAAAAATCAGGCTTATCACGTCATCATGTGGGCCACACGGTAAAAAATAAAGGACATCCGTCCATTCAATTAAAGCTGATTTATGGTCCACCTGATGAGTGGATTAGCCTGATTTTTGTGCCATGTGAGATCAATGGTGGGCCCAACGTTTTGAACATGTTGGATGTCACACACAAATAACATGTTGGCCACTCCCCCTGCCACTAGCCAGGCCAGTGGTCGGTGCTCTGTGGGCCCCACCATGATGTATGTGTTTCATCCATGCCGTCCACCCATTCTTTCATATCATTCTATGCTATGATCAAGTATAATCTCAAAAATGAGGTTGATCCAAATCTCAAGTGAACTACGTAGTGTTGATTGAACGCCCGTCGTTGAAAACAAAAGTTTTCGATCAAGCTATATATCCAAATCTCAAAAATAGATGCGTCACTGGCCAAACCGCGTCATTGGATTTGGATGGGAAGCTAAATTCCGCGGGATGTCTCACGTACAACTAGTTGGATGATAAACCTATCGTCCAACTGACGCGTAAAGGAGGAAAGAGCACATCTCACGTACATGAGTTGCAGATGAAAAGTTCGCAACTAACTGCGTGTGGGCCCAAAATGGTGCAGGTGCAGCATCCGACGGCCTGAAAGGCAGTGTCACCATGAAAATGAGACATGCTGAAAACTTAGGCTGATCCAACCATACAGTGCACCACTAGGATAAATTTGACCATCCAACGGTTGGATCGGCCTGATTTTTGGTGTGTCCCATTTTCTTGGTGGGTTGACCTTATTGTATGAGTTGGATCTCGCACAACCATGTCATGACAGGTTGTAGAGCTTGAGGTTACAGTAACTAATATTTACGAGTAGAAATGAGAAAAGGACCCTCTGTAAGCATGCGTGTAAAAATGCTTTTTCTACGGCGGTTATTGACCAGCATGTTACGGTTATTAACATGCAGTAGAAGTCAACGATTCACCTAAGCGTGTAGAAGTTCTTCAAATCATCCATGGGAACGCGGATTGCATGCTGACACTGCCAGCCTCGCTGCTGGACGGTGTCCAGTGGGCCCCACAATGATGTGTATTTTTTATCAATGCCATCCATTTATTTTAGATTATTATTTTAGACCATGATCTAAAAAATGAGGCAGATCCAAAGATCAGGTGGACCACACCATAGGAAAACGGTGGTGATTGAATGCCCACCGTTAAAAACTTCCTTCAGCTAACTGTAATGTTTATTTGCAATCCGACACGTTGATTGGGACACACAGATTTTGTTAGAAGGAGAACACAAATATCAGCTTCATCCAAAACTTTCGTAACCTGAGAAGTTTTCAATGATAGCCTTTCAATTACAACTATTTTTTTTTGGTGTGGTTCACTTGATACTTGGATCTACCTCATTTTTAGCGCATGCATTAAAATGAGCTGTAAAAAAAATGAATGGACCGCCAGAATAAATCACATATATCAGGTTGACCTTTACCATATATCAAGTAAGTCCCACCATGATGATAAAATTAAAGTCTTTAAAAAATATAATTATAATCGATATGTGGGCCACACCAGAAAACCAAGGGATGCATCCGCCAACAAAGTTCTAAATTCACATAGTAGCTCAGGTTAGGTACGCGTTGGTCGTTTTCCTGTGGAATCCCACTTTCTTGGTGGGGCAGCCCTTCTAACAGGTTGGATTGCACCCATAAAAACCTAGTGGCCCCACATTCAGAGTAGAAAAAAAAAAAAAAAAATCTTCTTTACAAAAGTTGCAGAGGATCCTACCTCAGTTGGATTAATCAACAAAAAATATAAAAATCTTTCAGATATAATATAATCACAAAATATAAAGGCATGCTTGAAATACACTTAAAATCAATTCATCTAATTTTAGTTAATTATAATTATGTATTTATAAATCTTGGTTATTAATCATCAAGAATAACTTCAATCCTTAATAAAAAGAAACAGGATCTCTGAGGGTGCGTTTGGTTGCACCATATATCATAAAATTCATGATTGGTCAGCTTGCTTTTGCTCAAAATTTCATAAGATTCAGTGCAACCAAACACACCCATATGCACAATTACAATTAACTAAAACGATATGAACTCTCCCAAACATGCCCCATGTGATACCCCTATCCATAGGCATAAATTGAAATCATAAAATAAAAAAAGCTATTTTCTCAATATAAAATCCTTATAGATATATATAATTGTGGGAGGGTGCGTACCAAGGGCGCCCTGCACACATAGCATGAGTGCAAGAGCCATGCAAGGGAGAGCCATCAAGCCACGTGAAGAAGCCATTCTAGCAATGGAAGAGATGGTGAAGCTGCCTACAGTATAATAGCTAGAGCTTTGAGAGATTCTCTAATGTGGATGTTGTTAAGGTTTTAAAAGGACTATTTATAAGAAAAGTAGCTGAATGCAAGACTCCAATGTGGAAAAAATCAAATAAAAATAATGAAAATGACTAGAACCTTATTTTGAATTTTAGTGAACTTGGTCTTTGGTGGGACCCACAAGATGGGCAATTGTAGGCTGCTTGGAAGGTTCTACACAACGCTCTTGTTTACATTTCTAGTCAATTAAAGACTTCCTCAGCTAACTTTCTTGAAATTGGATTGCGTACTGAGTTACTCAGTGGGCTCTCATCGTACGGAGTAAACTCTGTTGGGCCCACTGAGAATCCATGTGGTTTATCCACGCCGTCCATTCATTTTTCCAGATCATTTTAGGGGTTAAACCCAGAATTGATGCATATACAAACCTCAAGTGGATCATACCACAGGAAAAAGTGGAAGTATTGATTTCCACCGTTGAAAACTTTCTAATGCCCCAAGTGATGTTTATTTGTCACCCAACCTGTTCGTAAGATCAGACAAGACAAGGATGAAGGGAAAAAACAAATATCAGCTTGATCTAAAACCTCAGTTGCCCCCAAGAATTTTTCAACGGTCGATGTTTAATTCACACTGTTTACAGTGGTGTGGTCCAATTGAGATTTGTATATATTCCATTTTTTGTACAAAGCCTAAAATAATGTGGTAAAACAGATGGACGTAGTGGATACAATGCATAAATGACAGTGGGGCGGCGGACTGAGTTACTCAGTACGCGATCCGCTTCCAACTTTCTTAGCTTAATTAATTGCGTGATACCCGTCTACAGGCAAACATGTCTATCAGAGTAGAAAATAAGCCTAAGATCCAGTCCATCCATCATCAACAGGTGGGCCACAAAGGAATAGATGGATGAAAAGTCTTTGGGCAAAATTTTCTAAGTCATCAGCTATTTTTAATATCTTGGAGAGCACCCAACAAGAGGGTTGGCCTGATTTCTGGTAAAGAGGTATGTATATAGTGGGGCCCACTTTATGCAAGCAAAAAACTCGTGGTTTAGACTATTTCAATCTGCGTGACTCAGGGAGTGGAAGGTTTTAGACTTTTAGGTATTTCAAATGCTAATGATATGTAATTTCTGATTGAGATTAAAACTCATAAACATATTAGGTCTGAAAAGTGGTGCAGTGTGATTTTTCGATCATGGACTGTTTGTGATGGGCCCGCCTTGATGAGCGGCCTGGATCACATACATTTTTGCTTTGTTGGTTACTACTGCGAATCTCCTCTTCAATCTCCCCTCATTGCGAGTAACCATAGAATAAAATGGTTATGTTATGTTACTGAAGATTGGAGGACTTTGAATTATCTAAAAGTAAATCATGATTACTACTTTGATGGTTAACAACATCTTTAAACGCTGTGAACTCTAGGTGTAGCATTAAATCAGATTGATTAAATGATCCCAACCACCTGATTGAAAGTTATTAACTCATCGTCGTAGTCATCAAAGCCAAGATTGTCTATGACCGGGTCGTTCCGATGACCCTGTCGCAGGAACTTCGTGCGGTCAAAAGCTAGGTAGGGCCAACTGACATACTTACGAAGGTGGTTCCTGTAAAGAAGTTTAAGTTCTTTACGACTTCTCTGAGTCTGGTAAAGATAAAATGAAGACAGAGTGCATGCGAGAAGCGATTATTATGAAAATATTATGGAGACAGAGTAGGGATGAAGGATCGAGTACGAAAAAGGAGCAATGGAATGTGAAAATTGAAGACATTGTAGATATTGCTTTTTAATATCTTAAATTTGTCTGTTATATAGTCTGTTGATATCATCGACAAACCACTCTATTCCATCTATCAGTTGTCGATGCCATCAACAGATACTCAATCACATTAAGAAACTTTAGAAAAATCATTGTTGATTACTGGACAAATTTAGAGGTTACTACTTGATGGCATCAAAAGTTCTTTGTTGTCATTGACTGATCCTTAATGGCTATCGATGCCCTCGAAAGTCCCATCGAAGGCTTGCGTAGAACTATGTAAGTGCAAGCTTTGTTTCCTATTCTGGTTGTGGTAGTATATATATCGGGTGTAATCGGAATTAAGATATGCTTAAGGGTTCTCTAAGACATGCTTAAGGGATAGGGCTTTTTCTCTTTGGTTTTGATTGGTAAGATTTCATCTCTTGTAACTTTATTTTTTATAATGCATTCTCATCTTTTGTCATGGTTTTTTCTTACAAGAATTTTTCCGTGTAAATTTGGATTGTTCTTTGGTTGAATTTGTTTGTGCGATTGTGATTATTTTGTTTGATTCATCTGTGTGCTTTTGTGAGTCTCAACAAGGTCAACTGTAATGTTTGTGAGAAATTCACTCTGTCCATCCATTTCGCCAGCTTATTTTAAGATGTAGAGACCTAAAGTGAGTTGGATCCAAAACTCAAGTGGGCTACCTAACAGGAAAAAGTGGAGAGGGAACTACCAACCATGGAAACCTTCTTGGGTCCACCTTGATGTTTATATGTCATCTAAAGTGTTTATACGGTCTTCCACACTCAATGATCTGTAACACAAAAATGCTTACACAATATGAAACTTATGTCCTTACAAATGTTTCAATAATGGCATTCATTTACTATTGTTTCCTTTTGTGTGACTCACTTGAATTTTAGATGCACCCCATTTATTGTCTCAAGTGGAAACACATGAGCTGACAAATCGGAAGGATGGGACAGATTTCTCACGAACATAATGATGGGCCCCTATATATGTCCTCAAAGCCCTATCCTCACTAATTTGGCATTGGCCATGCGATTTCCCTCCTCCATTTCATTTTATCAAGGTTCACAGTCTATAAACTACTCTCGCCCTGTCCTTTTGGGCACTGGCTTCGTTCTTTCAAAACCTTCGGCTTGTATTTGACAACAACAGAACGGTGTGACAGGATCAAATTGCTTGGAATCCAAGTTAAATACGCAAAAGAAGCTGGATTGCTAGGAATCCAAGTTAAATACACAAAAGAAGCTGGATAAGACGGGGTGATCAGCATTTTTTTTTGGCCATATAACATCCATCATGTGACCCATTTTTTGGACGGTGTGGATTTGCAAACTTATTAGTCAAACGTATGATGGATGAATCACCGTCATTTCAAAACAACAACAGATTAGCAGTATATAAATTGGTTGAATGGTCCAGATATCCGAGATGATGGTCACACTGTGGATGGCCCATCCATCAAAAGTCCTCATATAGGAAGATTGTAGCTATTGAATTTTTGGCCTTATTTTGATTGAATATGGACCATTGCTATATTTTCTGCCCAACAATTGAAGATCGCAGCCGTCCATTGAGTTGCATAAGTCCAACATGGCCATACCTTGATGATCACTGGCCATAAAAATCTGACCGATCAATTCATCAACTAAGCCACACTGTAGAAAAACTGCCAATGGATTGACTCAATAAAGACGTGTGGCCCACTTTATAAATGGTTCGACCTGATGTTTGAATCTAATCATCTTTCAAGGTGGACCAAACCTTTTTACCGGCTCGGATGCTGTTCGCAATTGGCACTTGATACGTTGGTTGCACGCAACTCAGTCCAGTTATATGGGTGTGAACAGGCCTCCTGTCTTTAATACATATTGGATGAATTTCAACCGTCAATCTTCTGTGTCATAATGAAAAAAGGTGGGCCTTTGACTTTTGGTAACGGTAGGTGGAGATCGCGTTTCACAGAAGAATTATACAATACTCGACTGACCAATCGCACAGGACAGTTGGCTTTACGGTTTGCACAAGTGGGGCCCATTATTCAGTGATCCAAACCGTTGATAGAATGGATCGACTGAGGGTGCTGGACCCACAAAAATCCTAAATATGGAAAGACCCTTAAACCTTTCAATAGAAGGCCATTTATGGTTAGAAAATGAACTATAGATGGCTCCTGTTCGAACAGATAATATCCTAGTATTCTACAGTTAGGATCTTGCAATCTTGGAGATCTTTTATTACACAGGCCATCCACGCTAAGTCCCATCATATCGACGTCTTGGATCACTTAAACATGGGCCCCACTTGCACAACTGCAAACGCAAGTGTACTGTACAGTCAAGGCCCGAGTATTTTATTATACAAATCATCAGAAGGGCTCATGAGTCGTGAGTCGCGAGTCATGAGAGTAGACCTTGGTACTTGGTAGTTAAGAAAAGACGGACGTCTGCCCTCAGCCCGCTAACCACGGATCCAATAAAAGCTGTGGGGCCCACCCAACGTGGGACCTATACACGTGCTATGTTTAATGGGGTTTTTGGGACCTATACACGTGCTATGTTTAATGGGGTTTTAGGAGTTTGAATGTACGAGATGACGTGTATTTATGAGGTGGGTCCCATCGTAAACGTGTCCACTCGTCAGATGAGCCACGGACGCGGATTGCGTCCTGCCCCAGCTGGGAACGGGCAGCAGATTTGAGTGGCCACCGTGATGTATGGGTCTTATCCACACCGTCCATCCATTTTTTTAGTATCATTTTAGGAGATAAGTCCAAAAATGAGGCAGATCCAATATTAAAGTGGACCACACCACATGAAGCAGCGGTGATAATGATTCTTACTGTTGAAACTTTTGTAAGGCCCACCGTGATGTTTATTTTCAATCCAACCTATTAATAAAGTTACATAGACCTGGATGAAGAGAAATCACAAATATCAGCTCCATCCAAAACTTCCGTGGCCCTCAAGAAGTTTTCAACGGTAGGAATTTAATCCTCACTGTGAAGTCCATTTCAGCATTGTATCTGCCTCATTTTTGGGCTTGTGCCCTAAAAGGATACTATAAAATGGATGGACGGTGTGGATAATACACATACATCACGGTGGCCACTCAATGCTGATGCCCGTTCCCAGAGGACGCAATCCGCGTCCATGAGCCACGGACGTACGTCGTGATCGGAGGTTTGCTAATTCCACACGCGTGTAGATCCGTACGAATCCACACGCGGGAACACCCAAAACTATGAAACACGTGTGTGATCTGAGCTTTATATAAAGTTGAAATAGTGCTTAGATCTTCTTCCCAAAAAATCATACAATTTCACTATCTAGGTCGGCCAAAGCGTAGAAACTAAACCGACTGCCAAAATTCTTTTCTAGCCATTCATTTCTTTTGATATAACGTGGCCCACTTAAATGGACCATTCCTTTTTTATACATAGAGGAAGATCTATAAACAGAGTGTCTCACTTATGGAAAGCTCAGATCTCACACATGTACTGTGAAACGTGCACCTGCATGCGCATGTGTACCGCTACCACACGCATGTAGAAGTAACAAACTTCAGTTCGATAACTCCAAACACGTATTTTGATACCCGTCCTCCACGCACGCGAACTGTGTGACTGCGTCTGCCCCCTGGCAGGACGGACACGGTGGAATCTGTGGGACCCAGAATAATGAATTTATTTTATCCACGCCGTCCATCTATTTTTACAGATTATTTTAGTCCATGATCTTAAAATTGATACAGATCCAACGCTCAAGTGGACCACACAGTGGGGATTGAACGACCGCCGTTAAATACTTCTTGGGATCCGCAGAAGTTTTCATCAATCTTATATTTTCGTTTTCGCTTCATCCGGGTCTGTGTGACCTTGTGAATAGGTTGGATGGAAAATAAACATCACGGTGGGCCCTAGGAAGGTTTCAATGGTGGGAATCATTATCACCTCTAGTGTGGTCCACTTGAGTCTTCAATCTGCCTCGTTTTTGGGTTCATGACCTAAAATATTCTTTAAAAACGGGTGGACGGCATGGATAAAACACATAAATTACAGTGGGCCCCACAGACGCAATCCGCGTTCCCTCCGCCATCCGCACTGAGGCACGCTGCTAATATGGGACACGGGTACGATGTCTGAGCTGTTCGTCTGGTGAGTCCGGATCCTCTGTTATCAGGTCAACAGAGAAATCCTGATACCCTAATTCTCATTGGTCCACGTCACCACTCACTAAAAAAATAATTAAAAAAAAAAAAACAAACAAAAGCTTCGGACGCCAAACCATTAGGGTAACAGGAATTCTCTGTTGACCTGATACTAGAGGATCCCGACTCCCGTCTGGTTGGAAATCCAACAGAAATATCAGCGTCTTTCGCGGCGCAGTAAATTGAAGGTTATATAGCCGTCCACTTCTCTTTCCATGCTTTGGCCCATCTGAGGTATGATAATGCCTCATTTTTAGCCCAAAAGTTCTAACTAGTGTGGCCCACCTGATGAAAAGATCTGAACTCGCACGCGCATGCGAAAGCCTTTTGCTCGCAGGAAGGTTCTGCGCAAGGATGCTGGGTGGGGCCCACCGAGATGTTTATGAGAAATCCACCCCGTTCATCCACTTTGAGAGATCATTTCAGGACATTTGACAAAAAATAACGTGTATACAAAACTTCAGTGGGTCACACGAGAGGGAACAGTGGAGATTCAGTGTGATTCGTTGAAAAAATTGTCTCAGTCGAATGTTTTTGGTATTTTCACTTCATCCCAGTGGTAATGACCTTATAAACGGTTTGGATGTCATATAAACATCAAGATGGACCCCAGGAAGGTTTCAACGGTAGAAATTTCTTTCTCCAATTTTCCCTCTCGTGTGACCCACTTGAGTGTTGGATCCTCCTCAATTTAGGTCACATTTCCTAAAATGATCTCTCAAAACGGATTGACGGAGTGGATTTCTCACAAACATCTCGGTGGGCCCACACAGCATCCTTGCGCAGAAACTTCCTACAAAAGCCGAAAGCCCACGTCATGATGGCCCCGCCTGGGAAATAGCCAGGATCATTCACACGTGTGTCACGATGGCCCACATGCTTACACTAGCGTTCTCATCAGTCCGAAGAAATGCAACTTTAGTCATACTTTCAAAAGGCAGACCGGGAATACGCGGCAAACGCGGACGGTGGGTTCCATCCAGGGATGGACCACAAGCTTGGAAATCTCGCGAAACCGTTGACTGTTACGACGGTTGATCCCAGTGGAAGTTACAGTTGACGGTTGTAATTAGTAACGTGCATTTTACGCTTGTCTAATCAGACGATCCTAACCGTACGATTTGTCGGAGAATGGACGGTTTGGCTTATCATGATTAGAATTGAAATTTTGCACATACAAATCCGACCACCCAAAATTTGGGCCTCTTTGTTGTAGTAACATAGCCCATAAATCGCACTGATCTGAAGATCCTAACCATCCATTGGTGGCCATTAAATGAATGGATAAAAAGAAAGTGTTCAACGGTCCAGATTTAATCAGACCAATTTATGGAAGGTCCAAAATCAGGCTGCGTTTATGCCACGTGTACAGTGCTTGGGTTGTGGCATCCTAGTCAGGTCCACAGCAGGTGATACCGGTGCTTTTGTTCTATGTGTGTTTTCCATTCTTTGGTCGCTGGTGACTTGTTTGTTGAAGTATGACCGTTGCATATTTTTCACTTTTAACGGTCCAATAGATGTATTAATCCAAGAGTCAGTTATCAAATAAGAGAGCATTAGGTGCGGCCTCACCCAAGACGGTGCAGCGGTTACTGTGGGCCCACATTGATGCATGTATGATATATCTACGCCGTCCATCTCTTTTGTCATATCCTTTTGGGCTATTAGTCAGAAAACGAATAAATCTAAATCCTAGGGGATCATACCATAGGCAATGTTACTGTGGGCTCTAGAAATTTTTTAATGGTGGATGTTCAAAGAAGTGAGCCCAACAGTAAGAGGATCATACCATAGGCAATGTTACTGTGGGCTCTAGAAATTTTTTAATGGTGGATGTTCAAAGAAGTGAGCCCAACAGTAAGAGCCACACCATATTGGTGAAGCCAGGCCGCAACTAATCTGCACTTTTATTTTTTCACACCCCACAAACTCACGCCCACCTATGGATACTCAAACCCTTGACCAGGTGTTGAAACTCCTAAGAATCTACCACTGATCAAGACTAATGACCCAACTAATCTGCTCCCTATCAAAAATTATAATTTTTTAATTCCTCACATGCTAAGTGAATTAGGATTCAATGGTAGTGAGCTGAGGGCCTGTTTGGCCGGGCAGACTGGATGGGATTAAATTGTATTGGAAGGGATTGGAAGGAGCAATCTCGAGATTGGCCAGGCATGCCAAACAGGCATGTTGAACTTCTCCCCGGATTAGGGCAATCCCATGGGATTGCCAGCAATCCACTGACATCACCATTATTATCTTGAAATCCATCCAATCCCTCCTAATCCCATCTATTTTGCCTAGTGCGCACATGTTTGGGTGGACAGATTGGAAGGAATTGGCCGAGCGTAATCTCGAAATTGGCCAGGTGGGCCAAAAATACTTGGTGATAAATTCGCTGGATATAGTAATCCCATGCCATCCACCCTAATACAATCTAATCCCATGGGATGGGCCTGTCCAAACACGCCCTAAAAAAAATAAGTCATATCCAGATCTCAAGTGGACCACACACTAAGAAATAGTGGTGATTAAATGCCCAACGATAAAAACTTTTTGTGGGCCATAAATTTTTTTAATTAAGTTGATATTTGTATTTTCTGTTAATTTATGTGTGACTTAATCAACAGGTTTGATGGCAAATAAAAATTATAATGGGCTTTAGGATGTTTTTTATATGGTAGGCATGCAATCACCATTATTTACCATCGTGTGGTCCACCTGAGATTCAGTCTTTTCTTTTTATATATATTTTTTCTTTTTTCTTTTTCTTACTCTTGCCCTTGAATGACGGGGGTAAAATGGATGAATTGAGTGGGTAAAACACATACATCATGGTGGGGCCCACAGAACCGATCAGCGGCGAGATCTTGGCATTGGAGGGGTCACTACCGAGTCCGAGTCCGTGGCAAGTATGCAATTTCTACGTGCTTGCGTATGCAATTTCCTGTCTGACGGTCCATGAAAGGGTGGTTGGTGGCCGAAGACGAATCCTGTCAGACAGTCCATGCAACAGTGGTTTGTGGCCGTAGGTTTCAACTGATATAGCGGCCCGGCATCAATCCTTGCCATGAAGTCATAGGTCGAAAATCATGCACGTGGTTGAAATCTGAGCTGTTCCTTTGATGGAGCTACAGACATGATGAAAGCAGAGCCGTCCATCGGTCTTCTTGGTCCATCCAAGAAGAAGCGAATTCCATATTCACCAAAATGCTTACGGAGCCGCGTTAGACGGTTTTGTTCATGCGCGCGCACTGGCTCGAACTTCCCATGTGCCATAATCCTGGGACGACGCTGCCACCATCCAGGTGGCTAGTGGTCGGGGCTATGTCGACCCACCATGATGTATGTGTTGTATCCACGTCGTCCATCCATTTTGAAGGATAAATTTAGGGCTTGATCCCAAAAATTAGATAGATCTAAATCTAAAGTGGACCACACCATGGGAAAACAGTGGTGATTGAATGTCCACCGTTAACGACCTCATTGGGCCCACTGTAATGGTTATTTGGCATCGAACCTATTGATTAGGTCATGCAGACTCGAATGAATGAAGGTATATATATATATTAGCTTGGTCTAAAACTTTCCTGGCCCCCAAAAAATTTTTAATGGTGGGTGTTCAATCAATATCGTGTGGTCCACTTCAGATTTGGATCAATCTCGTTTTTGGGCTCATACTATGAAATGATCTGGAAGAGTGGGTAGATAGCATGATGAAAGACATACATCATTGTGGGACCCACAGATGACCGACCACTAGCCATTGGCTAGTGACAGTGTCCGTAGCCAATGTGTTTCCATTTTCCTGCTAACTAATTGCCTTTGACCCCGTGCACAGGTATGGGATCCACACAGATGAACATGACAAATCAACTCCTTCCGTTTGTTTTGAAATATGACAAAAGTACAGGAATTTAAAATTAATTCAGATCCAAAAATCAGGTGGGCCACACCAACGCAACAGTGGGAACGAAAACGTCCACCGATTGACACATTCCATTAGCTGAACATGATGTTTATATAACATCCAAACCGTTCATATGGTTATTACCACTCAGATAAACCGTAAGCACAAATATTATCGTGATACAAAACTTCTGTCACCCCATGGCAATCAATCCCCACTGTTTCGTATGGTATGGCCCACATGAGTTTTGGATCTGCCTTATTTTTAGAATTCTGTCTTATTGTGGTTTTGCAAAACAGATGGACGGAGAGGATTTGTCACGAACATCTGTGTGAGTCCCACACAGCCCCAGGCATGGGAATATCCACTTCCCATTTCAATCGTGAAGGAGTTATTTGACACGCGGAATAGCATGAAAATCCATACTCGTGCATTTCATGGGATCAATCCATAGATCACAGCAGTAGGATGATTTCAATTGTCCAATTGGTGGCCATCGAATAAATATCCATAGTAGGTACTTAGGAACCAAAGATGGTCCAATTAACATTATTTCAATCATTTAAATGATGCACCATTTAAAGTGGAGCCCATGATTTGGAACGTTTGGATTATATTTGCTGCTGGTATATGCATGGATGGTATACGCTATCAGGGTATATGTGTTTTTCTTACTGTGACATGATTTTCTACATGTGACATGATTTTAGGAAAAGCAGAGCTGATTTTCCCGCCAAGAGGTCAATGCTTGAGCACGTGGTGTTGAGAAAAAAAATTATATATATATCCCTTGTGCACCTACGCACGTGCGCACCTATGCACAGGTGCCATGGGTGTCTAATCTGAACAGTCCATGTGATGCGGAATCCCATGAAACCCCATGTGACAAATTTTCACCTCGATCTAAAATTCTGGTGGGCCATAGCAAAAATAAATGCAAATCAAGGGAGGAAACTGTTTTCATTTTTCATGGCCCATCAAAGTTTTAGATCAAAGTAAAACTTGGGCCTAGGGGTTTTCACGATGTGCTGCTTCACATGAACGGTTCAGATTTTGGATCCACACCACATATGATGGGATGGCCAGCAGCGCCGACTGGTGTATTGGGGTTGGTAAGTGTGTATATGTATATATATATATATATATATATATATATATATATATATATATATATATATATATATATATATATATATATATGAGAGAGAGATGCTCCCACACAATTAGTTGGATTTCAGTTTTGGTCCAACTAGCTGTGCAATAAATCTCAAAATTTCTATTTTCATATATATCACTCTGAGTTTTACATTAGTATATTGAGAATTATGTGTCATAGATCCAAGCCATTTATCAAATAGAGCACGCCAATGAAATTTTATGTACCGAAAGTTAGAAAATTGTGATCTCCACTAGAACCACACATGTAACTTAAATATGGACTGTTAGAGTAGATTTCTAACAATTCACTTTTCTTATAGATGATATCATGTTATCGATAATATATATATATATATATATATATATATATATATATATATATATATATATATATATATATATATATATATATATATATATATATATTCCTATATACTTACAATGGTTACAAGATACATTACGCATCACCCAAATATATCATGTGTGTACACATTCTTTAGTGGTTCTGTGTAAACATTCACCCTCCACTTTTCTCTCTCCTCAATTAAACTATTTTTTCTTCTCTATTCCCCGTCGTTTCATGAGTAGATTGACATGTTGAGTCACTACTCAAATCACGTCACCAAGTTATGTGGGCCCCACTATGATATATGTGTTGTATCCATACCACACATCTATTTGTAGAGATCATTTTAGGACGTGGTTCAAAAGAATGAGGCAGATCCAAAACTGGAGTGGACCCCACCACAAAAAACAGTGGGGAGAGTGACGCCTACCGCTGAAACCTTCCTAAGGTCCACCATGATATTTATTTGAGATCCAACTTGTTCATGATATAACATAGACATTAAAGAAGGGAAAACACAAATATCAGCTCGATCGAGAACTTTTGTGGCCCTTAGAAGTTTTTAATGGTGGGCGTCACCCTCTCCACTATTTTCTATGGTGGGGTCCATTCCAGCTTTGAATCAGACTCATTCTTTGGCTCATGCCATAAAATAATCTCTCCAAATGGATGGACGTTTTGGATACAAAACATACATCATGGTGGGACCCTAAGAACTAGGTGATGTCACTTCAGTGCCGACTGTAAATCTGCGTCCAAACCACGTTGATTTTTGTGAAAGACTTTCGTAGGAGAAGTTCCTGCACTGGGAACCAGGTGGGGCCCAATGTGATGTTTGTCAGAAATCCTACCCGTCCATCCATTTTTTGAGTTCAATTAAGGACATGATGCCAAAAATGAACCATTTCTGAGGCTCAAGTGGGCTAAAAATGTGATAATTGAACGTCCACGGTTGAAATATTTATAGGCCATAGAAGTTTTGAATCATGCTAATATTTGTGATTTCAGTTCATCCCAATAGGAATTAAGTTATTAACGGTATGGATGGCTTATAAACATCACTGTCGAACCTAGGTAGGTTTTAACGGTAGGAATTTCCCTAACCACATTTTCCTTTAGTACGGTCCACTTGAGCTTTGGATACGATTCATTTTTGGTATCATGTCCTGAAATGAACTCAAAAAATGGATGGAAGGGGAGAATTTCTCACAAACATCACAGTGGGCCCCACCTGGGTTCCCAACGCAGGAACTTCCTGCTAAAGCCTTTCGCAAGAAATCCGCGTCCCCAAACCAATAAGCCTCATTCTTTTGAACCACGTCCTAAAATGATCTCTACAAATAGATGTGTGGTATGGATACAACACATATATCATGGTGGGGCCCACGTAACTTAGTGATGTGATTTGAGTAGTTACTCAACATGTCACTCCGCTCATGACTTCTTCCCAAACGTACGGGAAATGGAGAACATTAAATAAGGAAAAAATAATTTAAATTAGGAGAGAGAAAAGAGGAGGGTAAATGTTTACATAGGGCCACTAAAGAATGTGTACACACAAGATAAACTTGGGTTATACGCAATGTATCTTGCAAATCCGGTCCGTTAATTGAGTAGAGTCCATTGTAAGTATATGGGAATATATATATATATATATATATATATATATATATATATATATATATATATATATATATATATATATATATATATATATATATATATATATATATATATTATATTTTGATTGATAACGTGATATCATCTATAAGAAAAGTGAATTGTTAGAAATCTACTCCAACAATCCATATTCAAGTTACATGTGTGATTCTAGTAGCAACAACAATTTACTAACTTTTGGTACATAAAATTTTATTAGCGTGTTTTATTTGATAAATGGCTTGGATCTATGACACATAATTCCCAACATACTAATGTAAAACTCAGAGTCACATATCTTCACATGTGGTGCATTACATATGTATGAAAATAAAAATTTTGAGATTTAATGCACAGCTAGTTAGACCAAAACTCATGGTCCAACTAGTTGTGTGTGAGCATCTGTGTGTGTGTGTGTGTGTGTGTGTGTGTGTGTGTGTGTGTGTGTGTGTTTTGCTTGAAACCATGCAATTTTGACTTTTTAGGAATAATCCCATATTAAAAGGGAGATAAGAAAAAATAATGTTTATATATAAGATGTGGATTATTTTATTTGCTTTGTTGAGTTGGTGTAGAGGCAATAGTGACACAGTTTACACTTGTGACATAGAATATAGATTAGGTGGCTAGAATGAACAATTGATCTGAATGAGACCAATGTGGCTTTTATAAAGGTTGGAATCTAGCCATTGGAGTAAGGTATTACTCCCCATGTAACATTAATCTAACATGCACAAAGTACAATTGTGTACTCTGATCGGTCGCAAAGTTCATACAAACTTTAGCTAGAAGACCTCAAGAAACAGGCCAACTCAGTGGTTTAGATTTTTCTAATCTACTTTTTAAAATTAAAATTTTTACTTTTATTTATTTGTCAGGAAAAAAAATTATGTATATAGAGTTAATTTCATCGGTAGTTTTTCGTATTTGTTGAACGCAGAACGATACCTTAGCCTAACATCATTCTCAATCACTCTAAGAAGGGATGAATAATGACTTAAGGACAACGACGTGATCACTAACTCGAGCCTATTCTTTTATTTTTAAAATTTCTTTAATTATTTTTACAAAAATTGTAAAATCAGCAATTTGCGCTAAAACCTAGCCGCTCTCTTCCTCCCAACAGGCACTATTTAGCATGCAGCCCAGCTTTTTCTACCAACGTGTCACGTGGGTAAGACATCGAACCCGTTCAAAAGTTGGAACACACCATTAAAATTATTTTTCTCAAAAATCAGTGTATCCACTCATAATCTGGGCCACAACTTCATGTTAAGTCAGAAACCACGGTTGTCAATTTATTTGACGGTGATCCGGCCTGATAAGTTATCTGGTCTGATCTTTCTTATCGGTCATTTTCATGGTGGGGCCCACCATTTTCATGGATCGGATGCCATACGGAAGGAAATATTGCCAAGTTATCAAGCAGCTGACAATGGGTGATTGGCTCTCCATGTAAAAAGTACTGTGTCATGTAAGCCTTTCATCTGATACTGATATCTTACCATCCTTCTTAGGAAATCCACATATATTCTGTCTGGACAAGTGGGGCCCATGGTTAGTGATCCAGACCATTGGTCTGTTTGGGTTCCAGCTTGGATAGGCCATGCCCTCAAAGCCTCCTCCATAGCACAATCCTCACCTTTCAATTTAAGCTTTTTTTTTATCATGTATCTTAATGTATTCCTTAATTCCCATTTACCCAAGTCACATGAAAATATTAACAAACTGCCATTATCGTATTTTTACTCACGTCCAAACAAGACACATCTGATTACAAGATATGTATACTACCACTCCATATTAAAATACCAAATATCACAGTCCCAAGTTATTTCACTTCATTACATGAAAGGGTAAAAAAAACAAAAAACATTTGCATGTGCATTGCATGTGCATGCATGCACTCATGCAGGTAGTACCACTTCACCCTTGTGACCTATATATAGTCGATTCATGTTTGGGAACGCTTGCATGCCGGTACGAATTGCATGAAATCGTAAGAAAGATTAGACTGGTGCCGTCGCCGGAGCGTATGCAAGGAATTTCGCAGGCAAGCCAGCCGGAGCATAGGCAAGAGCCTTTGCCGGCGACCCAGGTCCCGGCGCTACAATGCCAGAGCTTCGGATCTCGGCCATTTGCCGCCGAGCATTCGCACCTTGCGATTCGCAAAGCTTCGGTAGAAATACACCTGAAAAAATAATAATAAATAAATAAATAAGCTTAAGATATTAGGGGTGCACACAGCACCGGTGGAATTGGTAAACCGGACAGGAATCGACCCGATTGCACGGTTTGGCCCTGTTCTGAAGCGCATCCAATTCTAAAAGTCAAAGAATCAGTTAGCCCAGTTCAATTCTCGATTTGAGGTTTTGTAGAACCGAATTGAACCGTGAACCAAACACTAGAGCCGAACTTGGAATTGGACTCCTCAGTCAATAAATATTTAATTTTTAATTTTTTTAAAACACAAAGTAAAAGAAAGAATTGGACTCCTCAGTCAATAAATATTTAATTTTTAATTTTTTTAAAACACAAAGTAAAAGAAAAAAACCAAAAAATCCTAGCGTTTCTTTATTCTCCCCCTCTTTTGCATCGTCTCTCTATCTCTCAAGGACCAAGAAATTGGATTGGATTACAAAAAACAAAAAAATTATGCAATTGAGCCGGATTATAAAAACAAACCATTTATTCCGACTGGATTATTAAAAGCCCAGAACCATAGAACTAAACTGGAACCAGTTGTTTTTTATGGTCCGGTTCTAATTTGGTTCCAGGGTGCTAACCGTCTTATTCTGATACTGATTTTCTTAGAATTATTGGGAACGGTTCGGTTCTGGTTTCACCTCGAACCAGACCGATTGGTTTGCACCCTATACAACCTCTAACACGTGCCAATGTGTCAAGCGTGTTTCAAAATGGTGAGGTAGCATGAAATCACACGTGTGGACCAGCCTTTTTTTGGCACTAGCTGACATTAATTATGGGCCCCACCTTATGAACGGCTTGGATGGCCCACCTTAAGCTAACGCACAACCAGGTGTAAATGATTGACGGTTTACCTTCACCAGCAGCAAGATTGAAGTAGAGATCAACGATGTTGGGGCAGTTCTGATAGCACTGTGAAGAGCAAAGCTTTTCTGTGAAATGAGATTCCAAAAGAGAATCAGTTGATATCCCGAGCGTGTTTCTATCAACTCCACACGCCTCGATGCACCGATCGGTTTCAATCCAGTCCGTTAATTTCTCTGCCTCGATCTCCGATACACGACACGTGTATTCCTCGCATCCCTTGCTCACACGCTTCTCCAGCACACAGCGTGTGCCCGACGATGACACGGCAAATGCACACGTGTTCTTGTTGAGTCGCTCACACGTGACCCCGCCTGCATGGCCCACCAAATGCATCAGGAACATTCCAATAACTCTCAAATGCGCACAGCAACCACCGAGAGCCGGTGCGCACATTCTCTCCCACCATTCATAGGCGGTTGGCGGGATTTACGAAGCATTTAAAATAAAAAAAATTCCAAATGCCAATTTCAAATGAGTGTTGAGATTCCTGCCGACCATTATTGGATGGTGGAAGAAAAGTGACGAAGTATTCTCGGTGCACACTGTGCGCACAAAATCCTTTCCTAAAAAAGGAACAAAAAAAAGAGTACGGATCATCAGATAATCCAGACCGTCCATTGGTGGATATACAGTCGATGAGCAACTGAACAAAAATCACGAGGATGACTATTGACCAGACGAACAGGATCATCCGATCAACGTGATATTTATCCAGATGCTCATCTGATAACCAGACCATCGATCCAAGAATCCACGTAGACCCATTTCAGATTTGGACATGCTGAAACATATGGACGGATTGGATTGAGCATTCAAAGGCTAGAGAACCCAAGAAAATGACCATGCACATACCAAGTGCTGCCTGCACACACAGTGCAAGTGCAAGAGCGAAGCATGTGAAGGTCTTCAAGCCACAAAAAGAAGCCATGGGTTAAGCTCTTTCTCGATGAGGCTAGCTAGGGTTTTAGCTTCTTCTCTTGTGGAATGCTGTTTGGGTATGGAGGGGTTTCAGAGCTATTTATAGAGAAAAGCTGGTAGGGTACAGCGCGATGTGTGGAACGTGGGTCGCGTGTGCCTCTTTCAAAGCGTGTACGATACTTGAGATTTAAAAGGAAACCTTTGGAATCCCCGACCACAACGTGAGACACATCATTACTAACCGTCCATAGCACGTGGTAAGGCCCACTTGAGTGGTTGACTGGTCAGATGTTCGGTCGGGTGAACTATTAATGAAGGGCTCAGCTCATGGGCAAAATGGAATAGTTGGCCCCATATATTTCAAGGGTTCTTAGCATTTGATGTAGAGCGAATCGCAGACACTTTCATGGCCAAGATGGATTAGAAAAGGCTTGATCACAAACGCAAATGATTTGGACCATCGGAACTTAAAACGGACATATCTCATAAATTGAAATAAGCTACTAGAGGTACCACATGATTTTGGGGTAGGACAAGATAATTTAGCCATCCAACCCTACTACCCTGGTTACGCATGCTGCAAAATACCATCAAATCTACCACCAAAATTCTATTTTAATTTCATTTTGACTATTTATAGTAAGTTTAAGTTTGAGTATAACCATTCATCCATTCTGCTTTAAGAGTTGTGCCCAATATAAAAAGTGCTTAGTATAGTCAGAGGAATACCATGGTTTCGCCAAATATAAACAGTGCTTAGAATAGTCAGGGGACACTTATTATTTTTAGCTGAAAATCATGTGGGCTAAAAAGCATTAAGAATCTTTATCTACTAAGTAAGCTTATTATTTATAGTAAGTCACGATTTCTAAGAGTTTTAGTTATAGTAGGAGTTTGAAACTTCTTCATAGGTTTATGTTATTATTTAAAAGGTTATAATTTTAATTTTTCTTCACCAATCAATTTTTCTGAGGCATTCAATTTTTCTCATTTTCCTCGAATTCGAGACATCTCTACGTAAGTTTGGTGGATTCAGAATGGTTATATCCCGAGGAATACGACCTCAACACATCCTTCCTTCGTAAGCATTGCCGACATAAACGGTTGAAGTAGACAGTCTATATTCAAAGGAGGGGATTATCACATGTCCGACCTTTGTGGAGCCTAGGTGTGGTGCATGTGGGATCAGAACCGTCGGTATGGTGAAAAGCCTCATTTTCACTATATAGTGTACAAGCACGCCTAAAACTTGTATATTCACGTCGTGTGGCCCACCTTAGTTTTGGAACTTGAATTTTTGGGTCCTTTATCCTGATGAGGCACCCTTGATGAATGGGTTGGATGGTATATACATGGTATATACACAACACGGTGGACCTGACAATCCATTGGAAGTTCTTATGGTGGGCATCACACCCTAGCCCAATGTTCCCTACTCTTTCCGACCTTAGTTATCCATCAGGATGATTTTTGGGCTCTCGATCTAGCATGTGGATTTGCATCTAATGGACGAGTTGGATGGCACTCAACCCATCTTGGTGAGCCCCACATATATCAAACATATGGAAAATTACTGATCATTCCTTTTCAAAGGTAAGTACTTAAATGATTTAAGGGTAGACTATTTCAATTGGATAATTATTTTTGGGTATTTCAATCCTAAGTGAGGCCCATCATATAAACGGTCTGGATCATTGAAATATGGTCCGAGATCTATAGGACAGAAACAAAAGTATGGTAGGAAACCTCAAGCTTCTAGTTTGAAAATGACTAATACCGCACTTTAGATGTTAGTGAAGTTAGTCTTCGTGCCGTTCCCACAAGGTTGGCCCTAGAAAGGTGCCTGGAAGGCTTCCTTCGTTGAATTTCAACTCGTTTCTATCTTCTTTGCATCGTACAATCCTGACCATTCAAGTCATAAGTACCACTGTAGATGTACGATGCTCACATCATACATGTGCCCCGCATAACATGGAGATCTTTTTTTTGTTATTCAAGAATAGAAGTCAATTTCATTAGCAAAGTATAAAATATCAATGAACCTCCATGAAATAGTTTGGTATGCTTTAGTCATCAACTCATGATAGTGCAAAGTAGATGGTTGATATTGACTTGTTATATCATGTATGGCCCACCTGATGGATGAATTAGATTTGTTTTGGTTGTGGGAGTCAAATATTCCGGCTCTTTGATGCCTTGCGTTCATGTCCCAGTAGTCAAGATAAATGGAATTTTAGGGTTGTTGGATTGACTTGGCCCCATCATGTGTGGCCGAGACGATGAATGGAATAGATTGGTTGTGGGGTTCAAATATTTCGACTCTTTGCTGCCTTATGTTCATGTCACGGTACTCAAGATGGATGATAATTTTAAGGTTGATGGATTGATTTGGTCCATCATGTGTGGCCCACATGATGAATGAATTAGATTGGTTGTGGGAGTCAAATATTCCCGCTCTTTCATGCCTTGTGTTCATGTCACCATAGCCAAGATGGATGGAATTTTAGGGTTGTTGGATTGACTAGTTCCATCATGTGTGGCCCACAGATGAATGGATTAGATTGGTTGTAGGGTTCAAATATTTCGACTCGTTGATGCACTATGTTCATGTTATAGTAGTCAAGATGGATGGTAATTTTAAGGTTGATGTATTGATTTGGTCCATCATGTGTGGCCCACATGATGAATGAATTAGATTGGTTGTGGGAGTCAAATATTCTAGCTCATTGATGTCATCCGTGCATGTCACAATGGTCAAGATGGATGGAATTTTAGGGTTGTTGGATTGATTTGGTCTGTCATGCGTGGCCCACATGATGAATGGATTAGATTGGTTGTGGGGGTCTAATATTTCGACTCTTTAATGCCTTATGTGTTGTATTTGATGCCTTAAATCTAATAAAATTTTGCGTGGATTTTTTCACAAAATTACGAAATTGTGGAATTTGTTTCCGATTTAGTTTAGGATTCTTTCCAAGACTATATATATGGGTGTAAACGGGATTGGGATGCATTCCAAGGGTTTCTAAATAGTTATAGGGTTTCAAAGGAGTGTAACAAGAGTGAGATTTGAAATTGTTTGAATCGGATAAGCCTTCTCTCTTTGTAATTTTTGCTTTCATAGTGAATTTATGTCGCTTTGTGCCATTATTTTTTTTTCCGAAAGAGTTTTCCACGTTAAATCATTATGTTCTCCTTTTTGCTTAGTGCTTTTAAATTGTTATCCTAGATTCATCTCTGTGTCATTCCGTCGTTTCCCCAATAAATGGTATCTAGGTAATCATTGGGGCACATGTCTGAAAATGAAAAATTAGCATTAATGGGAAACATTGGGTATGACATTGAGAAGTACTCAGGAACAAATAACTTTGAATTATGGAAGATCAAGATTATTAGTTCCTTAACCAAACAATGTGAGGATGGTACTCTTAAGGAGCGAAAGTCGACTATGAGTGATGATGATTGGAATACTCTTGATAAGAAGACCTTATCCTCGATCTGTTTGTGTTTCATGGATGAAGTTCTTTATAATGTTTTGAGGGAGAAAACTACAGCTAGTTTATGAGCGAAGTTAGAGGATATTTATGTGAAAAAATCCACCGAAAATTACCTACACTTGAAACTACAGTTGTTTACCTTCAAGATGGCAAAGGGTGGAGATGTGGAGGCCCACATCAGTTATTTTAATAAATTGATTTGCAAGTTGCTAGATATGGAGGAAGTGGTCAAAGATGAAGATCAGGCATGCATGCTGTTGAATTCTCTTCTGGCATCGTACGAGTCATTTAAGGATTTATTGTGTACTACAAATAAATTCCTGAGTGTGAACACCATTATCTCAACCCTTCAAGGGAATGCCATGAGAAAGATAAACGGTGGCTTAGGGACATCTTCTGATGCACTGTTTATGAGAGGCAAAAATACTGATCAAGGTATAGGATCTTCAAGACCTAAATCCAAATCTAAGGGCAAGGACAAAGGAAAATTGAAATTTGAAACTATGGGATGATTGAACACATGAAGAAGGATTGTACAAATCCTAAAGCAAGGAAAGAAAACTCAAAAGCTTCTTCCAAGGAGGCCAATGTTGTCACATCTGATGAAGAGACAAGTGGAGGTGATGTTCTGTCTGTATCCATGATCGAACACTGACACGACCATCATATAGATGAGTTGATCCTTGACATAGGAGCGTTATATCACATTACTCCTCATCGTAGTTGGTTCGTCAGTTACAGAGAATGCGATGGTGGATAAGTCTCTATGAACAAAGACAATGCCTGTAATGTTGTGGCTATTAATAAGATAAGCATCAAGATGTTTGATGGGATAGAGTGTACCTTGACTGATGTTAGGCACGTTCCTGATATGAAGAATAGTTTGATTTTTCTTAGTACACTCAAGGCTATAGGGTGCAAGTTCACTGGTCTTAATGGTATCTTTAAAGTTTCAAAAGAGAAACTTGTACTTATGAGAGCGCAAAGGCACGGAAACCTTTACAGGTTAATCGGGAGCACTTCAACAGGTAAAGCGGCAGCGACAGTTGTAAATTTCACGTTTACATGTATGTGGCATGCTCATCTGGGCCACATGAGTGAGTGGGGCATGAAGGTACTATCTTATTATTGTTTGATTCCAGCTTTTAAGAATTCTGATTTAGATATATGCGAGTATTGTATATATGATAAATAATCTATATTATCTTTTAAGTTTAGAAAACATGTATGTAAGAGAGTGCTTGATTATGTGCACTCTAACGTATGGGGCCATCGCCAGAGGTTTCCGTTGGGGGGTCATCATGTTTGTTTCATTCATTGACGACTACTCCTGGAAAGTTTAGGTTTACTTCATGAAACATAAATTTGAAACTTTCACCATATTCAAACAATAGAAGTCAATAGTGGAAAAACAGTCGGGGTAAAAAATAAAGATTTTAAAGACTGATAATAATGGTGATTTTACTTCCACTGAGTTTAATGAATATTAAAAAGATGAAACGATCATTAGACACAACACAATGTGCCACATATCCGAGCAAAACGGTGTGGCTGAGCAGATGAATCGAACTCTTTTGGAGAGAGCCCAATGCATGTTAAGTAGTGTTATGTTACGCAATGACCTATAAACAGATGCCGTTAACACGGCTTGCTATTTGGTGAACCGATTTCTGTCTACGATAATTGAATGTAAAATCTCAGAGAAAGTATGGAGTTATAATAAAATGGATACTTAGATTTGCGCATATATAGTTTTAAGGCTTATTCTCATGTATCGTCAGTTGAGAGAGATAAGCTAGACCATAGAGTGAAAAAGTACATCTTTGTTGGCTATAGTGTTGGTGTGAAAGGTGACAAGTTATTCGACAAAGTTACACATAAGGTTATCATTAACCGTGACGTCAGATTTGATGAAAGTTACATATTTCAAAAGAATAATCAAAAGGAGCAAAACGAACCAGAAAGATTGATCGTAAACGTGCAGATTGACACAGACGATACTCAGGCAGAAACAAATGCACAGACAGAGATACAAGAGTAGGTGGATCAGCCGACTGTGAGAAAAAACTCACCGCATGGTCGCATGTTACCAGCAAGATACAGGGACAATTTTAATATTGCATATGCCCTCATCATTATAGATGAGGGAAACCCGTCTACTATTCAGGAGGCTTTTAATAAGCCTGATGTAGAAAAGTGGAAGGCGGCTATGAACGATGAAATGAATTCGTTGCACAAAACAACACATGGGAACTGGTGGAGTTTCCAGTGGGCCGAAAAGTGATCGGATGCAATTGGTTATTCAAAAAGAAACAGGACAGATATAAAGCGAGGCTGGTAACGAATGGGTATGCTCAAAAAGAAGGAATCGACTTCACAAAGATATTTGCGCCGGTATTTAAGCAAGTATATATCAGATTCGTTTTAGCATTTGTTGCCCAATACGATCTCGAGCTAGAATAGATGGATGTCAAGATTGCATTCCTACACGGGAAATTGGAAGAGCAGATCTTCATGAAGTAAGTAGAGGACTACGAAGTTAAAGGGGAAGATAAAAAAATTTGCAGGTTAATGAGGTTGTCGTTGTACGACGTAGAACAGTTGCTTAGACAGTGGTATAAAAAAATTGATTCTTTCATGATGAGTCAGAAATTTATTCGGAGTGAATACAATCACTGTGTCTATTATAAGATACTAAGTGATGGCAAATTCATCATCATATTATTGTATGTAGATGATATGTTAATCGTCAGTCATAATATGTCTAAAATCAACATACTGAAGACTCAGTTATCAGGGACATTCGAAATGAAAGATTTAGGGGCTACAAAGACGATTCTCAGTATAAATATTCATAGAGACAGGAAGAGGAGCAGGTTTTGGTTATCACAGGATCGAATACCTTGAAAATGTGCTGATCAAGTATGTGATGGACCAGGAAAAGTTTGAGTATTTTCCATGCGACTTACTTCAAGCTTTCCTTAGAACAATATCCTACATCAAATGAAGAAAAGTAGGTTATGTCTCATGTTCCTTATTCAAATTCGGTTGACAGTTTATTGTATGCTATGGTCTATACAAGACCATACATTTCACAGGCACTCGGTGTTGCGAGCAGATTCATGTCAAACCCCGACAAGCAACATTGGGAAGCGATGAAATGGCTACTTAAATATATTCGAAATACAAAAGACTACGTCTTAACTTTTGAAAAGTCAGGGGCAAAGTTAGTAGGTTATGTGGATTCAGATTACGCAAGCAATGTGGATATCGGAAAGTTAACTTCAGAATACTTGTTTGTTCTAGTAGGTGGAGCAATTAGTTAGATGTCAAAGCTTCAGTCCGTAGTGGCTCCTTTCACGACCGAAGCAGAGTATATGGCAGTGACAGAAGTGATTAAGGAAGGTGTGTGGTTGAGAGGCATAATAAATTAATTGGGGCTTCACCGAGAAGCCATGCCGATTAATTGTGACAGCGAAAGCGTAATAAATTTGGTTAAAAATTCAGTTTATCATTCTCGTACTAAACACATTGATGTTCATCACCACTTTATTCGACAGGTGCTTGAAGAATGAGGCGTATTACTCTGGAGAAGATTCACACTTGCATGAATCTAACAGGCATGCTCACCAAGACTGTTTCTACAAAGAAGTTCAAGTTCTGTGCAACTTCTCTGGGCTTGCCGATGGCGTAAAAGGAAGACGGAGTGTGCACGAGAATTATTGATGAAGCTATGATGCGAGACAGAGATAAGAGAAGAAGACAATGAGCTACACGTTTGAAGATTGAAGACATGGTAGAGATTGTTATATTTGACGTCCTAAATCTAATCAGATTCTGTGCAAATTTTTTTCGTAAAACTGCAAAATTACGGGATTTATTTTCAATTTTGTTTAGGATTCTTTCAAAGGTTTTATATATATATATATATAGTTCTAAGGTTTCAAAGGGGTGTAGCAAGGGTAAGATTCGAGGTTGTTCGAATTGGGTAAACCTCATCTCTTTGTAATTTCTACTTTCATAGTGAATTTCTGTCACTTTATATCATAGTTTTTTTTCCGAAAGGGTTTTCCACGTTAAATCATTGTGTTCTCCTTCCTTTTTGCTTAGTACTTTTGGATTGCTATCCTAGATTTATCTCTATGTGATTTCACCATTTTCCCAACATTACGTTCATATCACAATAGTGAAGATGGATGATAATTTTAAGGTCGATGGATTGATTTGGTCCATCATGTATGGCCCACACGATGAATGAATTAGATTGGTTTCGGGAGTCAAATACTCTGTCTCATTGATGCCTTATGTTCATGTAACAGCTGTAGTCAAGATGGATGGTAATTTTAAGGTTGATGGATTGACTTGGTCCATCATGTGTGGCCCACATGATGAATGGATTAGATTGATTGTGGGCGTCAAATTAATGTCTTATGTTCATGTCACACTAGTTAAGATG
Organism: Magnolia sinica; assembly: GCF_029962835.1. NCBI lineage: Eukaryota > Viridiplantae > Streptophyta > Magnoliopsida > Magnoliales > Magnoliaceae > Magnolia > Magnolia sinica. Next base: position 68,806,485 of record NC_080589.1, on the reverse strand, counting down.
GATGGTAATTTTTTATACTAATGTGATCAATAACACGTAGATGAAATTAACCTTGTCATTAAAGGTTGGTCCCACCCTAATAATTATTAGGACCAAAATAGGTTCATCCATTCATTAGGTGGGACATGATCGCCAACTATAATGTAGTTCACTTCATTAATGAATGTTTTCTTTTATATTAAGATGATAAGATGTGTATATGTTAAGATCTCTATAATCTCTTATGATTTAATATTATTAACATCTTATGAAAATATCCAAATCTACTAAAATTAGGGCCACCATTTTAAGTTTTTGGAAGATCAAAACCGTCCATTAAAAAACAAATAAACTTAAACTGGTGGGATGGATTTAGAACAATGAAAATAAGATCTTCAATGGATCATATTCACCTCTAAAAAATAAAAGCTTAAGATCACTGTGGAATCATGATTATCAGAAAATAACTTATTTACCGTAGTAATAAAAATATGTACTGTTAAAATCATCCGATTACGTCAGCATACTGCCCAAGTGGGTGGAAACGGATTGGATGGTGTACCTCACAATCTACGTCAATAAGTTCTGTGATCACGAGGTATGTGTTATATCCAAACCGTCCACACATTTGGTGAGCTCGTCCTAATGCTTTAGACGAAAACTAAGACAGATCTAACTATCAAGTGGACCACACGGCACAAAGCAGTGGGATATTGAACGTCTACCATTGAAACCCTTTTTGGGGTCACAGAAGTTTTAGATCAGTATGAAATTTTTTTATCCTCTTCATTCAGGTCTTTGTGACCTTATGAATGGATTGGATGAAAAATAAACCTTATGGTGGGCCCCACGAATATTTTAACGATGAAAATCATTATCTCCCCTACTATTTGTGGTGTGGTCGAGATGATCTTTGGATATGATTTGTTTTCGTTGATAATGCTCTAAAATTATCTCTAAAAATAGATGAACAGTATAGATATAATAAATACATTACTACGAGACCCATGTAACTTTGATATCCTTGGAACCGTTCGTATAACTCGGAGCTTGAGGAGCGTCAGTGCTCGTCTTCGCACGACACATACCTACAGCAGCTGTATAACTGGTGTGTGATACACTAGCCAATCCGCTTCCCAGGCATGATATGTGGGACCCATCTATTTCCAAAATTTACGCCGGCTTCCGATTCTTCTGGCACGTGAGGTCACTGAAGTATTAATTCAAACCGTCAGTCTGATGGGACTCACCACAGAGAACGATTAGCTACTGACAGGTTGAGTAGCAGTAGCCATCACCATGTTCTGTGGGCCCACCGTGATGTATGTGTTGTTTCCACACTATCCATCCATCCGGAGAGATCATTTTAAAATCAGATCCAGGGATTGAGTAGACACACCACAGAAAACGATGTGCTACTGAAAGGTTGAGCAGCCAGACCGGCTACTGAAGTGGCGTCACTATGTTCTATAGGCCCCACCATGATGTATGTATTATATTCACACGATCCATCCATTTGGATATATCAATTTAGGGCATGAGCTAAAGAATGAGTTGGATCAAAAGCTCGAGTGGACCCCATCATAGAAAACAATGGAGATTGAACACCTACCATTAAAAACTTCCAGGGGCCACAAAAGTTTTCGATCAAGATGATATTTGTGTTTTCCATTAGTTCATGTTTGTGTTAACTTATGAAAAGGTTGGATCTCAAATAAACATCATGGTTGACCCTCAGAACGTTTCAACGGTGGGCATCACTCTCCCCACTCTTTGCTATGGTGGGGTCCACTTGAGCTTTGGATCTACCTCATTCTTTCTCTCATGCCCTAAAATGATATCTCCAAATGGATGGACGGTAAGGGCTTATTTGGATACGTGTTTTGGGATGTATTGTATAGTATTAAAAGTTATGATTTGAGATTTAGCGTGTTTGGATTGGAGTGAATAGGATTTGAATCCCATGCGTGCGAATACAAATTCCAACCAAATTTTCGAACCGACGGAAGAGTATTGCCAGTGGGTTCTATTGGAGTGAATAGAATTTGAATCCCATGCGTGCGAATACAAATTCCAACCAAATTTTCGAACCGACGGAAGAGTATTGTCAGTGGGTTCTATTGCAATGAATACTTCGTATTCATTGCGCTGTATTCAACAGCGGATGAAAGTTTAAAATTTGTATAATTACGATATATCTGGTACTTATGCAGTGTAAGATCGGGACCGTTCATTTGGTACATTTCAACGTGAAAATAATCTGAGCTAAAAATCAAAAGGTTTCATACGTCAAATAGGCCAATCAACCCAATTAAGATTGTACAATACGCAAACATAATACGTCATATCTAAACATTGATCTATATGATGTATTTTATATTATACCAAACAATACCTACTATCCAAACATTATTTAGTATCTAATTGATTTAAATACACTCTGAAAACCGTCCAATGTATACATGAACGGTACCCTAGTATAATACTATACGCGAATCCAAACAGTCCACAGGGACACAACACATGAATTATGGTCGGCCCACGTAATATGTTGACGTCCTTCGGTAGCAAGTCTTGCTACTCAACCACTCGGTAGCTAATCCGCATCCCATCAGACCGACGGTTTGAATTAGGCCTCACGTGCCAGAATTGGAAGCCGGCGTAAATTTTGGAAATAGATGGGTCCCACATGTCATGCCTTAAGAAGTCGTTACTTGTGCGATTGAAATTCTAAATACAATGATAGTTTGTTATTTAATAACAGTTTTTCACTCTGTCAACGTGTTTTGGTCTCCCAAGGGATCCCTTCAACTGGACGAATTGTAGGGTCTGATGCTCCTCTTTTCTACAAATGGAGCCCTTTTTTCCGAATAAGACCGACCCACTCCAGATTGGTGATGACTCAAAAATCATCTCGATTGGGAGATCCTAGTCATCAAATATTTAACCATTTCCTTTGGACGGTTGATGTATTTCTTATTAACCGTTCAAATACATGACACAGATCAAAGCCTTATGAATATTAATGTCGGACTTCTTTGAGGTTCAGCGTATATAACGTACAAGACGTAAAATCAACGGTTCAGATGACATGAAAAGGGCCCATTTTGTTTGCAATCTTCCATCAGGACCCTGTTCAAGCACTGGGGCATCAGGACCATATAGGCCGTGGTGTCTTTGATTCAGACCGATCCAACGTAGAGCGCGACTTTTAGGCTCCGACCCTAGATGTGGGTGTAATCCTGATCGTAGGGACCACCTCGATGCATGAATTTTATATATATCCACACCGTCCATCTGTTTTATAAGCTTATTTTAGGGTGTCGTCCTAAAAATTAAGAAGATACAAATTTCGGGTAGACCACACCGCAGGAAACTGTGGTTTTTGACCATTAAAAACCTTTGTGGGCACAGAAGTATTGGATAAGATGATATTCGTTTTCCCCTTTCATCCAGGCCTGCTTGAACTTATCAACAGCTTGGATGGTCAAAACAATTATGATGGACCTTAAGAAATTTTTAATGGTGGGAGTTTAATAACCACTGTTTCCTATGGTGTGGTCCACCTGAAATTTGTATCTTCATCATATTTGGGAATAATATCTAAAATAATATGAAAAAATATATGGACTGTGTGGATATACAGTGCATATATCTAGATTGGTCATACAGTCAGGGTCGCACCTACATCACTAGGTCTTGGGTCTCAGCCAAGTCGCGCTCTCCAACGTAGATTAGTAATCCCACCCATCAAATAATGGGAGCTGATTGGGTGCGGCCCTGACCGTGGGGCCTACCTTAATGTATGTACTGTATATCAAAGCCGTCCAACTATTTTTCCAGCTCATCATTAGCCATGAGCTCAAAAAATGAAGCAGATCCAAATCTCAGGTGGACCACACCATAGAAAACAACTGTGATTGAACGCCCACTATCGAAAACTTTATATGACCGTGTATTCATATGCAACAGATCAAAGCCATAGAAACATCTAATCTGGTAGGGTTTTTTGTTATCAATCCATCTAAAATACAATGCGTAAAATAAACGGTTTGGATGACCAAAAAAATGGGCCCCATCCTTATATAACAGTGCATCAGGACACTATTCAAGTGCTTATGCATCATGACCATACACTCCCTCTTTCCCAACCGTTTTCAAAGGCTTTCATCGCGTGATGCAGACTGGATGAAGTCTTCGCTGGAGAAAGAAAAGAAGACTTTCGTCGTCGACTAGTCATTACTTCTCCCCGCAAATTACGGGACAGGTGAGAAATACAATCAGCTTTACTATTCTATACGTGGACATTCGTCCACCGTACACGTGGCTTAAGAAGGATCCATAGTTTCCAGACCGTCCAAACTGTTGTCCATGTTGTTGATGGAGCATAGGACGAGACGTACACTGATTCGATAATCATACTGATCTGATCTTGTCCTTTGAATTTGGGCTACAGATGAATTCAATGTCAGCCATCAACTGGACAGTCAGGATTTTACAATTTATTGTCCTTTTTTGCGTCATGAATGAAGCGGTTTGGATTGATTACGTGTCTGCTACGGTGGCTGAGTCAGCACCAGGTAAGCATTGGCCGTGAATTCGATGTTGGTGGGCCAAGAGTTTGGAGTGTATGTTCATGTTTTCAGTTGGTACATAGTGGGCCATGGGCGCAGCTGTATACCAACCGAGTTAGCTGGTTAACTCGCTCGACTTGACTCGAAAAAGCTCTATTCGACTCGGTTTGAGACTGGGTTCGGGCCTAGTCAAGCTGATTTTTGAAGCACGGAAAAATTTCAAGCCAAGTTTGAAATTATCTGAGCTCAAATTGACCCGGATCGGATCAAACGAGTTCGGAACCCGCTTATTTTGATATTGATGTTGCTCACCAAGTGTTTGGTGAAATGACTCAACTTACTATTATTTCGAGTGCATATATTTTCCTTACAATTCACTTGTGGCAAGCAAGGTATGGATATGAAATAAATCACTACCAAAAAAAAAAACATCATATGATAAAACTATTCTTGTTTCTTGATTTTGATGCAGTCCATTGAATGTTTAATGTAATACTCTACACTGTGGTTGTTGTTTTGCATATAATGAGAAATTAAAGGTATACTTCATGTGTTTGAGAAAATGCCGCATAAGCTCAAATTCTGCTTGAATTGGCTTGAGCTGCTGACCAAACATGTCCGAAGCTTAAGGACCAAGCTAAGCTTGAGCTAGGTCAGCTAGTGGCTGAGCTAAGTTGAGTTGTGCCAAGCTCGACCTATGTACAGCTCTACCCATGGGTCATAAATCCAAGCCATTGATATATTGGCCACCTAGGAAGCGGCCCCCCCAAAGAAAAAGAAAAAGAAAAAGGGAGAAGAAGCAGATCTGCCGCTCCTTGCTAGAGATCAGCGGGCCCGACGTAATCAGACTCCGGCCACCTATGGGCCATCAATAGTGAGTCAAATCATATCAACGGTTTAGATCATTGAACAATGGGCCCACTTGTAAGTAGGATCGCTCGGGCGCAGGCTTAGTATTATGGACATCGGCTCGGAGGACTATCAAGCTTGGTGGATCAATGATGTGGACGGATGTGATTGGGCCACGCATACACCATCAAAGGAGGGCCATGGTCGATTACTCTACGGACTCAGCGACTTTTGAAAAAGACCGTGGACTCTTTGACAATGGGTACGTCATCTTCTCATATTCCGCCACGTCACAAACCTACCAATCTGTCCGGATCCACTTCTTCCGGGTATTACGAACAGTGGATCCGATCTAACCCTAACTGCCTCGGGCCCTAGATCATGGGCTTGAATTTTGGACCGTCAATTGCGACCTTACATCTCAAGAATCAGTGGAAGTCGGGCCCACATCAGTTAGTGATCCAGACCGTAGGTTTGTTAGGTAGGACCATGATTAAATCTAATCACCTATCTTGGGGCCTTTTTCAGATGAGTGTGGACCATTTCTATGCATCTCTATTTTCAGGATGCAAATTGAAAGGTTGGGATTCTCCTATCAAGATTATTCTAATAAACCGTGACCATTCCACGATACTAGCTGTTCATGGATTGGATGCTAGGATCGTCTTTGGCAAGCAATACTTTGTCCATGTACTATTCATGAAGGGGCCCACCACTTGAACGGTCCGGATCATTCACACATTTGGTCCACCTGGTGGATAAAGAAGACTTCATTGGCTGGCCATTAAAAGCCCATTTACGTTAGCTCAATCAGCATCCCAACGTGTACAGAGGTTTATTAATCGCTCACGCATTGCAGTCATTTGCGTAGATGTGTAAGATCTAATCCATCCATTAGGTGGACCACAGTAAATAAAATTCATAGGAAAATAATATAGCCCGTCCATCGACTGGATGGGCCAATATACAAATAAATCAGAATGTTAAACTGTTGGCAGACCGTACACATTCATCTATTTTCTGTGTCCTACCCAATCAACGAACCGATCTGATAAGTTGTGCCACTAGCGACAGCATCCACGTGTCAGGGCATACCTAATGAGCGACTTGGATGTCCCACACATGTACCATGTTGGCACGTGTGGGGCGGCTATATTTCCGTGTGGTATTAGCAAACCCCTCCTCATGTTACAATGAACACAACTGATTAGACGTCTGTGACGTTCAGTTTCCTCGTCTAATGATATAAATCAGGCATCAACTTTCTGGATTCCGTGTGACACACAGATGCATGATCAGGACCGTTCATCAGGTGGGGCCCACTGTGAGAATGGTGTGGACAAAGGTAAAGAAAATATACTAAGGTGGATTTTGGGCCTAAATGAATGCCAGAGAATATTTAGCTTTTCCTAACCACCATCTATTACTCTCAAACGCTCATGGCCTCCTGATGAGCGGACTGGCTGAAATGTTGGTCCAGGGCATCTACATAAAGGGCTCCACCTGATGAATGGTACAGATGCGGCACACTTTTGAAAAATTAACACGTGCTGTGAATTACCTTGCGCATGATATTCGTACGTTGTCTTCATTGCTTTTAACAAAAGTCTGGTAAGCACACCACGTGTATCTATTCCACATAGGAGCCAAACCTTACGACGTGGCATGTGTACTCCGGACGCGGATTGCGTACTACCCCCGCCCCTCCCAAGCTCCGAACGGGCAGGTCTGTGGGCAGGCCCACCGTGATGTATCTGTACATCTAAGCTGTCAATTCCTTTTCTCATATTATTTAAAGGCATCAAGACAAAAATGAAGTAGATCTAACGATCAATTTGACCACACCAGATAATAAGCTCGGTTGCATTAAAATGCACAAAGCATTAAATGTCAGTTGCGTTAAACGCAAGAGTCATCTGTGGTGTGATCCATTTGATCGTTGGATCTACCTCATTTTTGTTTTAATGCCTTAAAATAATTTAAGAAAGAGGATAGACAGGATGGATGTATAGATACATGATGGTGGGCGAACCCACACACCCGCCCATTCGGAGCCAGGATCGGGCGGGGGTAGTACGCAATCCGCGTCTCGTGTATTCCATTTCCACATGGGAGGCTAAGCCTATCAACGTGGCTTTATTTTACTTTAAGGCGGGAAACGGATTGGATACTTCCCCCCTCACACCAGCCAATGGCTGCTGGTCGGTGCTCCGTGGACCCTACCATGATGTATGTTTTTCATCCATGCCGTCCATCTATTTTAACAGATCATTTTACAGTATGAGACCAAAAATGAGTTATATCCCAATTTGAAATTGACCACATTATAGGAAACAGTGTTGAATGAGCGTCGACCATTAAAAAACATCTTGGGGCCATAAAAGTTTTGGATCAAGCTGATTTTTTATTTTTTTTACCTTCATCTGTGCATTTATGACCTAACCAACCTATTGGATGTCAAATAAACAGTACAGTGGGCCTTAGGAGGATTTTAGTTATGAATATCTAATCACTATTGTTTTCATGCGGTGTGGTCCACCTGAGATTTATATACCTCTCAATTTTGGGATAAAACTATAAAATGATAGGTAAAAATGTATGAACAAAAATGATGAAACACATGCATCTTGGTAAGGCCCACAGAGCACCGACTACCAGCCACGGGGCTAGAGTCAGGGAGACTAACCAATCCGTTCCCATTAAGGCGGTGAAAATGGACTGGCTACTCCCCCTGCCAGCGGCCCGTGGCTGATGGTCGGTGCTCTATGAGTCTCACTATGATGTATGTGTTTCTGTTCATACATTTTTAAAGATCATTTTAAGGCTTTATAAAAAAAATTGAGAGGGAAATAAACCTCAGGTGGACCACACCACAGGAAAATAATAGTGATTGGATATCCATCATTAAAATCCTCCTAAGGCCCACTATACTGTTTATTTGATATCCAATATTTTTATTAAGTCATATAGACGAAGGCAATAAACAAAGATCAGCTTGATCCAAAACTTTTATTGCCCCCAGAAAGTTTTTAATGGTTAAAGTTCATTTGACGTAATGTGGTCCAATTGAGAATGGGATATATCTACCTTTTTTTTGTCTCATACCATAAAAGGATCTTAAAAAATAGATGTATGGCATGGATGAAACACATACATCATGGCGGGGCCAATGGAGCACGCGACCACCAGCCATTGGCTGTGGCAGGGGGAGTAGCCAGTCCGTTTCCTAAGGCGGTTGACGTTTCCAAGCGGTGCACTCTCAATTTCCACGTGTAAATAGGGGTGTCAATGGGCTGGGCTCAGGCCTAGAAAATCATAATTTTGAAATAAGACCCTACCTGAGGCCCGGCTCGTTAAAAGCCCTGCATGTGAAGCTTAGTTAGGACAGCTTTAGTTGATCATTGTAACATATTATACTAAAGGGGCGTTTCCCATCTCTACAAATGAGTACTTATTAAGTTATATAAAAATAAATGTTGAGAATTTTGTGAAATAAAGATTTTGGATATTGAAAATATAAATTAAAAATTGTAACGAGGTTGAAACATATATTGAATATGTTGTTCTTAAAGTATAATTCGCCCTCTCTCCCATAATGTTATTGGTGAATTTTTTATAGGATATGACAAATGGACCACCTTAGGAACTCAGCCAAGGTAATTACTATCTTTTGGTAGACTCAATGAATTTTTGAACTCAGTAACGCAATGAGTTTGAGAGCTCAGTTTTATTATGTAATATCACTTAGTAAAAGGAAGGGGGAGAGTTTTTTTTTTTTTTTTCCCCTTATAGTTGAGATCGTTTGATTCGATTGTGGATTCTCTAGAAATGTAGGGTCTGGTTTCTATAGATTGAGGGAATGAACTATTACAGTTGAGGCCATCAAATATCAAAACAATACAAAAACATTTTTTTTACTATTGACTTATTAATCCAAACATTTCAAACCATTGGATTAAAGATATGACTATTTGGATCATGGAATGACTAGCCGTTTTCGGACGGTTGGTGTTAACCTGTGTTAGTTTCTGTTCGTTCTTTGTAATGGGATAATCAAACTTTTTCTAGAAACTAATATAAGCTAGCTTCTCTCACATTTTACACCACGATCGAGGGTTTATATTATGCTGCAAAGGAGTGAGTACTACTCGCAACATGATGGGCATGTGCGAAGTGCAAAATGTACCACAAGTGCCTTTAAAGCCATACGACCCACGTCGTCCCCCGCACCTACATCCTCTAAAGCCACCTTCATGGTGGCATAGCTCCATGTTTTATGCTGATTAAGGCTAGCATGAAATCATCTAAAGCTCAGATGGTGCTCGCAGCTGCGGCCAGTCCTATGAAGAATGTTTCTATTGATCAGAACTCTCTTTACATCTCACTCTTTCTTCAGGACTGTCCCTCTCTCTCTCTCTACTCTTATAATAATCGCACTGTGTATGACTATTTCTTACTAGTAGTTAATATTATTTATTCCTCCAAATATTTATATATCACACATTATCAAGAAAAAATATTAATAAGAAATTCAGAATTTCTCTCTTACCTATTTTTCACATAGTATCAAAGATGAATTTCTTATGCACATGTTTCTATAACCGCCTAAATCGTGTAACTACTGCTTGGCTGGTAATAACAACTTTCTATTACTATAAATACCCTTTTTGTTCTCTCATTATCGATGTTCGTGAAATTTGTTTCATGATATCATATAAAAGACAAGGTGAAAATGAGGGAGTCTGAGGATTCATCCCTTTGAAATATAAACATGCGCCAGCATTTAAACCTTTCATCAGAGTGGCTTAGCACTAGCTGCCTAAGTCGAGTATATCAACCATCTAAGAGACCTAAGCAATGGCCAAGCTGACCATTTAGGGCCCAGATCATAGTTCAACACGGACTGTTTGAGGCTCAAATAGTGGTCCCACACATTATTTGAGATGTCTAACTGAACTCAGCGGTCCCACGCCGACTATTAAATCAATCGACACTGACCATGTTTTATCCAGCGGAATAGTTATGTGCTATTTCTGTCCAAGATCTTCTAAACGCCTTTGAAAAAGATAAACATGCTGCTAGATTTTTTTTAACTTGCTGGAACTATACATGACATGAATGCAAAAGCTACAAAGTTCTTGTAAGTGCTGTAACATTGATCCTAATCATGATTTGGATACTCTGAAGATGAAGCACCTTCTAAACGCCTTTGAAAAAGATGAACATGCTGCTAGATTTTTTTTAACTTGCTGGAACTATACATGACATGAATGCAAAAGCTACAAAGTTCTTGTAAGTGCTGTAACATTGATCCTAATCATGATTTGGATACTCTGAAGATGAAGCACTATAAAATTTAAATTCAAATTCACCATTTACATATTAGCTATTCTTTACTACGTAAAGGATTAGTTTTCTCTTTTTAAAAACCTTTAAATCAAGGGTTTTTTTTTTTAAAATAATCTTAGGTAATGTAATAAAAGGCCTATGCCTAAGTACAATGGATCCTATTTCCTACGTCAATAAAGGCCTAAAAGGGAATGTTTAGTTACACATCATTTACAGTGGAGTTAATATATATAACACCTCATTACAAGTTAGGCATTCGTGTTGAAGAGTAATATAAAACCCCATTGCAGCATACCAATAATCTGATGAACTTTCAATGGCACACAAGCCAATAGTCCCCACATGTGCAACACCAGGCTTCCATGACGCCCACTTACGGGGATGTATGTGGGGCATCCACGCTCATTGGGTGTGCCACCCATAGATGGTCCATATCAATTATCAAAATTACTTCTTTATTATAATCAAAATATTTGTTTATTTTAAAGCCATAATGGTTAGGATCTTCTAATTATCAAAGTAATTTTTTGAGAGGGGTTAACATTTAAAAGGGTCCAACATGATTCACATTCCAAATAATGAACCCGATTGCCTGTAAAAGCTTTCACAGGAAGTTAATGCATTGGAAACCTAGGTGGGGCCACCATGATTTTTGTTATGAACCACCCCCTTCATCTGTTTTGCCGATCAATTTAGGACATTAGACTAAAATTGAGGCTGATCCAAAACTCAAGTGGGCTATTCAAGAGGAAACAGTGGGGATCGATTGAACGAACACCGTTGAAAATTTTATATGGCGAGAGAAGTTTTGTATCAGGCTTTTTTTTTTCAGTTCATCCCGACTGACCTTATAAACAGTTTGGATGTCATATAAACATCAAGGTGGGCCATAGCAAAGATTCAACAGTAGGCTTTTTTCCGCACTTCTCCTTCTCTTTTGGTCTTCTTGAGTTTTGGATCTGCCTTACCTTTTTTGTCTCATGTCTTAAAATGAGCTGACAAAATGATGAATGGGGTGAATTTATCAAAAACATTATGGTGGTTTACCTTTTATGTCTCATGTCCTAAAATGAGCTGACAAAATGAATGAATGGGGCGAATTTATCAAAAACATCAGGGAGGCCCACCTAGCTTCCCAGGAACTTCCTACAAAAGCCTTTTAATAATCAATGGAAATCCCTAAATAATGGATTAGACCTTTCGTACTATGATAAATATGGACCATCTACTTTATTTCCAATAATCGGATTGTTAGAATCATTAGATTCAAAAATTTTGTTAGGGTTTGGCAGTGAAGGTGATCTCACGTGATAAAAGGCCCAAATCATGACTGACCTATTAATAGTCTAATCTATACAAACTATCAAGTTTCTAAGCCATTACTTGAGCAATCACGGTCCACCAATTAAAGCAGCTTTTGAGAGGAATGGACGGTCAAGATGGCTACATGATAGCTACATTAGGTCAATCTCAGCAGTTCATTTTCCCCATTAGTCAGATGGTTAGAACCATCCAATCAAAGTGGTTGTTGAGAGAGACGGCAATAATGGGATTGCTCGAATATTTCAAAAGGACTTAATATAAACCACTCTTCCAAAAATATGAATTTTTTGACATGGATTACCAAAATCAAAACTGGAAAATCATGAATTCCACAACAAAACCAAACTATAAATAAATAAATCTACTTCATTAAAAATACAATTTCATGTGCCCGGGCACAGAGATATCCCTGCGCCTGGGGCTGTGTGGGGTCCACAAATATATCTGTGACAAATCCACTCCTTTCATCTGTTTTGAAAGACCACGATAGTAGAGAATTCTAAAAATAGGAAGATCCAAAACTCAGGTGGGCCATCAACAAAGCAGTGGGAATAGCAACATCCACCGTTGAAATCTTCCTGGAGCTGACCATGATGTTTGTATACCATCCAAACCGTTCATAGAATTATTACCACTCAGATAAACTGTAGGAACAAATATCATCCTGATACAAAACTCACCACCAGGCGTTCAATCCCCACTGTTTTTTGTGCTATAGTCCAAATGAGTTTGGATATGCCTGATTTTTAGAATCCTATCATCTTTCAAAACAGATGGACGGAGTGGATTTATCACAGACATCTCTATGGCCCCCACTTTCCCCCGTACACATGCAATCCTCTCTCAATTTACCCTAAATCCTCAAACGAGAGAGAGTCAAATTCCAAACGGTTACAAGTTCTGGTCAAGGAAAGAGAGAGGAATGATATCTCAACCACTAATTCCTTCCTACCCCATGGAATGGGTTCCACCACAAAACCAACCAATCTTCCCTCCATTGAGTGTATGTATACATAAAAGCCACAAATGCATCCACCTCCCTCATTCCTCCCTCTCTATATATCTAAGAAAATAAGAAAGAAAAGAAAAGAAAAAGAAAAAGAAATGGCTTCTTTCATCTTCCTTTCCTTCTTCCTTCTCTTCTCTCTCTCCTTCTTCTCCTCAGCGAAGGCCGACGCCAATCTGATCGAACAGGTATGCAGTTTCTCTAATATGGACGTTGAAGGATGTAAGTCGACTCTAGCATCAGATCCCAATAGCTTGAAAGTCGACGAGATTGGCATCCTGAATATATTTCTCAACAAGATAAAGACCCTCACTGTAGAATCCCTCGCATACACCGACAAGCAAATCAAAAGTGCTGCTGGCGACGCTGATACACAAGCAGCCTATTCGACGTGCCATGACCTTTGGGAAACCACAGGTGACCGCATAGATAAAACCATCAAAGGTGTAGCTGATAAGGACTTAAACGAAGCTGAAGATGCATACAACCAATTGGGCGAAGGGTATCAGTGCGCCAATCACTTCCTTACAACCGAGTTTGGAGATAAAAAAGATGAGATGTATAATAAGATCAATCAGTTGTATCAGATCTCGTATTATGTCAATAACATCTGGACTGCGCTCAGGAACAAATCGCTCAAGACCACATACAAAATCCCAACTGTCACTGAATTCTCTCCTAGTGGGTGACCGCCCTACAAAAGAAGAAGAAAGAAAAAGGAATAGATATATAGCTCAAATGAAAGATGGCTAAATAGGAAATGCGGCCCGGCAATTGGAGACAAACTCAGCGTTCTTTCCTTCTTGTTTCAATTTTTTGTGGTGTTTTCTTGATGGAAATACAACTTCCTGATAATAAATTTTCCTGTATGCATGAAATTCAGATGATTGTGTTAGACTCTTCGTTCGACAATGTGAAATCCATCCGGGCCATGTCGACTTGATGACTCAATCCTGCTTCTGTGTGACTCTGCTAATATTGAATGATTAGATTAAATAATTAAAATAGTATTTACTTAATGAAAATGGCCATAATGAAGATTTGCAGTGCTGGTTTATTACTTGAGACTGAGTTCGAAGCTCTGAGCACCTCACAACTCAATGACTCAGCAGAGAGACAACTTGGCAAGTCTTTGTTGTTGATCTCTTAAATCTATAAGAATCTCAATGTCATCACAAAAATTCAGAAAATACATGTTTTATTGTTGGAATGTTTTGGCGTTTTACTTCAATGCCATTGACAGATCGTCGATGCCATTGAAATACCATCGAAGGTGCTATTGAAATCCCATCGAAGGTGCCATCGAGCGTGTGCATAGAATTGTGTGCTTTTTTAATTCATTCCTAGGGTGGTCATCTTATTCTTTTATAGTGTATTATTGTCTCTTTGTGCTGTGATTTTTTTCCGAAAGGGTTTTTCCACATAAAGTTCGGATTGTTTGTGATTGGACTTGATTGTGCGATTGGAGTGTATTGCTTGATTCATCTTTGTGTGCTTTCACGGTTCCCCAATAGTCTCCTAATTTTTCTTAAAGCTTAACTAGTTGAGTGACTATGAAGAGAAATAACTCAATGAGCCCTGTTGGGTTGGGACCGAACCGCTCTAATGATTGAGTTTTATAACGTCTCAGCTTGAAATTTTGCTTAGTCGAGTTCACTTGTACTCAACTTAGACGAGTTTTGAGTTGGGTCAATGAGTTTTACAAAAATGTTAGAAGGTATGTGGGCTATCTGGGTTGATGGGATCGATCCAATAAGATTTTTAGTTGGGTCAATAGTTTTACAGCTATCTTACAAGGTATGTGGGCTATCTGGATTGATGGGATCCAATGAATTTTAAGTTGGGTCAATGACTTTTACAACTATGTTAGAAGGTATGTGTGCTATTTGGATTGATCGGATCCCAATGAGTTTTGAGTTGGGCCAATGAGTTTTACAACTATGTTAGAAGGTATGTGAAACAGCCCGAGATTTTATGGTCAAAGTTTATACTCGTGCCCGAGAAAAACGGGTGTTAATAATGTACAAACTGGATGCTCTGAAATTGCACCCTATTTTTTTTTTTCGTTTGGTTTACATCCAGATACATTCATGAAGGTAACATTCATGAGAATAAAATCAACTGTATTGAATATATTTCATCAAAGTAAAAAGAATAATTAATGGCCTTCCCAATGGAAGCTTATTACATTAATCGAGTTCACAACAGAAGTATAAAACCAAATTATAAATTTATCTTTTCATTCTTTCGTATAATCTTCTATAAGGAAATAGTTCTCTAAGTCTTCAATATGTTCGTCACCTGCATTAACTGTACGTTTGGGATATGGTCAATGCCCTACTCATAGTGATAGTTATCCTTTAAGATTAACAGTAATTCAAAGAATTCATAAAACATGTAAAGGTTCTGATACGTCAAGTACTCCACACTACAAGAGTTATCATTGCACAAACAATCTACATGAGATGCATGCCTAGCAAAGTATATGCGGTGTATCACACTTAGCAATTGCCATAATATAAAATGTAATTATAGTTATCTGACTCACCCAGCATCCCATACTACGAAGATTCGCCGGCGTGTCCCACGCTTAATATGGTTTTACATTGCTATCCCAAAACAAACACCACACATGCCCAGGTGATTCTCGCAACCCGGATTGGAGCGACTAAAGCGACAACCAACCTCCAAAAGACCAGAAAAAGAGTGACTAAGCGACATCCACTTTCCTAAGAAAAACTAGATTGGATCGACTAAGCGACATCCAACCCCCAAAATTGGAAAAGCAGCGACTAAGCGACATCCAGTTCCCCAAACTGATGTGTCACGTATATAAAATGATTTACACACGCCATCTTTTGTACTCTCACCCAAGAAACATGGAATTACATGTCGCCCCAGGGACGCTACCGAAAACGCATTACGTCCACGACATTTAATCGATCGCTAGAAGAGGGATTCCCAACATAGTACTTGCCACTACGCCAAAATCGCGAATTTGCGACATATTTTTGCGACGGACGAAAATCTCTTGGTTTAATGACGGATTTAATCCGTCACTAAGCTTGTCTTTCTCGAAAATCCGTCGTCGGAATGTCGCAGAATTTCGCGACGGACCAAAATCCATCGCTAAAATCAGATTTACGATGGATTTTATCTGTCGTAAGTTAGTGACGGACTAAATCCGTCACAAAGTTTGATTTTATGACGGAATATGATCAGTTGCAAATTCCCGCCCAAAATATCAAATGGCGACGCTTTTTAGTTGCTTTTGCGACGGATCATGGTCCGTCATAAAAGGACTTTTGCCTTAACATTAATTTTTTTTCATTTTTTTAAGAATATGGTGGAAAATTAAGTTTTTTGGTAGTCTAATAATTGTTTTTTAATAGAATTTTAGTGTTTTAATTGTACATATTTGTATCTAAGATTAGTTTTTAACAATTGATTGAATGCAAAAAGAAAATTTACTTTGTTTTTATATCAAATGAGTAGAATTTTTATTTTTATTTATTAATTTAAAACTAATATTTAAATGATTTGTAATATCACATGAAAAAAAATATTGAGAAGTTTAAAAAATTTAACAATGTTTGAGAAAAAAATGAGATTTTGAAAAAAAAAATCGTGATTTAATAAAAAAATCTTTTTTGTGGGAAAAACAAAAGAATATTGAATAAAGTTGATAAATTTGAAAAAAAAAAAAAGAATTTGATTTTGAGAAAAAAAATAATATCCTGAAAAAGATTTTAAAAAATGGGAAAATTTTCACAATGTTGAAAAATGAAAATATTTTGAAAAAGAAAATGAGAGTTTGTATTTTGAAAAACAAAATAAAATCGAGAAGTTCAATAAAAATTGACGAGTTCAAAAAAAAAATACTTTAAAAAAATGGTGAAGTTAGAGAGAATTGAAAATTTTAAAATAAAACGATATTAAAAAGATCAATACTTTATCAAAAAAACGAACATTTTGAAACCAAAAAAATGAAGAAGTTGAAAAAATTTGTGATTTTGAAAAATAATTGAAAATGTTCAAAATTTGAAATTAAAAGAAAAAGTTATTTATAAAAACACAGAGATTTTGAAAATATATATATATATATATATATATATATATATATATATATATATATATATATATATATATATATATATATATATATATATATATATATCATTTTTAAAAAGAATATTGAAAAGTCAAAAACAAAATGATGCTTTTGAAGAAAAAAAATTAGCATTTTAGAATTTTTGGGAAAAAAATTAAAATTTGTGACAATTTTAGAGATTTTGAAAATAAAATTTCAGAATTTGTATATATATATATATATATATATATATATATATATATATATATATATATATATATATATATATATATTTGAAATATTTTATAATAAAAATGATATTTTGTTAAAGGTTTTCAAAGAAAAATTAAGAGTAAAAAAATATAAATTTTGAAAAAATGTTATTTTTAAATGGAAATTGAAATTTATCTGTGAAAAAAATTAATTAATTATTAGGCACATCCACTAATTGAACATTTAATCGTTTTTGGACAATCTAATTAGTCCAGATTGAATAGTAAATAACTTCAGATGTTTAAATCAAATTTCACTCAAATTGTTGATCAATCTTGTATGCCCAATATCTTTCTCATATGTAGCTAGCCTGATCGAGGCGAGTAACTAATCAAATTGAGGGTATTGATCAGTAAAATAGAGTGAATGGACCAGATATGTAAAATGGGCCAAATATTTTGGTCAAAATTGTGACCCAACTTATTGACCTCGTGAGAACCTAAGAATTGATGTTAGTAAGTTTTGTTGGCCCCATCATGATGTGTGTCGAACATCAACACTATGCATTTGATGTGTCCCCTTTAGGTTATGAGATATCTCAAAAATCATCCGTATACGAAACTCAAGTGGGTCATACCATCTAAAACCATGTGAAGATATCCTAAAAAATATAAAAGCACTTGGTGGTGCCCACATGAGTTTTGGATGCGGCTAAAACTTGGTCTGACCCCTCATCCAAGTGGGATACATATAATGATTAGGTTGGATATGTGAATCACATTTAGGCAAGCCCAATATATAATTATGAATGTTTTAAGGAAACCCCTCTTCACTACATTTAGGTGAGTTACTCATTACCCTTACTAGAGTAAACTCTATGGGGTCCAGGGTTATTTATTTATTTTATCCACTCTGTTCATCCATGTTAACAGATAATTTGAGGTCTAAAGAAAAAAAAGGAAGCATATCGAAAGCTCAAGTGGACCACACCACCGAAAATAGTGTGATTGAACCTCTACCATTGAAAATTTCTTAGAGGCCATAAAAGTTTTGGATCAAGCTGATGTTTGTGTTTTCTCTTCATTCATATCTTTTTGATATTATGAACAGGTTGGATGGCAAATAAACATTACTGTGGACCCAAGGAAGGTATCAACGATGGAAATTATTATTTTACACTGTTTCGTAAGGCGTGGTCCACTTGAGTTTTGGATTTACAGAAAATTTGGGATCAACCCACACCATTCATCCATTTTTCGAGATCATTTTAGAGAATTATCCAAAAAATGAATCATATCCAAAGATTAAATGGACCACACCACAAATAAGGAGAACGGATTGGACCACAATTTTTTGTAAGGCCCATAAATTTGGGATCAACCCACACCGTCCATCAATTTTTGCACATCATTTTAATACTATATCACATAAATGAGGTAGATCAAAATCTTAGGTGGACCACACCATTGGAAAACAATATTGATTGAATGTCTATGGTGCTCACTGAATTCCCAGTGTTTCCTCTCGTGTGGTCTAGTTGAGTGTTGGATACACCTATTTTTTGGTCTCACGTCCTAAAATGATCTCATAAAATGGATGATCGGGGTGGATTTCTCACAAACATCTCGGTGGGCCCCACCCAACATCCTTGCGCTGGAACTTCCTGTTAAAGGCTTTCGCAGGATGTCCTGGACGCAGATCAGCTACTGACGGGTTGGGTAGCAAGACTGACATAACTAAGTTTTGTAGCCCCATGATGATGTATTCTTTGTATCCACTCTGTCCATCTATTTGGAGAGCTCATTTTAGGGAAATAGAAAAAGAATGAGTCTAATCCAAACCTCCAATGGACCACACCACAAAAAAGAGTGGGGAGAGTGACGCCCAACATTAAAAACTTCTACGGCCCATAAAAGTTTTTAATCAAGCTGATACTTGTGTTTTACCTTCTTTCATCTCTGTGTTAACTTGTGAATAGTTTGGATTTCAAATAAACATCATGGTCGGCCTTAGGAAGGTTTCAACGGTGGGAATCACTCTCCCCACTGTTTTCTGTCGTGGGGTCTACTAAAGCTTTGGATCTGCCTCATTCTTTGGATAATGACCTAAAATGATATCTCCAAATGGATGGACGGTGTGGATACAACACATACATCATAGTGGGCCCCACAGAACTTGGTGACGTCACTTCAGTAACAAGTCTCGCTACACAACCTGTCAGTAGCTAATCCCCGTCCACTTCTCTTTCTCTCTCACCCTAATCCTCTCCCTCTCTCTGTCTCTCTCTCTCTCGCCCTAATCCTCTCCTTTGTCTCTCTTTCATCCTAATCCTCTCTCTCTCTCTCTCTCTCTCTCTCTCTCTCTCTCTCTCTCTCTCTCTCTCTCTCTCTCCCTCTATGTCTCCCTAACCTTTCTTGTGTGTCTTTGATCCACGAACGCCCTGCCCACGCACGCCCTCGCTCTCTCTCTCTCTCTCTCTGAAGCTCGGTTGACGACTATTTGTCGAGCATGAGGTCTCTCTCTCTCTCTCTCTCTCTCTCTCTCTCTCTCTCAATCTCAATCTCAATGCCGATTTAGGAATTTGGGGATTTAGTAATTTATGGATTTTTTATTTGATGTGGACCCTCATTGAGGGATTTGGGGATTTTAGGGCTTACAGATTTGAATGTGGACCCCGAATTGGGGTTTTTCTGATTTTACGAATTACGGATTTGGAGATTTTAGGATTTTGGGGATCTGAGGATTTTTGGAATTGGGGATTTCACCTTCTATTTTTTATTTATTTATTGGGGATTTAGGGATTTCTACTACTCCAATGCCGTCGAAAAGAAATGGTCCATTTGGGGACAGAGCATACATATGATGTTTGGGGATGGAGCATACATTTTCTTTCCCCAGAATGATGTTTTTTCATGGTTTATGGAGAGATCTTGTCCATCTTATCTTATTACGGTTTCTTTAGGTTTTTGAAGCTATAGATTCGGTTTGGAGATTAGATCTGATTTTTTTCTGGTATTTGGCGCAATCTAATAGGATTCCTTGCCTGATTTGATGTATTTGGTTGTAAAATGATGGAAGACGTGTTTTAGAAAAGATTTGGCTGCATCACAAGTTAGAATACAGTGGTTGTAGGTGATCAACTCTCAGAAGTAAATAAGGTGGTTTGATGTGTTTACCTTTCCTAGTTGTGGTATGACTGTAGCTTATGTGCTTTATTATAAATGAATATATATGTTGTGTAGGTTATATATATGATGCCCTGTTATGCCTGATTACTTCCTACACCTTACAATGGTTGGTTTGGCTATTCATGAGTTTGCGGATGGTGGTTATGGTTAAACACAGGAATTATGAGATCCCGATTGTCTTAAGGTAAATAGTGTGATGTGATACGTCTATTTCGTACAAAGGGCTAGCTGTCTGGACTAGATTTTTTGTTTATTTTTTTTGCCACTTTCACTGCCAAATTTGCTTTTACATGATCATGATCATTTTAAGAATGGATGGATTTATGTGCTTCTTGATTGTAATTAAAACCCAAAATTGTTGGATGGTTACTTTCAGGGTAAGTTGATGAATGGTTAGGAAATAACAAGGAAAAGGCTTTTCAAGAATTTAGGGCAAGGGATTGAAGAATTCAAAATTGAGGTTTTGTTGATTGTAAAACTTCAACACATGAATCTTGTTAGGATTATCAAATTGGCAGTTCTCTACCAATTGTTTTCTTTGGTGTAGGCCACATGATGAGTGGACGAGCCTGATTTTTATGTTGAGCATTCTTCGTGGTGGGGGCCAAACCTTTTGGACGAGTGGGATGTTGTACACACTTGACACTTTGGAATTTATGCCCTAGGTGGACGGTAAATTATTTTCTAACTAGTCATGTGTGAGGCTGCCTCTTTAAATTATTATATTTTAAATATTAAAGATATATACTTTTGTCATTGTAGATTCTTTTCATTGACTAATAGTCAAGTACAAAATGCAACTTATATAGTTTTCTTTTATTTATTTATTTATATGCATGTTGGTTTTATGGAAGTCGAAATCTTGAAAATGTTGGTATAGCTGTTGCAGGAAAAAACCTTGAAAAGTTAATGATTTTGAGGCTTCATTGTTGTGTAGTCTATGATCAAAATCTGATCCATTAACTAATAGAAATGTTGTTTTTTGTTTTTCTATGCCGGCTCATGCACTAGTTTATTTGATTTAGTTTTAAATTTTGCATCTCATGTTCTATATTTTAAAGTTAGTATTTACTTTAGCTTGCGGAAATGGTCTAATTTCAGGGTTTGCCACATCTTGATGTTAGAATAAAGTGGCCGAATGATCTTTACTTAAATGGCCTTAAAGTTAGCGGCATCCTGTGCACCTCAATATATAAATCAAATAAGTTCAATGTGAGTGCTAGAACAAGAGCATGTTTCTTCTGTTGATAATCTATTTTTCTTTCTTAGTCAGCATGGTTGCACATGCCTAAGTTGGATTGATGTGTGGAGATGTTTTCCTTGTGATGGCCCATTGCCTTTAACATCAAGATGTGGCCCATTGTCTTTAAGATTCTTGTTCAATGACCTTTAATAGGAGTAGTCATGATCTTTTACAGAAAAATAGATCAAATCAACAATTTGATCAATCTACTTGTTAGTACCCATCATGAACAGAGTTCCCTTTGTGTTTAAGCTAAATGGTGGAATAGTCGTGGCTGTTTGGTAGTTTAGAGTTTTTGTTGCTAAGCTCTTAGTTTATTTATTTATTTAATATTTAAATTCATTTTCATTTGTTGTTTGGGTGCAGTTAGTGTCTGCTGATGTGCAGTTAGTGTCTGTAGATTTCCTTCTTGTAACGTCTCGGAAAAATCCGTACAAAGACCCGAGTATCACCTCAGGCAGAAATCACTCAGGACCAAATCCTTTAGAAATTAAACGAGAATTAGCTAGTGCTAAAATAGAGTACCTGTGAAATTAGCACTAATCACTTTAAATATGATCTGCAAGACCCAAAACGTGCAGAATCATTGACGCTACTTTACCCTGAAATCTAAAATCAATTTCTAAACCCGGTTGCTCTCGGGAGCACCTTGAGACTCCGTATCGGACCTGGACCGCGCGTCAAAAGTCTGATTATTACGAAACCATACGGTTATATCCGCTATATTGGACTTGACCATTACCTCAGAAATCAAGTCTTAATTGTATCCAAAAACGTACAACTTGAGCCCGGGGCGAAGTGTGTGAGAAACGCGAATATCTTTAGAAAATAAACTAGGACTTAAGTGAATTGAGTCGTTTCACTTGCACGCCAAATCTAAGGATTCAGACCATCGGAATCTGACCCAATTATACCCTCGGATCAGGAAAAATTTTCAACACATGTCAGTACACTTGTGGCCCTAATCGAGTATCGGTGACCGTTAAACTGAAACTGGTCCGCCACGGTCGATCTGTAAATCTAATCGAACCGAAAACTCAACTTGACTTAGATCTAATGTCAGGAAGCTTAAGTTTGACCGCATGCAGAAAAGGGGCTTCCAAATGTGCTCCGTTGGACCAAAACAACTAGTCTTTGGCTATAACCTAAGTATACCATGGCCCTAGGGCCATTCTCATCACTTTTGGGCCTATATAAGGGCCTAAACCCCTCTCTCTCTCATTCCATACGAATTTCTAACCCTAGGAGAGAGAATAGAGAGAAAAGAGAAGGAAATAGAGAAAGTGAGAGAGAGAGAGAGAGTTGGCGTTTGCTTCTGGGATTCTTCCCTGACGCTCCACGTGCTTAACCACCACATCTATATCACTTTTCCGGCGATTCTGACTCCATACTTGGGTAAAAAATCCTAACCCTAACTTTTTTTAGAGGTTCAAATAGAGCAAACGGCGGGATAGCTAACCTATTCCCTGTTATAGGTTGTTGTGGTGCCGTAGACAAAGACTTGGTGTACGAACTGAATTTGTTACGAGTCTACCGGCATAAGGTGCAGATTATAAATGTTTAGGTTATGGTTTTCAAGGCTTCAATGTCAGTAATGACTTATGACTGACTTGATTGCTGTCACATGTGTGTAGATACAACGTTTTCCACATATTGTATGTATGTGTAGATTATGTGAATTTTAATGCATTTCGTTTGCTTGTTGAAATATTCGAATGTGTATGGAATTATGATTTATGCTTGCCATGGTCATTGACTAATAATACATGCTTGGTGTACGCACAGTGAACCCCTTGTAAAGGGATTTGCTATAATACCTATTATAACTACCGCATTACATGTATATGATATGTGTAGCCTAAGTGTTTAATGAAATGCTTGAATATGAAAATACTTGTTTGAACGCTTGTAACGAGGGTGTTGAGATGAGATTTTCAACTCCTTTATCTATGGTTATAGAATCCTTTATACAACCTATTTTACTACTATATGAATTAAGGATGAAATGCTATTGTCTGACGCATGTGTAGTATGTGGTTTATTGAATTGCTTAGAGTAAGATTTATATTTGATTTTAGCTTTCATATGCTATCCTTGATTAATACATGTGCATACTGTTATTTGTATTGTGTTTGGGGCTACGATGTAGTCCAGGCAATCGGTAATGGTCTATGGTCGGTGGTCGAGCTGTTTAGCCATGACGGACACGCCCGATAAATTCGAGTCGTACGCTGCTTGTCGACAGTGGTTAGGCCACACGGAGTGTTTGCGCACTCCTTGTCGATCGGCTCGACATATGCTCATACCAGTCAAGCTTGTCAAGCAACCCGATTGGCCTAATATATGTTCACCATGTATGGACGCTACTACTTAAATCTAAGATACCAAACTCATCAATGAAAACCCATTTAACCTTGGTACCTTGATCCACTAAGACTCATGAGCCGGGCATGGTGGTATGGGACACCATGGTCGAGCTGTTGGCCTATGCTGGGGTGACGAGCCTCCCCATAGTGTCCAGTGAGCAACCCAGACTCGTGAGCCGAATACGGTGGTATGGGACACTGTATTCGTGCTATCGGCCTACGATCAGGTGACGAGCCTCTCGTAGTGACCTCGAGCATATTCTAGACTGTGCTGAGGTGACAAGTCTCTCCGTAATAAACTAGAGTATAAACCAGACTTGCACTGAGGTGACGAGCCTCTCTGTGGCAACTTGGAATCAT
Source organism: Magnolia sinica (assembly GCF_029962835.1). Taxonomy (NCBI): domain Eukaryota; kingdom Viridiplantae; phylum Streptophyta; class Magnoliopsida; order Magnoliales; family Magnoliaceae; genus Magnolia; species Magnolia sinica. The sequence goes on along the minus strand of NC_080589.1, from coordinate 68,781,945 downwards.
CTATCGTATGTGAATGACTAGGAGTGACGACCCTAGATGGATCAATGTTTAGGTATATAATATAAAGGGAGGTGCCTTAGCTTTCCAATCCTATTGTATGAAAAAGGGCTAAGTAAGAACTTGGATAACATGATCATGCATCGCATTGCATGGTGCTTTGGCAAGGAAGTGCACGTTTACTAGGAGTGGTGCATGCCGCGATCGTAAGATGTTGTCACAAGAGGGGGTGTAGGCGAGGGTATGCATCATTACAACATATCATTCTTACATTAACAAGAGTACTTAGGATATGAGTATTGTATTGCTTTATCATTACTGCTTGATTAAATTGATAACATGTTAACCTTTGCTTCATAGTTCCACTGAGTTGATCACTCACTCCCACGTTCTGGAACGGTGTTGTACACACCAACCAGACTCTGTCTTAGCTGTAGGTGATGGCGATGCTTATGAAGCAGAGCCAAACTATTACGATGATGAGGAGTTCTCCTATATGCAACTCTCTGGTGGGTCCATGTAGACCTGGAGTTGCGCTGACGGGGCTACAGGGTTTTGAGATAGAAAACATTACACTTTCTTATTTTGTACATTTTGGAACTGAACTTGTAATTATTTAACCTAGTGACATTCATACTCTGAGGGCTTGCTATTATATTTTGAATAGTTTATATACGTATCACAGTCTTCCGCTAGCGTACTTTAATTGCCTCTGGTGTATGATATGTTGTTTTGGTATAATCTCATTCATGTTTAAGGCACTAATACAGACGACATTTAATCATCATTATCTATGTTGCATAAGTGATGCGTTGGAACTCGGGAGTTGAGTCTATGCTCGACCCCCGATTTTCAGGGCGTTACACTTCTACTCAACAGATGAAGAGTGGGCTAGATGATGGCCTGTTGAGATTGATTGAATAGATCATACACGTCCAAATGAAACTCACAGGACAATATCTGCACAATATCTGAGGATCATTTTTTTAGACTAATGGCATGTTTGGACAGGTGGGCCCAAGTTTATAATCAGATAGGTGGGCCCTTTAATGCACTGAACGCTGTTGAAGTAGTTACCTTTGACTGCCCCTGTAAAACGATACATCAAGTGATCTCCATTTACCATGAAATTTGGACAGTTGGATGCTTCTCTCATGAAGTTTTACCTATCAGATTAGAGGACAGACACACAAAACTAAGTTTGACCTATTAGCTGACAACCTCATTTCCTTTCTTTTCAACGGCTTGGTGGAATGAATGAATTACTTGCAATTGAATACTCACCTTCCATTCCCCTGATTTCTAGAGTTCCCACAATCATCCTGGGGATGGATGTATCACATGGTTCCCCAGGCTAGTCCGACGTGCCATCAATTGCGGCGGTAAGATAAGATGCATGATTTTCCTTTTCAACTATTAGTCATAAAGTGACAGTAGACTTGTTTCAATTCTGTCAAATAATATATAAATTCACTCGTGCATGCAACCAGATTTTTCTGCTTCTCATTATTTATGTTGTTCTATTTTTCTTTATTTATGCTCTTAGGTTGTCAGCTCTAGGCAGTGGCCCCTGATTTCTCGGTATAGGGCATCTGTGAGGGCGCATTCACCCAAGGTTGAAATGATAGATTCCCTGTTTAAGCCCACCTCAGACACCGAGGACAGTGGCATAGTGAGGTCAGTAAAAAAAATTGTTTTTTTTCCATAGGTTTAATGGTGTCAAGGATTGGGTTTCTAGGTCTGTTGAATTTGAGCTGTAACAGATTTTGCCTTAACCTTCAAAAGGGAAAACAGAGAATTTTTTAGTCTTAAGATCTTACCTTCTGTTTTGCTTTACCATTCTTGCTCATTTTAACTGAAAGAAACTATTTGAAGTTATACTCTGATTGACATGTTTATACATTTCCGCAATGTAGTGTCTTTTGGGGATGAATGTGTAGGTGCATGAAAAGATTTTATAATACCGTGGACTTGTAATGAAACAGAATATTCTAATAGTTAAATTGTATAAATTCAGTACTCCTTTCCCCATCCTGTTTCAGTTTCAACTGTCTCATATTCTTGCCATCTATTTTTTTCTTTGAATAGGGATGGAGTGAGTGAATCACAATTCACACAGGTCCTAAACATCGAGCTAGATCAGATTATCGAGGTATTCTTGCCATGGAAAATGCCATGAATAATTATCTAAGCTACAAAGTGTACCTGTCTAAAAAAATGCAGGGTCGTGATCTTTTCACCTTTATCTTTATCGTTGTAGGCCTGTAAATTCCTTGATGAGAACTGGTCACAAAAGTTTATAATTATTGTGGCTCAAAAAAACCACCAAACTAAATTCTTCCAGCTTCAATCTCCGGACAATGTTCCGCATGGTTAGCCTCTTCATAAATTTCTCGAAGAAAAGAGTATTGAAAATAAAATTTTCACTTCAATCCATCATGGTTTTTTGTTAATGGTTTAGTGGGATGCTCATCCCAAGTAGAAGTTAGTGCAAAGGAGATTATTTTTCTTTTGGGGTAGCATTGGGCCTTATACCTGCCCCAAAATATATATTATTTGCCTTTGGTGCTAGCAAATCGTGTTGATCTTTGGAACCGAGATATTCCAGATGAGCATTGAATTGCTTGCTTTGGACCTTTTATTCTCAACTCCAAATGGCTATTATTATCTGGGTACGTGAACATTTTGTGCTGGAAATTTTGCTTCCTGAGCTTGTTCAATGTGAATTGTCCTTTTATTTATTTCTTTCTTGTTCTTTATCTTTTCACTTGTATAGGCACTGTTGTGGACAAAGCAATTTGCCATCCGCGAAACCACGACTTCTACATGTGTTCACACACAGGAATGATTGTAAGATTTGATATGGAGCTGACCTTTTTGTTAAATTGTGGGAAGTCACCATCCATCCTCCCTTGATTGATTGCATCACCTAGTCTTTTTTATTGTGCTCATATCCATACACAAGCAGAAAGAATTGGTACACAATCAATCAAGGTGGGTGTGGATTGCTTGCTTTTGCATCGTCTTTTCCTTTAAATAAGGAACAACGCGCCCTACTCACTACCATGTTTTGCGGGATGAGATTGGCTTCTCCCTTGATGATCTCCAAGAGCTTTTGCATTCATTGATGTGTAAGTAGCCTTTCCCTCCACCTCTTTTGTATACAGTGACTTTATTTATGTCCCTTGCAATGTATGGGTAAATGCTGAAATTATTCATGGTATTACTCTACATCTGTTTAGGTGTCAGAGGAGCACAACTGCGATAGCAATCGGTAAGTACCGTGTTTCTGTTATGTGGTAATTGCCTATTTTATGTTATGAGGGGTTTTAATTACTATCTCCCTGTCAAAGGACTCTCTTGAGTTTTAGGGTTGCATCTTGGGATCAACCAAAACCTTACTTACCCAAACGTAACCTAGGGTTGAGTTGGGCTGGGTTGTTGGGTTCCTCGTTTGGGGTAGGGTTGGAAAACTCCAAAATAATTTGAAATTTGGTTGAGGATTGGCTTTAACAAATTCAGGATGGGTTAGGTCTGGTGGGGAATAGTGTCTCACTGGTTAAGAGTAGAGGAATTCAGACCTGCCCGAGTAGCCCCTAAGTTTGTTCGAGTCGGGACCCATTTTTTTAGCTATACCGACCATAGTTGGTTTGGACCCAGCCATGGATGGGCAATTCCCCAAATGTTTGGCAATGTTTTTGTAAAGCAATCAGTGGCCTGCAATAATCAGCTAGTTTCACTAATGTTTAACCCTATCTTTGGGAAAAAGGGTTATGTAACGCCCTGAAATTCGGGGGTCGAGCATAACTCAGCTCCCGAGTTCCAAAACATCACTTATGCAACATATTTAATGATGGATGTATGTTGTTTGTATTAGTACATAAAACATAGAATAGATTAAGCCAAATAGCAAATATAATTCAGGGATAAGTGAAGAACGCAAGCGAAAGACTTAAAGAAATATATGTGTACATGTGTAAATCCCTGAAATACATATACATACCGAGTCGTAATACAAGTGTTGTTATCAAAATTACAAGTATTAAATTACATCATTTAATTCCCAAAAGAAATCTCAGCATCCCGCGGATCAGAACAAGGCTCACTAGAACCCATCTGAAAACTGCATAAATGAGAAAGCAGCCTCATCATCCTCGATCTCTGGCTCTGCCTCAAAGGTTGCATCAACATCTGCAACATTAGCAACAAAGACAGAGTCTGGTGAGTGTTTAACACCGCCCCAGAACGTAGGAGTGAGTGATCAACTCAGTGGAATAATAAAGCAAAGGTTAACATGTTATCAGTTCAATCAAGCAGTAATGATAAAGCAAAACAATCAAACATGTCCTAAGTACTCTTATTAATGCAAGAATGTATGAAGAATGATGCGTGCCCTCACGCGTACACCCTCAGCGTCTTCATCTTATGTTACGCATGACATCGCCTCAAAGTGCGTCACATCTACAAAGCACATGCAAATGCGGTGCATGAACATGATTACCAAGTTATTATTAGTCCTTTTCATACAGCAGGATTGGGAAGCTAAGGTACCTTCCTTATATCACCATCCAAACAGTGATCCATTCTAAGGTCGTCGGTCCTAGACAATCTCATACGATCATATGTTTTCAGGTCGTTGCAAAGGGCTCATCACTAATCAATGCACGCTTATCACACCTTCGCTACTACACTAAGGCTCGTCACCTCAATGTGGTATCCAGGTATGCTCGAGGTCACTACAAAGGGCTCGTCACCAATCAATGTAGGCCGACAGCATGAATATAGTGTCCCATACCACCATAATCAGCTCACGAGTTTGGTTGCTCACTAGTCACTACAGGGAGGCTCGTCACCCCAGCGTAGGCCAACAGCTCGACCACGGTGTCCCATACCACCATGTCTGGCTCATGAGTCTTAGCGGATCAAGGTACCATGGTTAATAGGATTTTATCGGTAAGTTTGGTACCCTAGATTCAAACAGTAGCGTCCATACATGGTGAACATACATTGGACAATCGGGTTACTTGACGAACTCGACTAGCACGAGCGCACGTTGGGTTGAACGACATAGAGTGCGTAAATACTCCATGTGGCCAAACCACTGCCGACAACTCTAATACGACTCGGGTTCGTCTAATCACGTCCTACGTGGCGAAAGCAACCTCAGCCACGAACTTAAGGCCGATTACCGATTTTCTAAACTAACTCATAGTCCCACACACATTCCACTACAACAGATATTCATATCAACAATTTAGAATAGTAATGAAACAACAACTCAAATCATATGGTATGTAAGCATCTGAAGAATATCAACTTAACATGGATTTAAGCATAAGTAAGACTTAAAATTAAACAACAAGGAATGTAACTTGCGTGAAGTAAATCCTACACATCAATAGGAGTGTTGAGAATCACTTCTCAATGCCCCTAAATAGTATAATATATTACACTTTAGATCATACAGACATTTCTATAAACACTTAGAATACATAGTTCAACATACATGACGTATGTTGAAATACACGCAGTTGGACAATTCCCTTTACCAAGGAGTTGCACCACATACATCTAGCATAAGTACATAACAAATAATCATGGCAAACACATGTTCATATTTTATACGCATACGATACTTTATACATACACATAGAATACACAAATCTCAATGTAACACATGCATATCAGGAACTCAAAATAAACATAACATTTGGCATGTGAAATCTCATCCATAGCAAGAATAAACCATTCACTGGCATTGAAAGCCTTGAAAACTATAACCTATACAATTAAAGTTCGCACCTTAATCCAGAAAAGAACACCGAACTGATTTCAGACGATTTATCTTCGTCAATGGCGACAAGATAACCTACGGCAAGAATAGAAATGAGCTACAACAACACAAAGACTCTTCTAAGCTCTAACACAGATTAGGGTTAGGTTAACTTACCCAAAAATGAACTCAGAATCGTCGGAATAATGATTCAAAAGTGAAGGTTTAAGGATAAAGAAGAACAGGAAAGAATCTAAGATGATTCACCAACTTCTCTCTCACTTTCTCTCTCTTTTCCTCTCTCTTTCTTAGCTAGGGTTAGGAAATTCGTATGGAAAAGAGAGTTAGGGTTTTAAGGTCTATATATAGGCCTAACATTGATGAAAATAACCCCAGGGCCAAGGTATACTTAGGGTATAACCAAAGCAAGCCTCTCTCGATCCAACGGAGCACTTCCGGTGGGCCTATTACCACGAAAGGTAGGACTTAAGCTCACTGACCATGGATCTAGGTCAAGCTGAGTTTTCGTACCGATCGGATCTTCAGATCAGTCGTGGCGGACCACACTTAAAACAACGGTCACCGAATCTCGATCAGGTCCACAAGCACAAGGACATGCCTGGGCCACCTTTCCTGAACAGAGGGTGAAATTGGGTCAGAATCCAATGGTCAAATTGCTTAAAATCGTTGCGCAAGCGACACGACTCAGATTTCATAAAATCTTAATTAATTTTTGAGGTGATGGCCAAGTCCAACATGGTGACCGCAACAGTCTAAGATCATCGCTATCGGACTTCCGACACGCGATCCAGGTCCGATCCAGAACTTCCAAAAATTTCCAAGAACAACTGGATTTAGCAATGAATCCCAGATTTCAGAGTAACCTAGCGCTAACTATTCTACAGATTTTGAGTCATGCAGATCAAATTTAAAGTGATTGATGCAAATTTCACAAGCAATCGAGTTTAGCGCTAATTACCCCAAAAAGCTTCTAAGGAAAATAAAGATAGTACTCGGGTCTTGGCACAAAATTTTTCGGGTCATTACAGGTTAATGATTGATCCTTCTTCTTCTTCTTTTTCTTTTCTTTTTTTTGTTAGTTTTTAGTTTTGGACGTGTTTGATGTTGCAACGGACCATTCTTTGGAAAGAATGTTGCCTGTTAAGCAGTGTTCACTTGTCCTGCTGAAAGTTGACCAAATAGGCCCCAATCAAACACGAGTCTAGCATGATTTGGTGGATTAGGGCCCATTACATTTAAGTACAACAAAATGAAGATGGAAAGATGAAGGGAAAAAGAAAAAAGAAAAAAAAAAGACAGTTTACCCTTGACTTCCAATATTTCTCAAATCATCCCACTCACTGCATCTATTTCAAACTTTAGTTTTTAAGCTCCCTTCATGGTTGAAACGAATAAAGAAGCAGAAAAAGAAAGAATAGTTGGAAATAAAAATTTCCAAATGAGCCTACATGGTCGTATTAGCCTGTAACAACAGCATATCAGTCCCGTAACAATGCCAATATGGCCCCCTTGTTTTTTCATAATAAGCTGATTCAACTCCTATCACATAAAGGGGTGAATGTTTGCTTCACATAAAGGTTTTTATAGTTGTAATGTTACCAGTTTTTGATACCATGGAAATCAGATGGGAATAGTATTATGCAAAGTCAAATTAACACCAACAAATCTAACCCCTTGAAAAATTACCCGATTTCGTATGATCAAAGTTGTAAATAGCATGTAAAAAGGACACTCCGTTTTCTAAATAATTGACATGCCAAGTACCATGAATGTGTCAGATCCACATATGAGACAATGATAATGTATGTGTTATTCTTGTACTTGAGCTATATTCCTTGATATATCTAATGTATTTCAAGTCATTTAGATGCATTTTTTTTTTCATCTTATCCACTATAAAGTACACATTACATAAAAATACATTTCTTTTTCAATGTCATTATATATCCGTACAGGTATGTGATGATGTTGGTTTTCCGGTGTCCCCGGCAACTTGACATTTATATCTGTTTTAGATGGCCAGATGTGCCCTCATCTGACCTTCTCAACTAGCTCAAGGAGCTGAAGGCTAAGCTAACATTGCTGTGAGTGGCTAAGGTTACTGGGGGTGCTCCCAATAAAATTTCCAAGATGTGGGTTTTATGTTCCCTTATTTCAAACTGGCCATGGAGATCTGAATTTTTGGATTTTCTTTGGATTTTGCTAATGTGCATCTTACACTCTCTTTTTTTTTTTTTTTTTTATTGCTGTTGCTGCTATATAGGAATTGTTGTTTGGGTTAGCCCCACTTGGGTCATTTCCTCTTTATTGAATTGAGTTGTTACCAATTTTGTGAATAGGATTCTTATCAAACAATAGTGTGAATTATTTTTTGAATGACTATCAAGTGCAAGATTAAAATAATAATAATAATAATAATTTATCGATATTTTTGTTATTTATAGATATTTTAGCAACGGATCAAATCCGTTGCTAATTTCTGAACGTTGAACGATGGATTTGCCCGTCACTTACTCATATTAGCGACGGACCTTATCTGTCGCTAATGTTTTTAATGACGACATTTTAGGAATATTGCTGACGGAATTTTTATTTTTTTTTTGCGACGGATCTTATCCGTAGCTAATATGCGACGGACCTTATCCGTCGCAGATTAAACGACGGATTTTATCTGTTAAAGAAAAAAACGACCTAGTAAACAGCGACGGACGAAATTCGTCGTTTATTTGGTTTTACGACGGATTTGGTCCGTCACAAATCTGCGATTTTGACGTAGTGTGCATCAAGAAAATATAAACTGAATTAAAGGGAATAAAAATGAATCATAAAGAATATAATCTAAATCATGGAGGTTCTGGAATAGTAAAACACATGCCGAAGCCTTAAAGATAGATGGTATGGAGCTAACATAATAAAGAGGAGAGTGACGATGGTCAACTCAACAAAAGTGGCAATGGCCAACATAAAAGAAAAGGTGAGTGGTAGACTCAACTCAAAATAAAGAGACGAGTGGCAGAGCCAACTCAAATAAAGAGAAGTATTTGATAAGGCAGGGGCAAGGCCTGTATCCATGGGCTCACATGAATTCAACGAAATCACTTGTATTTGACATCATGTCATAATTCCAAAAGGGCCAATAGTTGATGATAACATATTAAAATGAAAATAGAGGGAATGTAATGATAATTCGAGCATAGATAAAAGGAACAAAAGGGCAGGGTAAAATTGTAACGTCCCAAATTTTTGTTATTTTGAATTTTCAAGAATCCTTGAAAACTTTTGATATGACTAGCCTACATTGTCACTTATTGACCCTTGACGCTCGAAGTGAACCTATACGCGGGTGGTACTAGTAAAGAACCATACAAATCCAATTAATCGACCGTAGAAAGCCAACGAATCCACCCAATCACTTAAACATCGAGCTTAGCCTCAGGATTTGTTCACGTAAGGTCTAAATCTAGTCGACCTATCACTGACCAATTGAGACAACCGTAACTAAATAAAGATCTACCCAGAACCGAGACAAGTAGGGGTCAGATCTTAATTAACAAATCAAATCAATCCAGTTACCCATTTAGCTTAAAAACCAATGGTTGAGGGTTATTAAGACCGAATCATCGTTTCTGCTAATTATAAATAGGCCACACTATGAATGTAGTTAATTTAAACCCTAATAATTACGCACAAGAAATCTTGATACCTAATTCATTCTAAAAATGCCTCGATTTTTTGAACAAGCTCTAGACCGCTCGTTAGTGGGCCACTAGTTCTGAAACTATAGAATATTGTCTGCCTCGCTGGGCTTGATGTCCATCTCAGGTGTAAACTAGATAAGACCGAGGTCGAATCCACAGGGACTGAAACCTGTACGTTATCTGAAAATAACCAGACCTAGAACTAGGCTAAAATGAAATCTAAACCAATTGTGATTTGAGGAATAATGGTGAAATATTAATCTAAACTTAAAGAATTCTGAGGAAGGGAACTAGGGAGATCTTATGCCTACTTCATGGATATTATACTGAACTTACTTGATATAGTTTTCAAGAGATGAAAAGTATAAGAATTAGGTATGATTTCATCACAAATTCATGCCTAAGAGACAAGGTAAACAACAGAACTTAGACCAATCCATAACCAACTAAAAGATGTATGAGTGTTAGGAAGGATTCCATCATCCAACCATGTCTATGAGACGATGGCGAACAACAGGGTTTCCGAACATCAAAATAAAAGGAAAGGAATTATTCAAGCCATCACAGATCTACTGTAATTTAAATCACAACAAACCATTAATGACTAAAAGAATTTCTTAAATCAAAACAGAGTCAATCAGTTCAGTTTAAATCAAACCTGTAGAAACTCCCATCACGCCACAAGCTTCACCTCTTAGCCCTAGCTAAGAGGTTTAGCCTAATATAATTAGACTAAGTCTCAACATAATTCATAGGAAAAAGAAGAAAAATAAAGAAAAAATCTCTAAAACTTCCAAAAACTTCTGTCTCCGCCTCTCTTTCTCTATCTGACATCCCCTATTCAAGCACACCCTCTTCTCCACATTTGGAACTCTTTTTATAGCTTTTGAAGTGGAGGAAATCGAATTTGGGAAGCTATCGCACGCGCAGCAAAAGCCTTTTCGCAGCCAAGTTCGGAGCTTCATAACTCTCACGTTCCTTGCATTATTTCTGTAAAATCAGCGTCTCTTGAAAGTATTTTGGCTGGCCTACACGATGGACGGTTCAGATCTGCCATATGATCAAAGATGGTGGGCCACAACTGCACGGAAAGTCAGATTTCGCGGACGTGCGTAGCCTTTCGCACGGGCCCCACAGAAGTATTTTCGAAGAAATCCACCCCGTCCATTAGATTGCCCTCAATATTTCGGTAAGTAACGGATGGTTTTTCATGTCCATTGACTAAGAATCAGAGAAGAAATCATCCAAACATCAACCGCCTGTTTGTGGCCTCTGTATCGCGCACGTGTGCTTGCATGGGTCCAAAAGTTCAGCATGGGTTTGAAGAATTCATGGCCCTCTACAAGATGGACGGCTTGGATCATCCACTAGGACAATGTGTGGGGCCCACTGGCGTCCGCAAAACAGACAGCGTCCGTCCGTTATACAGTGCTTAAAACGGCAATTGCCGTAGTGGGAAGAAGACGCGGGTCAGTAGCGCTGACCCGCTTTTGTTAATTCGGTGTGGCTCGCAGCACGTGTGTACCTCATGTACACACGCTGTATATACGGGGCCCACTGAAATGTATATGCAAGATCCGATCCATCCATTTGTTTCCTCATCTTATTTAAACCGCCGAGACCAAAGTTGAGATAGTTCCAGATATCAGGTGGGCTCAGAATCAACGGTTTATGGGCTGATCTGTCTGTTGGGGTACTTCCATAGTGATTCGAGGGCTGAAATTTGATATGTACGGTTAATTTATGGCCCTCAGGTCATGTATGAAGTTTTGAGCCAATCAGATAGCGAGAACTATATAATCTTGCATTTTTCACCAATTTCGGGCCTCTTTAACGTGAATGGCTTGATTTCCTCTGATCCCTGGCATGTAAAGTCTTCAGTCTTGGTTCTTTGGAGTGCGTCCCTTACTTTGGTAACTTCGGAGTGTCAAATCCACACTTCTAGCACCCTTTTTCAGTCCATGCTGGTAAATACACTACATCACAAACACGATTAAATCGGGCCATTAAACGGTATCATGCTTGTAAATCCATGCAATAACTAGGTCTGATATGTAATATTTGACCCTCAACAGGTGGAGAATTAAGATAGTACCCAGAACTGCGCAACTTGGGCCAGAGGTCGTGTACTTGAAATGCACAAATACTTTAGGCTGAAGCCTGAAACTTAAGTGAAATAGACTTTCCGCTCTTTCGCTAAGTCGTGGCTTTTCGACCGTTAAATCACAACCAAACTCGAGGTATGAGTTAAGGATATTTTTCTGCTCATATCCATATAGTCGCGGCCCTGATCGATCACCGATGACCGTCCATCATAAGTGGGGCCCCCACGGTTGATCGAAGTGTCCGATTATCGTCCGATTCTGACAAACCATAGATCCTATAGTGAAGCACCTTTTTCCTGACATAGATGAGCCAGTTGACCCCTGGAAAGACCCTATAAGTGGGAAACAACCTCCCTTAGGATTATTATAATGGATAAAGGGCCAATAAGGCCATTTGCACCACTTCTAGCACTATATAAGGGCCTCATTTGGGCACCCCCTTCTCCCATACGAATTTCATACCCTAGCTTGGGTGAGGGAGAAGAGAAAGACAGGGAGAGATGGAGAGAAAAGAAAGAGAGAGAATGGAGAGTGTGTGTTTGAGTGATAGAAATCTTGGTGCTTGTAGGGTTAGTACTCCTTCAACCAAACCTTTGGCTATTACCAAACCTCTACCAAATTCACCCATGCCAAGAATCGGAGGTAAAATTTAATCTTACCCTTCGATCAAGCAACTTAGTGTAGATTTCTAGTCATTAATTGTGTTTTCTTGATTTTGATTTAGGAATTGATGATTTTCCCTAAATCCCTAACCCTAGGAGCTCAAAATCGGATATTCCTTCTTAAGGTGCGGACCATTATCTCTAGGTTATTATTTATCGACCCTTAAAGGTCTCAGTTAATGATTACATGCTTGTAGATGAATTTGTACATGCTAATATGTAAATATTTTGATTTGTTTATAATATATGCTATTTGCTAAATATGGATACTCACGTGTTTGATGAAATGCTTGAATGGTGGAACGTATTGCTTTTTCGATGCTCATGTGCTTGATTTAATACTTAAGTCATTGTATTACTTTATGCATGCTCACATGTTTGATTTAATGCCTTAGTGAATGTAGTATCCTATGTATGCTTACATGTGTTCGATGAAATGCATATATGGTTGTGTCGTTGAATCCATGTTAACGGCATGACGAATTGCTAAGTTTGTAGTGATGCTTAGGTTGCTTACAATGTTGGGTCAGTCAGTAAATCGCTCAAATCAAGGGGTGGCCCAAGTTAGGGCGGCCACCCTAGGCTTGTTCGATCGACCCGGGTTGAACACGGACGATTGACAGTAGCTGGACTACACGGGCTGCTTGCACCCAATGCTGGTTGTGTTGTGGTTCTCCCACGTTAATCAAATTAATCCACTAGCCGACTAATCATGTATGTTCACAATGAATAACACGACTAAATGGAATCTATGATACTCTGTTCCCAATGGATGTTTCCATTTATAACCGTTAGTGCAATACGATCTCATTAAAACTCATGAGCTGAGCATGGTGGTATGAGACACCGCGTTCGAGCTGTCGACCTACGCTGGGGTGACGAGTCTCCCCGTAGTGACCAGTGAGCAATTAAGACTCATGAGTCAGGCATAGTGTTATGAGACACCGTGTCTGAGCTGTCGGCCTATGCTAGGGTGACGAGCTTTCCCATAGTAACCAATGAGCACTGATGGAGGTGATAAACTATTATTCAAACGACTCCCGTCAAATTACCCAGCCAATGGTTACGTGCTAGAGTACCGTTCGAACGACACGGGCGTGAATAGAATTAGGTGATGAGCCCTTTCCTTGTGGTAATTTGGTTTTATGTGACAAGCCCGCACCTCGGAACTAAGTGATCATACTCGGTTTGGGTGACGACCCATACCGGGTTGATCCTCATACATTTTGGTATCATACCATACCTTTGAAATTGTTGATTTATGAGATAAACGGGTGACGCCTAAATTTGGATCAAGGGACACTAGTAAGGAGTCGCTACGTGCGGCAACGAGCCACGTGATCCAGATAATGACTCATGATATAACATTAGTATCCTAGCTTCGCCAATATGCTGGATGAATTGAACTTAATAATTACTCGGCCAACATGATCATTCATCACATCACATTAGTTTAGAATGTGGCGAAACATGCGTTGAAGTTGCATGTTGAGGAAGTGTTGTCATTTGCGAACCAGGTGGTCGGAGTCACGTGTGAAGGAGTGTTGTTTAGAAAGGGCATGCATCATGTCATTCTTTTATATCCACATTTAACAAGAGTATTTAAGAATTGCTTAATTTCTTGTTTATCATTAACTGCGTTGATTGTGTCGATAGCATGTATAACTTAGAACTAATGGAACCACTGAGTTAGCTACTCGCTCCCACCTGGGACGATGTTTTAAAACACCAACCAGACATATTATTGATGCAGGTTCTATCGAGGCCTCCGGTGGGTAGGCTTAGATCGGCTTGCCCACCACCGTTATATTCTGGAAGATTTGGAATAAACTAAAAACTTTACACTTTAACCATCTTAGGTATGTATATTGTGGCTTGTATAATCCTCATTAGGCCGAACACTACTTTTCAATTGTATTTTGACTGTTTGCCCTATATTTATTAATTTTTGTTATCTCTGCCTCGCTTTGGTTCGACTAAGTTGAATTGCGCAACTCTGATTATTCGTGTGCGTACTTAATGTGAATTAGAATGAAGAAGCATGTGCATTTTATTAAGTTAACACTTGAAAACTCGGGACCAGAGTCTATGTACTCAGGTGCCGATTTTCAGGGTGTTACAAAAATACATCAATTTCATTAAGACAAAGGTACATAATAGGTGCAATAAAATATCAAGAATGCATGAAAGGCAAAGTAAATATATCATCTTAAATTCATGTAAGCCTAAAGGATAAAACCATCACCTTATCAACCTTGATCTCTCCCTGACATTGTTAGGTGTGTGTCCTTATGCTTCAAATCTAGTGACATCAATATGATTCATCTAGTTAAATTATTGTGTAGTCTAGGATGATAGGGTACAATTGTGTTTTAGGCTAGGTTGGAATGAATATCGGGACAGGTATGGATATACTTTAATTCGCCATTATTCACAATCCAGTAATTCTTTCGTTAAGTCAATTCGAAACTGTGTTAAGAAAATTTGTGAATTAATACCTTTGATCTCTTAGTCAGGAATTAGGATGATCCCACCCGAATCCGTCGGACTTAAAGCCTTGGAGCCGTGTATAATCTTTCACAAGGCAGCCGGTGTCTCTCTTTCTTCCTTCTTTCTCTTTCTCTTTCCTTTTTCTTTCCTTTCTTTTTCTTTCTTTCTTTCTTTCCTTCTTCTTCTCTTTTCCTTTCTTTTCTTTTCTTTTCCTTCTCTTTCTCTATCTTTTTCTTTTCTTTTCTTTCTCTTTCTTTCCTCTTCTTTTCTATCTCTTTCTCTTTCTTCCCCTATTCTTATGTTCCTTTCTCCTTAGGCTAGAACGTCCAGCAGTGCCTGGACCATGCCTGACTTGAACTCGGGTGCGCAGCAGTTGGCTCTCTCTCTCTCTCTCTCTCTCTCTCTCTCTTCCCGTTTTTCTCTCCCACGACTCTTTCCTTTCTTCTTGTCGTGCCTCCTCCACACGTAGGATGAGAGTTGCTTCTTATAGAGGTGCGGTGAGCTTTCTAGATTCTTCCTGCGAAAGCTCATTACGCATCTCTGTGCCCTGCGTAGCAAAAGTCGGGAAAATACTCTGCGTAAGGGTCGAGATCAGAGTGCTCATCGATCCGTTCCCCTCAATCCGACCTCTTGGGAGGTCGCATCCCATCTTTCAAATGGTTGAACGGTTCGGATTGGATTACGGCTCTCGATTTTGGTCGTTCTAAGGTCTTGAAACAGGCTTCGGATTTCTCGTTGGCGTTCGTTTTCGGAAGCTGATTGGCATGTCTTACGCTGTTGGAGTCGTTGGGGTCAACTCGATGACCTTTCGACGGATCATAATCGTTCACTCGCTTTGTAGGGTTGATTCAGGCTATCACTCATGATTTGAGATGGCTCCACACTTTGAGTGCGCCACACCGCTAACCAATGTGGTGCTATAGTTACCTGTCACTGCAAGTTCGTGCTCGTGCATGGGTACACATGACCATCATGGTTTTGGTCGATTTCCCCTCACGGTCACGTTGGACAGCTCGGATCATCCATCCGGATGATGGTGGGGCCCAGCACAGTCCCCGCGGACGGACGCACGAAGAGAGTCCGTCTCGCTTGCGGTTTTCATCGGGTCAAACCTCGTTTGACCCGATGCCTGGTTCGGTGCGCCGCTGGTGCGCTCCTGATGTGCACATGCACCACAAGAGGGGCCCACTGTGATGTCTACAAGTGAATCCACACCGTCCATTAATTTTTCCATATAAATTGAATGGTTTGAACCCAAATTTGAAGCATATCCTAAGATCAAGTGGATCATAATTGATGGTTAGGGGCTGATTTCCCCATTGGGACGCTTTTATGAGGATCCAATGGATGAAAACATACATGTATGGTTAATTTATGATTTATAGGCCTGTTGTTAAATTTCACATTAACTGGATCATGGGAAACATGTGATTTGGGATTTGGGGTTTAGGTTAGTGGCATTTTTCGTAATTATTGCCAATCTCAGAGTTTTGTGAAATCCAATGGTTCTATAGCCTTGTATGAATTTTTCCAAGTATATCTTACAAATGAACTTATATCTAAATCATTACGGATAGTCGTTTGCTAATTTACTTGAGGGAGGTGCATAAGTCAAGTCTTATGATGAATGGTCTAGTCTTTAAAATCAACGGTCAGATGGCTTAATATATGAATGAAGACCATTCCCAACGGTTAAGTTTGTGTTAGGGCAAGGATGTATGGCTAGGATAGTTGGATTGGTAACGTACATACATATATGTTACGTTGAATCTTATGGTAACGCTCGAGGACTTTCAACGCTCGAGTATCGAAAAGTTCAGGGCATTACAGTATGTAGACTATTTGAATTGATGGGATCCAATGAGTTTTGAGTTGGGTCAATGAGTTTTACAACTATGTTAGAAGGTATGTGGGCTATTTGGATTGATGGGATCCAATGAGTTTTGAGTTGGGTCAATGCATGAGTTTTACAACTATATTAGAAGGTATGTGGGCTATCTGGATTGATGGGATCCAATGAGTTTTGAGTTGAGTCAATGCATGAGTTTTACAACTATGTTAGAAGGTCCCTGGGCCCATCTGCTCCTTGGAAAGGAAAGGAGAAGTTCCACCAATTCAAACAGCCTGAGTTCCTTGGAAAGCCCTCATACAGAAACTATAGGGAATCTGAGCCTCACAGCCAACCAATATGAGGGCCAAATGTCACACAGAATTGTTCATTTGTATACTATGCATGTGGCCCATGGCACCTGATGATCGCATTGGCCTCAATTTTTTAGTCATGGCATTTGCAAAGAATATTTCATTTTCTGAGCGGCTCCGATACCACTGCACCTAATATTTTTCTGAAGATGACCATCGAGCCTAAATGGCTATGATGAAGTAGAGCTGGTAGAACTGGAACATGGTCCATCCTTCTGTAGTACATGTTGCAAGGTGATTTTTGGAGCTGTCTGTTTGGTTCTCCTTATCATGGATGGAAAATGGCTTTAAAAGACATGGTGTGAATAATCCTAGCCAAATATTGATCAGTTAGACTTAAAGAAATGGAGGGAAATAAAAATGATCAACGGTCAAATTTTAGAGTTGAAATGTGTAAAAATGAAAAGAAAGAAAAATTATTGTAATGGTGGCAAGGGTTGTCTGATAGATGGGGTTGGGCCACCAAAGATTGGGTCCACTAGATGGCTGATCGAAATGTAATGCAACGGATTATAGAGGACTTCGTAGAGTGTTAGGTTCAAAAAGAAGTCAGGCCAGAGGAGAAGAGATGATTTTTTTTTACGGCACAAATGGTGAGAGAATCCAAGCTTAGAGAATTCAAGAGAGAGATACAGATTGATTCTTGCGGGTCACTATGAAAAAACACATTTTTCCACTAAATATAGAGGTTAATTTTTCAAGCAAAAGTTGCCTAATGGATTGCTATTTCTTCTGACCGCCATAACTTTGCGAACAATTACTGGAATTATAGATAAGAAACTGCAAACAATTTCTACGAGCTACCAATAGGCTAGGTCGATTGGTAGCCTACAAATTCACCTTAAATATATAAGGTCTTTTCAAGCTATATTGTTTTAAATAATTTACTATTTTTATTATTTTTTAGGGTTTGAAGACTAGTCTTAGCTCAAAATCATTGTTTGAGTTATACAAGACTAGTAAATGAGTTTGGGTAAATTTAAATATCTTTATTATTTTTATGCCCATTTAGATTATGAATAACATTAATAATGTATTAGTATCAACATTATAATTTTATCACGCCTATTCAAATATGGAATTGTAAGTCAAGTTGTTCATTTTCAAGAGACAAGTATTGTAATTTATAATCATTGAACTTAATTCACAATCCAAACAGGCCCTTAATAATTTTACCATTTCAAATAAGTTTAAGGGATTTTGACCTTACAAGCACCGTGGTATGGTCAAATTCCCGAAAACGAAGAGATATTTCAAATATTCTTAGACTAGTCATCTAAAAGGTCTTGAAAATTTTTTTGGACTAAATTGCCCATGTCCTTAGATCAGGCAAATGTACAGATTTTAAGTGGAGAAGATTTTACTTAGTATCCAATTCTGATGAAGTGTCGTAGACGAGATTGGTTATTGAGCATACTGGAACTTAAATCAAACTCGTTCATTTTCTTTGTAGCCCTCTATTTATATGTGAAGATGCTAACTTCTTGTTAACATGATCTATTCGTGACTCACAAAATTAGATAACTTATAACGGTGTCTGTTCGATACAAACTAGTTTCTTGTGATATGGTCAATATGACTGACGGATGTTGATCATGCTTCCAACAATAGCCTTTCATGAAATTTCAAAGTTAATGGATAGAATGAATTCCATACATATGCGATGATGGACCCCACTGACGGTATATGAATACTCTTAGAAGTTTTCTTATGGCATTAAATTAAAATTTGAATCCAATGAATAGAGTAGATCTTCGACACATATCCCATAGTTGTCATGTGTTAAGTGTTGAGGTTTTCATGCATTAAGGGTCGAAGTTGTCATGCATTGAGCGTCGAGGTTGACATACATTAAGGGTCGAGATTGTCATGCATTTACTTCAAAAAATAGAGTAAAGGCTATAGATCTATAATACTAAAAGCTACGGACTAGGTTCGTAGTAAAAGAATATATAGTTCGTAGCCATTGGTAGTCGATGTTGAGAAAAGGCTACGATCTACAACTCAAAAAGCTACGGACTAAACCCATAGTGAAAGAATATTTTAGTTCGTATCCATTAGTACCGTAGCTATTGTTTTTCAAGGGTTGAGATTAGGTCTAGGTTACTATGTGTCAACCTCGACCCTTCACACATGACAACCTCAACCTGTAACACATGACAACCTATACCTTTAACACATGACAACCATGACCCAAGCCCTTAACATATGATAGCCTAAACCCATAACACATGACAATTACGACCTAAACCCTTAACACATGACAACCTATACTCTTAACACATGAAAACCTAGACTCTAATATTAGAATTTATGAGATTCCATCCGACGATTGAAAATCCATTTTATTTCCATTTTTACTATTTATAATATGTTTTAGTTCGATCATAACTTTTGATCCATTGATTTTTAGAAGTCATGCCCAACATGAAAAGGTCTTAGAAAAATTATGGGAGCAACGTGGTTAGTGTTAAGGGTCAAATATTGCATATCAGACCCAGTTATTGCCTGGATTTATGAACATGGTACCGTTTAATAAGCCCATTTTAATCATATTTGTGTTACAGGGTGTATGCTAAAAGCAGAGATTTAACGGTCTGAAATTACCAAGGCAAGCGACGGACCCCAGGAGACCAAGATCGACGGATGTGCATGCCAAGGATTCAAGAAAATCAAGAAATTGGAGCTTAAGTGGCCTAAAAAGACGTCCAAAATGCAAGATCAGATGGTTCTCGCCATCCGATCAGCTCAAAACTTTATACATGGCCTGAGGGTCATAAATTAACCGTACACGTAAATTTTCATCCATTGTATCGCTGTGGAAGGGGCCCAACGGACAGATCAGCCCACAATTTACTGATCTGGGACCCACCTGATCTCTGGATACTCCTCATCTTCGGTCTCAACACCTTAAATCATGAGAAGAACAAGATGGATGGTGTGGATTTCTCATAATCATCATACAGTGTACATAGTACACTTTTTGCACTAAGACTACATGGCAACACGTCTTCTTCTCCAACTCAAACACGGACAGCGTACTCACGCCGTCCGCCGGTTCCATGCAGTGGGGCCCAATGTGCATCCAAATCATAAATCTGGACCGTTTTTCCAAAAGTTATCTTGAGTGGGCCCCACCAGTACATCAACGTAAGCCGATTTACGCAGGCCCTGTTGTGCGCGCGACCAAAGTTCCGGGCCGTTTTTGCAACCGTGGCAAAGATCGGTCTGACCATATGAACGGCTCGAATCACTCCTGTGGTGTGGCCGATCAGGGACGTGCGTTCCTGGCTGCGTAAACTGATTCACGCAAGGAGCTATGCACATCTACAGCAGGACTCTCTCCACGCCTCCAAGTCCTGATAAAAGGGGAAAAGAAAGGGAGCTTGGGCATCGGAAGAAGCTGGAAAAGCTTTGGAGCTCTCGGTTTTGGGAGCAGGAGGATCTCGGTTTGGAGCTTCAACGTGGAACGTGAGAGAGAGAAAGATATTAGTCTTTTTTCTGTTCTTTTCTTCTTCTTTTTGTTTTTTTTTTTGTTTAAGGGATCCAGCCCATTTATGTTGGGCTGAACCTCTTAGCTAGGGCTAAGAGGTGAAGCCTGTAGCGAAAATTCATAAATGAATTTGATTTAGTTGATTATTAAAGGAATATTTTTTTAGTCTTTAATAGTCTGTTGTGATGGCTTTGAATATTTCTTTTCCCTTTTTATGTTTATGAAGTCAGGAAACCCTGTTGTTTATCATCGTCTCCTGGGCATGGTTGGATGTCGGTACCCTTCCTAACCTTCTTGTATATCTGATTAGTTGGAAATTAGTATAATTCTGTTATTGACTTTATCCCCTAGGCATGGTTAGATGATGGAATCCATTCTAATTCATATACCTTTCATCTCTTAAAAACCAGATCAAGTAAGTTCAGTTTAAATTCAATAATTCTTGATGCAGGCATAAGATCTCCCTGATCTCTATAAGTGGATCCTCAGAAACCCTAGTTTCCTTCCTTTGAATTCCTTAAAATTTTAGATAATTCTTCCACAATTATTCCTTAAATTTACATTTGATTTTGATTACATCTTAGGCTAGTTCTATTTCTACCTAGTTTCAGGGTCTTACCGAGTTATTACTACATCATAACCCTATACTTGGGGAGTGAACAGTTAGGCCAAATTTGACACTTACTATTTTTGGACGAAAACCATGAAGTCTACCGTCTATAAATAATAAGTTTATTAATTTTATTAAGTCACATTTTTAGGGAGTTTGAGTTGGAGTTTGATTCTGAAACTTCTTCCTAAGTTTGGTATCACTACTTAAAGGGTTGTAAATTCGTTTGCACGAACAATCAAGGTATTTTCAAATTTATTAGAATTATTTCTATTTTTCTATTTTCCCTCGTGGAATAGAGGAATCTCTATGAGGAGTCAAGAGAAGCTTTGTGGATTCAAAGTACTTATCCCTGAGGAAGCCTGTGATAGACCTCATCACGTCCATCCCAGCGTCAAAGATATGCAGCTATCCATACCATCCAAATTGTGGATCCCTTCAAGGATGGAACATGTCTCTGAAATCACACTGCTCAAGCAATCTTAACCATTCCTTTTGTGTCTATTGAAGTGGTCTGAAATATGCAAAGAATAAAAACTTCTCATCACTAGTGCAAAGAGGAACGTGCAGCACCCGATCTTTGTGGGCCCACCTTGATGTATCCGCGCGAGGCATCCACTGCATTCATTAGTTGCTACTTCTCGTGTTAGGGCCTGATCACAAAACTCAGGCTAATCTAAAACTCAGGTGGGCGACCATGGAAGGATTTAAAGATCTTATTCATGATTTAAGGTTGTTCACGTGGTGTTGCCTACATAAGCTCTGGATCTCGTTGATTTTTGCTCTTTACAGTGAAGATGGTGATAGGGAGATACGTTCCACCACGAGATTTGTTCATTAGACTATTCGGGTCATATTAGACATTAGTATTCAACCGTACGTTGTATGTATAGATGATGACATCTTCAACCTTGATGGTGTGGGCCTCAAAATAGGGTTTGGGTGTGACCTTGTAAAGTTCAAAATTAGGAATAGCATAATGTATTCTAGCATGTAAAAGCTAAAGTCTAATAAACTGGGCTAGTCCATAGCCACTCACGGGACGTTCAGACAAAGCTGCCCTTGTTGCTGTTTTATTTTTGTTAGATAGATTTTTTAGAGAGTAGAAGGGTGTATTGTATTCGGTGGTCCTGTGTAGGAAAAAAAGAAGAAGCTTTGATACTTTGCAAGGTGTGATAGATGATACGTTGGCACTAAAAAATTACTTAAGAATTGTACATATGGTACACAAGTAATTCACATAAGATTGTAAAAAATGTGTAACAGTTTAGATGTATAGTGAAATAAAAATTACTTTTATTTAATTATCTAAGTATTGGTGGGCATTTATTGAATGATTATTAATGAAAAATATGCAATGGTCTCATTCAAAAAAATAAAGTGTCCATGAATTAGAGGTTAAGATTGTTCAACCAATTTGAGTTGTGGATTGTACCATGATGGTGTGATTTTCACAATTTAAAAGGTTTAGTTTCAGTTAAAATTATTTACACCAATTGTCTTGGTGCAGTCCATCTAGTCCAATGAAATACTACCACACGTCTTGGTGCAGTCCATCTGGTCCAATGAAATACTACCACACGTCAACACTGTACAAATGCAGTCCATCTAGTCCACCAACCGTTGTAAAAAAAAAAAATGTAAAAGCTAAAGTCCTGTTGAAGGGGTTTTTATATTCTCTTTTATTCTTTTTATTCTTTTTCCTTTTTTTTGGTATAGCTGTTTAATTCAATAACTGCTTACTCTCTTTTGAAAATGATGAGTCGTGATTGCTAAGACTAGCTGTAAAACAAGTTTTTCGGTGGTCAATGGTAGACTTCTGAAATAAAGAATTCTAATATCTCATATAATTCAATATCATCATTGTTGTTATCTAAGCCCTATTCTAAGTAATTAGGGTTGGCTACATGAATCCTTCCTTTTTTTTCTCCATTTCACTCTATCAAGTGCGGTAACTTTAGTTAAACCACATGTCATCATATTTATCTAATATATCAAAGCTAAAGTCTTTGAGACAAAGGTTTGTATATATTCTCCCATTTTTTCTCTTCCTCTTCTTATTCTTTTTTCTACTGATTTCCTATAATTCAATAGCTGCCTATTTTCCCCCTCTTAACAATGATAAATGGTAATTGATGCATGTAAAATAAGTATTGGATGGTCCATGAGGGACTTTGAAAGAAAGAAACTTGGACAATGTAATGTAACCTAACGTATGAAAGCTCTTGTTTATTTTTTCTTTTTGTATATTTTTTTTTTTTTTAATTTGATAACTTCCTACTTTCTCTCTTAATGATGACTAGGTGCTAACCTCATATGCATGTAAAATAAGTTCTTTCATCAATCTAGTGAACTACTGCAAAAAGAAACCCCAACAATACCATAAGCATAGTACTTTGGGCCATGACACATAACCTAAACTATTAAGTGCACCTGCTGAATGACTTGTAACTTAGCTGAACTTCTTTGCTATGTTTGCATGCATGTGCACTCACACATTATTAGTTAGGAATAATATGATTTGTTATATTCATTTTTATTAATTTTTCTTTGGTGTCAAGATTTGATTAGGTTGTAATTAATTAAGGATATATTTGAATTCATTCTAATCTCTCTTTTTAACGCCTTTCTAATATATATATACCCCTCATCCAAGTGGACACACATAATGGATGAGCTGTATTTGTGAACCACATCTCGGTGGGCTGAAAAAATGATTGTGAATGTTTTAATGGAGGGTAACCCCTCTCAACTTTTGTATGTGGTGTGGCCCACAAAAGTCACGGATTAACTTGATTTATAAGCCCTAGGCCCACTATGGAATGGTGCATCTGACTGATAGGGTTGATGTTCAACAGGCATCACGGTGGGGCCCACACAGCTTGACCTCATGGGAAGTTCCCATGAGCTCGACCATCTATATATATATATATATATATGGCATGCATGATGCACACATGACTTTTTTTCATCGGTGGGTTGGATGCACAAAAACAAGCACAACATGAGCAGGCTCCACATGTGAATGCATAGGCACACGACCTACACTAAAAAGGGCGAATTGTCATTTTAGACTAGGAGTCTTTACTTTTTCACGGTAGCTCCAAGCATGGTAAGCGCATATGGCACTTTTCATTGATGCCGGACATAATCCACTTCCCTTCATTGCTAGGCCTGAGTTTTCAATCCCCCACTATAACTCACATTGTCCTCTAAATGATCCACACGTTGGATCTGGATCATAGTCTGCCTGACAGAATGGAGTGCATCGATCACGGCGGTCTACCAATTCAACGAGTCTAAGGAATCCGCCCATCACCTTTGATCCATCTATAATCACTCGTTATAACATTCCCCTTTATATGCTTAACAGCTAGAGAAGTACTTTATCCTCCATTGCTAACCTAACTTAGACACTTCACTTAATTATAAGAATTGCATGCTTTGCAAAACATGGTTATCTCATCATTTTACACTAAAGAGCTATCTTGGTGCCCAACTGCTAAAAGGCTTGCTCAACACGCAATAGCTAAATAACTTCTCTTGATGTTTAAGAGATACTGAGACATGCCAAAGCACTAATCAACCATATCTAGGGTTTCTACATCATAGTTCTTAGATACTCGATGCCTTAGAAGATTAGACTAAGGTCACATGATCAGCCCATATATACAATGTACAAGTTTCATTTTTCTTGTATATTGCATAACAGTAGTTAATTGATTTTTTCTTTTTATCAAGGGTTTTCTCCAAAGACGTATGATTAAAGGGTTATAGTATGCCATGTCCTAAAATGAGAAGTGCGTTCTGTCTTGCCCCACCTGGACAGATTCAGTCCAAGCAGGCGCTCTATGGGGCTAACCGTGATGTACGGGTTTTATCCACACCGTCCATCCATTTTTTTTTTCAGATCATTTTAGGGTATGAGATTAAAAATGAGGTAGGTCCAAAGATCAAGCGGACCACACCACACAAAGCAGTGGGGATGATGCTGCCCACTGTTGAAACCTTCCTAGAGCCCACTGTGATGTTTATTTCCCATTCAACCTGTTCATAAGGTCACATGGACCTGAATTTCTTTATGGATAAATGATATTTTGGTGTGCCTCATGTGAGAGAGTGAGGGAGGGAATGAAAGAAAATTAGGAAAATTAGGTTTAGAAAGACCTGTTGGGCTGGGCTGAGTTTATGGGCTTTTTGGAGTGCTTAGCCCAAGTCCAGCCCAATTTACAATGGGGCTCCTGATTTAAGCCAGAGCCCGACCGTCAGGCCTGATACACCACCTCAAACCTGCCGCAATATGGGCCAAGCCTAAAGGCCTATAGGGACTACCCGGCCCATTGACAGCCCTGGCTCTACCCATTCAACGAGTCTACGGACCCCTCCTAATCCATCCATATCCTTGAATCCATCTGTAATCACTCATTATAACATTCCGCTTTACATGCTTAACCGCTAAAGAAGTGCTTTCTACCGTCCAGTGGATTATACAGGTCCCGCCAAGATGTATGTGTTTTATCCACACCATCCATTCATTTAGACAGATGATTCTAAGATATTCCCCAGAACATGAGGTAGATCCAAATCTCAAGTGGACCACACCATAGGGATAAATTTTAAATGATTAGTATTCAATCTCCACTGTTGTCTGAAGTGTGGTCCACTTGAACTTTGAATCTACTTCATTTTTTGGTCTATACCCTAAAATGACCAATACTAATGAATGGATGGCGTGGATATAACAAATATATCATGGTGGGGCCATAAAATTTTGGATTCCAATAACGTGTTGTTTCACAAGGTTACTTCCTCCTTACTTACAAATTGTTGTGTAATTACAATCCCTCACATTTATTGCTGATTTGAGACAAAGTACATGTAAATGCATGTAATTACATCCAACCAAACGGTTATGGCCTGTTTGGATTTACTGCTCATGTCATTTTGCATTGTATTAATAAATAAAATAATGCTTTCAAAGCATTTGATTCTGAATTCAAATTCAGTGTCTGCTCCTCACTCGAATACAACGCTGGACCAGTGTATTTATTAGAGATGTCAATAATGTTGGGGAGCAATCCATCCAGTAGTGCAACGCTTTCATCTCACGGCACTAGAAAATATACTTTGAGTTTCAAATAGTTCGGTGGTTCATATCTAAATTTACACTTTTATTGTTGTTTCCTTCTCATTTTCACAGACTGATTCAACTGGGGGACTAGTGATAATTATATATACGTGAAAAATATTATAAAATCGTTTTAGCCTTTATGCATCACACAAGGAATCAAATGCTTTTCAAGACATGGATATCCCCTCATTTTACAGTTAAAGAGCTATCTTGATGTCCAACGGCTAAAAGGCGTGCTTAAAGCCCAATACCTTTATTAAAAAAAAAAAAAAACCTTCCTTGACGTTTAAGTGCTACCAAACATGCCAAAGCTCTAATCAACCATACCCAGGGATTCGATCTCAGAGATCTTAGATACTTAATGCTACAAAAGATTAGATTCAAATCATAGTGCACAAGTTGCATTGTTGATGTTCATTGCATAACAGTAGTTATTTGATTTTTTTTTTCTTTTAATTAAGGATTTTCTCCGAAGATGTATGATTTAAGGCTTATGGTATGCCATGTCTTAAAAATAGGAAGTGTATTTTGCCTTGCCTCTTCTTGGACAGATTTAGTCCAAGCAAGTGTTGGAAAATATTTTACAAATAATATTGGAAACCAAAAAATAAAATAAAATTAACACCAGGCTGAATCACATATATACTATGTTGTGCTTAAAACTTAATTTGTCCCCTTTTCAATTGAAATTGAGATTGATGATGGGTTATAGACGAATTACTTTCAAGATAAGATAAGTCTTTTTTTTCTTTTTTTTTTCTTAGGGTCTTGCGCGCAACAATCACGAAGGGATCTACTCAGGGACACGGTTCACGCAATTCAAAACTTTGACAATTTTATTGAGTGGTCGAACTCAGTGATTGAAACAAGATTCGAGTTACTTAGTGAGTTCTTCTTAAATGACCTTAAGAGGAAAAGTCATAAGAGATCGGATCGAATTGAATTGATTGAACTTGGATAATTCTAGACTTGGATTATTCAATTTACATAGCATCTGCGGTATGGATCGTTGCCAAGTAGTCACAATGGTTCAGAATGTTTGTGAAACGTTTCTGACCATTGGCATTAATTTCTGAATGTTTCATATCGTTAAATCAATTATCTGACTGTTGGATCATCAAGGACCATCCATTTTCAGAGCTTTTTGGCTAGCTATTAAGGCTACTAACCATTCTTAAAAACTGTCACACTGCCCACTACAACCATCTAACCCCACTACAGTCATACTGCCTACACCCTCGCCTTCACCCACGCATGAGTGGGAGCACGCGCGTGCGTGCACGTGTTTAGTGTGCAAATCGAACATCTCTACCTTCATTTCTCTGAGTAAAAATACTTCACACTCAAAAAACTTATAAACAAAAAGTTATCTCCCACTCTATCCAATGTGAGATTAAATTTTTATTTTTTATTTTTTTTTTTTAAAGCAACTTTTTCTTTGGTTTTTTAAAATTCATTTTGGTGAGAAACAAAATTTTCAAAAAAATAAATTAAAAAATTAAAATCTCAACAACAAGGGCTCTATGGGACTTGTCATGATGTATGGGTTTTATCCATGTCGTTCATTCATTTTTTCATATCATTTTAGCGCATGAGCTTAAAAATGAGGTAGGTCCAAGGTTCAAGTGGACTACACCACAAGAAGTACCGTTGAAACCTTCCTACGGCCATTATCATGTTTATTTTCCATCCAACTTGTTTATAAGGCCACATAGACCTAAACCAAGGGAAAACATAAATATCAGCTTGATCAAAACTTCTACGACTCTGAAGAAGTTTTTATGGTGGCCATTCAATCCTTATTGTGTGGTGCATCTAAGCCTTGGATTTGCCTCATTTTCGGACGCATAACATATGCTAATCCAAAAAAAAAAAAAAGGATAGACAACATGGATAAAACCCATCATGGTTGGCCCCACAGAACCCTGCCTTTACCGAGTCCATCCAGGCAGGGGCAAGATGCAATCAGCTTCCCTAAAAATGCTCCATGTTCCCACAAATTATTTTTATTTTTTTAAATCCTCTTACAGTGAAAACTTTATATGCAATTTTATTATATTCTTTATGAATCTAACTCATTCAAAATCCCCAGAAAACAAACACATGTACAATTTTTTAAACAGTCATTTACCATACATTTTCATGTAACGATGCTCCAAACCATGCATCCAATAAGCCATTAAATGACCACAAACCAACTGGTTTGATGGGACCATCCTAATCATCTAGTAAGTGACTTTTCTCAACGTGTGTGACCTGTTAGGAGCTTATCTTTCATCATCCATTACAAACCCTAAATTAAACGGTTAGGATCATTTGGGCAAAGTTGAATTTTGTCTACTAATCCATTGCAATGGACTACCCCAATATGGGTGATATCAATGATTTGGATACCACTAAAAAGTGGGCCTCACTTGTTCCAAAAAAAACTTAAAATGTACATTGTGTATATTAAAAAATTGCTTTCGTAAACCTTAATAGGTTTGCCGGGCTAGCTAATGGATTGTAGCACATTGTCCAAAGCTAGCTGGATTTAGAAAAGAACCCTAATTTTAAATCTAAGCCTAACCCTAGGGCCTAATACTCAACCAGGCTAGGCTTGAAAGCCTAGCTTGATGTGGGCTAGGCTTGAAACCCCGATGGACCAACCCAGCCCATTAATTGCTATATTTATGGGTACTTCTATCTTAATAAATATAATTATAACCAGGAATAGTCACCTGCAAACCAGTTCTCATGGAAACTCATGAAAACTTTTTTAAAACTCATCACATGTTATGTAGGCCCAAAATTTGAACCTTTTATATTATGTAGCACCCTATGAAACTCCAACAGCCTGACTTTTGCTCTATGTAAAACTTTGATAGGTCTTGGAAAAAGGAAACAATTTCCTCCCTTGAATCATGTCACTCTTTTGTCATGGACCTCGAAAGTTTTGTATAAAGGTAAAAGCCGAGCGAGTTTTGCATTACATGGATAATTCAAATTTTGGGCTCACATCACCTATGACAAGTTTTGAAAAAATTCTCATGAGTTCTCGTGAGAACAGGTGTACAAGAGAGTATTACTCTAATTATGATACTAATGCAATCAGTGTTATAGATCTTGTCTCTCATTCTCTATTTATTTTTGTTATATTTTTATTATCAATTACTGAAATAATTAAAGTAGTTTTATACGTAAAAGCTTGAACTAGAGATTCAACCCCAAAAAGCACTCAGATTTAAATTTAAAAAAATAAAAATAAAAATAAAAATAAGAAGAAGAAGAAGAAACACACGTGTGTAATATTGGAGCCTCTCATCCTGCAATACCATACCAGATATGATGCTATGTTTTCATTACGGGTGGGCCAAACTCGAAGAAAACAAACGAACGTTATGGAGAAACTGATCGACGGTCCAAAATTGGTGTGCATTCACGACCAACCAGATGATCAAATCGACCAACTGATGAGTGTCTCCAGTATCACACGTGCGCCTCCCTTTCCATTTTGCTGATGATGACTAAAGTCTCACGGGCTACAGAAGGTTAGAGCAGCAAAAACATTGAATGTGGTAGATCCATCTCTCAGCCATACATGTGGCAAGGTGTACTATAATTTGGAACCGTCCATCTAGCTGTCCCTACTATGGATACCAACTGGCTCAAGTAAAGATAATTTAGATAATCCTACACGTCCCATCAGCAGCGTCCAAAATGATGATGGAAAAGAAAGGAGATCAACGGTTTGCATCCACTAAATAGCAGTCGCAATGGAAAGCGGATTCCCCGGTGACCCTATGCTATGGGCCTACTTTGATGTATTTGTTTTATATCCACACCGTCCATCCGTTTCTCCAGATCATCTTAGTTCATTGGCCTAAAAATGAAGCAGATCTAAAACTTAAGTGAACCACACTACAAGAAGCTGGGGGATAATGACACCCACGTTGGAAACCTTCCTAGGATCGACGGTGATGTTTATTTTCCATACAACTTATTCACAAGGTCACACAGACTTGGATGAATAGAAAACAAAAATATCAGCTAATCTAAAACTTTTGTGGTTCCTAAGAAGTTTTGAGTGGTGGTTGTTTTATCACTTTTGTTTCTTGTTGTGTGGTCCACTTGAGCTTTGGATCTATTTTATTTCCAGGATTGTGCCCTATAATAAGTTGTCAAAATGGACAGATGGTGTGGATAAAACACATACATCACGGTGAGCCCCACGGTGCTTGCCATACCTAGAGTTGTACGCAAGTTGAATAGAGTGGAGCTTACCATAGTTGGCCTGGCTCAGCGAGGCCAGTAGCTAACCCTAGCTTGAACATAGCGCAGATCTTTTCTTGAGCTTGATTGACCAGCTCAGCTCAGTTCAATCAGCAACTCAAGCTACTTCAAGCTGAGTTTGGGCATGTGCCACATTTTCGCAGATACGGTGCATCTTCAATTTCTCACATAATGAAACAGTAACAACAGTTTATAAGTATTACAACGATCCCTTTGCAGACAGCATCAAAATTAAGATATTAGGGTAGTTTTATAATGTAAAGGGTTTTTTTGGTTGTTATTTATTTTGTATACAATCCTTCCTCGCCACCAACTGATTCCACAAAAAATGTATGTATCAGAAATAACACTTCGTTGAGTCATTTATCAAACACTCAGCGAGCTGTGTCAATATCAAAATAAACGAGTCACCGAGCTAATTCGATTCGAGTTGAGGTTCAATCCGATTTGAGTTGAGCTAAGGCAAGCTCAAACTCAACTCGATTAGCTCGACTCAATTCAAATTCAATTTCAAGCTGGGGCAAGTCAAACTTTTCTTAGTAGAATCGAGCGAGCCAACCGAGCTAGCTCAACTACTCGACTCGTGTACTGCTCTAGCCATACCAGGCAAGCCGCTTCCGTGGCAATGGATGCAGCTTCTTACTACGTGTAACATGAATACATCTTCTCTACACAAAAACGACAAAAAACTGGTAATGTCGGCCGTTGATTGGTGTTTCATATCCACGGTTTGAGAACAGTTACATCTAAGAGCTTAAATTCAGTTAGGCAAAATCTATTATCAGAATTGTCCGTTGCATGTGATATTTGGACCGTGGACCATCCAATCTAACAACCAGCATATGTATGGCTCGGATTATACATGTGGTTGCATGTGGACCCCAATCAGCACTGCAGGCTGGATGAACACTACTGGCCACAAGTGCAAAACAGACTCCTTGATTTAGTAAGCGTGATCCGAAATTTCATGACCTGATCCATTACTACACGTAGGGAGTGTGGCTTTCCATACACATGCATATACCCACCGTACGCTTGGCACATTTCACGTTAATCCCGACGGCCCAAAACAGTCCAACTTTAGGAGCATAAACTCAAATTAGATTAATTGGACCCTTCTAACCACTTGTTTATTGAATTTAGAAGGGTCACTCTTTCTTATCTTGACCGTCCATTTGATGATCATTGGTTTATATTACATTTTATTTATACCACACCTACAATGACTCTCGTGATGGGAAACGATTTAGATTCAGCTTCATGATCATTTCTTGCACATCGATCAATGTGCATATGTACTGATTCTCATACTCCACAGTTGTACCATATAATTTTATTTATATTTTTTATTTTTTACTGTGAAAGAACACCTTATTTTGGTCTGGGGTTGAATGTGTCAAAATGAAGTGGTCAATTCCACCAGTTAGTAGTCTTGGTCAAGGGAGAGAGAGAGAGAGCATCTCAACCACTCATTCATTCTACCCCATGGAATAGGCCCCACCATATATCAACTAAAACAGTAATCAATCTATTGTGTATATACACATACAAATCCATCCACCAGCTTCCTTTCTTGTTTCTGATTCCTGTGGTGGGAAATAAGGAAAAAAAAAAAAAGGAAGAAGGAAATGTCTTCTCTTGCTTTCAGCATTCTTGTGTTTTTCTCTATATTTTCTCTCTACTACTTTGCCTCGGTGAAAGGCGACGCTGATCTGATCGAACAGACATGCGAGTTCGCTCAATACTACAACGAAACATGCAAATCGACTCTGAAATCAGACCCCAACAGCTTGAAAGAGGACGTGCCGGGCCTCGTGGCGATAATGCTTAACAAGGCTAAGGCAGTTGCTGTAGACACACAAGCGACTATCAGTAGGCTCCTTCAGACTTGCAACAATGCCGATACACGAACAGTCCTCACAAGTTGCAACGAATTTTTCCGCACAGCAGCCACCAATATCGATGGAACCCTTGAAGCCCTAGCGGTGAAGGACTACTACGAAGCGGAGAATGTGGGCGATAGGATCGAAGAAGTAGGCGGGTGCGATGACTACTTCATTATGTATGATCAAGTCGAGTATCCGGATGAGATTTACCGGAATTTGTACCATTTGGTGGACCTCGCCGACATGATCACAAATATCATCACTGCCCTTAAGAACAACAAGCTCAGTGAAAAACAAAAAAACTCCATGCACGGAGTATCTTCTTAACTTTTCTGCTTCTCTCGAGCTAACCAGATAGAAAGCACAACTCTGCACCTGGAAATCAAAACTCAAAAGTCCATACTTTGTTGGTGCACCTATGTTTTTTTTTTTTTTCCTTGTTTTGGTTTATTGATGCCTTAGTCAATAATAATTTTCAAGAATACATGAAATGCAAATGATTGTGTTAGAAGGTTCATGAGTTCCTGAACACTTGAGTATGACGCGGTTTCAACACTTGATTCGATGCATTTTGAACTATCATCGAGAATTCGAGCCTTACCCCAATCGATCACGACCCTGTGGATGCCATGTCTCAAAAATAGGCTAATCTAATCATCAGGTGGACCACACACGCACATAAAATTCCTACGGTTGGTATGTTTCTCTTAATAATCATGGGTGTAAAATAGTTGCATTTGGGTGTACATTAGCTGTATTTGGGAGGTCCAAGAAGACATGATTGTCTTGTATTAGGGTTAACTCATGGTGATTCTATCCTCTATAAATTGTATGTAGAAATAGCTTTCTTTATAACTCTTATTCATTTGTGCATAAAGTTCTTAACATACATGCAAAAGTTATTAGCATGCCGGAACTTGTTTGCCTATGTACCTAAATTTTATTTAACTATCTATTTGAGGTGTGCATATATTCCATCAATCTTACCTGCATATCAAGTCATTCCCACTATGGTGATGAGATACCTCAAAAATTAGGTTTATACAATCAGTGGTGGGCCACGCCATAGATAGCATTGGACATCCATCAAAAACATTTAAATTCATGTGGTGGCCCACATGATGTTGGATTGGCATTATTTATGGGGCATCCTACTTACTTAGTGAGGTGACCTTTTAGACGAGTTAGATTACACAAACTTACAATAGGTTGACTTGATCCAATCAACTGGACTAGATTATAACTATAATTAAAAAACAGCAAGGAAGAAAGTACTTAAATTAGTTAATTTTGTATGAGTATTATAAAATAAGAAAATAAGCAAGAATTTGGCGGATATATCGGATCAAGCCCATCTCTTCAAGTTTCATAGCGACTCCACTCGAAATCTCGTAGAGTCGAGTTAACTCAGATGAATTCCAAGTTGAGTCAAAAAGTTTTAGAACTATAATAAACCCCACAAGTAAAATTTTATAGAAAAAAATAAAATTCTAGAGGATCTAGCTAGTCTAATTAAGATAAATATTTTATCCTAGACAACCCAAACATGGCTAATTACACCCAAATGCAATTGCCATTGTTTTACACCATTGCAGGACAACCTAGTTTGCCAGTTTACCCCCAACAACCCAAATATGGAAATGCACGCCCAAATGCAAACGCTGCTATTTTATAGCCACTGCTATTAAAGTTTTAGAGAAAGCATTTTTAACAAATAGAGGAACCAGCCTGTGGTAATTATTTTAAAGTGGACAACCTAATTAGTCATTTTACCCTTAACAACCCAAACATGGCAATGCACATCCAAATGCAAATGCTGCTATTTTACACCCACTGCTCTTAGAGTTTTAGAGAGAGCATTTTCTACAAATGTTGTAGTGGAACCAGCCTAGGGTAATTATTTTACACTGGACAATGTAATTAGCCATTTTACCCTAGGCAACCGAAACATGGTAATGTGAACTGCAGTTTGAGGAATTGATAGGCCGTGCAGTGCATTGGAGATGGAGATTGAATAACCTTAATCAAAATTCGTACTTGATTGTGACGTCATTGTTGTAGAACATGCTACCGTCTTCTGCACCTTACACCCTTCAAAGAAGGGTTGAGATAGAAAAATTGTCTCTAACGTGAGTAGGATTGGAGACCAACGCTATTTTTGTAATTAGTAAGAGTGGGGAGTTTATCACCCATTGAAACTCCTCTCCTTTAGGCTCCACATGAATTATTCCTACCCTATTTAAAACATTGTATGTGTATCACAGTTATAGGGAACTACTACACAATTTTAAATCAATCACAACTTTAGTGGGGTCCACCAGTATGCCCAATCATATCATCCAACCCTAAGGGAGTTCCAAACTCTTGATCAATAAGGCCCACCTTATAGAATTCTTACGGGCAATGCACACCCAAATGCAATGCAACTATTTTACACCTGCTCTTGGAGTTTTAGAGAAAGCTTTCAATATAAATGCTATAAAGGATCAGCCTATAATAATTATTTTACCATGGGCAAACTAATTAGCCATTTTACCCTAGACAACCCAAATATAGCAATGTACACCAAAATGCAAATGCTAACTATTTTACACCTATTGCTTTTAGAGTTTTAAAGAAAGTATGTTGATGACAAGAGGAGGGAAGCTCCGTTGCATAAGTCAAGGAAGGAGACAAAAAGGAGTAGCGAAAGTGGTGGAATAGCTAGAGCTGGGCATCGAGTCAAGTCGGACTGAGTTAGGGCTGACCCGACTCGATCCGGTTTTGAAATATGCCTGACGGGAACTCAACTCGACTTGGTACTGAGTCCGGCATGCCTAAACTGATCTGAATCCGAGTCTGACTTAGACTAATTTGAACTGAGTCTAACCTGGTAAAAGTACCAAGTCGGTTCGAGTTGGCACCGATTTGGATCCGATTCGAATCGAGAGATGAGGGAGGGAGGGAGGGCGTGGAGAGGAGAGAGAGGAGGGAGGGGAGGGTGGTGGGTGGTTGTCGAGAGAGAGAGAGAGGATGGTGGTGGTGATGGTGGTGGGTGGCTGTCGGGCTTGGAAGAGGATTGTGGGAGAGAGTAAAGAGGAGATATAAAGAGATGAGGGTGGTGATGGTGGTGGTTGGTTGCCGAGATTGGAAGAGGAGGATGATGAGGGAGGAAGAGAGAGTTTGGGATCGCGTCGGGGTGGGTCGGGTATGGCATATAGGGTTAGAGATACTTAAAAATTAGGGTTTATTATTATTATTATTATTATTATTATTATTATTATTATATATCCGAATCCGAGTTGAGTCTGACCGGATCGAATTTCGGGTCGAGTCGAGTCAAGTTACTAAGAACTTAAACTCGATTTGGTCTGAGTTCAGATTGGGCGAAGCCTACTCAGTTTGGACCAACTCACCCATTCGGTTCTATTCGAGTCGGGTTTGAACGAGTCGGACGAGTCAAGTCGTCCCATGCCCATCTCTAGGAATTGCGAGTGATATATGAGAAAGCTTTACACTGCACAATGGCACCTCTCACCCATCAAAGTGTTCAAAAACGTTGTATGAGAACTTGCATAGAGAAGGATTTTCCATGACGGAGTTGTCAATTCAACCCACCCACTGCTTTTAAAGGGAATTTTCTACAAGTGCTGTAGAGGAATCAGCCTATGATAATTATATTACATTGGACAACCCAATTACATATTTTACCCTTAACAACCCAAACATGGCAATGTACACCCAAATGCAACTGCATCTATTTTACACCCACTTTTCTCGGAGTTTTCGATTCGTTATACAAATGTTGTAGATGATTCAGCCTATGATAATTATTTCACACCCTAGATAACCCAATTAGCCGTTTTACATTGGACAGCCAAACATGGCTAATGTATAGCCAAATGCAATTTGAACTATCTCACAGTTTTAGAGAAAGGTTTTTCTACAAACATTGTAGAGGATTCAGCCTATGATAATCATTTAACTTTGGACAACCCGAATATGGTTAGTGTACTCTCAATTCTCAAATATAACTATTTTACACCCACTGCTCTCAGAGATTCCACTTACATGGTATTCTGCATCAATTGTTCAACTTACATTGAGTTGTATCTTCCTCTTACGTCCATGGTTGTATGAATGTCATCTGACCCGTCCATTAGATATGCCCCCCCTCCATGTTAGCCCAGATCCCAAAATTCGGTTTCATCCATAGCTTAGGTGGGCCATGCGAAATCGAACAATGGGGACACTAGGGAGGGTAACCGCCTACTATAGAAACTTTCAAATGGAATATGGCTATTCAAAATTCTGATTATGACAGGCCCACGCCCGGCACATTGACACCCCTACGAACAGGTAAGTTCCATGTTTGATACCTAATATGTATATATGTGGGACCATAATGATATGAACCATGCCTAAAAATTTTCAGAAATCAGAAGATCCTAACCATCAAATCTTCTTTCTTTTTTTTTACTCCATTAAATGTGGACCATTAGCATTTCTTATCAACCATGTATTTATATGCCAATGATAGAAAGGTTAGAGTTGTCCAAATGAAGAGCTCTTTTGGGTATTGACGCAAGGAAGGACGTGAGGTCGAGCACCTTCCTCAAGGGGATAACTGTTCCGAATCCACGGAACTTCTCTAGACTCCTCACACAGACTTCTCGAATCCATGAGGAAAAGTACAAGAAAACAAAAAACAATTTCTATAAAATTTGAAATTGATTGATGAATGAAATAATCGAGTTCAAAACCCTTTAAATAGGGGTACTATGCAATGGAAGAAATTTCCAAGAATTCACAACTTACTATAAATAGTAAAGTTACTATTTATAAACGGTCGTGTTGTCTACTAGTGCGCAAGGTTTTCGGCCAAAAATAATAAGTGCCCTATTTGGTTTTACCACGTTGTTCTCCTGATTATTCTTAGCACTTTTCATGTTGGGCGCAACTCCTAAAGCCTAATGGATAAAGAGTTAGAATCAAACTAAAACTTACTTTTTATAGTAAAAATGAAATAAAAATAGGGGAATGACTGTCACTTTGATAGTATTTCACAAATCCGGCTTGAACAACCCAACTATTTTATGTTCGATAACTCATTCTGGTTCATGGGATATGTTCGTTTTAAGTTCTGACGGTCTGGATCATCTCCATCTCTGATCGGGCCTTTTCTGGTCTATCTTGGCCATGAAATTATCCGCGACCCGCTCTCCATCAGGTATGGTTCACCTATGATGGGCCCATCAGATTAATGGATTGGATAAACCAACCATGGGCTCGTATGCACAGATTAGGTGTTAGGGATTTGGTCTGCGGAATCACACAGATCTAAATCGAGGATAGCAATTCAATAGTAACAAGTAATCACAGAAGAACACAAAGTTTTAACGTGGAAAACCCTTGCAGGAAAAAACTACGGCACAAAGCGATAGAGATCCACTAT
This sequence comes from Magnolia sinica, assembly GCF_029962835.1. NCBI lineage: Eukaryota > Viridiplantae > Streptophyta > Magnoliopsida > Magnoliales > Magnoliaceae > Magnolia > Magnolia sinica. The sequence continues at coordinate 68,744,171 of NC_080589.1, read as the reverse complement.
GAAATAGAAATTATAAGAGAGAGGACTTACCCGATTCGAATAGCCTCGAATCTCACCCTTGCTACACCCTTTGATAACCCTAGAACCCTTAAGAATGCTTTAAAATTATTTTCCATACCATAGAAAAGCCCTAGTAATACCTATTTATAGTTTAGGCAAATTCCCTTTCGTACCCTTGCGAAAGGCGACACAGAAATCTGCAGTCCGCATCAAATTCGAAAATGAATCTGCGTAACTACGACTGGTCGAAGGATAGCCACGACGGGTCGAGGGACCCCCTCAACCGGTCGAGTATCCCGGACACAAAAAAAACTGAGCTCGCTGGACTTTAAATCGTGTAATGATATACTAGTCGAGCAGCTCCCACGACCGGTCGTGCAACCCAAAACTCTAAAAATTGAAAGCTTTTCTGACAACAATCTCCACCAAGTCTTCAAACTTCAGCCGTGTAGCTCCTTGACTTCTTCTCTTATTTTTGTATTGCATCATAGCTTCAATCGACGCTTCTCGTGCACACTCCGTTCTTCTTTTACGCCATTGTCAAGCCCAGAGAAGTTGCACAGAACTTGAACTTCTCAGTAGGAACGACCTTGGTGAGCATGTCTACTGGATTCACGCTGATGTGAATCTTTTCCAATGTGACGCCTCCTTCCTCAATCACCTGTCTGATAAAGTGGTGACGAACATCAATGTGTTTAGTACGTGAGTGATAAACAGAATTTTTAGCCAAATTTATAGTGCTCTCGCTATCACAGTTAACCGCCACGGCCTCCTGCTGAAGTTCCAACTGATTTCTCATGCTTCTGAGCCAAACACCTTCTTTAAACGCTTCCGTCACTACCATATATTTTGCTTCGGTCGTGAAAAGAGTCACCACGGACTGAAGCTTTGACATCCAACTGATTACTCCACCCGCTAGTACAAACGAGTATCCTGAAGTAGACTTCCTGGAATCTATACTGCCTGCGTAGTCAGAATCCACATACCCAACCAACTTTGTCCCTATTTTCTCAAAAGTTAAGATGTAGTCTTTCGTACCTCGAATATATCGAAGTAGCCATTTCACTGCCTACCAATGTTGATTGCCGGGGTTTGACATGTATCTACTCAAAACACCGACTGCCTGTGAAATATCTGGTCTCGTACAGATCATGGCATGCATTAAACTACCAACCACATTCGAATAGGGTACATGAGACATAACCTGTTTTTCCTCATTTGATTTAGAACATTGTTCTGAGGAAAGCTTGAAGTGAGTCGCACGGGGAACACTTACCGGCGTTGCCTGATCCATCCCATACTTGATCAATACCTTTTTAAGGTATTCTGCTTGTGATAACCAAAGCCTGCTCCTCTTCCTGTCTCTATGAATATCTATGCCGAGAACCCTTTTTGCAGCCCCCAGATCTTTCATTTCGAATGTCCCTGATAACTGAGTCTTCAGTATATTGATTTCAGACATATCATAATAGGCAATCAACATATCATCAATATACAATACTAGAATGATGAATTGTCCATCACTCAATATCTTGTAATAGACACAATAATCGAATTCACTTCGAGTAAATTTCTGACTCACCATGAAAGAATCAAATTTTTATACCACTACCTAGGCGACTGTTTCAGACCGAACAATAACCTCATTAACCTGCAAACATTTTTCTCTTCCCCTTTAACTTCGTAGCCCTCTGGTTGCTCCATGTAGATTTGCTCTTCCAATTCTCCGTGAAAGAATGCAGTCTTCACATCCATCTGTTCTAGCTCGAGATCGTATTGAGTAACCAGTGCCAACACGAATCTGATAGATACCTGCTTAACCACTGGCGCGAATATCTCTGTGAAGTCGATTCCTTCTCTCTGATCATAACACTTCGCTACCAACCTTGCTTGTATCTATCCTGTTTCCTTTTGAATAATCACTTGCATCAGATCGCTTTTCGGCCCACAAGAAGCTCCACCAGCTCTCATGTGTGATTTATGTGCAACGAGTCCATCTCATCGTCCATAGCCACCTTCCACTTTTCTGCATCAGGCTCATCAAGAGCCTCCTGAATAGTAGACGAGTTCCCCTCATCTATAATGAGGGCATATGCAATATTGGAGTCGTCCCTATATCTTGTCAGTAACCTGCGATCACGCGGTGGATTCCTTCTCACAGGTGGCTGCTCCACTTGATCTTGTACCTCTATCTTCACATCTATCTTTGCCTGAGTATCATTTGTATCAATTTGGACGTCTACGATCACCTTTTCTGGTTCCTCTTGCTCTTTATGATCATTCTTGCGAAATAGGGAGCTTTCATCGAATCTGACGTCACGGGTAATGATGACCTTGCGTGTGACTTTGTCGAATAACCTGTAACCTTTCACACTAATGCCATAGCAAACAAAGATATACTTTTTGGCCCTATAGTCTAGCTTATCTCTCTTAACTGACGGTACATGAGAGTAAGCCTCACAACCAAATATACGTAGATCTGAGTAGTCTAGTTTTTGACCACTCCATACTTCCTCTGAGATTTTACATTCAATTGTTGTTGAAGGAGAACGGTTCACCAAATAACAAGCCATGTTAACGGCCTCAATTCATAAGTCATTGCCCAACGCAGCATTACTTAACATGCATCTAGCCCTCTTTAGGAGAGTCCGATTCATTCACCCAGCCACACCGTTTTGCTCGGGCGTGTGGCGTACTGTTTTGTGCCTGATGATCCTTTCATCCTTGCAATAATTATTAAATTCAGTGAAAGTAAATTCTCCACCATTATCAATCCTTAAAACTTTTATTTTCCGCCCTGACTGTTTTTCCACCATTGCCTTCCATTACTTGAATATGGTGAAAACTTCGGATTTATGTTTCATGAAGTAAACCCAAACTTTCCTGAAGTAGTCGTCAATGAATGAAACAAACCATGACGACCCCCCAATGGAAACTTCTGGCGATGGCCCCCATACGTCAAAGTGCACATAATCAAGCACTCCCTTACAAACATGTTTTTCAGATTTAAAAGACAGTTTAGATTGTTTATCATATATACAATGCTACATATATCTAAGTTAGAATTTTTAAAAACTGAAATCAAACATCGATCAGAAAGTACCTTCATGCCTCGCTCGCTCATGTGGCCCAAACGAGCATGCCACATATGTAAAGACGTGGAGTTTGTAATAGCCGCTGCCGCTCCACCTGCTGAAGTGCTCACAATCTGCCTGTAAAGGTTTCCGTATCTCTATGCTCTCATAACCACGAGTGCCCCTTTTAAAACTTTAAGAACACCATCAATACCGGTGAACTTGCACCCTATAGCCTCGAGTACACCGAGAGAAATCAGACTTTTCTTCATATCAGGAACGTGCCTGACGTCAGTCAAGGTACACTCCATCCCATCAAATATTTTGATGCTCACTATGCCAATAGCCACAACATTATAGGCATTGTCATTGTCCATATCCAGCAATTTGCACATCAATTTATTAAAGTTGCTGATATGGGCTTCTAGATCTCCACCCTCTGCCATCTTGAAGGTATAACACTGTAGCTTGAAGTGTAGGCGATTTTCAGAGGACTTCTTTGCATAGATGTTCTCTAACTTTGCCTACAAACTAGCCGCAATTTTCTCCCTCAAAACATTATAGAGAACCTCATCCGTAAAACATAAACGAATAGAGGCTAAAGCATTACTATCAAGGTTTTTCCATTCATCATCTTTTATGGTAGATTTTCGCTCTTCAAGAGCCTTAATCTCGCCTTGCTTGGTTAATAGGCTAATCAGCTTAACCTTCCATAACTCAAAATTATTTTTGCCCGAGTACTTCTCAATATTAAACTTGTCGTTTTTCATTATTACTAATCCTGCAGATTCAGATCTGTGCCCCAACGATTACTCTGATACCACTTGTTGGGGAATTGGTCTGCGAAATTACACAGATCTAGATCTAGGATAGTAATTCAATAGTAACAAGCAATCACAGAAGAACACAAAGTTTTAACGTGGAAAACCCTTGTAGGAAAAAACCACGGCATAAAGTGACAGAGATCCACTATGAAATAGAAATTATAAGAGAGAGGACTTACTCGATTCGAATAGCCTCGAATCCCACCATTGCTACACCCTTTGATAACCCTAGAACCCTTTAGAATGCTTTAGAATTATTTTTTATACCATAGAAAAGCCCTAGTGATACCTATTTATAGTTTAGACAACTTCCCTTTCGCACCCTTGCAAAAGGCGACACAGAAATCTGCAGTCCGCATCAATTTCGGAAACGAATCTGCATAACTACGACTGGTCGAAGGATAGCCACAACTGGTCGAGGGACCCCCTCGACCGGTTGTGACATCCTCTCGACCGATTGAGCATCCCCGACACCAAAAAAACTGAGCTCAATGGACTTTGAGTCGTGTAATGCTCGACTAGTCGAGCCACTCCCACGACCGGTCTTGCAAGGGCCACGACCAGTCGTGCAACCCAAAACTCTGAAAATTGAAAGCTTCTATGACAACATTAGGTACTAAAAAAGGAAACTCTAACTACAAAAAAACTTCAAATAAGAAAATTATATATATATATATAGCCCACGCATGTTAGGAGGTGACCATGCAACAAAGGATTTGTGGGGCCCAACATTACCAATAAATCGCATCCATACTGTAAATCTGTTGCACTTATTCATGTTAGTCAGACAAAAAACAACATATATCGAAAGATCAAGTAGGCCATAGGATCCAAAAAAAATTGGTCATGAGCTGATCATAAAAACATTTCTATCTTTCTATCTCTGATTATAACACATAGCAGGTGTAGCAGCTCTTTTCTCTGGGTCTCTCCCTATTTATCTTTGTTTCTCTACCCTACAAATGCATTGCATGTGCCATACCCCATAGTATGTTTGATGTGCGAAACAAATAATGAATTTAATCACCGCTTCTTTCTTCTATTTGGTAAGGATCAGTTCAGTCTATTGAGACGACGGTTGATTTCAGTCTATTGATACGACTGTTCATAATTTATGAAATAAGCGAAAAGATTTAAAAAACAATAAAAATAATAATAAAAATACAACCTTATGGTTCACAATTTTGAAACTGTTATTGTAAATAGAGAGCCATTTTCATCCGTTATTGGTATAATAGGTGAGGCATTTCAGCTATTACATAGAGAATCGTTATAGGAGAAGGCCATTAATGGTCATGTGTTCCAACAATCCATCTATAAATGTCTGATGCTATGGCCTCGAGTTCAAGGTTAATCCATCCATCAGTATCTTAGACTTCACCCTCGAGTCCAAGGTAATTTGTGTGGGAAAACATCACAACGAGCCGTAGAACATGGATAGAATTTTAGGAATTAATACTTTATTCATGAACTAAAATTCCACTCGGGAGTTATTTTGATACTCGGGCTAGCTGCGTATGACACTTGATATACAGGCACATACTAATTACAAATGAGGCATATGTTAACTCAAATTGAACCAACTAAATTGTGAGACCCACCATCCCTTGTTCTCATTTGTAAAATCATATTGCTTGAACAATCTGTGCCTTTGATTCGTGGACACTTGTTTGTTGAAGTAGGTAAAACCTTCTGTATTTTTTCTTCTTCTTCTCCTTCTTTTTACATTTCAAGCTGTCCAATAAATATCCACTGATCCAGTAGTCAAATAATCAAATAAGCATAGTGTTTTATTTATCATCATTTAGTGGGACCCATGACTTGGACAGTTTAATTTGAATTACTTATATTTCACAGGTGCAATTTCAAATTAATTTTAGAGTTCTTACGTATAATCCACCTATCACGTTTACCAGGGTGTCAAAATTTTTATTAAATCCATAGTACAAGACTTATTCTAGTTCCACGCATACAAAAGACCTTTAATATATAATAAATCCTTTGGTGATCCTTCATCTCTACCAGAAAATATTAAAAAATAAAAATAATCTAAATTCCATGGTACAAGGCTTATTCTAGCTTTTGCACATACAAAAGCAAAAGACCTTTAATAAGTAATAAATCCTTTAGTAATCTGATGTAGGACATGCCACAGATGCACTCATTGTACAAATAGACCAAAAAAAGATTAAATTAAAGTAGAAGTAGTCTGTCAAATCTAGGCTCAATCCTATGTAGGGCATGACCTGATTGGGCTAGGCAAATCTGATTGAATAAATTCATTTTATATGGGGGAGAAATTATCGTTTAAAGTGTGAGCTGTAACTTTTGATCTAGTCATCGTCATGAAACGCATAACCATTGATCTTTATGTAACGATGGTTTTGGAGTCAACCGACCTGCATAGCAAATCGCGTGCATCCATTTCATGAGAAAATGCTTTATATTTTTCCAACATAGTTTCTATTCCTTCTTTTTTTTTCGAAAGTTGAAATTACCGTGTTATGTTTCAAAGAGCAAAAGACATACATGGCAAAAGCATTTGCAATGGCTCTCCTTCTCTCTCTATACCTCTCTCCTTGGCCCCTCCATTTTTCTCTCAGCCAATCTTAGCTCCTCTCTCTCTCTCTCTCTCTCTCTCTCTCTCTCTCTCTCTCTCTCTAGTAGAGCTTTGGGTACAACATATATAGGTGCATCCTCCTCGCTTGAGCTTAGCCTGCATGGGTATGCAGTGGAGCCCATTTACACACTGCCCATGTGTCAAGGTGATGCATCCAGCCATCCATTTGTTAGGTCCACCATGTAATTAGTCGTTTCTAATGCTATGCCCTTTTCTTGATGGAGGTTGTTTCTTCTGCAATGTATGTAGAATATGCTTATTCTAAAATACATCGTGTAGGGCCATTATGATATATGGACCATGTTCAATCCATCTATAATATTTGCCTCTTCAAGTTCACCCAATATGCCACAAGCAGCTCATTCCAACACATAAGTGGGTCACACCATGGGGAATAATTGAGATAGGGACCATTAAAATCTTACAGCAAGAGTAAGGGCCCACCCTGTTTTGTATATGCCATCCGGAATATGCATGCCACCTAAATGAATAGACACCTCAACAGTTAGGCTATTTAAAAACTCAAAGTGGGTAACACCACATATTTTAGAGGTTCCATGCATGATTTTATGTGGTGTGGCCCACTTAACTTTTGGGTCAGGACAATTTCCTCAATGTTGTGGAATAAACATATTCTACAAACGTTGTAGATGAACTTGCCTCTTTTTGATGAGTGGATAGGAGTGACTTTCAGGCATGGGCATTTATATAGTGAGACCCTTTGATGAATGTGTTAGATCTTAAAATCATTTGCCGCATTGGCACATGATAGTTTGAGCTTACAAACCTTGATAGTTTTCATTGCCTCTTTTTTTAAGGTTGCTGCATTGTAGCCTTTTTAATGCTATGCACTTGTTCATCATCAATGAAAAAACTTCATGTGCGCATGGTCACAAATTATGTGGTGTTAGCGATGAATATAAAACACATACACCATGGTGGGCCCTGTAAGCTGCAGAACTGAACACGGTTTAGCTAGTGACCTCAACACCAGCCAGCTAGCTAGTGTCAAAGCTATGTGGGGCCTACCATGATGTATGTGTTTTATGAGTGAACGTCTACCGTAAAAAACTTCCTACGGCTCCCTGTAATGTTTATTTGCCATCCATCCTAATGGAGAGAAAACACAAATATCAGCTTGATCCAAAACTTTTGTGGCCCCCGAAAAGTTTTCAATAATAAGCGTTCAATCCAATCCACACTGTTTCCAGTGGTGTGGTCTACTTGAGATTTAGATCTACCTATATTTAGGTTTATGCCTTAAAATGATATCGAAAAATGGATGGATAGCATGGATAAAACGCATACATCGTGGTGGAGTACACATAGCTTTGACACTAGCTAGCTAGCTGGTGTTGGGGACACTAGCCAAACTGCATCCCATGCTGGTTTTAAGCATGGTGGGGCCCACTATGATGTATGTGTTTTATATCCATACTTTCTATCCTATTTGTTAGCTCATTTTAGGGCATGGACTAAAAACTGAAGTAGGCCCAAAGCTTATGTGAACCACCAACAAATGTCCCACCATTATTGAAACCTTCGTAGGCCCACCACAATGTTTATTTGCCATCCAATTAGTTAATAAGGTCACACAGGCCTGGATGAAGGGAAAACACAAATATCATCTTGATCCAAAACTTTTGTGGCCCCAAGAAGTTATTAATGGTGGGTGTTCAATCACCACTATTCTCATGTGGCGTAATCCACTAAGCTTCAATGTACTTCATTTGTGGGTTCATGCCCTAAAATGAGGGGCCAAAATGCATACATGGTGTGGATATAAACACATACATCATGGTGGGTTCCACAACCTGCAACACATCACCACGGGAGCACATTACCGACTTCCCATTAAGACACAAGACTCCTAGTTAAAAGGCTAAAATAATAATTTTGACATAGGAAACCTCCTGGCCTATCCATCGCCAGTAGAGCTGGACACCAAGCTGAATTGAGTCGAGCTTGGCACAGCTCAGCTCAATTCGGTCAGCTGCTCAGGCTACTTCGAGCCGAGTTTGAGTTTGTGTGGAGTCGCCGAAGTCACCGCATTTGAAGGACAATATTAAAAAAAAATGGCAAAACTCAAGTTTCGAAATATAAAAGATGTAGAGGAGTTTGTGAGGAAGAAGATGAGAGTGGGGTGCACTTTAAAATCGGAAGATAGAAGTTCTGTTGTGAAACTTGTAAAAATGATAAAAGAGAGATGAAAGATTAGAACAAATGTGTTTATAGAGTTGACGATGCCCTAAAAAAGAGAGTTGTTGATGCCCTTAAAAAATGGTTATTTTATAGAAAAGGATGAAGAGACCTGTTGGGTTTCCAATTCAAGCCTCTATGGAGGCAGATTTTCATTATCTCGAATCAAAACGATTTAGGGAGGACTCTACTTCAGGAAAGAAAAGATGTAAGCTTTTCCTCGAAATTTTTGGGATGGATTCAGGAGGATCTTGCGGCGGGCTAGGATTTGGAAAAGAAAAGGGAGAGAGATCTGTGAATGTTTGCATGAAAGGGGAAACAAAAGCTATGGGCATATGGATCTTGAATCGGTGATTGCAGTAGACAGTGGTTGATGGAGTTTAATGGGGGTGACTCTTCCAAGAGAAATATAGGAAAGGTTAAGGAAAAGGTGGGGGAGGATGATAAGCCGAGTCGAGTATGTGCAAAGCTTTGAGCCAAGTTGAGTTGAGCTTATCTGAGTTGAGTCCAGCAAGTTAACTGAGCTAGCTTGATTCATGTTCAGCTCTAACTGCCGGTGAAACGCGCATGTACCCTTTTGGTGCTAGAGGAGAGCAGATTAGGTTCATCCCTTACCATGGGCCCCACCTTGATGCATACTACCATTCATTTTAATAGATTAGTTAAGAGCATGAGCCCAAAAATGAAATAGATCCAATTGTCATGTGAACCATGTCATAGGAAATTGTGGTGATTGAATGCCCTACCATTAAAAAAAAAAAAAAAAACTTAGTAGGCCCATTGCAACAATTTCATAATGTTTAGTTTCCATTGAACCTATTGGTAAGGCCGCACAAAATTGGACGGAGGGTGAAAAAAAACAAATATCAATTTGATCCAAAACTTTGGTGGCCCATTAATATTAGGGCTTGTTTAGACAATGGTATTAAGTTGTATTAAATGGGATTGCATTATTAATCCCACTTTGGAATTGGGTGACATGTTTGGATAGAATGTGAAATGTGATTAAAATTAACTTTGTAGGCTTTGGAAAATGAGCCTTATGTTGGAAAGTATGAGATGGGATTACTAATCCTGTGGATGATAGATTTTTGCTTTATTTAAATTCAATTCAAGTGTAATTTGAAAGTAAATTCTGAAATTTATTTTTTAATGCATACATTCCAAATATAGTATTAGAAAACATAAGATACACCCAATACAAGGATAATACATAACACATGCATTTATTGTAACTTTTACAATTCCATCCACCTTAATCCCACCTAATGCAATTAGGGTTTGTTTGGGCGGTGGGATTAGAAGGGATTAGGTGGGATGGGATTCATTTGGTCCTGTGCCAATTCCACTCCATGTTTGGGAAGAATGGAAAAGCTTGGAATTACATTAAATAGAATTGCATTGGGTCTCGTGCCAATTTCACTCAATGTTAGCAAGTTGTCGTAGGTCCAACCATGATGTCTGGGCTATATCCACACCGTCCACCCATTAATTTATCGAGATTATTTTAGAGCATGGGCCAAAAAAATCAAGTAAATCTAATGCTCAAGTGAACCCACCATAGAAAGCAACGAGGATCAAATACTTACCATTGAAAACTTCTTTGGGGCCACATAAGTTTTGGATCTACCTCATTTTTAGGTCAATGCCATAAAATGAGGTTACAAAACAAATGAACAATTTAGATATAAGAAGTGTATTATTCTCAATCATTTCAAATGATGGTGGGTATATGCATACAATGTACCACCGTATTATCAACAAAGCATGGCATTAATCTTATCCCATGGCAATAGGGACAATCCCTGCCATGGGTAATAATTATGTTTTTGAATCCCATCCCACGTAATCCCTTCTAATCCCATTGCCCAAACAGACCCTTAGCTAAACAGGCCCTTAGTCAGCATAGTTCCACTTGAGAATTGGATCTGCTTTATTTTTGGGCATGAGCTGACTGATGGCATGTATATAGAACACATGCATGAGGGTGAAGGGTGAACCCTGAGGTAAGGACCACAGTGTCTTGGGTAAGTAAGTGGAAGGAATACTACCCCACGGTCCTTTCAGGGACTATGGGGCCCACCATGGTACAAAGGACCGTGGGGCCCACCACCATACATGTATTTTATTCAAATTGTCTGTTCATTTTTGAAATACCATTTTAGATTATGAGCCCAAAAGTAAGACAGATGAAAGGCTTGACTAGACCACACCACAGGACTCAATAGTGACAATGACCTGCCATTAAAACCTTCTTATGCCCCACGATGTTTATTTATCATCCAACATATTTATAATGTCATTTAGACGTGGATGAAGAAAAACATAAATGTCGGCTTTATTTAAAACTCGGGTGGCCCCGGGAGATTTTCAGCTGTAAGCATTTAACATTCAATGTTTTTAATGATGTGGACACTTGAACATTTGATCTGCTTTATTTTTGGGCTAATCACCTAAAATTGATTTTCAAAATAAATGGACGGCCTGGATAAAATACATGCATCACGGCCCCTGACAGGACCGTCCGTCTCTAGCCAGGTCCTGATGGGGCTAGTACCTAATTCGCACCCGCGCTGGACCCGGTCCGACACCCTGCTGGACGCAGTCGCAGTATAGCGTGCTCATTCATTGCACGGAGGATTATTGTACCAACAAGATTCGACGGCGATGAGAAATGACCCACGGATCTTGATCATGCCATGATAAGACTTACCATTTTCTCGTGTTTTGCACGAATCATTTCTGACGGAAAAAGGGTGGGTGCTGGAGGGATCACCCAAACAGGTGGTCTGCCACACTTTCCATTTGTTTCCTGTACGATGATCCAAACCATTCACTTAGTGGGCCACCCTTGGATGGATTACTAGAGCCCAAAAGCAACACCCGACAGCCCAAACATTAAATAGATTGATGTCTGCCATTTGAGTGAATGGACAGTGCTGGTTGTTCCTTTGTAAGCATCGATCTGCAGGCTTGTATTTGATTTCTGTGATTTATTTGAGATGGCCCATCATTGATGGGCCACCAATTCAGATCATGGTACAAAAACCAGATCCACGGTGACAATTTTATCTTCCTTTGGTATTGATACCACCCCATCTTACACGTGGTTCACTTTTAGGACGGGAAACGTTGATCTTGTGAGCAGAGTTGTACACGAGTTGATCGAGCAGCTCGGCCAGTAGTTAACCACAGCTGGAACTCAGCTTGGCTCGGTACTCATGTTTAATTGGCAACTCAGTTCAATGCAGTCAACAATTTAAGCCAAATTGAGAGTTCAAATATATACAATATTTTCTCAAACACACGAAGTACATCATCAATTTCTCACAATTAAGGTTGTACATGAATCGGGCTAGCCCGATTAACTCGCTCAACTCGACCCGAAAAAGCTCGACTCGGACCGATCCGGAACTGAATTCGGGTCGGGATGGGTCATTTTCTTTGGCCCAAAACTGAATTCAAGTTGAGTTCGGATAGGTTCTAATTCGACCCGACTCGACCTGGCTCGATTCGGCCTATATATATCCTAAATTCTTACCCAGTTACCTTAACCATTTACAGCAATTCAGGCCGTCTAAATTGTGGGTCCCTTTGTAGATGGAGCAAAGTCCTAAAAATCTATAACAAAAGTTTTTCTAAAAAATCAAGGCCGTTCAAGTTATCTGCCTAAGCCATTCCCATGGAGTAAATGGAGTAGAGTCAAAAAATCAAGGCCGTCCAAATTATAGGTCCGAAATTGTCTCGAACTCGCCCGATTACTAACCAGGCCGGGTTCGGGCTAGACAAGTTGGACCAGTGACCGGGTTGGGCCGGGTTCGGGCTGGTTTGGCTGGTGACCGGGCCGGGCAAGGTTGAGCCTAGTTAAACTCGATTTGAATCGATGTACACCCCTACTCACAATATACAAATATAGCAACAATAGTTTATGAGTATTTTATATAACACTCAATACACATCATCAAAATCAAAATACCAAATTAATTTTATCATATAAAGTTTTTTTTCTTTTAATAATTTGTTTCGTATTCATATATTGCTTACCACCAGCCAATCTCATGAAAAATGCATGCACCCAAAACAAAACTTCGTGGATTCATTTTATCAAACACTTGGTAAGGAACGTTAATTTCAAAATAACTAAGTCACCAAACTGATTTGATCCGAGTTGATTTGAGCTTGGACAAGTTCGAACGCGGTTTGAATTTTTTTCGAGCTCCAAAAATCCATTCAACTCGGCTGGAGCTCAGTTTTAAACCGAGATAAATTAAGCCTTTTCTAGTGGAGTCTAGTGAGTTAACCGAGCTAAGTCGTTTATGTACAGCTTTACTTGTGAGGTACCGTGTGAAGGGCGTATAGACAGACCACGGTGACTGGGATTTTAAGCCATCAGATTTTTGGTCAGAAAATCGACAGCCAAATAATCGTTGGGCTAAAGATGAATAGTCCACATTCAACGGTGGAAATTACGCAGGGATTGTATTATGAAATCCTGTCATAATTAGGTTATGACCTGTCAACGTGGTGGCGTGGTCGTTCGTCAGACCGGTAATTCCAATTTATATGGACATGGCCCACGTATACGGCGGAGATGCTGGAGAGAGCGAGCTGTATAACGTTGATCTTTTTCTTGGATTGCATTTTAGTGGGGCAGGTGGGGTCCACTATAATTCCCAAGCTGTATAACGTTGATCTTTTTCTTGGTTGAACGTGGACCGTTGCTGTGTTTTCACATTTAACATTGTTACCGAAAGGTTCACGATCCTTCCAATCTGGGGTATTTTTTACTCATCGACAGTGGGACCCACAGTATCAACAGTTCAGATTACTAAATCATCGGCCGCTTTCCCTCTTCTGGAGAAATTGCATGGACCTAGGTTGGTGGCAAGGTTCGTCAATCGGCTTGGGCATCCGGCCCCACCACAGGAAGATCCATACCGTTCATCTAGAGGTACTTATCGTATATAGTCAATGTGGGAAAAATTCCACTGTTCAGTGATTACTGAACTGTGAGATTTGTTCCATACAAACCATCTACAGTTGATACACCTAGATGAACGGTCCTGATCATCACTACAGGCCAAGGAGCTAGCAGATTTGGTAAGCCTGCAGAGCCTCGAGCAAACGTCCGGTATAATACCTTCTTTTGAAAATACCCCATCGTAGCTCCCATACACCCTACCTCCCACCGCACAAGTGGCCAACACGATAGTGAATAATGACCGTCCATTCAGTTGTCCATACCGTGTATAGCCCAAGGTCCACAGGCGCTATTAATCAGATGGCTAGGACGGTGGATTGAAAATACATTTTTTTATCCGTCCATTTAAAGGACACTGATCCGATGGTTATGATCATCAGACCAATATGGATTTCAAACCTTGGTCCATTGCAGATAAGATTCAGTAGTTTTGTGGTCCTAATCCACCTTCCAATCTTCCACGTGTACGGTGGGAGGTTGGTTCTACATAGAGCGTGCCACCGAGGTCTTTAACGGAATCATTCCCCTCACAAAGTACGTATCGGCCGATAAACGCGTATCGGCCGACAAGCCAGCTGTAGCGGTCGGCATGCGGGACCGAGCCGCGGCTACCAATATTTTTTTAAAAATAAAAATAAATAAAAGATGGATAAATCTGAATGATTGCGGCGGGAGTGTGGGTGTGGGAAATTATGAAGAGAGATCGTTTCATACTCGGTGGAGCACGTTAAATCATACTCCTGCACTTAGCTACCTTCCATTTACACATTAGAATATCAATCCAGACTATCCAAATTATGGACCCCAATCCAGATGAATCATAGGACATAATTGAAAACTATTAGACGATCCTAACCATCCGGTCTTATCCACGGAATTTGGACCGTTGATCTTTCCTAGAAATGATTCATTTGTTACTTCAAAGAATCTAAATCGTAGGTCCTTTATACGTTCTTACAACCTACTTATTGATCACCATCTAAGCTGTTTCTCAACCAAACGCTGCTTATAGACCCCTAATCACCAGATTTTCTTTGACCGTCCTTCTTTTGAGTGTCCTATTAATGTCATGACACGGACGGTGGATTGTCTATTACAGTGAAAATATTTATCTAAGACACAATCCAAAGTGGAACTCTTGATTCCCACGGTCTAGATTGACATTTACCGACGCCAACTGGATAAGAACAATCTATGCAGGAGTACAACATAATATACTCTGCAGACTATCATACGATCTCAAATACAAAGGTCTGAAGAAGGAATTGGCTACGGTGATAGTTACCCACCATCTCTAAGATAGAGGTGACTCCAGAGCCATACAAGTGGAAAAAAGTTAGACCAATCTATACCGTTAAAATTGTGAGGCCCATTGTTATTGGCCACAACCGAGAAGATACTTTATCCGTCAAAACTAAGATTTCAATCAACGGATGTTAAAGTAATATTTTCAAAATATTGCAGAGGAATGTTTTTTATTTTATTATTTCAAATAATATATATATAAGATTATAAAAATGATTTTTACGGTCTGGATGTCCCTAAATTTCTTCCACGTGTACGGTGAACATGCAAAATAATTTAAAAAATGATGGTGAACTCACACTATAGCTATCTCTAAAGAAGAGTCTGAACTATTCACTGTTGGGAGAGAGAAGACTAACCTTTTAAATGCAAGTCGAGAAGACGAATTCAACACAATCCAATTGGCGGTGGAAAATGATAAATATAAGCCCTCAAAATTGAGAAAAATACACCAAAATACCCCAAATAAAATACTCCGATTTCTAGGGTTTTTAAAAGATGGCATGTCGGTGAATATTATAAAAAAAGAGGGCAAAATAGAATAAACGGCAGTAGAGAAGACGGACAGAAGAAGAAGACGATGAGATGAGATCCGATCGCCTTGAAGAC
Organism: Magnolia sinica; assembly: GCF_029962835.1. Lineage (NCBI taxonomy): Eukaryota > Viridiplantae > Streptophyta > Magnoliopsida > Magnoliales > Magnoliaceae > Magnolia > Magnolia sinica. Next base: position 68,728,559 of record NC_080589.1, on the reverse strand, counting down.
CTCAGAAAATATCGTCCACAGAAATAACGATTCTCGAGCCTTTGATCCTATTAAGCTTTCGGCGATCGGATTTCCAGGTTCGGAGCAGCTGGACCTCTGATCTGGTCTGTATTTCGAGGGATTTTCCGGTTTTTATGGTTGTTTTTTGAGCATCGGAAGTGGTTTTTGGAGCTGGATTTAGGGTTTTTGGTGCGAAAATGGTATGGAGAGGGGTTTAGGGACTTGGAGATCTGATTCTCGTCTGGTTGATTTGATTCTGGTAGGAATCTTCGTGGAGATTCTGGCGTCAGTGAGTGGTTAGGATTTTGCGGCGACAAGGAGGATCGGTTTAGGTATTTTTGTAATTCTTTTTCATATTTTGGATTTTTCTTTGAATTTTTATGAGTGTTAAATAGGAATTAATTAGATATTTTAAATTTTGGCAGTATTTTCTGTAATTTTGATATCCAAGCCCTCATCTTTTTTATGCGTGCACCTTTTTTTCTTTTTTTTTTCGACTTTTTGGTATTAGATTAGTGTCAAAAGTAGACTGTCGAAGTACCAAAAAGAAAGAGGGTGGAATATGCATAAAAAAACATTGGGTGGGAATATTTCTCTACTTTTGGAATTGAGATTAGATGATATATGTTGGTTTTCTTCTTTTCGGTAGTATAACTGAACTGTCTCCTAATTTCCTAGGATTAGTTCCAATATCGGTGAATTCAACCCTCATCTATAGACGAGGAGACTGATAAATGAGTATTAGGCTGGTGGGGCCAATATTAGCCCTTGATCCATGACCTACAAATAGAAGGTTAAGAAAAGAATATAGGAATGATCATGATTCGGAAGGAAAAGGCTGGAGAATGGATGACCAGGATTGTTCAATCTGGAAATTTTCTGGGGGCATGATCAGTCTATAGTTGGGCCTCTCAGATAACTGGTTTGGATCTCCAAACTGTCTGTTAATTTTCTAGGATTGGTTCCATGATCCGTGAATTTGATCTGCATTTGTGGACAGACTAATTAATAAGTGTTTTAGACTGATGGGACAATTTTGGCCCTTCAATCAGTAACCTGCATTTAGAAAGTAAAAGAATATAGCGATTGTTCTGATTTGATGGGAAAGGGTGAAAGATTGGATGGCCCCAGGATATCTCAATCTGGGAAGTTTTTGGGCATGGCCATCCACTGTGAGGCTTATCAGATCAACGGCTGAATCAATGAACTGTGGGACTCACTTGTACAAACTTCGGGGTGGTGATACTGTGCATCCTCTGGTATGGGGTCATGTAGTTGTTCGATCTGGGAAATTTGTGGGGCCCAGTTCATCTAGAGTGGGGCCCATCAGATTGACAGTATGTCATTAGGTAGTGGGTTATGTGATCTTTTTTCTCTTTCTTTTCTTTCTTTCTTTCTTTCTTTCTTCTTCTTCTTCTTCTTCTTCTTCTTCTTTTGTGTGTGTGTGTGTGTGTGTGTGTGGCGATTATATTATATTTCAATCTGGGAAATTTCTAGGGCATGGTTCATGCATAGTGATGCCCATTAGATCAACAGTCCAGATGGCAGCACTGCAGCCTCACTCATAGGGCTGTTAACAAGTAACTGGACCCGTGGGTATCTCATGGATCTGGCCCAATTTAGGCAGTTACAGATCCTTTTTTCCCAGACCTGTTTAAATTTTGGGCGTGGTTCGAGCGCACCATGTTAGGCTTGTCTAGAAATCGGGTATGATTGGTTTGGGTCTAAAGTGTTCTTTTTCATCATCATCATCTAAGCCTTATCCAACTATTTGGGGCCCACCTAATGAATCCTATTCCTCCATCTCACTCTATCGAGGACAATACCTTAGTTAAACCACAGTTCATCAAGTCTTTTCTTAGTACATCCCCCCACATGCTTTTGGGCATTCCCCTTGCCCTTTATAGCCTTCAATTTGAATCAATTCACCCGTTCTGACTAACAGTTCTTGGTCTTCAATTTGAATCAATTCACCCTCAAATGAATTCATTCCCAATTCTATCCTTCCTTGTCTTGCCACTCATCTATCTAATCATTCTCATTTTAGCTACACTTATCCTATGAACAAGTTGTTATTTAATTGTTCTACTTCTATCCATGGCTGGTCTAATAGCTATCCTATAAAATTTCCCCATAGGTTTGATTAGTATGGAACGATCATATAAAACTCTGGAAGCACATCTCCACTTTTTCCTCCCAGCTTGAATTCTACGAGTAATACACTTCTCAATCTCTCTACCCCCATGAGTTGTTGACCTAAGATATAAAAAATGGTCATTTGGGATACTTGGTCAACAATCTTTACTAATTCCTTGGTTCCACTTTTGTTGTTACTAAAGTTGCATTCTATATACTCCATTTTAGTCTGACTAATTTTAGAACCTTTAGATTCCAAAGCATCTATCCATGGTTCTAGCTTCATGTTTACTCCCTTCCTCGCATTGTCAATGAAAACTGTGTCATTTGCAAGCGACATACATACACCAAGGGCTAAGGGAAAGATGCTTCTTTTTTTTTTTTTTTCCTTTTCTATGGTAGTCGAATCAATAGAAGTTGATATGAGAGTGATTATTTCGATAGAAGTCATCCGATAGGAGTTTGTATTGGAATAGTCTCCCTTCGAATACGTTCCTTAGGAAGGTCCCTTGATTGCGACATGATGCTTGCTTAATTTGCAAGCTTCAGATTCTAACTCAGACACACAAGATAACGATGTAACAAGACTATTTAAACTATTTAATGGAGGGCAACAAATCCCATAATGTTTCTAATAAGGTGAGATATCCATTTGTAGCGCAACTCCAATTTATCTATTGTTGTGATAATAAAGATTATTTGCTTTATGTCCTCCACCAATCGTCTTCCCCATCTTTAAATCTTGAAATCCACAATAGGAGAGAGAAAATGTAATGGAACGGTTTAAGGATCTAGTTTGCTTATTGACAATAGACTCAGAGGAAATTTAGGAATATATAATGTTGATGTCAATGGAAGAAATTGTGTAGGACAAGCAATTCTCAACCCAGAGACACATTTAAGTACCATCAACTAATTTTACGGAAGAAATGAGAGTAGACGTTTCTAACTAAGGCAAAATACTATGCTTACTGATCATATGGTATGATGTCCAGGATTATTAACCCAGGGAACATTTTTAGAGGACGCAAGACATATCATACTTGATTGAGTAGGAGTAGTAGTGGAAGAAGACACATGGTTGGAACAATCTTTTTACAATTCAGCATACTCATCTTTGGACAATGTAGTTGTATCACCTACCGTACTCAATTCAGAATGAGCTGAGATGGGCTTGACTGCATAGCCCTTAAGGATCTAGTTTGCTTATTGACAATAGACTTGTAGAAAATTTTGGAATATATAATGATGATGTCGATGGAAGAAATGGTGAAGGATAAGCAATACTCAACCCAGAGACACAAATTTAGGTACCATCAACTAATGTTACGGAAGAAATGAGAGTTGACATGTAACTGAGGCAAAATACCATGCTTACCGATCGTATGCTATGAAGTCCAAAATTAGTAACCCGGGGAACATTTTCAGAGATGCAAGACATATCATACTTGATTAAGTAAGAGTAGCAGTGGAAGAAGACACATGGTTGGAATGATCCTTTTACAATTTGGCATACTCATCTTTGGACAACGTAGTTGTATCACCTACCATACTTGATTCAGAATGAGCTGAGATGGGCTTGACTACATAGCCCTAGAACTGCCATCAGAAGATCAAACTTGATTAGTCCAAATTAGCTTACTAGTGAGGTCCCAACATATATCAACTGTGTTGTTAAGCTCACAATGTGCCCCCTCCACCACGACCACATGTGCCCCCTCCTCCACCACGACTTCCCCAAGTATTTCTAATATCAAAGCAACCTCCCCTTAAATCGTCCACCACGACTGCGACCACCATGACTTCCTCTATATCCCTTACCAGAGGAAGAAATAAATGCCAATTGATCAGTTGAAGATGCATGCAAAGTATTTATACTAATTGCATGTCAAATGTGGGCAAATGCCTCCAAATAGATGGAACTTCACTACCACCATGAATTTGAGCTCGTAGAGGTTCGAACATGACAGACCATGAAAGAATTTGGCAACACAAAATTCATTTTGCTACCGTTTCATGGTCTCATAATCAATCAATAAGGGATGGTATACATTCAGTTCATCCCACATATCCCACAATGCCGAATAATACTTGCCTATACTCTTATCCTCTTGTTGAAACGCAAAGATGTTTTGAAGCAACTCTGATGCAAGACAAGACAATTAACCACTCGCTCTAAAAGCTCGAACTGATAGAGAGTGGCGAATCAATCCCTTTATCTCATAACTCAGGCCCCACATCGCATGGGTTAGGACCTCAGTTGAACCCCCTTGTAGGCTTCACTTCACATGGGTTCCACTTCACATGGGCCATCCACCTCGAGTGTGTCCCTGCATCCCACGGGCTACCCCACTCAAGCCCAATGTGAAAATGCCCCTGCATTAATCACCCCCGGTGAGGAGTCTCGAATATGAGACCTCATACTCCGATACCACTTTGATATATGACAATTAACTGCTTGCTCTAAAAGCTCGAACTAATAGAGAGTAGCGAATCAATCCCTTTATCTCATAGCCCAAGCCCCACATCGCATGGGTTAGGACCTCGATCGAACCTCCTCGTGGGCCCCACTTCACATGGGTTCCACTTCACACGGGCCACCCAACCCGAGTGTGCCCCCGCATCCCACAGGCCACCCCACTCGAGCCCGGTGTGAAAATGCCCTTGCATTAAACTCATAGGAGTCAAATTATTCTCACCTGAATATATCTCTTTCGAATTTCCAAAACTTATTTTGCCGTCTTAAAGAAAAGGTAATATTTGCACTAATATGTGGTTCCATAAAAAAGCCCTAATCTAAGCATCCTTTGCCGCCCAATCCTCACAATCTTTTGAGCTTTTAATAGGCTCAGTGGACGTTAGATATTTTAATATCTTTTTTTCCTGTAAGAAATACTGCTACAGATGTGGTACATTGAAATAATTGTCACCATTAGCTTTGGTCAATTTAATTTGAAGATTCATCGACTCGGATGACAGCAGATGACTACCATTAACATCATTCTTGACATCCATAATTAAGGAAAAGAAGAGATCAAACACCAAGGGAAAAACTTGAACTTGAACTCACTAAATAAATGCTTTACAAAAACATAGATCAATATCATCCCCACATGTATGGACTGATTGATAACGGATATGAGGAACCAATCATGATCTCAAGATCTGCACTTGATCTTCAAATCTAACCATCAATGCACAATTGCCTACTCTAAACCACTAAAATGATTGTATACGAAAGTGGGCCGAAAGCACACTCACAAGGCACAAGTGGACAACCTACCATATGTTGGTTGAACAACGAATGATGGATATTTGCGTAGATCAGCCCCCAAACGACTTTGGGTTTCACCATGTGGATAAGAAAAAAGGAAGAGGAGAGAGAGTGAAAGAAAAGGGAAAAGAATGTGATACTGGATCTTTTACCTCTATGATACCATATCGAGAGAGTGGTGGGCCACACGTGTTTATCATCGTCGTCCATCACAGTCTATCAACATTTGTGTAGGTTAATGTGGAATGCTGGATGGAACATTTTCAATGGCTCACCTTTAACTCCAGAACTAAAAAATTAGGATCACTGGAAGCATGTGATAGCATCAAGAACATGTGCTTTGACCACTTTCATTGCAGCACATGTAATGGCATTGTGTTATTGTTATTTTCTCAAAAGTTAGACCTGAACCTGACCCAAAGGAAGGCTCTTTAGACCTGACGGGGACCTTACTAGATTTGGGACCTCAAATATGGTACCTGGGCCCAGTAGGACCTGACCTGAGGTGACCGGGGCCTGAGTAATCTGGGCATGGGGATATCAAGACCTGACCCGAACCCGACTTCTCGACAGCCTTACTCACTTGTACATACTCAAGAGGCTGAGGATACCCTACATCCTCAGGCAGAGGATCATATGATGCTTCTTTGGCTCAGAGCTCTTCTTTCATGTTATTTCTTTTAAAGTTTGAAGTTTGTTGGTAGGTCATTGAAAGAATTTAATAAATACCTAAAACTGTCATCTCATTGAAGGCATTAGCTCCAAAACTCGTGAATTTGAACTTCATCTGCAGATAAGTTGACTGGTATATGATTATTCAATGTGAAATTATTTGAATTGGGAATTACAGGGAACTGGCAAAGAGTGATAATTATCTTATTTTGGACGGCAAGAACTGTTTAGAGTCTTTCGGACTGAAGCTTCACGTCTTTGTAGTTTTTACCCTTTTGTATTGGGATGGGCTGTAGCTGGTCCAGTCTCAGTCCATGCTGCTGGGATTCACAATTTAAGGGGGCCGTTCTTGAAGCTCCCGATGTGGGTGAGCACAGTGATTTTATATTGCTCGTGATTATTTATTCTTCTCTCTGGATGTATAGAGTGATCCTTTTGCTTCTTGTTGCAGAGAATGAGGAGAAGAATGAGGTTGATGACGTGCCTGCATTCTGCGAGTACTCTTTTGATCAACTTAGGGTTGCTACAGCTGGTTTTGCTATGGAGAATATTGTGTCTGAACATGGAGAAAAAGCCCCAAATGTTGTTTATAAAGGGAAGCTGGACAATCAAAGGCGGATTGCTGTTAAGCGCTTTAATAGATCGGCTTGGCCCGATTCACGGCAGTTCTTGGTATGCCTATCGGACCATCAAGATTCCTCTCTTTAATTCTTTTGTTGTGTTTGATCTCTGTTTAGGGTATGATATTCATCTCACTGAATTGATCCAAGGTTAAGTTCTTTAAGATTTACTTCTAGTGTTTACTCTTGATTCTTTACCAAATTTGTGCAACAATGCAACACCATATCTGAACCTCTAGTTTTGTTGGTCTTATTACTCTACGGGAGGTCTTCTAACAGCATTAGCCCCTTCAGAAGTCCTTGAAACCATTAAAGTTGGCTCTAAATAAGAGCATGGTTGTGTGCTATGTATTAGGCTTTTAGAATTCCACACCATCTACATCATAGAAAAGTGGTGTTTCATTCATTTATTTGTTCTTTCAAACAAATTCAACTTCCTACTTATCAAATAAACACACATTGACACACAAATTTCCTACTTGTTCCCAAGTTGTGATCGCACTTGTTGTTTTCTAACTTTTTAGCAGTTGAAACGACCATATCTAATTGTTTGTCATTTTCATTCATTTGTTTATTCATTGTATGAGTGATCACACTTGTTGTTTATGAACTTTTTAGCAGTTGACACCGAGATATTTTTTACCCTTCTCTTTATCATATCTAGGCATTAGTAACTATTTAATTGGGTGCAATGTGATGTTAACACCATCTTTGACAAAAGAATTGGTAGCTTGAGTTAACTACACCATATCTTGGTCAAACAACCACGGTCTCCTCAATAAAATATGGCATGCATTCATGGGACCACATCAAATCACACTTCATCCTTGTAGATCTAAGGTATCTTGTATCTGTTATGATACTACTATAAAAGCCGATATGTATAGGTAACGGCTGTGACCGTTACGCGATATGGGGGTGAAAAGGGGCAATTGGTTTTTTGGGACCGTATTAGCCGTTACAGGGGTCATAATGGTCGTTACGGGGCATAACGACCGTTACCCCCATAATGGTTAATTTCTTTTTTCTATGTAAATCCATTTTTTGCTCGTTTTTCTACTTTTCTCATTCCAAAAACATTTCTACATCATTCTATAACAGATTTCAAACACTTGTACTATAGCCTTTAGGATTAAAATAGTAGATTGAAGCGATTTAGGCGAATAGAAGCTCTAAGAGCCATTTTTTCAAAAATTTGAAAAAAGTGGTATATATGCATTATCCGATTTCTAATTCAATGCTTGATTGTGATGTGTAAACATTAGAGACACATAACCATGTTCATAAATTCACTAAACAACCCAATACAACACTCACAAAAGAGTGGACCGTTAAGCTACCATAAACATGTTCAAAACAAAAAATGAATACAGATTTGGAATATTTACATTATTCTAGATTTTCTAGATGTTATTCCAGAATTTTTCGGGCAAAATTTTTATTTGAATCGTTACAGGGGTCGTAGCGGTCGTTACGCCCCCTATCGGCCGTTATGACCAATACTCTATCAGTAATGGTTGTGACCGTTACGGCCACCATTACCAATACAAAATACCTTGCTTAGATCTAATAGAGAAGAAAGCTAAGCACGTGGAGTTAACAAAAACGTCTCCCTCTCTCTTGAGCCAACAAATATGGTATGGACATAAATGCTTGTGTTCTTTGAGTTTTAATTTATCCACCATTCCTTGCGAGATTATGTTCTCATTGCTCTCTCGTCTACTAAAATTGTACATATCTTCCCACCACCAGAAGTTGTGTGGTTGTATCGCACCCATTGGCCCCCAGCCATGGATATGAATATTGGTATCATACCGGTCGATATGGCCGTTTCATATCCATATTGAAATGAACCGATACGTGATATAGGGTCATATCAGCCCGATATGAAAAAATTGACCCATATCGGCCTGTAGTGGCTGATACGGGGCGTATTGGCACTGATACAGGGCCGATATGGCCAATACGCCTATAAAACTCCAATTTTGATTTTTTTTTTTTTAATTTTGTTTTTAAATCACTGACGTCTCTTCTTCTTTTCATTCAAACCATGGAAGAATCTTAAAAACTCATTTTAGGCTAGATCTAGACTTATTTTGGGATCAAAAAAATGATTTGAATGTGATTCGACAAATCGAAGCAAAGTAGACCATTACGGGAAAAATTGGAAAGGGTAAACCTTTAATTTCTGTTTTTTTTTTTTTTTTTTTTGGTGTATATTTTCATCCTCTTTTTGTTGTATTTCCAATGTAAGGGGCCATTGTTTACCAAATCATGTTTGATTTCTGTTCAATTAGGGCTTATTCAGTTGACCTTCAATAAATCAAATTGACAAACATTATTCTCATTAAAGAATGGTATGATACATCATTGAATACATGGTCAAAACAAAAAGTAAATAAATAAATAAATAACTAAAAAATAAATAAATGATAGATTCTTAAATATCTCATCCCCCCCTAATAATTTTTGCCTCTTTTTTTTGGGGGGGGGGGGGGTTCAGTACGGGTTGATACGGCCCCGATGTCGTGTAGTATCATTTTTCTGCTAGGGCCGATATGCCGACCGATATCAACATTCAGAACCATGCCCTCAACAACCACTTGGGATGTTAATAGCAAAATACGTTGGATGACTAATGACTCACCCCATCACCAAACACATGCTGCACCTTTCCCAACATTTGCCCCATCCTTGTATGCATGTTCGTCATAATTTATGTCATTCTCAGCTTTCATACGGTCAATAGTGTATTCAACATATCTCCTTCCTCATCCAAATTCACTTTAATTGAGGATTGATGTTCAGGACATTGAAAAGAGCGATGTCCAAGCTGCCCACGCTTAAAGTATGAGAAACATGGTATGTCGTAAAGGCCATTATGGGGCCATAAAGGCCATTATGTAAAGGTAACAGTGGCAACCGTTACACGTTATGGGGTCGTAAAGGCCGTAACGGCCGTAATGGAAAAAATGACCCATAAAGGCCGTTACAACCCCGTAATGGCCCGGTACCCCCTAGTAAAGGCCCTTTAACGGTCCTTTATGAGGCCGATATAGGTTTTTCGGATTATTTTTTTGCAAGAAAAAAAGGAGACCAGTCGTTATAGCCCTTGTAACGATCGTTACACCCCCGTATCGTAAAGGTAATGGTGGTGGCTATTACATCCACTGTTATCATTACAGAATGCCTTAATGAGAAATGAGTGATATTTTGCCTTGTCTTGGGTGCATTTGCCCCTCATCCATAACCACCTTACCCTAGGTTGGGGTTTAGCTTCATTTTTGGATATTGGTCTATCTTTGCTTGACCTATGGGAGGCCTAGTAGTTGCCTTACATGGGAAGTTAGTCTGTTGTCCCATTATTAAGGACAATCCTCATGGGGCACAAAATCGTTTTCCAAGTCCCAAATTAATTTATCTTATCGTTTTTTGATACATGTAACTATTTATGCCTTGGATATCTTAAATACATCTTTGAAAGCCAATTCATTTCTTATGTCTGAGTTAAGACCATTAAGATATCTTGAAATCTTTTGATCTTCATACTCAAGAAACCCTACCCGCAATGTCAATTTATGAAACTTTTTATTATATTCATTTCCTGATTTCTTTCTTTGATGTAGATTGTGACATTTTGGTAGAGGTAATCAGCATTCAATAATAATAATAATAAGTCACGGATAGGAACTTCCTTTTTAACTTCTTTTTCATCCTTTTCCAGAAATTTACTCTTTTTTTTTTTTCTTTTTTTTTTTTGTTGCCTTGATGGATGCATTCAGCTTAGAGATTGACCCACCATTCTAATGTGTGACCAAAAAGCTTCATAGCTACTCTTAACTTTCCAATTATCCATTATCTCCTTGTACTCGAACACATTTTCCTCCTTGCTTGGCCAATTGATGAAGTTGCCAAACATGCAAATGACCATGGAATTCCAGAATTTTTACTTTAATTGTGGAATCTCTGTCATGTTCTGATAATCGAAGAATTCGATCATTGATGTCTTCACAAGCCAGGGGCCACCTGTTGGCTGTTGTTGGCAAGGTGTCCCGTATCGGTATCGGTTGGCGTAACGGTGACCTCCAAAACTGATACGGATACGGGGGCGTAACGGCCCGTAACGACGCAAATTTTTTTTTTTGCTAAAAAAATATGAAAAAATATGTTTTAAATCCGGAATATTCTAAGCATTCCAAATATGCATTCATTTATAAATTGGAACATGTTTATGGTGGTGTAACGGTCCACTCTTTGGTGAGAAGTTGTATCGGACTGTCTAATGAATTTATGAACCAGATAACCTAAATTTGACTACAAAATTCATATATTTAATTTTCTAACTATCTACTATCCATGATAGATATATTAGAATGAATGTAATATGAAAATATCTTACATTTAGGTGCTTGCAATTATTTTTGAGGGCCAAAATTCATGCGTAAATAGAAAAAAATATTTTAAAAAAATAAAATGGCACCCCAAATAAGTAAAAATGCACATTAACATGTTCTACTATGATTAACACATCATATGACATCATTAAAACAGCAAAAGAATCATTAAAAAATGATTTTTCAAATTTTCAAAAAAATGGCCGAAATAAATGCGTAAATAGAAAAAAATATAAAATGGCACCCCAAATATGTAAAATGCACATTAACATGTTCTACTATGATTAACACATCGTATGGCATCATTAAAACAGCAAAAGAATCATTAAAAAATGATTTTTTGAATTTTCAAAAAAAGAGCCGAAATAAATGCGTAAATAGAAAAAAATAAAAAATATATATATAATGGCACCCCAAATCTGTAAAATGAATATTAACATGTTCTTCTATGATTAACACATCATATGGCATCATTAAAACAGCAAAAGAATCATTAAAAAATAATTTTTCGAATTTTCAAAAAAATGGCCAAAATAAATGCGTAAATAGAAAAAAATAGGCACCCCAAATCTGTAAAATGCACATTAACATGTTCTACTATGATTAACACATCATATGGCATCATTAAAACAGCAAAAGAATCATTAAAAAATGATTTTTCGAATTTTCAAAAAAAGGGCCAAAATAAATGCGTAAATAGAAAAAAATATTAAAAAAATATAAAATGGCACCCCAAATCTGTAAAATGCACATTAACATGTTCTACTATGATTAACACATCAAATGGCATGATTAAAACAGCAAAACAACCATTAAAAATTGAGTTTTCGAATTTTAAAAAAACGGGCCAAAATTCATGCGTAAATAGAAAAAAATATAAAAAAATTATTAAATGGCACCCCAAATCTGTAAAATGCACATTAACATGTTCTACTATGATTAACACATCATATGACATGATTAAAACAGCAAAACATATTAAAAAAAGTATAAATACCTATTTTTGACGAATTTCTGAAAAATGGCCCACCAAGCTTTGATTCAAAAAAATCTGTAATATAATGTGTTTTTATCTCAAATACCTAGCCAAAGTTAGTCGAAATTAGTAGTAGAAGGAGTGAGAAACAGTTTGGAAGCCATAGGTTTCAAAAAAACAGTTTAAAATGGAAAAAAAAAAAATTGCCTTTATGGGCCCGTTACGGGCCCGTATTGGCTGATACGGGTACAAAATCGCGTAACGGCCGATACGACCCCGAAACGCGTAACGGTTCCTACCGTTACCGTTACGTATCGGCCGTTACGGCCGATACGTAACCGTTTTGGCACACCCTGGTTGTTGGTTAGGGTCTTGATGGGGACCTTCCCCTACGTGTCCATGTGCTTCAACTTCGGTCTCCAAATTCCCTACACATGGGAGCTCTCCCACTTGATTAGTAAGATTACCCACCGCATGCGTAAGTTGATTTGCTTGCTTTGTGAGTGCATGGATGAATTGAGTTACTTGCACAAACTCTTCCTATGTCACCTCTTTCAAAGTCATTAGGAGATGAGATAGAGTTGAAAATCTTCTGACGATCACTTGCTCTAATGCCAAGATGATGCAACGTAGTTATCAACTAAATGAGATGTTGTTACCTAAATGCAAGAATGGACAAGAGTACAACCACAAGAATGTTTGAGCAGAGAGGAAGAACATCTTAGTTAAAATTGAATTTTTTTTCTTACACTGACTTAAACAAAAACTCATAAAATTAGTAATGTGGAATGCCCTACCTCCTACACCACTCCGGCACTCCCTCTTTTTCGGACCTTAAAAGATGGTCCCCATGAAATTTTTAATGAAGATCCCCCAACTATTTTATTGATTCCAAATCAATATAATTTTTTTTCCCAGAAAGGTGGGAGCACACATAATTTTTTTCCCCAGAAAGGTGGGAGCACACCTCATGTTGGTTTAAAATCAATCTATAATTATATTTAAGATAATAACAATCACACCAACAAATATTTTGCATAAATAACAAAAACAAATCTACTAAATATCCTCAAAAATCTTCAATCATATCTTCTACATCGGCCCTTTTATCTTCCACAAATGGTAAATGTGATCTCTGACATTTATGCCCAAATCTTGCAACAAACAGCCCAAAATCAGCACATGATGAGCCCTATGGTGGGCCATGGGCCTACCCCATTACCCTCGAGTTGGAAAGACTCAGGCGAGTTGGACATTTCATAGATGTGGTAGAGGTCCTTATCCAATCTTTTTAATTCGTTGGCCATGCATTCAGAATATGATTTAGTTCTTCCATTTTGATTTATTTTTCCACTCATCATCATCATTATCATCATCATCTAAGCCTTATCCCAACTAATTGGGGTCTGTTACATGAATCTTGTTCCACCATTTGACTCTATCAAGGACGATATCCTCAGTAAAGCCATAGGTCATGGAGTCTTTTCTTACCATCTCCACCATGTCCTCTTGAGCCTTCCCCTTGCTCTGCTAGAGCCTTCAACTTGAGTCAACTCATCCTAACCGGTTCACTTCTTGGTCTTTCTTACACATGGCCAAAACATCCATGTCTACTTTCCCTTATCTTATTACCTATTGGTGCTATACCTAAGTTCCCTGGAATGCGTTCGTTTCTAATTCTATCCTTCCTTGTTCTGCCACATCCGTCTAAAGATCCTCATTTCAGCTACTCTCACCATGTGAACATGTTGCTCCTTGTTTTTCCACTCATGGGTGATGCAAGACGCATGCACGTGACTAAATAAATAAGTGAGATTAATCAGCGATTTAATCTAAATAATTAAATTTCACAAACTACGCTAAATCATCACATATATCAAGAATCAAGCATTTAACTATGGGAAGTTCAAGCCACATGTAATAACTACGCAATGCTTGACCATTAAACATTAACCGATATGATCTTATGGATGTAGAAACATCCAATTAGCACAAGAACTAATTTTAAATTCAAAGGGGAAGCTAATACTACCTAGGGTTTGCTCAATTCGGGTTTAGGTTAATCTAGGGTTCATGGGATTTAGGGAAAACTGAAATTAGGACTTGATTGATTGGTTAAGGATTTGGGTTTTTCAAGTCCTAATTGATGGGAATTGTAGGAGTGGAGGGTTAGGTATTTGGGGATTTTAGGCCAATTAGGGTAATTAGGGACCTAGGGTTTAGGGGATTTGGGAATTTGGGGATCTAGGTTTTAGATTAGGGTTAGGGTGAGCGTTGAAGAAGTAGAAGGAGAAGAGACCACAACACTTGCAGTAGTCAGGTGTGCCTTGACCAATGCTAAGTGTTTTTTTGTTAAATATCTTAATTCAGCTATTTGATCTCATATGTTACTTAGTTCATGCATTGGTCCTACATCAGTTAGGGATTCAGAACAAGGAGGGGTGTAGGGCTTATCGTATGGCCAGCTAGGATGGCTCACACGTGTGGACGGTTTTGGCAAGGTTTGATGATTTCAAAGGTTAGGGTTTGGTTGGGTTAATGGGGATGTTGGGAAGAAAGAGAGGATTTGGATGGGTATAATCAAAGGGAAGAAGAAAGCGATGAAAGTTTGATAAGAATACCTTTTGAGCAATGAGAAAGATGGGAAGATAAAAAGGAAGCTTCGCACATCCATTGAATATGAATGGCTTTGCACCAAACCCAAATCCAATGCACTTGGATGCCATCTTCAAATCTCATGAAGAAGGAGAGAGAACTTGAGATTTTATTATTATTATTATTATTATTATTATTATTTTTAAACCAAAGCAGTGGAGAGGTTCACACGCCCCCCTTTCTTTTATATTCTCAAACAATGGAAAATTACAGTAATGCCCTTTACTTAACGTCATTGTACCAAATCATGCCCTAAAACTTTTTTAAAAAAAAAACGTAACATAAATCTCATAAATGGTCCATAATGTAAAATAAACTATGAAATAAACCCTAAAACAAATCTATGCCATCAAATGGCCTATATATTGACTATCGGGCCCCACAAGTGGTCGTGATCTCGATCTGACGTTGATAATGTTCCCCGATCGCGATCCAATGGTTGAAATGATGTAATGATGAAGATCAATGGCCCATTACTCGGGATGTAGATCATGGTGATCCAGGCCCAGTGGGCCCCATGTATGGGTCGTCAAGCCATAAAGTTACCGGTGCTCTCCTTCTCGTCGCATACACTCGGACAGATGGTGTGCGGATGTCCTCATCAATGGGTATTCATTTTCTTATGTTAGTATGTTATATGATTTCTTTGTACCACATTTCTTGTTCCTTTCTCAAAGTTCATGCGTCTGATCTTATTTGGAGTTTTATTTAATCTACTGTCTTAATGGCATTCTTTTAACCGAAGTCTGTAGAATTGGCAGCTCCCCCTTTATCAGTTTCAAACTTCCAATATCAATAGTGGCAGTTGTGTGTTTGTGTTGGTAAGAGTAATTTGATTTGAATGTCTTGGATGATATTACTCAATAGTGCCAAAAAAATTTCTCCACATTTAGAATAATTATATACACATATTATCAAGCAAAATTATAGTTGTATCTATCCTTAGACTACTACCCAGATGCTCATAGATCTTGTATTTGTGGTGCTGGACAAATACTTGTTTAATGACTTATTTACACCACTTTGATGGTCAATGTCTGTTTTTTTGCTGAACGATGAAGTTCAAAGAAAGGCGTTGTCGTAATACATCCATGCCAAAGCATGTTTTCTGGATTACTAAATGACGCAATTTGTTAGATTGACCATTTTGGATAGAGTAGGCTTAGAATTTGTTAGATTGACCATTTTGGATAGAGTAGGCTTAGAATTTGTTAGATTGACCATTTTGGATAGAGTAGGCTTAATTATCAGTCACATCTCAGCCGATACCCTCTCAGCTCTTAGAATTCAGGGGAAGTCTGTCAGCTACAAACCAGTCCAGGTGGTCAAATGGACCAGGCCCAGAAGCGGCTGGTTTAAGATCAACATCGACGGTTCATCTCTTGGGAATCCTGGCCCGTCTGGTGGCAGCGGCATCTGCAGAAATTGCGACGGAGAGGTGTTGTTCGCCTTCTCAACTGGCTACGGGTTTGGGTCCAACACCCAGGCTGAGATAAAAGCCATCTGGGAAGGCCTCATGCGTTGTGTGGAGCTGGATCTTAACAATTTGGAAATTGAGAGTGATTCCAAATCCATGATCGATACCCTTTCCAACTCGGTGTCCCCTGCGTGGACCATCTGGTACTGGATAGCCAGGATTAATGCTCTCATGGCCCATCGGGAAATCAAACTCCATTCCTAGGGAGGCAAACTCAGTGGCTGACACCCTAGCCCGCAAAGCCAGCGACTATCAATTACCCTCATTCTACCGGTCCCAGTCCGAGCTCCCCTCTACTGTTAGTGGGCTCCTATTTTTGGATAGAGTAGGCTTAGGCAATTTAAGAGAGGGTTAACCCTCCTTTTCTACTCACGATAGGTGTCGCTGTTCTTTTGTTTTTTATTTTTTATTTTTGTTGACAGTGGCACCCGAATCTTTGTATAGCCTCTTGCATCAATGAAATTTTCCTTTAAAAAAAAGAAAAGAAAAAAAGATTGACCATTTTGGTTTCTTATTTTCCAAATTACCCAGAAGAATACTTTGGTCATTGGGACACTTACTCAATCATTATAATTTTATAACCCTCTTTACTTCAACATATTTTTATTCAATTTCAGCAATGATTCCAGACTACCTGTATTCCAGTAATTTGATCTTCCTGTCCGTGCTTTGACTCAGTCCACATGATACCATAACTTTTTTTGTTTTCTGTAAACTTCAGGATGAAGCAAGATCTGTGGGTCAGCTCCGCAATCACAGATTGGTAAATTTACTTGGTTGCTGTTGTGAAGGTGATGAGAGGTTGCTTGTAGCTGAATTTATGCCCAACGATACACTTGCAAAACACCTTTTTCACTGTAAGTTTTATTCCCAATGGCACTCTTGCATAACATCTTTTCACTGCAAGTTCAAGGTTGCCTCCACATGTATCCTGCTGCTTTAGCATGCTTACAAAACATTTTGTTTCATTATTTGTTATGGCCTTTACTTGATTCAGTCATAATTTTTTTCCAGGTTTGCCCATAAAATATAACTTATAGATTTTTATTTTTTTATTTTTATTTAGTTTTGAGAAGAGAATATAACTCAAAGATGAAAACTATCCTCAAAAGAAAAAAGAAAATCAAAGATGAAAACTTTTTGTTGTCAAGGACAACTTCTGACTTGGACGAAGAGCTCCTGGCAAGAATGCTTATTAATATCTTTTGGACGTTTTCACCTGTCTGATATTTGCTCATGTAACTTCACTCGACACTTGATTGGACTATGATTTGGTTAACATGCCTACTGTTTTAGCTTTTGGTTGTTGGTTTGGAATGAACAACATATCCTGTTAAACATCCAATTTGGATCTTGACAATCTCTCAGAGAGAGAGAGAGAGAGAGAGAGAGAGAGAGTCTCTGCAATTTTCCTAAATTATTATGATGTTTGCGTATATGGATTTTCTGCCATGATGCCATTCTTCCCATGCGAGGATAAGTAAAATAATGCCATTATTCCGAGGATCCAATGATGATGTTGGAAATGGTATTCAACCCTCTGCGATCTGTTGTAGTGGAACCAACAACCTGTTATATGCAATTAAATTGCACTGAATTGAAGTTGCAGGTCCTTTGTCCTATTTCGCTGCTAATAGTCTCAAAACTTATGTTTCCAATTCATTATATGCTTTTGTTTTGCTTATTTCAATTGTAACTTCTCCGGGCAATAATTTCTGGTATGATTACAAATTATTTTTGTGTTCGTCGCATTCTGGGACAGAATGGCATTGTGTCTGACACTGTAACATGAAGTTGGAATAATACAAAACAAGATGAATGAACAATATGGTATACGAACTTGGAATTGAAGTTGCAGGACTTGTATTTGGACCTATTTCGCTGCTGACAGTCAAAAGTTATGTTTCTGTCTGGATCACTGTTTGCCTTCATTTTGCTTATTTTTTAGTCAGAAATCGATGCCATCATTTGTGTGTGTGTGTGTGTGTGTGTGTGTGTGTGTGTGTGATTCTGACTCCATGTTTGGTGCTAACAATGGATTTGATCATTTGCATGGCTTAGGGGAAGCAGAACCTATGAAATGGGCAATGCGATTAAGGGTGGTTCTACATCTTGCTCAAGCTCTAGAATATTGTACTAGCAAAGGACGAGCGCTTTATCATGATCTTAATGCTTATAGAATTTTATTCGATGATGTTAGTACCAGTTTGCTAATTTTGCTGCCCCTTTCTGCATTTCTTGATATGTAGTTCTCTCATCATGGATTAGTGGTTTGCAGGACTGTAATCCTAGGCTCTCATGTTTTGGTCTGATGAAGAATAGTCGGGATGGAAAAAGTTATAGTACTAATTTGGCATTTACTCCTCCAGAGTATTTGAGAACTGGTATGTACCCCTTCTCAAACAAGAAATCTTGTCGTTAAATTATTTGGGAGTGGTTGTTTTGTGGTGATCATATCTTCAAGTGCTGTTTAATTATTCTTTCATACTTGGATAATCTTCCTGCAATGTTCTTATGAACTTAATCTCATGGTGGACTCCACCTAGGTCTGGTCTGAGTTTTGACCATTGGATCAAAGATGGTAACATTTGAGTTGACTTCTTTCCTTCAGTGTGTCAACAATACCTATGTGGGAGAACATCAATGTTTAAGGGAGAGGATCACTATCCTTGCAGATATATCAGCCAAGTGATAATGCGTATTGGTTTTCTGAAAAACCAATATCCCTAACAACATCAATATTTGGACCTTGTCTAGTAGAGTGATATTGCTGTTGGTATTGGTTAAAAAAAAAAAAAAAACACTACTGCATCTCTTCTGGCTGATCTCAAGGGAAAAGAAACTATTATATCCCAACCAATATATTGATTGCGTCCATAAAAATCAATACATTAAAAAAATTGAAAATGCCTTTTTCTGCTATTTATTTTGTGTGTGCGCGCGCGCATGAAATATAGAGCATATGATGAGTAGCAGTAAAGAAAAGGGATGAGGAGAAATCAGCCTGCTTCGCCTACATAAGAGGAGTGCCCTTTGGAAGACCCTAACATCTTCCAATTTATAACCCTTAAATTGGGCAATCCCAAAAACCCAAAAAATCACCTTCCCTTTAGCCCTCTTGAAGACTACTTCATTATTCTCCAGTTTTTTAATGGTTCATAAGTCATGTAATGCAAGTACATTTTGTATTTGCATCTGAAATACATTTTCTAAGGAGTGGTTTGATTTTTATTTTTTTATTTCCACTGTAAATACCCGGTAAATAGGTCATTATTACTCATGTTGTTTGATTTTGAGGTGAGTATTTCCGTCTCGAAGATCAGTCCATGAAGGACCGACTTAAATTTGTGGGCCCCAGTGTGATGTATGTGACATATCAACGTCATTCATCTGTATTACCGAAACATTTTAGGGCATGAGCCCAAAAATGAGGCAGATCCAAAGCTCAAGTGACCCAACCAAGTCACCTTCTTTGTATATCTTCTCATTGCGGATGTTCATTTGCAGCTTCTCAGTACTTGCCTCTGCTCTCTTTGATACCCTTCTTTCTCTTCTTTTTCTTCTTTTGCCTTTCTTCTTTTGAATTTCTTTATGTCGGATCATTCAATTAGTAGGGATTCGGCTTGTTTGGCTAGACTCATTCGATAATGCGTAAGATCCTTCATGTTTGAACCTAGTGCCAAGTCAATGTGATGTTGAATGTTCCTAATGGGAGGAAGTTTGGTTGGGAGTTATTCAGTCACCAAGTCTTGATATTCATGAAAGAGCTTCTGCATGAAAAGTTGACCATCTAACTGTTTTGCTTCTTTTTAGCAACTAAGACATGGATGATGCTGGTTTTCTTCCTTTCTTCTTTAAACTTTCATACACTGAGCAATTTCTGATCCTCCTCTTTATCAGATTTGGTGTTGGAAGATGTTTTGGAGCAATGTAATATTAACACCATCTTTGATGAATGGGTGTTAGCTTGAGTCCATTGCTCTATATCTTTATCCCACAACCATAGTCTTTGTAACAAAATGTGGCATGCATCCATGGGAGCCACACCATACGCCACACCTCATCCTTTTGCTTAGATTTAATAGAGAAGGACAATAAACACTTAATTAGAGACTTCACCCCGTAAACATCTAGTGTGGATGTGGATGCTGGTGTTCTTTAAATTTAATTTATCCACCATTTCTTATGAGACAATCTTCTCACTTCTCCCATTATTAGATTTGTGCATATCTTTACACCAGAATTGCATGTGATGCAGAAGATATCCTATTGCAACCATTGCCCTTCATCAACCACTCGAGGCACCGATGTCATACTTTGTTAGATGACCAATGTTTTGTCCCTATCACCACACACATCTACAACATCTTCCTTAACATGCGGCCCATCTTCATATGCATTTTCTTTATATTGTGTCATCCGTGGCTTTCATTTGCAAAAAGTTGGGAGTGCATTCAACATATTCTCCTTCATCATCCAAATTCACTTAACCGTTGATGTTCAGGACAGTGAAAAGAGAGATATCCTGGTTGCCCACACTTAAAACATGTGAAAGGAGTGTTGTTTTGCCTCGTCTTGAGTGCATTAGCTCTTCGTCATAACCATTTACCCACGGGTTGGGGTTTGGCTTCATTGTTGAACGTTGACTCGTTGTTCCTTGACCTATGAGAGGTCTTATGGTTGCCTTATGTTAGAACTTAGCATGCTACCCCATCAATGATGATGGTCCTTGTATGGCACCAAATTATCTCCCAAGTCCCAAATTCATTCTCTCGGTTTTTAATGCAGATATCTTAAATGCATCTTTGAAAGCCAATTCATTTTTTTATGTCCTAGTTAAAATCATTAGGATATCTTGAAATCTTTTGGTCTTCATGCTCACGACACCCTTACCATGATGTTAACGTTTGAAACTTTATGGTGCATCCATTTATCAATTTGTTACCTTAATGTAGATTGTGATATCATTGATAGAGATCACATGCATAAGTCATAGGTAGGAACTTCCGTTTTAACATCGTTCTCATCATTTTTCAAGAATTTACTTTCTCCTTACCTTGATCGATTTATTCAGCTCGAAAATTGTCTCATCATGCTAACACGTGACTAGAAAACTTCATAGCTACTAACTTTATTTTTCGGTTCCCTGCGATTTCCTTACCCTCAAGATCTTTTCCACTTTGCCTAACCAATCATGCAAACAACCATAGAATTTGGGAATTTATACCTTAATTCCCGACTCTTTGTTATGTTCCATTAGTCGGAGAATTTGGTCATTGGTGTCTTCACAAGCCGAGTGATGGGGACATCTCGCTCACATGCATGCCCCCCCCCCCCCCCCCTTTCCAAGTTATGAAAACCTAATTGGGTGCGAAGCCCTCCCTTCTTCAAAGGGCTAACTACCGTGGTGCAAAACCACATCTATCCCGATTCGTTCCTTTCTTCTACCATCCACCCTTCTCATCTCCCACAATCATCTGCGCTACAAATATGTTCTTTATTGCAACGATTTTCCTCTCTTCAGCGGAATTCTAGAATCTGGCTCTGCAGGAAGGCTGAAACTTCGGCGGAGCACCACGCCCAGACCGTACATCGGATCAAATTGAAACTTGAAGGTTTTGAAACTCAGCCCTAGCCAACCAGACCCAAGAGGGCGATTTTTGGGTTTGTGGGCCCCACACACGTGTGGCCAGCCATCAGCGCACGTGCATCAGGCTCAACCTGCTGTCAATACGCACGGGCTGGTTACAGGTTCTCTCCTCTCTTTCACTCTTCTCTCACTTAATTTCCCTAACCCTAACCCTAAATTGTCCTAAATCCTCAATTTCTATCCATTTTCTTTAACCCTAGGGTTCCCCAAATTAAACTTGTGAATCCCTTGGATTGGGGAAATATTTTTGTGCATGTGTGGATGAATTTACTCTCCTTGGAGCATTGTTTGGTCTATAATTTTAATTAATCCAGCCCTCGCATGTGTAGGCCTAGACCCGCGTAGATTCCCCTTGATGAGTGCTTGACGTTATGTAGGATGTGGAATTTTGTGTGATTGTTTCTGAACTAGTATGATCTAAAGCCTGGAATCTCGCATATCACATTTAAATTTTCATGTCCTGCATCACCGAGGCTGCCTGTTGTTAGTTAAGATCTTGATGGGGACCTTCCCCTAGGTGTCCATGTGTTCCAACTTTGGTCTTTGGATTCCTTCCCCTACATGTCCATGTGTTCCAACTTTGGTCTTTGGATTCCTTCCACACCGAAGCTCTCCCATTTAGTTAGTGAGATTTCCTACTGTATGTGTGAGTTGATTTGCTTGCTTTGTGAGTATGTGGAGTAATTGGGTTACTTGTGCAAACTCTTTCTGTATACCCCTTCAAAGTTAGTAAACGATGATGTAGAGTCAAAAATCCCGAAAGATGACCTGCTCTTATACCAAAATGGTGCAACCCAATCATTGATTCAATGAGATGTGGATAACCAAATTGCAAGAATGGACAGGAGTACACGCACCAAAATGCTTGAGTAGAGAGGAATATACAACCATAAAAAATCCCCATGAGTCTTTATGAAGATCCCCCAACTATTAGATTGATTTGAAATCAATATAATCTACCTAAGATGATAGCAAGCCTAATAATCGTAAAGGCAAATCTAGGAAATAATCCTCAAAATTTTCGATCACATATCCGAATTAGCCCTCATATCTTCCACAATTAGTAAAATTCAGTTTCTGACATTTAGGTACCAAGTCTAGCAACAATCTAAAATGGGGACATGTTGATCCTTGTGGTGGGTCGTGGGCCTACATCAGGCTCCCGCTAGGGATCTCGCTCCCACTCATGCTTCCTGGCATTTCGTACTTGCTAACATTTTTAAACAAATGCTTCTTTGCTCCTGCATCCAAATTTATGACTGCTTCGCCTCATGCTTCTGTAACTAGTGTGATCGCTGCATGCCTGTGAGACTTAAGAGAACTCTATATAGATAGGGATAGGATCCACCTCTCTCTATGAGGAAGAAGGCTTCGATTGATCCTGGTGTGACCCAATAGCCTCAATATCCTTGCCTGATCATTGTGACATGAACTTCGTTTTATCCCATGAAATTTGCTTCAAATGTCATTTGCTGATGTAATCATGATAAATTGTGAAATTCTCAGTGATTGTTGCTATGTTCTTGCACAATTCTTCTAATTTATGCAAGTCACTAGTTTAACATGCTCTACTTAACATGAGTACCTGAGTGTAGTTGCTTTATTGAGATCAATGAACTTAGGTTTGATATCAGTTATCACTCTTTTCTAGACCGTTCATTTTTTTATTTGTGCAGCCTACCTAACTGTTGAGTGGTCTATTTATCGGTCGCATGATCTACATGCTTGCCCCACATAATACACAGCTCGGATGTCATATTCGCATTCCTAGTTGACAAGTGTAACCATTTATAGGTGCATGTGGAGGGTGCGTGTGGAGCTTGCAAACTTCTTGATATCAATGCATAATACATGAAAATTTAACTTCCATATGTTTTCTGGTATATTAGCAACTTAGCTTCTAATCCAAGCTTTAAACTATTTGATTATCATTGAATAGTCGAGTCCTAGTAGTTTGAGTAATATATTCTATCGGTTTGCGACCTTATTGTTTCTCTCTCTTATAGGAAGAGTAACACCAGAAAGTGTAATATATAGCTTTGGCACTCTTTTGCTTGATCTTCTCAGTGGAAAGCATATTCCTCCTAGCCATGTGAGTTCCATATTTCTTTCTTTAATGATACCATTTTGGGAAAGTATGTTGAATGCAGCTTGCTATCTTTTATTCTTGTAATATTTTCAGACTATGCTTTGTCTAATTGGTTTGCACATGCAAAAGTGACTAAGAACTCTCATCATTGACAGCTCTGTGCCACTTCTGTGGTTCTTTTGCTTTTGTGTCCTTTTGAGCTTCTATTTATTGATTTATTTATTTGAGAGGTTCATTTTTTTAATCTTTAAGGGCTTGCTTAGTTACCATGAAAGTTGTGTCTGAATAAGCTATTTTTGGACACAGTTGTCCAGATAAGGTTTGTTTGAAAATATTTCATGGATAGGCTATTTTGTTGTCCTCACTGTTTTTTGTCAAACACCCTGGAATAGCGATGTATGGACAAAGCAACTCTGACACATGTACAAGCGCATGTGGAAATACCTAGCATCCATAGCTTGAAGATGGGCAATGGCACATGTGGTCCATGTGGGGCAGGCAATCAACAATTGATGGTGGCACACCTGGTACATGTGGGCCCTTGAAGATGGACGGTGGCATCAGGGCACGTGGCATGTTAGCACAGTTGATCGTAGTCCTAACGTGTACTTTATTGGGAATGCAGTAGATAAGTGTCCTTCTAATTCTTTATTGAGATTGCGCCATCCACATGAGATGCTATTTTGTTGCTTATGTCCCATTTTCTTAGAACTGGTGCCAATGGTGTTTGACAAACCAATGAATAAAACTTTTTGTATGACAAAACAGGCTCCTATTCGAATCCTCTTATAAAAAAGAAGCTGCTCATGTCACGTGGACATTTAATGAACATTAGATCAATAAGCACTTAAAAAAATATCAAAGTTACAGATGTGATGCAACAACCATGTTGGGTCAAGTCAACAAAACATACTCCCAAGTCCCCACAAGTGTTATCCAGTCACTCTATATGTGCCAAAATGTTTAGATATATAAGGCTACCTTTTGGGTTGCCCTATCTCCAATTTTTATTTAGATTTGTGCCCAAGAATGCTTGAGACACCATGGACAGTGCTGCTATCCAGATAAGGCTATCTGAATAGAACTTTTTGGGTAACCAGACATGCCTTTATTGAAATCCTCTTATATGTGTGTGTATATATATATATATATATATATATATATATATATATATATATATATATATATATATATATATATATATATAAAGAAGCTGCTTGTGTGGCATGGATATTTAATGAACATAAGATCAAATAAGCACTTAAATCTATATCAATTTTAGCAGATGGTGATAATTTTCAGATGTGATGCAACAACCATGTTGCACCAAGTAAATAAATCATACTCCCAAGTTCCCTACAAGTGTTATTTGGTATCTCAAGACGTGCCATAACATTTAGATATGTCTCGTTGTGAATTTGTGGTGATTGGAAATAGAACCAATGCATACTTGGATTGAGGATATTCAATCACAATGCACAGGTGGAAAGCAATTGGAATCTGGTTTCATAGTGAGCAAGTTTCTAATAATTAAACTGTCTTGATGCCATCTTTTCATGGCAGGGTTCTTATGGCCACTTGGTTAAGGGAATTTTCATCTTCACTTGTTTGTTTGTTTGTTTGTTTTTTTTTTTTTTTTTTCCACTTGGAGGTGGCCATTGCATTGGGATGTAATGGAGTGTTACGAGGGTCGCTTGCTTCTGTCCCTTTGGATGGCTGTTGTTTTTATGCCTTTTTGGTTCTAATAAAATCTTAGTTGACTGTTGAAAAAATGAGAACATATTTGGGCGAGATTTAATTTTCAATTGAAGAAAAATATTTGGACGAGATTTTTTAATGTAAGAAACATATGTGACAATCAAAGGGAATGTAAGTAATATAATTTAACTGAAAGTTAAGTAAAATGGTGTCTATGGAATGCATTGAATAGAAGAACACATTCAAAAAGCTGCAGTCTTGAGCAATTTGCATTTGTAAGAGACGACTTAATCAAATAGGGCATTTCTCTAATTTTCTGTTTGTGTTGGTTATAGACATTGTTTTAAATATCGACGATATCGACTGATATATCCCACGATATAATCTTGAATCCCACCTGTGCGAAACGAAACACACAGGTAGTGTCGATATATCCCACATGTTCAATCTGGTGAGCATTTTTAATTTCTGATCTTTTTTTTCGTTGAAATTATGTTAAGTCAATGTCAAATGGTTACAAATCCATTGGTTCTTCATGTTTTGTATGAAAAATCATGGAGTTGGAGCTTTGATTTCAATATCCATTGGTTCTTCATGTTCTCCATGTTTTTTTTTTTTTTTTCCGAAATTTTCCTTCAACAAACTGTCAATTAAGACTAATTTCGAAATATTTAGGAGTATTTTATGAAATGATTATCACATACTCTAATTTCAAAATTTGAGTGTAGGTGGTCCGATTTAGAGAAAAATGGGAAAATTCGAAATTTCCCCAATTTCTCCCAAATTGTTTGCAATATTGCACTCCAAACATGAAATCAAGCATATATGAGGGTTGATATGCTGATTTGTTAAGTCCTTGTCAATTTTAAAAAAAAGAAATCACTTTTTTAATTTAAAAATAAATTTAAAAAATTATTAAAATAATTTTTTTTTTCAAAATTTCCCTTCAACCAGTTGTCAATTGAGACTAATTTCGAAGTATTTAGGAGTGTTTGATGAAATTATCATCACATACACTCTAAATGTTATGCATTCAAATTGAATATAATTGCATTAGTTCAGTCAAACAACGCATAGCTTAAGAACCTATACAAAGGAAACCTATCAGGTGCACTTCTTTTTTGAGATGTTATGACTTAAAAGCAAGGTGTTCTGTATCCGTTACGTTACGACCATTAAATTCGATCGTATTAGTAACGACCGTGACCATTACATGATACGAGGGCGAAAATGTGCAGCTGGTTTTCTGAGACCGTATCGGCCTCTTTGGGGGCCGTGTAGGCCATTACAGGGCATAACACTGTTACCCCCGTAATGGTTGAAAAACAACCATCTTTTATTTCTATTTAAATTCACTTTTTCTTCTCAAAATTTTTTTTTTTCACTTTTCTTATTCCAAAAACTTCCCTAAATTATTCTACAACATATTTCGACCACTTTTACTATATTTTTTAGGATTAAAATTGTAGATTGAAGCGAATTGAGCGAATTGAAATTTCAATGGCCGTTATATATATATATATATATATATATATATATATATATATATATATATATATATATAGTGGTATTTATGCCTTTTTTTTCCCGATTTCTAGTTCTAATGCTCGATTGTGATGTGTAAATATTAAAGACACATAACCATGTTTACAAATTCACTAGACAACCAGATACAACTCTCACCAAAGAGTGGATCGTTACGCTATCATAAACATGTTCAAAACAAAAATTCAATATATATTTGGAATATTTACATTATTTTGGATTTTCCGAATATTTTTTAAGAACTTTTCGATAAAAAAATTTTACGACCGTCACATGGGTCGTAACGGTTGTTATGCCACCGTATTGGCCATTACGGCCGATACCCATATTAGTAACGGTGGTGATCGTTTTGAACATTGTTACTAATATAGAATACCTTGTTTAAATGTGTGTATATAGGTCTTTTTTGGACAATCCCTAAAGTTTCATTGAAAAATTCAACCATTTTCCCAATGTTTCACAAAAAGTGTGATAAATTACCCAAAATAAACGATATATCTCGTGCGATAACCAATACGTAGTTGTATCCCAAGGATAAGATACGTAATGCGATACTAATATTTCGAACACTGGTTATAGATACAAGTAGTTAATAAGTGGGATTAACTGTAGGCGCCCTATTTTAGCATCCTATCGAGTGTTTTCCAAATATTGCCTATGATATGCTTGTCAAATCTCTACACCATTGGACCATAATTCCAATATCTTTCAGTAATCAGTTGCTTCTCATCCATACATAAACATGTATCATCCAATATCATTTTAGGCTTAGAAGTAGGGTTGTACATGAGCCACTCTAGCTTTAAAAGCTCGCTCGGCTTGGCTCGATCTAGCTCAACTTGACTCGACTCGAACAATGACTCGACGCAAACCAAGCTTCATATGACCCAGCTCGTTTTGAAAACAAGCCAAGTTCGAACATAGTAGAGCTCGACTTGAACCCGGCTCGGCTCTACTCGAATATATTTTGTATTTTATTATATATGTTACTATATTTAAAAATTAAAAAATAAATAAATAAAACTTAAACCATATGATACCCGTCCATCCCTTTCTTAACCTTTCCCTTCCTTACCTAATTCGCCATGCTTGAGCTCCTCTCTCTCTCTCTTTCTCTCTCTCTCTCTCTCTGCACAAACAACAAGGTACCCTGTATGGCTCTATATAATATTATATATACACACATTATTAATTGAATATTTGATTTGGGGGTTGGGTGAATTGGGTCGGGTTGCTGGGTTAAGTCAGGTGCGGGTTGGGTGTTGGGTGTTTGGTTGGGTCGAGTTGGGAGCAGACTCGACTCGATTCGAGGTAAGCTCGCCTCGACTCGATCCACTAGCTCACCTCGAGCTCGACTCGAAAGGTTTGGCAAACAAGCCAAGCTCCAATGGTAAGCTCGAGGCCGAGCTCAAGCTCGAGGAGAGCACGGACGAGCCAAGCCAAGCTTGACCCACCTCGACTCGACTCGGCTCGATGTACAACCCTACCTAGAAGGGCATCAAAGGTAGTTTCCTTCAAGAGATGCCAAGTCGAGTATAGTGTCCAAATATGCATTGCTTTTTAGGCTATTGGACGAATTGTACACCCCAACTATAGCATTCTGGCCCCCGACCTCTTGCTATCATATTCCTCATGAAAAGTAGCATTTTACTTAAAAACATTGGGGTACCAACTGGATGTGGATTGCATATTGACACTACCAGTAGTGACTCGCTACCAGAAAATGCTCCGTGGGCCCCACCATGATGCATGTGTTTTACCACATTGTCCATCCATTTTGCCAGCAAATTTTAGGGCATGAGCCCAAAAAATGAGGCAGATCCAAATTTCAGGTGGACCACACCACGGGAAAATGTGGTGATTGAATGCCCACCATTAAAAACTTCTTGGAGCTACAACTTTTGTATCAAGCTGATATGTGTTTTCCCTTCATCCAGGTCTGTGTACCTAATCAACAGGTTGGATGGCATATAAACATTACAATGGGCCTTAGGAAGCTTTTAATGGTGGGTGTTCAGTCACCAGTGTTTTCCTGTGGTGTGGTCCACCTGAGATTTGGATCTGCCTCATTTTTGTGCTCATATCCTAAAATAATGATCCAAAATGGATGGATGGCATGGATAAAAACACATTCATCATGGTGGGGCCCACTGCACCATCTCTCCTGGCAGTGTCAGTATGCAATCTGTGTTTGCACCAACGTGGTCGCAAACATGTAAGTCATGCCCTGGATATTACCGTAGCGACAATTAGCAGATAATCTCCACTTTGACCTGTTACATCAGGGAGTTCAGATCGGCAATGATGCTATAATTGCCAACCTCACACTAATCTGGGTCAAATGTTGTTATTCCAGCAACATATGATGGTGATACATAGGCATTTATATTTAGCTATGTTAATCTTCAGGCACTCCTTAAAAGTTTTGCCACCCCTTTACTTCTAACTCTGGTTGCCAGGCACTAACATAATTTCGGAAGTAGACGGGATGTTTCGACATTGGGTTTCAAGCATGGCCTACCTCTCCCACCCAAAAAATAAAAAAATAAAAAAAAAAGCAGAAGAAGAAGAAAAAGCCAGCTCGAAGCAATTAACCTTACCAATCAGCCCATATTCACTATGAAATTTGAGGTTTTCCAAGTAAACATTTATATCTAGCTATG
This sequence comes from Magnolia sinica, assembly GCF_029962835.1. Lineage (NCBI taxonomy): Eukaryota > Viridiplantae > Streptophyta > Magnoliopsida > Magnoliales > Magnoliaceae > Magnolia > Magnolia sinica. The sequence goes on along the minus strand of NC_080589.1, from coordinate 68,698,710 downwards.
TCAATCTCCAGGCACCTTGTAAATATTTTGTTGCCACTTTCTACTTACTACTCTGTGTGCCTCTAACAGAATATGTTCTGTTTCATGTGAGCTGACTGATTTGAATTGGGTATACTTCTGCAAATTTTACCAGAGGGTAGTTTTGTCCATTGAGATTGCTGCTTCCAGCATCCATCATCCTGTTCTTATAGTTCTTAAAGAGAACAATTTTGGAACTCTTTAGATTTCCATGCTTTGAATCTTTGATAGGTGGCTCCATCCAAAAGGTAATGGCATAAAGACCTATTATGATGGTGACATTCTTTGTTAAACTGGTTGCTTGGTAAGCTTAACCATTGCCGTGAATATACTATGCATGCTCATTTTATACTGCATATTAATGTATTATTCTACATCTAATACTTGGTTGTGTAACTTCTACACAGGCGCTTGACCTTATACGGGACCGGAATTTTCTGATGCTGACTGATTCCTGCTTGGAAGGACAGTTCTCAAATGATGATGGGACTGAGTTAGTACGCTTAGCATCTCGTTGTTTACAGTATGAGCCCCGAGAGCGGCCTAATGCAAAGTCACTAGTGGCTGCCTTGACTCCTCTTCAGAAGGAAACCGATGTGAGTTGTTTTTTGTTAGAAAAAAACAATGGAGCCTTTTGAGTCTTTCTACTAGAAACTTGGTGATAAGTCTGTGCTGCAGTTGGACTGGTGATGTGATTAATACTGTTGAAAGTTGAAACATAACTGCTGGCTATTTACTGAATTGCTTGACATATTGTGGATAGCATTTCTTTACACATTTTCCATCTCCTTTCATCAGCCTTCCCTGCTTTTACTATAAGATGCTTTGATTTGAGGTATTGAGAGAACCTAGCTATTTGTATGCCTATGATTTTCCTGAAATAACCCCTAAAAGCATTTAAATTCTCCTAGTCATGACCTGCCATGCCTGAGCCAAGTCAAACTTTACCAACAGTCGGTTTCCTGATTTCTGATGCTATTGACACTGCAAGATCATGGCTTTAAACTTCTCTTTTGCTATCTACTAATGAGATTATGGTTCTCAAATGGATCTTGGCACCAGTCGATTATGACAGACGCAATATATGTCGAACCATCTAGTCCTCAACATTTTTCCTGTTCAAGGGACATCCTTCTCAGTTGTACCTTTTTATCCCACTTTAACTTCTTGGTGCGACTACTATTTGCTATGCTTCTCCAATTACTCTTGAGAATAACATGCAATAGAAGGGTGGTTGAGAAATGGATACCCTCTTCAAGTTAGTCTACTGCCCAAAGATCATGGGGAATGGATATCGGTAAAATCAGTCAAAAGCGACTTCATGGGCTGAAGCCAGAGCATGGGGAATGGATATCAGTAAAATTCAGTCAAAACTGTCAACTTCATGGGCTGAAGATGAAGACAGTCACCATCATTATAAGGAAATGTTTAGTTTTAGTGACATCTCCCTCATGCCTACACATGAACTCTCTCCTCCATCTTTATGTTTAAAATGCAGAATGCATTTTCATGGATGGAATGGCTTTGGCTCCTGTACTAAGGTAGTACTGGAAAAAAATTGGTTTATGTGACTCAAGTGCGTAGGTCTAGCTCTTAAAGTGCACATACTATAGTTTTCTAAATGGCAGTCCTGGACGCTTGTTAGCTTATTGCATCATGCATGTTTATATTAATTTGTGGCTACTTGTGTGCTTGATCATGCTTTCCTGTCAATAGATTGAACTATTTTTTTTTTACCTGAACTCAAATTTGAATGGTCATCCTATTTAATTGCATTGTTCTACAGGTTCCATCTTATGAGTTGATGGGGATACCGCATGGTGCTGCATCCTCATTGCAGCAACTATCTCTATCACCCCTTGGCGATGCTTGCTCAAGAATGGATTTGACCGCCATACACGAGATCTTGGAAAAGGTCGGCTACAAAGATGATGAGGGAACTGCTAATGAGGTCTGTGTTTGATGCATCTAATCAGAATTTAAGAAATTTCATAAGACATGACTTTTACTCAATTTATTTATTGTGATTGTTTGTCTTTTTCCATTCCTCCGCCATCAGAATTAGATGGTATGCATGACAAATTAACATGCAATTGGGTTGGTATGCATGAAAAATTAACATGCATCTGGGCTGGTGTGCATGACAAATTAACATGCAATTAGTTGTACATGAATGTTCGTGCGTGTCTATATTGTGTTTTATCTCTATTAGTACCAACTATCTGTAGTGACATATACTTGCCCTACTTTCATGGATCCTGAACTTGAAGATAAGCTAGTCTAAGGTCTGCATTGCATACTCATGCTGGTTCCATGGTGGGAGATGCACAATCCAAAGAAGAAGAGTTTGGCGTTTGTGGTAGATATTGGCTGAATGGAAGAAGTGTTTCTCGGAAAGGTTGTTCTCCATTGCTGTGTCATGTTATTAATGAATGTGGACAGTACACATGGGATATTCGTCCAATTTTTAACCTAAACTTGAACAGTTTGTCCTGGGTATGAAACACATTTTAGAATGTGTGGAAAGCAACTCTGGAGCCATAAGATGCTCATGAGTATGCATATGCATCTAATACCGTCGGATGTGTCCTAACTTTCATTTGCTTGTAGTCGTACAAATCAGATGCAACCAAGGCTTAGGTGCACAATCCTTCTCACCAGGTGTTGCTCCGGCTTCAATTGCATTTTGGACGCTTCCCGGCAATTTATACTCACTAACATTTTGAAAAAGATGCTTCCCTGCTCTGGCACCTGAATCTTTTGCTGCTTCGCTTCATGCTTCATGCACATGCCCACGCCCACATGCACAGAAATGCCCACATCCACAAATGCATGCATGCTTGCTTGCGCACACCCACACACATGCACACAATTGGTTGTACTTGTACATAATTATAAATGTTTGTCTGTGTTAGTACCAACAAGCTACATTGACATGCCTATTTTCATGCATCTTGAACTTGAAGATAAGCTAGATTAAGATCCGGAGTGCTTGCTCATTCTAGATTCTGTAGTGGGTGGGATATGCACAACTTAAAAGTGAAGAGTTTGGTATTTGTGGTAGAAATTGGTAGAGTGGAAAGTGTTTCTTGGACGGGTTGTAGACTTGTATTCCATTGCTGTGTCATGTGATACTGAATTGTAAAAGTTTAAAAAAAAAAAGATTTTTTTTTTTTTTTTTGTAGAAGTTTAATGTAAAAAGTTTTTCTTGTAAAGGTTGTACGCTTGTACACATTGTTGTGTCATGCGACTCCTGAATGAAGACAGTACACAATGGGGTATTGTTCTTTTTTTAACCTAACCTTGAATGCTTTGACCTGGGTAAGAAACCTCTTTTAGAAGTGTCTGGGTAAAGTAACTCTGGAGCCATAAGAGACATGAGTATGCATATGCATCTAATAATGGTGTATTTCTCCTAGGCCTGTTCATTTCTTTACAGTCGTACAAAACAAATGCACCCAGGACTTACTTGCATGATCCTTCTAACCAAATGTTGCTCCTGCCACAATCGCACTCTGGACTTGCACACCTGCTCCCACTTCCTGGCAAGTTATTCTTGCTGAGATGCTTCCCTGCTCTGGCACCTGAATCTGTTGCCACTTCACTTCATGCTCACACATGCGCACGTGTACTCACACACACAAGCAACATGCACGTGCACTCACACACGTGAGAGAAACTCTGCCATTGGCCATTTTTTATGGCAAGAGAAGAAGTCACGAGTATCTTTTTCTATATTCAAGAAGCATGTAAATTTCAATGAGGGCTCATTGGAATTGAAAATTTCCATGCCTTTGTCCAAGAAGTTGAACACCTCTTCAGCCCAAATAGTTGAATCCATGACTATGTATGGAGTCTACTGGTGGTCGGGGCCTGTGTTCATTTTTCAGTTGAATATAATCAAACAAATATATAGAGTATTCTTTGTTCATGTTCGTTACTTGATTCTAGACATTAGATTCAATGCTCGTCGCAGCAGCACTGATGGGACAAATATTGTTGTGCTTTTTTATCTTATGCTTGGTCATGTTCTTGGATGTTTTGATAATACCATGCATTGTATTTGAGCAATGCATCTCAAATTCTTCTGTACATTGTTTTCTTGACAGTTATTTCTATCATGCAGTTGTCATTTCAGATGTGGACCGACCAAATGCAGGAGACTTTGAACTCAAAGAAAAAGGGTGATGCTGCTTTCCGACACAAAGAATTCAGAGCTGCAATCGAATGTTACACTCAGGTTGCTCCCTATTAGTAACTTTTCTTCTTTTCCTTTTTTTTTTTCCTTTTTCTCCTTTATAAAAAAAAAAAAAAAAAAATTCTTTATAGCTACCAACTGGATGATATGTTAATTAACAAAGGAAGATTAATTCCCCAATGCACAAGGATGAATGGATAGCTCCATCGACAAAGTTTGACTCTTTCTTTACAAGAGTAAATAAAATGCTTAATCTCTAATGTCGTAGTGGACCTAGCCCCCTGAATGATTTTAACTGACCCCACGTGGACGGAATGCCACAAAAATCAGGCCTGTCCAATCATTAAGTGGGTCACACCATAGAAAACAGTCGACAAATCCAATGTTGCTCCTCCCAAAGGGCCCATAGTCCTTCCCTGAAGCCCATCTCAATAACAGATTAGAGCTTTCCTCAATGATTAATTTCCCAAAGAAGAGGGATAAATCTGATGCAAACCTCTCTGAGTGCTAATAACTTTGCTTTAATGAGATTCAGCTTCCCACAAGGGCCAAAGAAACCACTAACATCACTTCTTCCTTCTCATTCTGGAGAATGCCACCTATGCCCGAAGGGCCACTGCTCTCCTGACAAAGCATTCTCAAGGCAGCTTCTATCCGATCTTAGCACCCTTCACCTCTCTACCCCCTCCCCTAATCATCACAAGCCCAATCTCGACTAATGTCCTGATGAGAATCGTCTGAAAACTTGGGGGAAATCTGAGTCCAATCAATGATCAAAGAGGTGATTGTACTAACAATAGAGAGATTGTACTAGTGCTTCGCCATGCTTGCTTTGGGTAATGCCCCCTCCCCATAAGGAAGCTGATTCCCTAAACCACCAGCATTTATCATCTGGGGTCCAATACCTTTCTATAATTCTCCCACGCTGTTGCTACCCCTTCTCTCTCCATCTTTTCCAATCCGTTCGTTGAAATCATGCACAAGTATCTCTCTTGTTTAGGATTTAACTCGGTGGAATAGATGTTGCATTTTTAATCTCTGAAGATGTAGACGTTGAAATTTGAATACTATTATATATATCCTTTGTTTTAAATGGAGAAACTATCATGAGTTATGGAGCTGACACCATTATTTCATGCACTCGCAGTTCATTGAAGTCGGGACTATGGTTTCTCCAACAGTCTTGGCACGTCGCTGCCTATCATACCTCATGAGCGACATGCCACAGCTAGCACTTAACGATTCAGTGCAAGCCCAGGTCATATCTCCTGCATGGCCCACCGCATCCTATCTGCAGGCTACTGCCCTTCTTGCCCTCGGAATGGAAAATGAAGCTCATGAAGCGCTCAAAGACGGTTCGTCCCTAGAAGGTCGAAGAACTACAGCTGCCTGATGGTAGAAAGACTAAAAAAGAAGAGTAAACAACTGAAGGGCATATTAGTCAAGCTTTCTTATTTCTATACAAATCGCCCTTATTGAACATAACAACGCAAACCATGCAATCTTCTCGCTTGTGGGAAAATGACCAGAACACCCTTCTGAAATATTCACCGTAATCCCTCAATTTTTTAAAATCGAGGATCTTTATGTTTTGGTCAGTTATCAAACAGTGAGGAGGTTTCCTGATTTGCAAAATGACATGTTTGCCCCTTGATGAGCCCTGTTCTCAATCAATTGCAAGTGTATGTGAGTATTTTTAAATGACCATAATGCCCCTGGAATGATTTGCAGAATTCACATGTGAGGGGGGGGGGGGGCTTTCCTGCCATTTTAGGAAATTGGAAATGGGTTCATATCCAGTAATGGGAAAAGGGGGTATATATATATATAGACATATATATCATTCTTTATCCATGACCATGTTGTTTGTACAATGGGCATATGATGATGTATGGGTGCATGTGAGTGCTGGAAAAACATGTAATTTGTGTACAGCAACTGGTTTTTGATGTGTTCCCTCCCCATGGCTGTGATGTTTGGGTGTATTTATTTGTATCTTTCTTGCAATAGCTGTTTTGAGCTTGTCTGATTTAACTGTCTTTTTTCTAACTGTATTTTTCTGTATGTTGTTCATGAATGTACTCATATATGTATGACATTGTCAATCTATGGTCCTTTTTTTTTTCCTTTTTTTTTAAATTTTTTTTATTTTTACTATGGTAGACTATGATGGATGATACGCAGGCACCTAAAAAGTACCAGGCTCTACAAGTAGGTTAAACTAGACTGTTATAGCATGAACCAAAAGTCATGCTTATCTGAGTACCTGACTATTGGATTGGTGGACATGATTGGACGGTTAAAAAATGAAAAACATGGATGGTTCTATTTCAACAAACAAGTGTCCAGGAATAGGTTAGGTTTTATTCTACCAATCTGATTTTGGTACAGCGATTTTGCAATAGTGGGTTCCACAATTTAGCCGGTTTGATTTTTGCTGCTAATACAATTCCTGAGCGCCTGAGTATCAAGAGGCATACTCTGCCGGAATATTAATTTACTGTTTTTTTCCCCATCTATTAATAAAGAAAATTGATCTAGTGATTTGACTATGAATCAGTCACATTACCTATCTGATCGGTCCATTTGATCTAATCCAATCTTTAGCAACTGTGAAAAAAATAATCACAGCAATCATATGGACCTAAACATCTGTGAGTGGACCTATTTTTAGTGAACAATCCGTCCATCAATTTGTGCAAGCCACTGAATGGACGGCGTGGATCATCCAATCAGTATAATTTTCAAGGCTGGCTGTAGACTTGATGTCATGGAAGGTCTGGATAGGTGCCAAATGAAACTGTGTGCATGGTAAGGTTCCGGTACAGAACCTCCTACTAGATTATTACTCATTTAGTAAATATGTATACATATAACATACTAATAAAATTAACTGGTCCTGACCTGACATGGTTTAAAACATGTTGAAGATAGCTGACCTGACATGGTTTAAAACATGTTGAAGATAGCTGTCCTGACCTGAACCGGACCGACCCAATTTTTAAATGGGTACAAAATGGTCAGCTTCAACCTCACACAATTTCTAAATGGTTCCGAAAAACTGGGTTTAGACCCATAAAAATCGGGTCAGGTCCATTAGTACATTTGGATGCAATGTCAAAACCATAGATCTCAGATACGAGGGTTACAGCATACGTCCATCAATTTTCTGAAAACCAATCAAGTGGGCTTTTCCAACCTATTTGTGGGGGATCAAACCAACACTTTGAGAGGTTTCAAAAGGACCACAAAACTGTCATGGGTTTCATTTAAGAACCCTATTTTGATGGTGCATCCAAACGGTCCCTAAGCTCTATTCGTCATGACTGATAAGTGATAACAGAGTACTACCTTGCAATTCCATGGTGGAGGAGATTGATTTAAATTTTTATTTTTATTTATTTTTATTTTTTATTTTTTTATTTTATGTTAGTAGCAGGGTTTTAATTTTGAAGTCTTGCTTATCATATTGGTTTTTTGCTAAGCCCACACCAGATGCCAAAGGCCGCTCATATACAGGCAGCCATATGTGCCAATGTGAAAAACGGGCATGAGATCCAAGCCGTCCATCATGTTGGTTTTGTAATTTGGGTCCCATTGCCCCAAAACAGGAGGCTATTATCGTCAGGTGCTTTCAAACTCGGCCAAAGCTTATTGCCTGTGGATTTCTCTTTTCTGCAATGTTGTTAGGGGTTGCAATGGCTGGGCGGCCTGGCCTACGACCAGCGGCCCATGAACTTGGACCAGGTTCAGGCCCAGTCTTGAAATCGAGGCCCTCAAGTTTTCTGACGGGTCCAGTCAATGATGAATGGCCTAGCCTAATCATCAAGTCAGCCAAGATTATAAATGGAGGGTTTATAAGATACTCAGGCTGCATATGACGCTTGATACCCAGGCACTCAGAAATTGAACACGTGGCATATGTTGGCTCAAGTAAACCAACTAGATTTGTGTGACCCAGTCTCCGAGTTACAATCCCAAGACAATAATATTTGAAAAATCCTAACCTCTGATTCATGGACACGTGTTTGTAGATTTATAACCGTTGGACATTTTCCATTTTTAACTGTCCAATAAATGTCCACCAATCCGATAGCTAGATAATCAAATAAGCTTAACTTTTCATTCATTGTACATCTACACTGGGCATCATAATCTGGACGGTTTAATTTTACTACTTATGTGCCTCATTTGCAATTTCTGAGTAATTTTTAAGTGCCTGCGTATCATCCATCACACTCTACCAGAGTAAAAAAAAAAAAAAAAAATCTCTGATTTTTTTTAATAAAAAATAAATGATTTAAAAACACTTGTGATCGATTTCATTTACCATCAAAGTATAGTTTAAAGACATTTCTTAAATCGGTGTCATGCTTCAACAATTGGAATGATTTATATGATGATACTAGTCATACAAAGAAAAACAATTTTAGATTGAACTATTTCAAAATTTTCATCATTTAAATATTTTTCGTATAGGATGAGGACCACCACCACAACCATTTCAGCCAGATTAGGTCCAAGCTGAGGCCAACATCCACCTGGCCCATTGACACCTCTAGTTGTGGTCCATAACATGATTTTTATTCGATTGAATTGTACTAGAGCTTCATCAGGTGTGAATCACACAATGGACAGCTTAGATCACATGCCCATGTGCCATGCCAGCACATGTTGTATCATGGCTTTGACATCGAAGTCTGCTCGATGTCATCGAGCCCAAATATCAGATTTAAGACATCTGATAACAACAATCTCCACCATGTCTTCAATCTTCAAACGTGTAGCTTATAATCCTCTTCTCTTACCTCTGCCTTGCATCATAGCTTCATCAATGATTCTCATGCACACTCTATTTTCCTTTTATGTCATTACCAAGCCCAGATAAGTTGCACAGAACTTGAATTTCTCTGTAGGAAAGGCCTTGATGAGTATGAATATCGAATTCATGCTGGTGTGAATCTTCTACGGTGTTACGCCTCGTTCCTCAAGCACCTATCGGATAAAATGGTGACAAACATCAATGCGTTTAGTACGTGAGTAATAAACAGAATTTTTAGCCAAATTGATAGTGCTCTCGTTATCACAATTAATCGGCATGGCTAGAGCTGTACATGAGCAACCTAAGCTCGATAACTTGCTCGACTCGGCTCGAAAAAGCTCGACTCGACTCAGATCGAAACGCTGTTCAAACTGAGTCAAGCCATATTTTGGGTGCTTAGAACATTTCGAGTCGAGTTCAAGCTGAACGTAGCTCGACTTGACTTTAAGTTAGTATATAAAGGATTTTTAAAAAACCCTACCCAATCGCCCGACCCTACCCAGTACGCCCAAACTAGCAACCCTACCCGTTCTCCCTCTCTCACCCAAATCGCTCTATTTCTCCCTTCAAATCGCCAAATCAGTCATCCGTTCGGCGACATTTCCTTCATCCAGCGACCGTTCAGTGACATTTCTTTCTTCTAGCGTTAGTCTAGACAAGCATTTCCTTCTTCCAGTGTTTGTCCAGACAAGCTCCGCCCAATACTCTCCGCCCGACGGCATTCATCCAGACGAGCTTCTCTTTAAAAGTGAGTCCTATCCTCCACTCTCTCCATTTTTTCCAACCGTCTAAGTAGTGGAACCCATCTAACTAGCGACCATTGGCCGAGCTCGAACTCGACCGAGCCGAGCACGAGTGGCTGTTCCGAGCTCGAAGGCCAAGCCGAGCACGAGCTGAGACTCGAGTAGTCCGAGTCGAGCACAAGCTGGGCAAAGCTCGACTCATGTACACCTCTAGGCACGGCTTCCTGCTAAAGCCCCAACTAGAGGTGTACACGAACTGAGCTAGCTCGGTTAGCTCACTCAACTCAACTCGAAAAAGCTCGATTCGACTCGGTTCGAGGTTCAGTTCAAGTCAAGTCGAGCTGATTTTTTTAGCTCGAAAATGAGTTCGAGCCGAGTTCAAGCTAGCCCCAGCTCGACTCGACTCGGATCGAACTAGTTTGGTGACTCAGTTACTTTGATATTGATGTTGCTCACCAAGTGTTTGATGAAATGACTCAAAGAAGTGTGGCTAGTGGCAAGGAAGGTATCTATATGAAACCAACACCCTTTTTTTCATGATTTTTATGTTGCTTAGAAGGTCCCTTATTATTTATTTTTTTTTTCTTTCCTTGATTTTTATATTGTTCAGAAGGTGTTTATGAAAATGCCACAATAGCGATCTCAGCTCGATCTTGGCTCGAACTGGCTCAAGCTACTGACCGAACCAAGCCGAGTTAGCCAGTCAAGCTCAAGGACCGAGTAGAGTTTGAGCTGAGGTCAGCTAGTGGCCGAGCCGAGTCGAGCAAAGGCTATCTCGACTCAGTTCGACTCGATGTACACCCCTAGCCCCAACTAATTTATCATACCTCTTAACCAAACACCTTCCTTAAACGCTTCCGTCACTGTAATATATTTTGCTTCTATTGTGGAAAGAGTCACCACAGACTGAAGTTTCGACATCCAACTAATTGCTCCACCCACTAATACAAACGAGTATCTTGAATTTGACTTTTTGAAATCCACACTACCTACGTACTCTGAATCCACATACCTTAATAACTTTGCTCCTGTCTTCTCAAGACGCAGTCTTTCGTACCTCGAATGTATCGAAGTAGTCATTTCACCGCTTCCCAATGTTGTTTGCTAGGATTTGACATGTATCTGCTCACAACACCGACTGCCTGTGAAATATCTGGTCTGGTCTTGTATATATCATGGCATACATTAAACTGTCAACTGTTTCAAATAAGGTATAGGAGACAAAACATGCATTTCCTCATTTGATTTGGGACATTGTTCTGAGGAAAGCTTGAAGTGAGCTACGTGAGGAACGCTCACTAGCTTTCCCTAGTCCATCTCATACTTGATCAGCACCTTTTCAAGGTATTCTGCATATAATAACCAAAGCCTACTCCTTTTCCTATCTATATGAATATCTATGCCGAGAACCCTTTTTACAGCCCCCAGATCTTTCATCTCGAATGTCTCGGATAACTAAGTCTTCAGTATGTTGATTTCAGACATATCATGACAGACGATCAACATATCATCAACATGCAATACTAAAATAATGAATTTGCCATCACTCGGTGTCTTATAATAGACACGATGATCGTATTCACTCCGACTAAATTTCTGACTCAACATGAAATAATCAAATTTTTTATATTACTCCCTAGGCGACTGTATCAGGTTGTACAACGACTTTATTAACTTGCAAACCTTTTTCTCTACCCCTTTAACTTCATAGCCCTTTGGTTGCTTCATGAAGATTTGCTCTTCCAACTCTCCATGCAGGAATGCAGTCTTGACATCCATCTATTCCAGCTCTAGATCGTATTGGACAACCAGCGCCAATACGAATCTGATAGATACTTGCTTAACTGTCGGAGCGAATATCTCTATAAAGTCGATTCCTTCTCTCTGAGTATACGCCTTCGTTACCAGCCTCACTTTGTATCTATCCCATTTTCTTTTGAATGACCACTTACATCCGATCACTTTTCAGCTCAGTGGAAGCTCAACTACCTCCCATGTGTGGTTTTTGTGCAACGAGTCCATCTCATCGTTTATAGTCACCTTCCACTTTTCTGCATTAAGCTCATTAAGAGCCTCCTGAATAGTAGAAGGGTCCCCCTCATCTATAATGAAGGTATATACAATAGTAGAGTCGTACATGTATCTTGTCGGTAACCTGCGATCATGTGGTGGATTTCTTCTCACAGGTGGTTGCTCCACCTGACCCTGTACCTGTCTGTGCATTTGTCTTTGCCTGAGTATCATCTGTGTCAATATGGATGTCTACGATCAATCTTTCTAGTTCCTCTTGCTCATCTTAATCATTCTTGTGGAATAGGGAGCTTTCACCGAATCTGACGTCACGACTAGTGATGACCTTGCGAGTGACCTTGTTGAATAACCTGTAACCTTTCACACCAACACCATAGCCAACAAAGATGTACTTTTTGGCTCTATGATTTAGCTTATCTCTCTCAACTGACAGTACATGAGAATAAGCCTCACAACAAAATATACGCAAATATAAGTAGTCCATCTTATGACCACTCCATACTTACTTTAAGATTTTACATTTAATTGCGTAGAAGGAAACCGGTTCACCAAATAGCAGGACATGTTAACAGCCTCTGTCCATAGGTCCTTGCCCAACGCAACATTACTTAACATGCATCGGGCCCTCTCCAAAAGAGTCCGATTCATCCGCTCAGTCACACCGTTTTATTCGGGCGTGTGGCGCATGTGTTATGCCTAATGATTCCTTCATCCTTGCAATATCCATTAAACTCAGTGGAAGTAAATTCTCCACCATTGTCAGTCCTTAAAACTTTTATTTTTCGCCCTAACTATTTTTTCATCATTGTCTTCCATTGTTTAAATATGGTGAAAACTCTGGATTTATATTTCATGAAGTAAACTCAAACTTTCCGAGAGTAGTCGTCAATGAATGAAATAAACCATGACGACCCCCAATGGAAACTTTTAGCAATGGCCCCCATACGTCAAAGTGCACATAATCAAGTACTCCCTTACATACATGTTTTCCATATTTAAAAGATAATCTAGATTGTTTACCATATATACAATGCTCACATATATCTAAATTAGAATTCTTGAAAGGTAGAATTAAACAACGATCAAATAGCACCTTCATGCCCCACTCGCTCATGCGGCCCATACGAGCATGCCACATACATGTATATGTTGAATCTGCAACAACCGCTGCCGCTCCACCTACTGAAGTGCTCTCGATCAACCTGTAAAGGTTTCCGTGCCTTTGCGCTCTCATAACCACGAGTGCCTCTTTTGAAACTTTAAGGATACTATTAAGACCAATGAACATGCACCCTATAGCCTCAAGTACACTGAGAGAAATCAGACATTTCTTTATATCAGAAATGTGCCTGACATTAGTCAAGGTATGCTTCACCCATCAAACATTTTGATGCTCACCGTACCAATAGCCATAACATTACAGGCATTGTCATTTCCCATAAAAACCTATCCACAATCGCATTCTCTATAACTGGCGAACCAACTTCAATGAAGAGTCATGTGATATAACGCTCCTGTGTCAAGGATCCACTTGTCTCTATGATCATCATGCAAATATCTGATCATGGACACAGACAGAACATCACCTCCACTTATTTCTTCATCAGATGTGACATTGGCCTCTCTTGAAGACACCTCTGAGTTTTCTTTCTTCGCTTTAGAATTTGTACAATCCTTCTTCATGTGCCCAGTCATCCCACAGTTTAGCACTTTAATTTACCTTTGCCCTTGCCCTTTGATTTGGATCTAGGTTTTGAAGATCTTGTACCTCGCTCAATATTCCTACCTCTCATAAACAGTGCATCAGAAGATGTCTCTATGCCAACATTTATCTTTCTCATGGCCTTCCCTTGAACGGCTGAGATGATGGCGTCCACACTCAGGGATTTATTTGTTGTGCACAATGAGTCCCTGAATGACTCATACGATGGCAGAAGAGAATTCAACAATATGCATGTTTGATCTTCATCTTTGACCACTTCCTCCATATCCAACAACTTCCAAATCAATTTATTAAAGTAACTGATGTAGGTCTCCACATCTCCACCATCTGTCATCTTAAAGGTGAACAACTGTAGCTTCAAGTGTAAGCGATTCTCAGTATATTTTTTTGCATAAATATCCTCTAACTGTGCCCATAAACCAGCTGCAGTTTTCTCCCTCAAAACATTATAGAGAAATTCATCCGTGAGACACAAACGAATCGAGGATAAAGCCTTTTTATCAAGAGTATTCAAATCATCATCACTCATAGCTAGTCGACTTTCTCTCCTCAAGAGCACCATCTCCACCTTGCTTGGTTAAGGAACTGATCATCTTGATCTTCCATAACTCAAAGTTATTTTTACCTGAGTATTTCTCAATGTCATGCGTAGTGTTTCCCATTATTGTTAATATTACAAATTCAAGCCTGCACCCCAACGATTGCTTTGATACCACTTGTTGGGAAAAAATGGTGGAATCACACAGAGATGAATCTAGGATTACAATCCAAAAGCACCAAGCAAACATAAAGAGAATACGACAATTTAATGTGAAAAATCCTTTCGAAAAAAACCAAGGCACAAAGTGTTGAGTGTGAAATATTCCATATTTTTTCCTATTTATACCTTAATTTTATAAACATGATAGTGCATAATCGATTTAATTATGTATGTTTTCATGTGCGAGTTGATTTTAAAAGCTTAAAAGTAAAATTGATGCCAAAATGAAGATTTATGCTCAAAAGATTACTAAATGAAAATTTGGATATTTGAAAGTCATTAATAAAGAATTCACGTGCCAAAGATCTAAGAAAACCAAATGAGGAATAAAGAGAATCAAAGATTTGAAGTGAAGAAAAGGAATCCTGAAATTGTCTCAAAAACAAATGTATTCCTAAAATTGTCCTGAAAATACATATTCTGAAACTTCGAGTCTATTTTTTAAAACTACGCAGAGTGCGTAAATTTAAGGTGGTTTAAACTCCGAACATATTTTGGAAAACTGCACAGAGTGCATAAATTTAAGGCGGTTTTTAGATTTTTCTTTGTGAGAAAGTTGAAGTTCCACAACTATAAATAGGACTCCTTACAATGCTCCAAAGTATCTTATATGGCTTTTAAAGGTCTCAAGGAGCATACATAAGGGTGGAGTAGCCGCCAAAGATTTTTTCTTCTTCTCTAGTTTATTTTTCATGCTTTCTTTAAGAGATTTGATTTTAATCATGTCTATAGTTAGCTAAACCTCTTAGCTAGGACTAAGAGGTGAAGCTTGTAGCGTGTTTGAATATTTATTTTGCTTGGTTCTTGTTCTTATTAAACTTCATTAATTTCTAGTTTGATATTAAGGGAATATTTTCAGTTTTCTATGATTTATTGTGACTCAAATTACAATAGATGTCGTAATAGCTTTGAGTATCTTCTTTTCCATTATGAGATTGTAAGATTGGCAAATCCTGTTGTTCACCATCGTTTCTTAGGCATGATAGGGTGATGGAATCCCTTCCACTCATCACAATTCTCTTCGATTGAGAATTAGGTCAATGAAAGTTCAGATTTGATTTAATTGTTTTATCTTCCAATTTGATAAGATAGGACTCCAATTTCAATTGTGTTCTTTGAATCAAGCAAGGTAGCATCTTGATAGCTACAAGTGGATCCTTGGCACCATAGTTCTCACCTTTTAAATTCACGAGTTTTAATCAACTTTATTCACAATTACTCTCCTTTATTCCATATTTCAGATTTAGATCTTCTTCTAGTTCTAGTTCTAGTTATTTCATAATACGTACAAGTTTAGTCCTTGTGGATTCGACCTCGGTCTTACCAAGTTATTACTATATCGTGACTCTACACTTAGGGTCATGAACACAAAGTGACAAAAATCCACTATGAAAGCAGAAATTACAAAGAGAGAAGACTTACCCGATTTGAGCAATCCTCAAATCTCACCCTTGTTACACCCTTTAAAACCCTAGAACTATTTAGAAACCATTTGAAATAGTTTAAAAAGCTTTAGAATACCTCACAATCCCGTTTACCCCCATATATATAGTTTTAGAAAGAATCCTAATGTAGTTTTAGAAAGAATCCTAAATAAAATTGGAAGAAAATTTTAAAAAATCTGTGTTTCCACAAAATTTCTCTGCAAAACCTTCGATGACATCGAGCACCCGTCGATGTCATCGAAGAATGACCAAAACTGTCCAGCAACCAGAAGTGAAAATTCAAAAAATACTCGATGTCATCAAGCCCATATATCAAATTTAAGACATCTGACAACAACATTCATCATTATAGGCTGATTTTTTATGTGGACTATTCATTACGTTGGACCACCTTGATGTAAATCATCCATCAAGTGGGGCCACCATAATGTCAATTGTCCATCATATGGGCCCCCCTTCAATGTCCACCACTCATCATGTGGAGCCTCTTTGATATGGATTGCCTATTATGTGGGCCCCACCTTCAGAAAAAATTAGCTTATTTGATACCATAAATCTTAAAAGCGACTTATGGAGGTGTATCTAAACAAATCCTTAGTAAGAACTTCTATTCAGTTGCGGGGATTTTGTTAGAAATATATTATTTCATGTGTTAGAGCCTCTCAAGATTCTTAAGGAAAAGGTTAGGGAGCAAATCCTAAGCATTTGATTCCCCTCTAATAGTAATATCTTGAAATGTTATAAACTCAATTTCAATTTAACTCTTTTAACATAAATTTCAAATTTTAGATAATAGCTTTTTCAATACTCAAACACTATGAACAAAATCTCTTTCATGAGAAAGCTTTTATTTCTTCTAAATAAATTGTCTTTAACCTTGAAGATTTGATGGAGCCAAACAACTCTTAAGGTGTTGAAATTTTACCCTTAAAATCATTATAATATCCCTCATTGCATGGTAACGTAAGGAGAGAAGGTCTCAAATATAACTACATAGATGATACCATTATATTCCAACTAATGCATAATCGCCTACATGTCTTGTGTGTTTGACATTCAAGGGCCCCACATATTGAAGTTCACCCAGAGACTTATCCACTCATCAAGTGTTCCACACGCCTAATTGGGTCTAGATACATAGTACTACCCATATGATGAATGGGTAAGTTTGATTTTTCCGTCAGGCATTATCCATATTGAGGCCGACATTTTACATAGGGTTGTATAATGAACATGCTTGCCATTTAGATATTTATGTGCTAGTTGGATAATACCATTGTCACCATCCAATTAGTTGAGTGTGAGACCTATTTTTGGATATTGTTTGTAGTGTACAAGTCTACTTATGATAATACTTCAACCAGTAAGGAATGACAAAGAAAGCTAAAAAAATGTTATCTAATAATGTTTGGCGGATATTCTATTTACAGTTTCATGAAAAGAATGTTCTCTACTTTTTCATTTGCAAATATATTTAATAAGAAAGTTTATTTGGCATTGTTATTTCTAAGAATATGAAATGCATACGATTGGTTTATAGAAAATGTTCAAAGTTGATGTTATTATAGCTTATGCTAAGGTTGGGTTTTGTGGGGCCCATAATGATTTGCATAGGCTACATGAACCTTACATCTGGTACTTCACCACTAGGTGATGCCATTCTCTAAACATCAGCCATATCTGGAACTTAGGTGGCCCATGTTAACTAGAACCATACAAAAAATATACCTAAAACATCTAAAATGATTTTGTGGGGCCCATCTGAGTTTTGAAATGGCCCGAAATTTGGTTGGACCCCTCATCAAAATAGGAAGCACACGGTAGACGATAGGATGTCTGAATAACACTTGGTGAGCCCCACAAAGAATCGGGAAGATTTTAATAGATGGGTGTCCACTCTCAATTGCTTGTTATAGTGTGGCCCATCTAAATCATGGATCAGGCTCTAATCCTGTTAAAGAGGAGAGTACTTGATTAATAGGGCAGACATCCAACACAGGGGTTGTAATTGTAGATTTAAGCTAATAAGCTATTTTTACAAAGATGATAAGCAAATTAGCTTTTATTTAAAGAAAAAATAGCTTATTTGCTACCATAAGTATTAAAAGCTACTTATTGATGTGTATCCAAACAAACCCTTAGTAGGAACCATTATCCAGCTGTTGTGAATTTGTCAGAAATATATTCTTTGATGTGTTACAGCCTCTTAGGATTCTTTAGGAAAATCTTAGGGAGTAAATCCCAAGCATTTAATTCTCCTGTAGTAGTAATACTAATATCTTGAAATGTTATAAACTCAATTTCAACTTAACTAAATCTTTTAACACAAATTTTGAATTCTTAATAATAGCTTTTTCAGTACGTAAATAATATGAACAAAATCTCTTTCATGAGGAATTTTTTGTTGCTCCCAAATAAGTTGTCTTTACCCTTGAAGATTTAATAGAGCCAAACAACCCCTAAGGTATTAAAATTTTACCCTTAAAATCACTATAATATTCCTCACTACATGGTAAGGTAAGGAGAGGATGTCTCAAATATAACTACGGGGATAATACCATTATAGTCCAACCAGTGCATAGTTGCATATATGTCTTGTGTGTTTGACATCCAACGGCCCCACATTGAAGTTCACCAAGAGACTTATCCACTCATCAAGTGTTCCACACGCCTAATTGGATCTAGATACATGGTACTGCCCATATGATGAATAGATAAGTTCAATTTTTCCATCTGGCACTGTCCATGTTAAGGCCGACATTTTACATGGGTTTAGATGATGAACATACTTGCCACTTTGACATTTATATATTGGTTAGATAATACCATTGTCACCATCCAATTAGTTGAGAGTGAGACCTATTTTTGGATATTGCTTGTAGCGTACAAGTCTACTTATGAGAATACTTCAACCCATAAGGAATGACAAAGAAAGCTAGGAAAGTGTTTCACATAAAGGATGTTTTCCACTTTTTCATTTGCGGATGTATTTAATAAGGAAGTTTTTGTGGCATTTCTATTTCTAAGAATATGAAATGCATGTGATTGATTTATAAAAAATGTTCAAAGTCAATGTTATTATAGCTTATGGTAAGGTCAGGTTTTGTGGGCCCCACAATGATGTGCATAGGCTACATGAACCTTGCACCTGGTGCTTCACCACTAGGTGATGCCATTCGCTAAACCTCAGCCATATCTGGAACTTAGGTAGCCCATACTAGCTAGAGCCATATAAAAAACATGCCTAAAACATTTAAAATAATTTTGTGGGACCCATCTGAGTTTTGAAATGGCCTAAATTTTGATTGGACCCCTCATCAAATGGGAAGCACACGGTAGATGATAGGATGCTTGAACAACACTTGGTGAGCCCCGCAAAGAATTAGGAATATTTTAATGGATGGGCGTCCACTCTCGATTGTTTGCTATAGTGTAGCCCATCTAAATCATGGATCAGACTCTAATCCTAATAAAGAGGGAAGGATTTGATTGATAGGGAAGACATCCAACTGGGGGTTGTGGTTGTAGGTTTAAGCTAACAAGCTATTTTTACAAAGATGGTTACCAAATTAGTTCGTATTTAAAGAAAAATAGTTTATTTGCTAACATAAGTATTAAAAGCTACTTTTTGTGGTATATCCAAACAAACCCTTAGTAAGAACCGTTATCCAGCTATTGGGAACTTGTTAGAAATAAATTCTTTCATATGTTAGAGCCTCTTAGAATTATTTAGGAAAAGCTTAGGAAGTAAATCTCGAGTATTTGATTCCCCTCTAGTAGTAATATCTTGAAATGTCATAAACTCAATTCCAATTTAACTAACACTTTTAACACAAATTTTAAATTCTTGATAATGGCTTTTTCAGTACCCAAATAATCTGAACAAAATCTCTTTCATGAGGAATATTTTATTGCTCTCAAATAATTTGTCTTTACCCTTGAAGATTTGATGGAGCCAAACAACCCCTAAGGTGTTAGAATTTTACCTTAAAATCATTAGAATATCCCCCACTACATAGTAAGATAAGGATAGGTCTCAAATATAACTACATGGATGATACCATTATATTTCAACCAGTACGTAATTACCTACATGTCTCATGTGTTTAATATCCA
Organism: Magnolia sinica; assembly: GCF_029962835.1. Lineage (NCBI taxonomy): Eukaryota > Viridiplantae > Streptophyta > Magnoliopsida > Magnoliales > Magnoliaceae > Magnolia > Magnolia sinica. The sequence goes on along the minus strand of NC_080589.1, from coordinate 68,678,854 downwards.
AGGGCTCCACATTGAAGTTCACCAAGAGACTTATCCATTCATCAAGTGTTCCACACGCCTAATTGGGTCCAAATACATGGTATACTGCCCATATGATGAATGGGTAAGTTTGATTTTGCTGTCTGACATTGTGGCCAACAATTTACATGGGGTTAGGTGATGAACATGCTTGCCACTTTGACATTTATGTGTTGATTAGATAACACCATTGTCACCATCCAATTAGTTGAGAGTGAGACATATTTTTGAATATTTCTTGTAGTGTACAAGTCTACTCATGAGAATACTTCAACCCATAAGGAATGACAAAGAAATCTGAAAAATCACTATCCAATAGTGTTTGGCGGGTCTTCTATTTACAGTTTTGTGTAAATGATGTTTTCCACTTTTCCATTTGCAAATATATTTAATAAGAAAATTTGTTTGTCATTTCTATTTCTAAAAATATCAAATGCATGTGATTGGTTTATAGAAAATGTTCAAAGTCAATGTTATTATAGCTTACGCGAAGGTTGGGTTTCCTGGGGCCCACAATAATGTGCATAGGCTACATGAACCCTACATTTGGTGCTTCACCACTAGGTGATGTCATTCCCTAAACCTCAGTCATATCTAGAACTTAGGTAGCCCATGCTAACTAAAACCATACAAAAAATATGCCTAAAACATCTAAAATGATTTCGTGGGGCCCATCTGAGTTTTGAAATGGCCTAAAATTTAGTTGGACCCTTCATTAAAATGGGAAGCACACGGTAGATGATAAGATATTTGAACAATACTTGCTGAGACCCACAAAAAATCAAGAAGATTTTAATGGGTGGGCGTCCACTCTCAACTATTTGCTATGGTGTGGCCCATCTAAATCATGGATCAGGCTCTAATCCTAATAAGGAGGGAAGCATTTGATTAATAGGGCAGACATCTAACATGAGGGGGGGGATTGTAGGTTTAAGGTAATATGCTATTTTTACAAAGACGGTTACAAAATTAACTTTTAGTTAAAGAAAAGATAGCTTATTTACTACCATAACTATTAAAAGTTATTTATGGAGGTGTATCCAAACAAACCCTTAGTAAGAACCGTTATCTAGCTGTTGGGAATTTATTACAAATAGATTCTTTTATGTGTTAGAGCCTCTTAAGATTCTTTAAGAAAAGCTTAGGGAGTAAATCCCGAGTATTTGATTCCCCTCTAGTAGTAATATTATAAACTCAATTCCAATTTAACTAACAATTTTAACATAAATTTTGAATTCTTGATAATGGTTTTTTCAGTACCCAAATAATATGGACAAAATCTCTTTCATGAGGAATATTTTATTGGTCCCAAATAAGTTGTACTTACCCTTGAAGATTTGATAGAGCCAAACAACCCCTAAGGTGTTGGAATATTACCCTTAAATCCATTATAATATCCCTCACTACATGCTAATGTAAGGAGAGGAGGTCTTAAATATAACTACATGGATGATACCATTATACTCCAACTAATGCATAATTGCCTACATGTCTTGTATGTTGATATCTAAGGGCCCCACATTGCAGTTCACCAAAATACTTATCCACTCATCAAGTGTTCCACACATCTAATTGGGTCCAGATACATGGTGTTGCCAATATGATGAATGGGTCTATTTGATTTTTTCCATGGGGCAATTCCAATTTAACTAACAATTTTAACATAAATTTTGAATTCTTGATAATGGTTTTTTCAGTACCCAAATAATATGGACAAAATCTCTTTCATGAGGAATATTTTATTGCTCCCAAATAAGTTGTATTTACCCTTGAAGATTTGATAGAGCCAAACAAACCCTAAGGTGTGAATTTTACCCTTAAATTCATTATAATATCCCTCACTACGTGCTAATGTAAGGAGAGGAGGTCTCAAATATAACTACATGGATGATACCATTATACTCCAACTAATGCATAATTGCCTACATGTCTTATATGTTGATATCTAAGGGCCCCACATTGAAGTTCACCAAGAGACTTATCCACTCATCAAGTGTTCCACACACCTAATTGGGTCCAGATACATGGTGTTGCCAATATGATAAATGGGTCTATTTGATTTTTTCCATCGGGCATTGTCCATGTTAAGGCCAACATTTTACATGGGGTTAGATGATGAATATGATTGCCACTTTGACATTTATGTGCTGCTTGGATAATACTATTATCACCATCCAATTGGTTAAAAAATCATACCTATTTTTGGATATTGCTCGTAGTATACTTGTCTACTCATGAGAGTACTTCAACTCATGAGGAATGACAAAAAAAAGCTGGGAAAATGCTATCTAATAGTGTTTGGCGGGTTTTCTATTTACAGTTTCATGGAAAGGATGTTCTCCTTTTTTTATTTCCTATTTATAGATGTATTGAGTAAGGTTCTGTGAGCCCCATGATGATGTGCATAGGCTACACATACCTTGCATCTGTTGCTTCACCACTAGGTGATGCCGTCCCTAAACATCAGCCATATTTGAAACCTAGGTGGCTCATGCTAACTAGAACAATGCAAAAAATATGCTTAAAACATTTAATATGATTTCATGGTGCTTACCTAAGTTTTGGAATGACCTGAAATTTGGTTGGACCCCTCATCAAAATGGGAAGCACACGGTAGATGATAGGATGTTTAACAACACTTGATGAAGAACTATGAAGATTTTAATGGGTAGGCATCCACTCTCAACTGTTTGTTATGGTGTGGCCCATGTAAATCATGTAAGAACTCTGTTTAGTGGGCCTTACTGATCAACGGTCTGGATTGTCATTCAGTTGGACTGGATGATTGAGTAGAACAGTGGGCCCCACTTCAGGTGATGCGCTGCGCAGTCTATCTGCGCAGCTTTGCGTACTAGGGCTGGAATGTTATAACTGTCTTACGCAGACAGTAATTTGAGTTGTACTAGGATGCTACAATGTGGAGCATGGGAGAGAGAGTTGTGATGGGTTTCAAACTCCCTCTCCACAGACTCTATAAAAGAGAGCTGGGTCCCCGATCCTACACCATAGCAGAAATTCGAGTCTCATCTTGTGAATTGCAGAAAGGATGTGAAGGAGAGGAAGATCCTAAGTTCTACAGGTATTCTGGTATTCTTATCCGGCTTCCATGGCGGTGTCTCAGCTAGGTAAGCTATCCGACCCCTGATCGCCATGTCCCATGCACAGATAGATCCGTGGGCCTATTCTGCATATAGATTAAGTCCCACAGTTGGTGGATTATGCTCTTATCATGATAAGGAGGGGAGCATTTGATTGATAGGGTGGACATTCAACACATATCATGGTGGGGCCCACACTGCTTGATCTTATTGGAACATGTATTATATGAAGCAAGAAGTGGTTAAATGAATCACATGCCTATTCAATATGGCTCGGAGACTTTAAAGAAAAAACAATGATGGGGTGAATTAAGAAGCGGCTAGGATGGGAATTAATGGCCTATTCGATATAGATTGAAGACTTTATCATGTTGAGTAATTACTTTCTGTAGTCTTCCTCCTCTCTTCTATACTTCAAAATTTCGGCTTAAAAAATATATTTAAAATTTTGTAATTCATGAGATCCAATGCAAAAATGTCTTAAATAAAGAACAACTTCTTAAGTTTCAAAATTCAGAATTATGAGATTTTAAGATTCACAAGTCATTAGGGATTTCCAAGTTAGTATTGAAGCGCGCCTTAAGAGGTTGTCTTGAAACCTCCACACACATACACACACACACACAGAGTAATGCTCACACACAGCTAGTTGGACGTTACATTTTCGTCCAACTAGCTATGCATTTAATGAGAAAATTTTCTCTTTTATATAATACATATGCATACATTGAAGGATTTTCCAATGCCTGTCATAGTTACGTAAAGTGACACACGTGTCAAAGATCTAGGCCATTAATCAGTTAAGACTCATTAAAGAGAAATTATATACCAAAAACTAAGAAACTACGCTTGTAAAGAAAGTAAAGTGAAAGTACGTAGCATGTTAAATCTGGTTCGTTGGATTGTTTTATTAACAACCAACACTTTTCGTAAGTATTTGACATGATTGATCATAAGATCATCAAATTCTTTTTTTCCCTTGGCATGTTGACATGTAATCTATCCAATGCATGGATCTGATTTTGAGGTGGATGGTCCAAATCTATAATAGCATACAGTCCATCCTACATTTACTCTCCCTTCACACGTCTCTTCTTCCCAAATAGGGTAGTATAAAGTTCGCATGACCTTCCCAGGAGTAACAGGGCATTGCTTTCGCAGACCTAGAAGGAAAGAATTCATGTGGAGTAGATCCATCCCGTCCATCATGTGGGCCACCTCATGTTTGGACAAGGGCTTAAAAATAAGGTAGATTCAACACTCGATTGAGCTACACCATGGTAAATAGTTAAGATAGAAATTCCCACCATTAAAATCAATCAAATTGTGTTTAGCCTACTGGCTTATATATATGGTTGTTGTGGTGCTTTACAAAAAGTAATGCTTGTAATGGACCAACCTATTATACGGGCTGGATGTCATATTTACATAAAAGGTTGGATGATACGTGCTGGGCCTGCTGGCTGGACATTAAACGGCACTCCAACTTGGACTTTTATTGGAGAAAATAATTTCAGGGGGACGCTCTATCTGATATTTATGGGGCTCACTTTGATGTGTATATGTGATCCACTCCAATCATTAGATGTGTAATCTTACATCGGGTACAAAATCTAAAAATCAAGCCCACCTGTAATTCAGGTGGACCACACTGAGGAAAATAGTTGGAATAGAGACTTCACCCTTGATTTTACAGGGCCCACCATAGATATTATAACAAATCTACTACAATCAGTAGATGCCACAATAAAACTTAGGCTTAGGGCCCAAAATTCAAGTCCATCTATCTTTCAAGTAGGCCACACAAATGTAAATAGTTTGGAGGGTGAGCTTTTCTTTATCACTATTTCCAGCTGCGTGTTCCACCTGAAACAAGGAGGGACTTGAATTTTGAACCTTAGGTGTATGGTGAGGTCACCCACCTGATGTTCAGGGTAGATTTAAAATTAACACCTTGGTGGGCAGACCCGAACGGGCCAATCTTTTCCAGAATTAGTTTAAATCGCTTCTCTACCGGCATTACGAGGATTAATTATCAAAATAACGCCACTTCTCTTCTCTGCCCAGCATTATGAGCATTAATTATTATCTTAAATTAGGCCATCAAAGCTCTTCTAATCCAGCAAGGGTTACAGCAGGTATTCTTTGGGAAAATAAAGAATCTTGATACTATGGGCAATAATGTGTTGGTAGTAGGGTACTACACGGACTCCCGCATCTGATTTTTTATGGGCCCACTCTAATATGTATGTGAGATCCACTCTGACCATTATATGTATAATCTAGTTATAGATACAGAGCCAAAAAATTAGGCTAACCTGTGATTCAGATGGGCCACTCCAATGGAGGAGGGAGACATCCACCCTCGATTTTTACAGGGCCCATCATGACGAAACTGTGAAATCCATTCCATCCGTTAGATGTCACACCAAAACTAAGCTTGGGTTCCAAAAATCAGGTCCATACATGATTCATGTGAGCCACACTAAAGGAAATAGTTTAGTGGGTGAACCTTTCCATGTACTATGTTTCTAATCGTGTGGTTGACCTGAACTAAGGATGGGGATGAAATTTGAGACCTTGATCTAATATGGGGTGACATACTTGTTGATCGGGGTTGATTTTACATTAACACAACGATGGGCCCACCCAAGCCGTAGCCCCTTTTCCATGCCAAAATGAAATTGGCATGCGGTGGAAACATTTACTTTCATTAATTAAGAGGGATTACTTTCATTAAATGCATGGCTAGTTGGACTTTCATTAATTAAGAGGGATTACTTTCATTAAATGCATGGCTAGTTGGACGAAAATGTAATGTCCAACTAGTTGTGTGTGAGCATTACTCATATATATATATATATATATATATATATATATATATATATATATATATATATGTATGGAAAAGGTACTATGCGCTCGACCTCATGATAAGCTCCCGTGAGGTTGAGCTATGTGGGCCCCACCGTGATGCATGTCGACCATCAAAACTGTGCATTTGATGGGTCCCCTTTAATTTATAGGATATCCCAAAAATCAGCCGTATACGAAACTCAGGTGGGCCATACCATCTAAAATCATGTGAAGACACCGTTAAAACATATAAAAGTACTTGGTGGGGCCCACCTGAAAGTTGCATGCGTCTGAAACTTGGTCTGAACCCTCATCCAAGTGGGACACACATAATGGATGGGCTGGATTTGCAAACCATATCTCGGTGGGCCCAAAAAATGATTATGAATGTTTTAATGGTGCACGGCCCCTCCCCACTTCTATATGTGGTGTGGCCCACACAAGTCACGGATTGACTTGAATTTTAAGACCTAAGCCCATGATGGAATGGTGCATCTGACTGATGGGGTAGATGTTCGAAACGCATCACGGTGGGGCCCACACAGCTCAACCTCATGGGACGAACTCGCGAGGTCGAGCATAGTACCTTTTCCCCATATATATATATATATATATATATATATATATATATATATATATATGGGGAAAAGGTACTAAGCGCTCGACCTCACGATAAGCTCCCATGAGGTCGAGCTGTGTGGGCCCGACCGTGATGCATGTCGACCATCAACACCGTGCATTTGATGGGTCCCCTCTAAATTATGGGATATTCTAAAAATCAGCTGTATACGGAACTCAGGTGGGCCATACTATCTAAAATCATGTGAAGACACCGTTAAAACATATAAAAGCACTTGGTGGGGCCCACCTGAGTTTTTAATGCTGCTAAAACTTGGTCTGAACCCTCATCCAAGTGGGACACACATAATGGATGGGCTGGATTTGCAAAACACATCTTGGTGAGCCCAAAAAACTGATTATGAATGTTTTAATGGTGCACAGCGTCTCCCCACTTCTGTATGTGGTGTGGCCCACCGAGATGTGGTTTGTAAATTCAGCCCATCCATTATGTGTGTCCCACTTCGATGAGGGTTCAAACCAAGTTTCAGCAGCATTCAAAACTCAGCTAGGCCCCACCTAGTGCTTTTATATGTTTTAACGGTGTCTTCACATGATTTTAGATGGTATGGCCCACCTGAGTTCCGCATACGGCTGATTTTTGGTATATCCCATAATTTAAAGGGGACCCATCAAATTCATGGTGTTGATGGTCGACACGCATCATGATGGGGCCCACATAGCTCGACCTCAAGGGAGCTTATCGTGAGGTCGGCGCATAGTACCTTTTCCTTATATATATAATTTCGTCCAACTAGCTGTGCATTTAATGAAAACTCGCTTCTTAATTAATACAAATGCTTTCATTGCCTAATAATTTCATTTTAGCATAGAAAAGTGGCCATGGCTTGGGTGGCCCATCATGGTGTTAATGTAAAATCAACCCCGACCATCACGTATGTCACTCCATTTTAGAGTAAGTTCTCAAAATTTATCTCCATCCCTAGTTCAAGAGGACCACACTATTGGAATCACTGTGCATGGAAAGGTTCACCATCCAAACAATTTCCCTTAGTGTGGCTCACATGAATGATATATAAATCTGATTTTTGGGACCTAGGCTTACTTTCAGCATGACATCTAATAGTTGGAATAGATTTCAAAGTATTGTCGTGATTGGCCATGTAAAAATCAAGGGTGGATGTCTATCTCCTAATTATTTTTATTGGTGTGGCTCTTTTGAATCGCTGGTTAGCCCGATTTATTGCTACTAGGCCTATTACTTGATTATATATCTAATGGTCCGAGTGGATCTTACATACATATTAGGTATATCTAGAAAAAAATATATAGGAGTGGAAGTCCAAGAGATATGTGTTTCCAAGACGCTAAGGGCTTGTTTGGGAGTGTGGATTTGGAACCCCCGGTTTCGAAACCCAGGATTGGAAACCCCTTGGATTGGCAATCCTTCCGGTGTGTTTGGCACCCTGGAGTGTGAATCAACTTTATTTCAAAAATACATACACATGGTATATTCGCTGGGGTTTGAATTTAATTACTAAATCAACTTTAATATCCAGATATATAATTTTTGATACTATGGTTGTGATAAGCCCACAGAAATATATACTTTGCTTGAAATTGATGAAATTTCAAGTCTCGAATCGACCGCAAACACAAGATCATGTTTGAGTGACTAGCCAATGATTTTTAATCGTTGATTAATATGGACAATGTTTGGATGGTACTGGACAATGTTGGACGGTGTTAATTTACATGGACAATGTTTGGACGATGTTGATCATCATTAGTGGGCCATGTGCCCAGTAGAATGATAGTGTACAGTAACATACATGTTACACCTGCAATTATTGAAATGATTTTTAAGGGTAATCCAAGCTCTCACAGTAGATTACAAACCCCCTCAAAGAGAAGGTTAAAAACCCCCTAGATTGGCAATCCCCATTTACTTTATGCTACCAAACAACGAAGGGGATTTAAAACCCCCTCCAATCCCCTCCCATCCACGGTGCCAAACGACCCCTAATAGTACACGTGTTTTAAGGTCGGAAGTTAATGCTAATGAGTCATAACGCTTGCCTTGCGGATTAGCTACTTAACCTGAAGTGATGTCACACGTTCTATGGGGCCCATCATGATGTATGTGTTGTATCCGCACGGTTCATACATTTGGAGAGATATTTTAAGGAATGTGTCAAAGAATGATGTAGATCCAAAGCTTAGGTAAACCCCACTACAGAAAATAGTGGGTAGAGTAGCACTCACCGTTGACACCTTCATAGGGCCCACTATGGTGTCTATTTGATATCCAACATGTTTATAAGTTAACACGGACATGGAATAAGGGAAAACACAAATATCAGCTTGATCGAAAACTTATGTGAGCTCAAGATGTTTTAAGGGTAGGCATTCAATCCCCACTGTTTTCTATGGTGGGATCCATTTGAGCACTAGATCTGCCTAGTTATTTGTCTAATGTCATAAAGTGATCTTTCCAAATGAATGGACGGTGTGGATGCAATACATTCATCTTGGTGGGGTCTACGGAACGTGACATCACTTCACTACCGAGAATCGAGACTCGCTAGGTTCCGTAGCTAATCAACTAGCGTCATTGCTGACGGAGAAGGGAAACGGATCGACTACTCTGCTGGCCCGTGGTCGGTGCTGTGTGGGCCATATCATGGTGTATGTGTTTCATCCATGCGGTATGTCTATTTTTTAAGATTATTTTATGGTATAATACCAAAAATGAGGTATATCCCAATCTCAAGTGGACCACATTACAGGAAACAGTGATGAATTAACGTTGACCATTACATAATTTTAGAGGCCATAAAAGTTTTGGATTAAGATGATATTTGTTTTTTCCCTTCATCTGCGTCTGTATGAGCTAATCGACAGATTGGATGTCAAACAAACAGTACAGTGGACCTTAGGAGGATTTAAATGGTGGATATCCAATGACTATTGTTTTCCTGTGGCGTGGTCCACCCGAGATTTATATCCCTCTCACCTTTTTTGTGTAAAGCACTAAAATGATCAGTAAAAACGGATGAATGGAATGGATGAAACACATACATAATGATGGGGCCCACATAGCACCGACCCTTTGACAAATGAGAGAGCATTAAAGGAGGAAAAACACCTTAAATAAGGAGAGAGAAAATAGGGGGCCAAGTGTTTACAAAGAAAATAATGAGGACGCTAAAGAAGCTATATACATACGATATATTTGGGTGATGCGTCACATATCTTGCAAATTCATTCCATTAATTGGATAAGGTCCATTGTAAGCATATGAGCAAAAAAAATTTATCAATAGTATAATATTATCTACAAGAAAAGTGAACTGTTAGAAATCTACTCCAATAGTCCATATTCAAGTTACATGTGTAGGTCTAGTGGTGATGAAAATTTACTAAATTTTAGTACATAAAATTTTATTAGCTTGCTCTATTTAATAAACGGGTTGGATCTATAACATATAATTCCCAACATACCTATGTAAAATTAATTCCCAACATACCTATATAAAACTAAGTGTCACATATCCTCACATGTGGTGCATTATATGCAGATGAAAATAGAAATTTTAACATTTAATGCACAGCTAGTTGGACCAATTTAAATGGTCCAACTAGTTATGTGTGAGCATTTCTATATATATGTGTGTGTGTAAGTGTCATGACTTTCTATATGTGTGCGCGCACACACACATATGGGCATGCTCACCTGCACACTTGCGTACCTTTGCACGTGCCATGTGCCTCTAATCCGAACGATCCATCTAATGCAACATCCCATGAAACCCATGTACACACACACACACACACATGTGTGTGTGTAGAGAGTCATGCTCACCTGTGCACCTACACACGTGCACACTTTTGCACACGTGTCATGGGTGTCTAATTCGAACAGTCCATGTGATGCAGAATCCCATGAAACCCTGAGGGATAAATTTTCACCATGATCTAAAATTCCGGTGAGCCATAGTAAATGGAAATGTAAATGAAGGGAGGAAACTATTTTCATTTTTCATGATCCACCAAAGTTTTGTATCAAAGTAAAAATTGGGCCTGGGGGTTTTACGAGGTGCTACTTCATGTGGACTGTTTAAATTTTAGAGTCACATCATGTATAATGAGTTCTCAAAAAAGTTTGCACCAGTTCCATGCGAATTGGTATGCAGCCGAGCATTCGAATACATATATATATATACACATATATATGTGTAAGGCATGCTCACCTACACACCTATGCACCTACGTACCTTTGCACATGCATCATGGGCCTCTAATCCAAACAGTCCATGTGATGCAACATCCCATGAAACCCCTAGAGACAAATTTTCACCTTGATCTAAAACTATTGTGAGCCACAGCAAAGAGAGATGCAAATTAAGGGAGGAAACTGTTTTCGTTTTCCATGGCCCACCAAAGTTTTGGATCAAAGTAAAAGTTGGGCCCTAGGGTTTCATGGGGTGCTGCACCACGTGGACCTTTCAGATTTTGGACTCACATTATATATAATGAGTTCTCAAAAAGTTCTCTCTAGACCTCGCGAGATCAGGTGCGTCGTTGAGCATTTGGATATATATGTGTGTGTATTGCTAAATCTAAATCCTCAAAATGAGATTCTTAAAAAAGTAAGGGATAAAAAAAGTAATTTATTTGCAATAAATGCTTCCTAAGTTCCTAAATTTATATTTTGATTCTCAAATTGTAGACTTTATAATTTACCAAATTCTAATCCATTGCAAATCCATGAATTTACTAAATCCATATTCTCATTCCCTTGATCCCAAATTGGCCTAAATGAAACCACTTTAATATTCCAAAGGCATTACAATAAACATATGAATATTCCATTAAAGTATAATGATCCATGTGCATCATATTGCCACTGTAAATGTGCTAGCATGTACCCAAATCCTAACCATCCAAAATGTTATTCCCATGTACATGGTTCAAAACATAAACACACACCAACATATTCAATATTATATGAGTGGCATCCAAATACACCCATGCTGATACTATATGCATTTGAATATACTTAAATAGTATATGGCATTGTTTAAACATTTGTTATTGCAAAATATTATTAATAGTCTGTGTTCTGTATTAGTAACTAATGAGGAACTTCCCATTCATGGAGTTCTCAGTACATATGGGACCCACAGTTTGGTGATCATGACCATTGAATCTATGTCTCTCCATATTGGATTGTCCTGTAGAAACTCCTCAATTAATTCTAACCTTTTTATTTGTTGGCATGCAAATACTTGGCTAAGAAGAATTTGCCAATGATCCACCTTTAGGGGAGAAGGGCCAAAGATTGGAGGTATAGGATCCTCCAACTTGGAAGATTATGGGAGCATGGTCCATCTATGTTGGAGTGACCATATTGGTGGCTTGGGTAACCCACCTTTGGTCCCTACACATCCAAATTCCACACATAAAATGAAAGTTCCTTGTTAGTTATTATGGGAAAATTCAGAAGACACAAGCACATACACATACATGCATCTCAACTATATGTAATCAAGTAGCTATGGACAATTTTACCCAAGCAATTGGTTGCATGTCGTGTAAAATTTTGCAATTTTTAAAAGACATGGGAAGGCTTTGACGCAGGGGAGGACGTGAGGTCGAGCACCGTCTTCCTCAAGAGGATAACTATTCCGAATCCACGGAACTTCTCTGGACTCCTCACAGAGACTTCTCGAATCCACGAGGAAAGAAAGCAGAAAATAGAAATAAATTCTAATAAATTCGAAATTGATTGATGAATGATTAAAAACGAGTTCACAACCCTTTAAATAAGGGTATCAAGCAATGGGAAAGAAATCATAATCAAACTACAACTCAAACTCCTAGAATCCATGACTTGCTATAAATAGTAAACTTACTATTTATAGACGGTCGTGATGTCTACTAGTGCGCAAGGTTTTCGGCCAAAAATAGTAAGTGTCCTATTTGGCTTCACCAAACCGTTCCCCTAATTATTCTAAGCTCTTTTCACGTTGGGCGCAACTCCTAAAGCCCGACGGATGAAGAGTTATAATCAAACTAAAACTTACTATTTATAGTAAAAACGAAATTAAAACAGGGAAACGACCATCGATCAAGGGGTTTTTTGCAATTCCGGGCTGCGCAACCCTGCATAGCTGGGTTGGTTGGCTAAAGTAGCTCGTTCTACCCCAAAATCATATATTTTACGTCAGATAACTCATTCTGGATTGCGAGATACGCCCGATCTAAGGTCCGATGGTCTGGATCACTTCTGTCGTCGACCGGGCCTTTTCTGATCCATCTTGGCCATGAAACTGTCTGCGACCCGCTCTACATCAGGCTTTTAGCAAAAAGAGAGGGTATTTAGGAAAATTGCAAATGTGTAATTGATCGTCTGCCTGCGCGAACAGTTTCCTCACTTCACAAGGAGAGAACTTTGATACTTTGGTAGAGTTAGATGGTTAACATGTAAGCACTAGAAAATTACACATGTAGAAGATAATGAACTTAAATTAAATTGTGCAGATTATGGGCTTTGGTTCAAATAAATCTTAGATACTGATTTTATTTTCTAGCTTGCTAATTAGTACATGTTTAATGAATGATTAAATGAAAATAATCAATTGGCTTACTTCAATAAATAAATGTTTATTAGTTTAAGATAAAAATCATTGAATCAATTTGAAATTTGGGAAATAGCCTACATATTGTGATTCTTTTTTTTCTTTTCTTTTTTTTACACATGCACACACACACCCACACACTCACGCCATAGTGGGATTTCACCACCTATAGATACTTGAACCCTTGACTGGGTGTTGAAACTCCCTAGAGTCTACCACCGGAGCAAGAGTAAGAACCCATATATACATATTGCGATTCTAACATAACAGGTTCGTGGTGAAAAGGAGAGGAATAGATTACCATCTTCTTCCTTAGTGATGAACCTTGAATCCACAAGGTAATTGACTCTCGAAAAGATGAAATATTAGAAATAATACATAAAGTCTGAATAAAGATTGTCCACCAAAGCTTCTTATATAAGCTCAATTTTAAATGGGTCTAAAATGGCGGACCCAAACGTTTTTAGATTTTTAGATGGGCTTGTTTGAACCAGGTATAGGTCCTCATTTGCTGCTGACAGCCCTGGTTACCACATAAGCAGATTGCCTACAAGTTACTCAGTACGCTAAACTTTGTGGGGCCCATAGTGATGTATGTGTCTTAACCACACCATCAATCTATCCGTTTAACTAGCTTATTTTAGAGCACGAGTCCAAAATTGAAGTATATCCAAACATGAAGTGGACCCTACCACCAAAAACCATCATAATTGAACATTTGCCGTTGAAAGCTTCTTCTGGGTGATAGAAATTTTGAATTAATTATTATCGTTATTATTATTATTATATGTATATATATACATATTCCCTTCAGCCATTTCTCTGTGATCTTATGAAAATATTGGATGGCAAGTAAACATAACTGTAGACCATAGGAAGGTTTCCCAATGGAGGTCAATATTTTGTTATTTCTGTCATTATTCCCCTTGTTTCTTGTGTTGTGGTTCACTTGAGCTTTCGATATGTTTCAATTTTGATCATAAAGCCCTAAAATGATCAACAAAATGAATCAATGACATAGATAAAACACATACATCATGGTGAGCCGTACGGTTTTAGTAGCTAAATGGTTGTAGGTCGCCATGCAATTCACTTCTAAAGAAATGGGAGCCCCATGTTGTCCATCCATTGTGTTAGATAATTCATTTTGTGATATTATTTTAAGGCGTGAACTAAAAAACAAACCAAATCAATATTTGAAGTGGCTACATGAAACAGTGGTGATTGAATGCTCCAACATTTAAAATTTCATTGGGCCCATTGTAAAGTTTTAGTAATGTTTATTTTCCATCTTAACTTATTAAAGCCAAACAAACCTTGATAAAGAAGAAAAAGAAAAAGAAAACAAAAAGAAATATCAACCATATCTAAAACTTTTGTGGCTCACAAAAAGCTTGTAATAGTCATTCATGGTTGTTTCTATGGTATTGTCCACTTGAAATTTCACTTCATTGGTACTCACGCTCAGAAACATTCCAGGTGGACAACGTGGATATAGATACATATACCAAGCTGGGCTCCACTGTAAGGGCCGCACCATATCCACTCCAAAAAAAAAATGGAACCGACTCATCCACATAACATCAATCCACGCCGTCGAAAATGTAAAGCCATTATAGACAGAGCATATCTTGAAAATCTCAGTCATTCAATAGTCCTTACTGTGCATCGGACGGTTAAGGTCATCCAAACACTTCTATTCCTAGTGTTTTGACGATCTAGATTTCGTAAATGTATGCCGAGTGTGCACAGTGGATGACTTTCATTGTAGCTGTCCATTATCTTTAAGTTAACAACATTAGGGAAATTATTGCTCGATCCAAACCGTCCAACTGTGAGGCCACACTCTAGATGGGCCAGCGGTGAAGATTGCAAAGGTTGCTTATTTCTAACCGTACAATCTATGGTTTTTCCCCTGGCCAGTTGCTATAAATTTTGCTAGCCATCCAAAAAAAGGTGACATATCTGAGGGTCGTAAAATTCCCAATTAGCCCAATTTAAGGCTATGAATCATCAAGAGATGGGCCACCAATAGAATGATTCGGATTCGTTTCAAAAGGACACCATATGGTGATTTAAAAACAATCTCGTCCAATGATCAGATTACCGTTGGAGGTTTGCTACGGACGTATCTCGAAAAGAATTAAAATGATCAGACGGTGAATGTGGCCCATCATGTGAATAATTTGGATCATGAAGAGATAACCCCAGATCCAACGGCTATAGATCCTGCATGGACGCGGATTGCCTATTTCCTCCCGTGCGGCCCACTTGAGTTTTGGATCCGTCAGAGTCATGTGGAAATATGGATGGATTGAGTGGATCTCTCAAAAGCATCACGGTGGGCCCCACCTAGCTTCCTTCCTGCGACCGGAAGCAGATTCAAATCTGCGGTGGACCACACCACTAGAAAAAAGTGATAAATGACTATTATTTGGTTTTTGTAGGCCACAAAAGTTTTGGATTAAGTTGATTTTATATTTTTCCATCATCCATGTCTGGTTGACCTTATCCAATGGGTTGGATGGAAAATAAAAACGGTGGACCTGCTTACGTTGGGCATTGGAAAGTTTTCAATGGTGTACGACCACTACTGTTTCCTAAGGTGTGGTCCAACTGAGATTTGGATTTGCTTAATTTTTTGGACCATGTCGTAAAATGGGCTGAAGAAACAGATGGACAGAGTGGATATAGAATACATCATCAAGGTGGGCCCCATGGTAAGGTTAACACCCACTAACGTGTTACGCGGATAGACGGCATGGACGTAGTCACATACATCACTGTGGGACCCACGGTCAGGATCCCACTCACCTCAGTGGAACAGGGGATCCACCGAATCCGCGTCCGCCTTCTATCAAACCTCTTGCCAAAAATATAGATCAACGGACCTTGTTCATTGTACGTGTATGGCCAATTAGATGAGAGAGCCTGAACATTTTATACCCATAAAGAACATCCAAGGGCCTAAATTTTGAACGGTCCGGATCTTTCATACATGCACCACATCATCACACGTTAGCCTAAGGTATTAAAAAAGTGCATTCGCACGAATACACTACCAATCTCCATTCCCACTTTCGCCTTTCCGCCTCCCAAAAAAGGTAAAAACTACAAAAGTAAGAAGCCTTACTTTCATACTCTGCTCACTGTGATGGATGATACACATGCATTTGGAATTTACTTTAAAATTGCATTACGTGAAATACAAGTAATTCAAGCCTAGTTCAGATGGGACGCGGATTGCGTCCTACCCTCACCCGTCTCCAGCTTGGGACGGGCAGGAGCTTTGACTGTACACCTTGATGTATGGGTCTTATTCACACTATTCATCCATTTTTATCCTATCATTTTATAATATAATTCCAAAAATGAGCCAAATCCAAGGCTTAAGTGGACTACACGATAGGAATTAAATTCTTACAGTTGAAAACTTTTTAAGGGTCACAGAAGTTTTGGATGGAGCTTTTATTTGTTTTTTCCCTTCACCCAGGTTGTTTGTAACTCTATGAAATGGAAAATAAATACTATAGCAGACCTAAGAAAAGTTTCAATGGTGAGAATCATTATCACCATTACTTCTTGTGGTGTGGTCCACTTTGGATCTACCTAATTTTTGGGCATGTATGAATAAGATCCAAATATTACGGTGGCCACTCAAAGCGTTTCTGGGGTAGGACGCAATCCGCATTTGTTCAGATGTACCATGGACTAAAAAGCAAAATCATTTGATCATTTTACAATCCGCTTCCGTTCAGATGTACCATGAACTAAAAAGCAAAATCATTTTATCATATTACAATCGTTGGTGGACATTGATTTGACAATTAAATAAATTAAAAATAAAAATGATTTAATTGTCCAGTTTCAACGAACAAGTCTCCACGGTTCAAAGGCTGGGACTGAAATCTGATTTTGAGAACATAACTACACTGAAGAAGGTTGCATAATTTAGTCAACTTGATTTAAATTACTAAAGCTCATGTATGTAATTTCTAGGTGCCTGAGTATCATATTTCAACACCGCCAGAGTATCATATAACTCCCCAAAAGTGTGAAAGTACTCTTGGATGCTTGGGCAGAGATTCGACTGCATCTGTTGGCCCTTAGCTGCGGCTGAATCTGTGGCACAAAGATCTATAGGCCTCACCTTTTATGTCTGTATCCTAATAATTATTAGTTATTAGGTTTGCACATCAGGTTAATTAGATATGGTATAAAGTTAGTTGCGCTCAAGATTTAAACAGACTACAACACGAGAGAGAGATTGAGGGAGAGAATTAAATGGTAAGCCAGGTGAGTCCAATGGGGACGTTTGTTAGAAACCACCTTATTCATCAATTTTTTGAGTTTATTTTAAGGCGTGCAATAAGAAAGGAGGGGAATCCGAAACTTAAGTGAGCCACACAATAGAAAATGATGAAAATAAAGTGACTATTTTTAAAACATTTATATTGCCACAAAAGTTTTCTACCCGGCTGTCTTTTTTCCAACCTTATAAAATGTTTGGACAGCGTATAAACATTAAGGCAAAGCCTAGCAAGAATTCAGTGATAGCCATTTGTCTCACTTGAGTTTTGGATCCGCTTCATTTTCGGTTTCTTGCTCTAAAATGAGTTTGCAAAATGGAAGGACGGGTTGATTTCTCATAGACATCCCTATGGGCCCCACCTAGCTTCTGTGCGGAACTTTCTACACCCTAACAAACAAGTTGGATGGAGAAAGGAAAAAAGAAATAATAGTAGTAGCTCCTAAGAAGGTTTCGATTAGGTGATACATATGCTGTGGCCCATATGAATTTTGAAAGTGCCTCATTTTTTTGAGCTAATCTCCTAACACGAGTTAATGGAACTGATCGATGGAATGGATGTCTGGTGGTCGAATCCGGATCATATGCTTGCCACGAGCAGGAATCTAACTTGTTGCAATTTGATTGGACCACGACATCATACACTGCATTTAGTGCAGCAGTGCTGCTAATGTCAGTGATGATGTGTCCCAAAAGCAGTATTTTACTGATTGAGGCAGGTAGAGGATTCGGATTCCTCCCCCACAGAGCTTTGGGTTAAAGGGACGGGTCTGCAGGATATTCGCATACCTTTCACATTGACGAGTGGAGCCCACAGTTTCAGTGATTCAAAGCTTTGGTATGATGTGACTCGCAGTGGATGCCACATAAGCTATTCTTGATGTGTGATATTCGGCCTCTCATGGGTTGAATGGAAACTGATGTTGAATTTTATCTCTAAGATGCTTCTATTTTGGCCATGATTACAATTTTCTACCTCTGATGTTTTTGGATGCATGAATCATTCATGGTGGGTCCCACGATATCAACGGTTTGGATCATTGAAAAATGGTTGCAAATTGTAAAAACGGGCCATACAATCTCTACGTTCGAGGGTGCTACAGTCCAACTCAACTGTAGAAAAGCGTCCGGACAGGGATTGCGTCCTACCCCCGCCTTAACGGTAATCCGTCCGGACAGGGCTCTGTGGGGACCACCGTGATGTAAGTGTTTTATCTACGCCGTTAAACGCTTTTCTAGGGTTATTTTAAGATATATTTAAAAAAATGAAGCAGTTCCAAGCTTGAGTGGACCACAAAGTGGGTATTGAACATCCACCATTAAAAACTTCTTGAAGCTTTAGAAGTTTTTGATCAAGCTGATATTTGTTTTTTCACTTCATCCACGTCTTCATGACCTTATTATTAGGTTGGATGATAAAAAAAACATCACTTTGGCCCTTAGAAAGGTTTCAACGGTGGGTGTCATTATCAGTGCAGCTTCCTTGTGGTCCACTGGAGCTGCTTACCTGCCTCATTTTTATCTTAAAATGATCTGAGAAAAGCATTGAACGGAGTGGATAAAATAATTACATCACAGTGGACCCCACAGAGCCCTGCCCGGACGGATTACTGTCCGGGCGGGGGTAGGACGCAATCCGCGTCCGGGACAGAGATACCACATTTGAAAAGAAGAAATACTAACTCCACACGCACATCTTCAAGTGCCAAACAACAAACGCACCCCACTTGCTGACATGGCACATACATACAGGATCCAGAACGTTCATCAGATGGTACTTCCAGTTAGGAATGCAAAAAATCCTCGTTGTAACGTGGTACATGTGCAGAACCCACGACATTCATTAGAAGATAACCCACGGCATTCAAAACTCAGACCGGTCTGATACAACTCGTCTGAGTCAACTCGGATACATACGGTTGAATCCGTTTCGATAGCATGAGTCGCTCCAGTCATGCTCGACTCGACAGTCCATCTGATACAATCCTGACTCGGGTGAGTCCGAGTCCCAAACTCAACTTAAGACCCTTGTAAGGGACGCGGATTGGGTATACAAACCCCGCCCTCCCAATCTAGGAAGGCTCTGAGGGGCCAACGTAATGTATGAGTTTTATCTACACCGTTCATCTATTTTACCATATCATTTTAGAGTATAAGCCCAAAAATGAGGCAGTAACAAGGCTCAAGTAGACCACACAATGAGAATTAAACACTTACCGTTGAAAAAAATTTGGGGGCCACAGAAGTTTTAGATCAGGCTGATATTTGTGTTTTGTCTTCATCCAGGTCTATGTGACCTTATGAACAGGTTCGATAGCAATTAACCATCGCGGTGGGCCATAGGAAGGTTTCAACTGTGGGTGTCATTATCACAACTGCTTCTTGTGGTGTGGTCCACTTGAACCTTGTATCTGCCTCATTTTTTTTGCCTATATATTAAAATGATATGTTGAAATGGATGAACGGTGTGGATAAAGCCCGTACATCACGGATGCCCCTCAAAGCCCCTGTCTGGTCCTAGCTGTGCGCCTGTGGGGTAGTACCCGATCCGTGCCCTTGAATGAGCCCATCGGAGTGGCCGAGTCTAGAATTCATGGCCTATGTCATGTTCTCATAAAGCTAAGAGCCCAATGGTCCAACCCACTTTCATTATGGGACTAGGATAGTGGAAATTTAGAAAACAAGCTCTCTTTCATTATAATATTTCAACCCTTTTAATCATTTAGCTCTTTTCCTTTGTATGTGGACGATTCATTTAAATAATCATAAGGTTAAAGTATTTTAAAATTTGGAATTCTCAAAGTAGTCCCTATCTGCAATGGGACAAATAATGTCAGCGGGCCAGGTCATTGAAAAAGACCCAATCCGACGGCTATTACCGTGACCTATATATACCATTGCATTAGGTTGGGATTTATTCAAGCATTGCTCCAAAGTTAAAGTAACATCATGAATCTTGCAATAAATTTTATAATTTTTCATATATATTATAATTATTATTTACAAATCCTCACATGCAAGCTGTTGGACTACTAAGTTATCATCCAACTAGTGGATACGTTCCAACATGCGATGCATTTGCGAAATCCAATCCGTTCAAAAGGTTGGTCCCACAATGAGGATGGCTGTCAACCATGAATCAGCCCTTTAAATTGAAATATACTGGTGATTATCAATTTTTTTCTGCTTTAAATGCCCATTTGTAGGATGCTAATCTAACAGTTAGAATTACTCTAGCTTTTGGATTGCCACCGTCCACTATAAGACCCATTATGATTCGACGGTTTGGATTGAGGTTCATGTGGGACATGTGCAACAGTTGAGCACACAGGCATGGAACCTCAGTACATAACAAGTATATAAACCTCACCTCAGTTTTTAATAATTGTAGATTCCAACCGAACCATTGCATATTCTCTGACCATGAGAAACTGGCATCCGTTGTAACAGTAATTTTAAGAAAATGACCATTTTACCCCTACCTCATAGGCAACAGGTTCTAGACATGAATGGGGCCTACTATGATGTGTGAATATCATCCTACCTACTTAATTAGGTTACCCACTACGAGAATAAGACCCCAAAATCGTGTCCATTCAACCATTAAGTGGGCCTCTATAGAAATTGAAAATTATTGGGTGGTTGTCCACTGTTTGCTAGACTCTGACACTCCTAATTTTTAAATTTTATTGTTTTATTTTTATTTTTTTTGTTAGTGGGGAACTTATTTGGTAATCAGATGGGACATGGGTTGCTGAGCAAGGTGGCTGCTAGACAGTGCTCTGTGAGCCCCACCATGCCACCCATCTATTTTTTTTATTTTTTTTTAGACCATTTAGGTCATGAGCCTAAATTTTAAATGAAACAGATCCAAATCTCAAATAGGTCACACCACAAGAAGACAAGACAATGGTGATTGAATGCTCACTATTAAAAGCTTCATATGGCCCATTGTAATGTTGACTTGCCATAGAACTTATTAATTAAATGGCGGAGCATTGGATGAATGAAAAACATAAATATCAGCTTCATTTGAAACTTTTGTGGGTGTGAAGAAGTTGTTAATGTAAGCGTTTAATCACTACTGTTTCTTATAATGTAGTCCACATGAAACCTCAATCTATCTCATTTTTAGATTTATTTCTTAAAATGATTTTAAAAAATGGATGGACAGCACAGGTAAAACACATACATCATGGACCATCCACGTCGGATCGGATGCAGTACATACACCATGGTAGACCCAGCAAACAACTAATTGCACGTCTTCTTCTCTAGCGTCTTTATATTGGATGGAAGATATTTTGGCCATTTGACAGACTTTGATACTCTTTCAGAGTATGATGGATGATATGCAGGTGCTTATAAATTATTTTTAGAAATTACATAAATGGTATAAAAGCAATTCAATCTAAAGTCTCAAAACTATGATTTTTCTTTTGGGACACGTGCAAATAGCATGCACGTGTTAGGATGAGATGCTGACCGTTCATTCAGTTGGTCCAATTGTATGTGCCATTTTATGATGTATCATAATGTAATATAAGGTGACAGTAACATCGAAGAAAATAGAATATTTGTCTCATTGATTAGATGGTTAAAATGGACCCACACGTGTGCCACAGTGAGGTGCCAAGGATAAAAAGGATGGATGTGGTCACCATGCACTTCCCAGGCATAAATGCCAACGAGAGCTGACTGCGTATTGAATAGCTCAGCACGCTAGAGTAATCTCTATGGGGCCACACTTTGTATGTGTATAATGCACGTGGTGTCCATCCGCTTTACCATATCATCATCTTAGGTCATAAGCCGTGATTTTGAAGCATATTCAAAGCTCAAGTGAACGACGTTGTAGGAAATATAGAGATAATAACATCCACAGTTGAAACCTTTTTAAAGTTTACAATAATATTTATTTGTCATCCAACTTGCTTATGAGGTCATGAAAATGTGAATTAAAAAAAAAAAAACATAGATATCAGCTGAATTCAAAATATTTTTTATCTCAAAATATGTTTGGTTTGTTGTTGGTGTCTTAAATATGAAAATCAATAGATTTGTCGATGACAGATCGATGCCTGCTTGATGCCATTGAAAAAAATTTAAAAATTCATGTTTAATCATTGGAATGTTTTGGTGTTCTACTCGATGACATCAAGGTTGTTCGATGCCATCGAACTACCATTGAAGGTGCCATCGAGCGCGCACAAAATTGCATAAGTGCGGGATTTGTTTCCGATTTCAATTATAATTCTCATATAAGCTATATATATGGGTGTAATTGGCATTTTAATTGTAATAAATGTGTTCT
Organism: Magnolia sinica; assembly: GCF_029962835.1. Classification (NCBI taxonomy): domain Eukaryota; kingdom Viridiplantae; phylum Streptophyta; class Magnoliopsida; order Magnoliales; family Magnoliaceae; genus Magnolia; species Magnolia sinica. Next base: position 68,656,037 of record NC_080589.1, on the reverse strand, counting down.
ATGTTTTCTAAATTCATTCCTAAAAGTTTTAAGGACATTGCTTGGGGAGGTTCGAGGCTTGTTCGAATCGGGTGATCTCTATCTCTTGTAATTTTTTACTTTCAAAATGTACTATTGTCGCTTTGTATTGTGGATTTTTTTCTGTAATAGTTTTTCCACGTTAAATTTGGAGTGTTTGTGATTGGATTTGATTGTGCGATTGGATTACTTTGTTTGATTCATCTCTTTGGATCGGTCACGTCGTTAATAAAGGTGGGCCATAGATCACGACAACGAACACCATTCATTTGAATCCCATCCAGGCGGGAAATGGAGAAAGGAAGAGGAGATTTCTTCTTTTTTAGAAATCATCAGGTCAGCATCGGATTTGACCGGCCAACATTCCAGTGCACTACAGGTGCACACACGCATTGTGTGTAGGGGCCCACAATGATGTTTTCTAATATCCACACCATCCAGAAAGTTCTATGGGTTCAAATAGTAGATTTGGCCAGAGATGAGGCAAGTCTGAAGCTCAGGTGAGCCATACAACTTGATTTTGTAAGTTTAATTAATAATTACCAACTATTTAATGATTAGATCAATTCCCAATCTGCTCACCAATATTTCTAAACGTTTCCAAGATAATATGAATAAACTCTAACAGTTGCTTTTACAATTCTGTGGCTATGTTGTGTAAGTAAGTTTCAAATCATCTCACAAGAAGTTGTGGACTCGATGAACAGTGGATTTCATGATTCAAACTTCTAAATTTAAAATGTACGGTTAAATTTATCTATCCAAGAGATTAAAATATGAAAATAGGTTTCTCCAATGATGTGGGGGTCCATCTTGAAAAATCAATTGGATGGATGACTTGACCTATGAATGAAAAGTGTTCTTAATGATTAGATTGATGCATAATTGAGTTTATAGGCTAATCTTAATGTTGATTGTATGATTGGCCTTATTCTATGGTTAAGATGAAGGATTATTCATATCGATTTAGGACAAAAATCAAGGGATTGTTTTATCTTTATACTTGGATTGATTTGAGGTATTTAGGCATGATATCATATGCATCAACAGGTAGATTTGGATTGTGGGTTGAATACTCATTGATAATATAATAATACGTTGAGAAGTTAATGGTCAATCAATGACAGATTGATCTCGAATAAGAAAGTTAATATGGGCGAATTGTGAGCAATTAAGCGATGTTAGTTATAAATTATATGTTCTCACACGTGCTCATGTTAAATTTGATTTAAATGGTAACACCCAAGTACTGAAAAGTATAGTGTTTATAAGCATTCTATATTTTCCTATAAACGTCATTTGTATGTATAAATGTACATGGCTAACTATCAGAACCGGGGTTGTTACACCAGGCGTGCCAAAACTTATTTGTTTTGCATGGCTAGTACGAGATAAATATTTATAATAACCAAGTAGCTTTGAGTTTCATTAGGCATGTCAAAACTTGTTCGAAACTTTTTTAATTTGAGTTTTTGCAATCACATGTGGTGCATGTAGGCGTGCCAAAATCGACTGTGTGGATCAATTCCAACCCAACAACTTGATCCCAAGCACCAATGTAAGTAGATACGATGATTGTGATCGTATATGACTGAGATCTGAGCAGATCGATCGCCTATTCAGTCACTCACAAAATTATTTTAGAGAATGATCAGGCAATAGTTGAAGGGTGGGATTCTTCTTCCAAAGATGGGTTAGATTTGCTTTCCGTATGAAATGACCTTTTATACTAGGCTTTCGTCAAATTAGAAGGAAATACTTATGATCGGTCCAGGCATAACTACAAAAAATATTTTTAAATGAAGAACTACTTGTATTAAGAATGAATAAAGTATAGTGTATAGGCGTAGGCTTAAAGTACAAATAAAATATTATCACTATTCCTAAGATAAAGCTAAGGCTGAAAAGATTATGTTAAGATAAGATAAGATAAATTTGACTGGATTTGGTTGGATTAGTATGTGATCATTTGTTTTGCGAATTTTCTCTTTTATTTATATTATCTAGTACGGAAATACTCTGTATTTATTTTACCTCATCACTTCAATCATTATGGTAGTTAAATCGTTGTCACGTCGATTTTTCAGATTCTTCTGCATCTTAATGTTCTTCTAACCATATCACTTCTCTCGACCACTTTATGTCACTTGAGCTTCTCAAATGCACCCCATCATCAGATAACATGTGTTGATGCAAAAATTTGGTTAGCCTCCCCTGGACCTCCACTCACATGCATAAGGAACGAACAAAAGAGACCCTGGCTAACACAGGGGACACTTTGATGCCTAAGTCAGGTAGGGATTTGGGTCTAATGGAATTAAGGGTTTTCGACTAAGGATTGTGCGTACCTTTTACCATTAGAGATGCTCCTATTTATAGTTGAGGAAATGTGGTGATGTAGAGGAGATCTCCCTATTTAGTAGGGACATCCAGTGGAGGGATTTAGATCTTGAACGCGTGGGAGAATCTCCCAAGATCCTTGCAAAGATCTTGAGATCCTGGGTGTGATGCGATCCTCCAAGATCTTTGAATGAGATCTCAGGCGAATCTCTCCTTAGTAAGATCCGACTATTCGGAATCATCGGGGATGTGAAGTAAAAGGCTGAGGTGGTCTTTGTGGACCTGGCCTGGGGGCAGTGTGTTGATCTGACCTGGAGATAGTAGGCCAACCTGGAATCGTGTCAGTTTGATTCCTCTGGCAAGCGATGGGTGCTTCTATCTCGTTGACGATATCTCGAGCTCAATCTTATTTCCCGTTCAATCTCGGGTCAGAGGTTGGCTCTTTCAATCGTATCGGTTTATTGTCCGACCTGAATAAGCACACAGAGTTCCGACTTGACCTTATCTTCTTGGTCAATCCATTTCTTCCCATGACAATATGTACTACCAACCTGGTGTAAATTGTGCTTCCATAAAAATAATTTTAAATATATTTAAAAATCTTTCTAAACAATGTATTCTCTTTATATAATAACATGTGTCATCTCCTGATTGATTAATTAAGAAATAGCTAGAAATAGGGTAAAATAGACCTGATTTACCTATACTCACAAATCTTTCTAAATAATATATTCTCTTTATATAATAACATGTGTCGTCTCCTAATTGATTAATTAAGAAATAGCTAAAACTAGGGTACAATAGACCTGATTTACCCATGCTCACATGACTCATGCACATCAACATTGAATGCCATGGTATCTAGATTGTTGGCAAGTTGTATCGAATTGCCCATTGTTTTAATACAGGGTGAGGGGAAGTGGCCCCCTTTAGGCAGTTTAGGGACGGGTATTGAATCCTACCTGGACGTCTCTAGCCATGAACATGCCATTTTGTGGGTGGGCCCACTATTATCCACGCTGTCCATTCCTTCTCTCGTGTCATTTTAAATTATGTGCACAAAAATGAGGCATATCCAATGCTCAATTAGACCACACCAAATAATAGGCTTTGGTTGCATTAAATGCAGGTCCACTTAAGTGTTGGATTTGCCTAATTTTTGTGCTCATGTCTTAAAATGATATGAAAAAAGGGGTGGACAACCGGGATAAACAAATACACCATGGTGGGCCCACCCACAGAACTGACCGTTCACGGCTAGGCGCATGGAGCATCAAACTCCGGCAGAGTACCTTGCAACTCTCCATGAATTTACTTAATGACACGTGGAACGTCGGACTGAGGGATCGTCGGACGCGGATTTCCTGCAAGTCCCTGAGCGGGAAGGGATTGGCTACTCCCCCTGACACCAGCCCCGTGGCTGGTGGTCGGTGCTCTGTTCATCCGTTTGGCGAGCTCATTTTAGGACAAGAGACCAAAAAAGACTTGGATCCAAAACTCAAGTGGAACACACCAGAGGGAAAATAGGAAAAAGTAATACCTACTGTTGAAACCTTCCTAGGCTCCACCTTGATGTTTATTTGCCATCCAAACCGTTTATAAGGTCATTACCACAGGGATGAAGTGAAAATTAAAAAAAAAAAAATTATAATAACCTGAAACAAAGCTTTTATGGTCATAAGAATGTTTCAACGGTTCTCACCGAATCTCCAATGTTTACTCTTGTGTGGCCCACTTGACTCTTGTATCCACCTCACTTTTTTTCTTTTGTACTAAAATGAGCTCACAAAACGGATAAATAGAGTATATTTCTCAGGAACATAGTGGTGGGCCCCACCCAGCAACCTTGCACAGGACGTCCACGTGTCCTTGCCAAACATAGCATGCTTGTCGTGGTAGGTTTGCGTATGCGCCTGACAAACCTCAAACAATACCGACGCGGATTGCCGCTTACCCCGTGGGCTGGCCCACCGTGATGTATCCGTAAATCCAAGCCGTCCGTCCCTTTTCTCAGATCATTTAAAGGTATAAGCACAAAAATGAGGCAGATCCAACGCTCAAGTGGACCACACCAAATAATAAGCATGGTTATATTAATTGCAAAAAACATTAAATGCCATCTGTGGTGTGATCAATTTGAGCGTTGGACCTGTCTAATTTTTGTATAGATGCCTTAAAATGATCTAATAAAAGTGATAGACGGCTTGGATGTATAGATACATCACGGTGGGTCCACCTACATAACTGCCCATTCGGGGCTAGAAACGGGCGGGCGTAGGACGCAATCCGCGTCCAAGCAATACACGCATGATTAGAAGATTTTCAAAGACTGGCCTTTTGAATCCGAATAGTCTTCTAGTGATTCAGACCGTCTATTGATGCCCCCTCAACGTGTACGGTGGATAGACAATGAATGAAACATCTTAAATTGAATTATTTCATCCATTTGAAATTTGGCACTTTTGCTTTGAAAATGGACGGTCAACAAAAACTTTGTATAATCAAATGGTGGAAATATTCAACATGAACCCAATCACATCAACGGCCTGGGTCAATAAAAAACAACCCAATTTCAATGGATATAATCCTGCAATATTATATTGCATTATGTTGTCATAGGCATAATTATTCCCCCAGGGAAAAGAGTGCATACTCCAATGATACTCAGCTTATGTGGGACCCACATGATATATATAAAGTCCATCCAACCCGTCCATCAGAGCATCACCTTATACTAAACACAGGATTCAAAAATCAACCTAATCCAATACTCAAGTGGGCCACAATAGAGATAAAAAAAATATGAGAAGCAATGTCCTCTCTTGATTTGCATATATAGGCATCCAATTAATTTGGAAATGCCTAATGACCCTTCATCTAGACAAGACGAAGGGTTTGAATGGCCTGCATCCATCAACATGGTGGTCCCCCTGAATTCATCTACATGATCTTCCCTGGAATATTATTAGTGGGTGTTCCCTCCCAGCTTGTTATTTGTGGTTTGGCCCATGTGATTTGAGAATCTATGCGGCTGTAGCTTACGATGATGTTGGAGCGCACATGAATACGGAGGAACAATTGAATATTTTATCACATGCGTCACATAGACTCAAAATCTTCATGCACCACTGTAGCTTAGGATGACATTGATTGTATTCATGTAAGAATTTTTTAAAATAGCCAAATGCCTCGACATTTAATTAGTGACGTGCAAGAATGAATTAACTACCAGCTAGCTTGCGAGCCTTTTGAGTTGGATCTTATCCAATGGCCTGAAACTTTTATATAATGAGCTCCATCATCATGGATGGAGAGGATTTGATGTAGACTGATTTGATTGGACATGTGCTCCTCCAAATTAGGTACTACCCCTGCTAGGACCTAGTTAGAGATTGATGGTCCTAACAAAGGCTCTGTGGGTAATGGATATGTTTTTATGTACGTTGTCCATTTATTTTGACAAATCATTGTGGGAGATTAGCCCAGAAAGAATGCATATCAAAGGCTTAAGTGAAAATGAGTTATCGAAAGGTTAAAATATTCAAATATAATTATTTTATAATTTTGGATATCCCCGTCCAAGTTGGAACCTATCATATGTGCAGTTTGGATCATAGATAAATGACTCAATTCAAAATCTGAAGGTGTGATGTACTCTGTTACAGTACATTGGTAGCAAACCTCTCCCCTCGGTCCAATATTCTATATTCAACGAGGACAAATAAAGCTGGAAAAGCAAAATATGCCCGGAGGAGGCTACCAGATATGCCCCACCATGATATATGTGTTTTATCTATGGCATCCTTTTATTTTTTTAGATAATTTTGGGGTATGATTTCAAAAATGAAATAGATCTAAATCTCAAGTGGACCACACCACATGAAAACAGTGGTGATTGAACAACGCCCATTTAAAAGTTTATTTGCCATCCAGCCTGTTGGATGAAGGGAAAACACAAATATCAGCTTCATCCAAAACTTTTGTGGCCTCCAAGAAGTTTTCAATGGTGGGCGTTCAATCACCACTGCTTCATGCGGTATGGTCCATGTGAGATTAATTTGAATCCGCCTCATTTTTGGTATAATTCAAGAAATGATCTAGAAAAAATGGATGGATGACATGGATAAAATACATACATCATACATCCTCGCGGAGCTTATAGGGCACCATACATTTCGGCCACCTCACTTCAGTGGCTAGCCTCCCGGCTGCTGAAGCTTTTTGTGGGCAATCCGCCCCAACTAGGACCTAGCTAGAGAGAAGGACATGTTAGGATTATGTGGGGCCCATGGTGATGTATGTATTTTATTCATACCGTTAATTTTAGCTAATAAGCTAAAAAAAAGAAATACATTGAAGGCTCAAATGGAACATACCACAGGAAGCCATGGGCATCGAACGGTTTGGCTAAAAACTTCTCAAAATCCATTGAAGTTTTAGAAGAAACTTTATATGTTTTCTCTTCATCCATATCTATACCTGGGACTATGTCTCAGCCTAGATTTTGAACTGTTTTGAGTTGGGCTGCCATTCTAGCCCTTTTTAAAATTTTAATTTTTAGGAGCTATAACTTGTCCCATTTACACCCTTGTCTATAAGAACTTTTGAAGTGGACGGCAAATAAACATTATAATATGATCCACCGAGGTTCCAACAATAGGCCTCACTAGCACCTATGCTTCCTATAGTTCATTGGATTCCTATATCAGCCTTTTTTTTATATCATGCTCTAAAATGATATATCAAGATGGATGTATGGAGTGGGTAAATGACATGCATTATGGTGGGCTCATAGAGCCCATGTTCCGTCAATTGACGCCCAATATAGTATACGGGTGACAAGGGGGATTGAAGTATACAGAAAATTTTCATGACCATCCACATATTTGCAAGTACCGTAGATGGATAATTATTAAAAATAGATATTACCTACCGGGAGTGAATGAAATGACGATGAACAATAGAATTTAAATTCTTTGCTCACCACAAACAAACAGAAAATTATTATTTATTACAATATGATTGGGCCATATCATCACACATTGCATTTAATGCATCAATGACCACAATGTTAGTGATAATGTAGATCACTCACATTTTAAGAAAATAGATGTTTTCTGTGTTTGCGACAAGCAGAGGATTCTAATTATAAACAATAATGTTTATGGTTTAGTTAATAAAATCGATGGATAGATATTCTTGTATGCATGGTTTCTGAATCATAGGTCATCCATGATAGTTGCCCCCATCCATATTAACTTTAAAGGCATGGCTCACTCATACTTTGGTCATTCCAGCTCTACCGTAGAGAAGGGCCAAAAACTTTGATACTCTAGCTGAACATGATGTATGATATGCAGACCCTTAGAAACTGCTTATATGGCATTTAATTAATTCAAATTAAACTGTCCGTATCATAGGTGTTAGTTTAGACGCACCATGAACCATGAGATATTTTTTATTTTTTATTTTATTTTATTTTTTACACGCACACACACACCACCACACACTCACGCCATTGTGGGATTTCACCACCACCTATGGGCACTTGAACCCCCAACCAGGTGTTGAAACTCTCATGAGTCTACCACCGGAGTAAGAGCAATGACCCAACCATGAGATACGCTTATTTTATTATTTGACTATATGGTTGGTGGAAATTTATTGGATGGTCAATCACACGTGCTTGATCAAGTGGGCCCCACTTCTACATCTCAGGCCACATGATAGATGGGGCATTGGTCTAAGATTTAAATTGAATGGTGATTGTAACAAATGTACATGCATGCCACGTGTATGGTGGCTCCATGCATGCATGTGGACCATCTTTCACTGGCAGGCTATTATCTAGCAACTCCTCCTGGGGCTCACGTGTCATCTGCAGCCCGCGGATATATGTTTTTTGGAGCGATGAAGTAAACACGACTTTAGTTAGGCCGTGGATGGGATGCCTACCTTGTTTCAGGCACCATGAATCCATGTCTTTTGTTTGTCACCAATATAAATTTATTCTCGTAAATTGTGATTTGTCCGTGTCATCATTGACAATATCAGCACTATTGCATTATATGCAATATATTATGACATGCTCAATTACATTGCAACAGCACAAAACTTTTATTTGTGCCAAGCAGAGGATCCAACCAATACGTTTAATATCTATACTGTTCATCTGTCTTTATAGATTATTCATACATCATGAATCTCAAAATGAATCAAATTCAAATCTTCTATGGGCCACACTATATAAAATAATGGTGATTTACTAGGTGCCATTAAAAACTTCTCAAGCCCATTGTAGTGCTTATTAGGTTACACAAATTTGAATGAAAAGCATAAATATAAAACTGATCCAAAACTTTTATGACTATTTTCGCTAGTATGGTCCACCTAAGATTTAAATCTATTTTATTTTTGGATCATTCCCCTATTAAAATAGATGTTCCATGTGTGTATATAAACATTGAGGTGTATGCGAGTTGACTTCAACTCAAACTCGGCTCGGCTTGGTCCTCGAGCATAACTAGCCAACTTGGCTCGGTTTGGTTAACAGTTCCGGCTAGTTCAAGCCAAGTTCGTCATTCCAATATTTTCATAAACATCTGGACTGCACCTTCAAAATCTCATTGTATTTGAGACAATAGCAATGGTTTTATAGATATTTTATCAAAAACCTTCTAAGCAAAAAATAAAATAAAATGTGTTGGTTTCATATACATACCTTCATTGTCACCTGCCACACTTCTTTGAGTACTTGGTAAGCAACATCAATATTAAAGCAACCGAGACATCGAATTGGTTCAATCCAAGTTCGATTTGAGTCAGGTCGGATCTGAGTCGAGTCGACCTGGGGCCAACTCAAACTTAGCTCAAACTCATTTTCAAGCTCAAAAAATCATTTCGACTCGGCTCGAACTCAGCTTCAAACCGAGTCGAATCAAGCTTTTTCGAGTCGAGTTGAGCTGACCGAGCGAGCGAGCTGACCGAGCTAGCTCGGTTCCTGTACACCTCTACCTAAAATCGCCGTCACTCTTTGATTTTAGGCCGTCAGAGTGGATCAGACTATCTACTTTTTTACACTATGGTTTGTTCATCTAGGCTGTCTATCATCCATGCCGTTGATGGAGGATGACTACTAATGTCGGACATGACGCAAGCTCAGGCCTGCAACAAGAAATAGTTACTACATAAAACTTTTTCTACTGTCTTAAGGCCACTTGGTTATTTACATTGCATCTAATCTATTATTAGAATGTGGCCCATTAAGATGAAGTTAAAAACAAAAATCAGAATATTATAAAATTTAGGTGGGGGCACACCACCTTAATTTAAAGTATTAGATATGATATTGACCCACTTATCCTTTAAATCGTCCTGATTGTTGATTTCAACGGTTTTGATCATGGAAACAAGCATGATTAACGGTGTAGATCGGATGAAAAATAAAAGCGGGCGTAAGAACATCCCTGTACGACCACCAGTTCTGGTGGTAACATGTGACACATGAACTTACTTATGTATAGATTATCCCCATCGCGCGACTGCGTCACTACATACGTCTAGCTCACGTGACTTGCTAACTAGAGTTGTACACGAGCAAAGTATGCTCGGTTACTCGCTCGACTCGACTCGAAATTACTCGACTCGTCATGAGTTTGAACCAAGTACAAGCAGGTTTCTAAGACTCGTTTTGATTATGAGTTGAGAGGTACTCGACTCGGTACTCGACTCAATACTTGACTCGTACTCGACTCGTATACCCGTATATATAACCTACCAGAAAAAAATCCTACTTCCAGTCGTTTTCAAACAATGCCCGTTCGAAAACTCCATTTCCTTCCTCCCTTCCAGTGCCCCTTCGAAAAAATCCCCTCCCCCCCTCTCTCTCTCTACCCTCTCTCTCTCACTCCCCTGTCCCCTGTCTGGCGGTGCTAGACCCTGCCGCTCATCCCTGCGGCCTGTCCGGTGCCGAAGCTCGTCCCTACCACTCGTCTGTCATCCCTGCCCTGCACGCACGTTGTCGATCGTTCCCGCCCAGCTCCCCCGGTAATGCGTGGTGTTGATTTTTTATTTTTTATTTTTATAAATTGTTAATATATGTCAAAAATTGATTATTTTTTTTGAAATATTCTGTGGTGTTGATTTATTATCATTATTTTTTTAAAAATTGATATCAATATCATATATTAATATTGGCTAGAGCTGACCTTAACTCAAACATATTAATATTGCTAGAGCGTGTCGCTGTTAACCACAAGGTCGGAGGTTTAAGCCTTCCTTCTAACAATTTTATTTTAATCCAAAAAAAAATCATATATTAATATTACTAATATATGTTAGAAATTGTTAATATATGTTAATATAGCGTATATATATTAATATAAAAATTGTTAATATATTAATATATGTCAGAAATTGTTAATATACAAATATGTTAATATGTTAATATATATTAATATAGCTATTAGCTAATATATATATTAAAATTGTTAATATATATTAATATACCTAATATATGTTAAAATTGTTAATATATAAATATGTTAATATAGCTAATAATATATGTTAATATAGAAATTGTTAATATGTTAATATATGTCATAAATTATTTATATACAAATAGATTAATATGTTAATATAACTATTGGCTACTATATGTTAAAATTGTTAATATATATTAATATATGTTAAAATTGTTAATATAGAAATTGTTAATATGTTTATATAGAAATTTGTTAATATGTTAATATGTTAATATAGCTAATATATATTAAAATTGTTAATATATGTTAATATAGAAATTGTTAATATGTTTATATATAAATTGTTAAGATAGAAATATGTCAATATGTTAATATAGCTAATATTATATATTAAAATTGTTGATATATGTTAATATAGCTAATATATGTTAAAATTATTAATGTATATTAATATAGCTAATATATGTTAATATATAAATTGTTAATATAGAAATATGTTACTATAGAAATATGTTAATATAAAAATTGTTACTATGTTAATTATTGTCCTCTATTATTCTCATGCCCTAATAATTATGTTTTCCATGTTTCTTAATTTACTTTATAAATGACAGTTTACTTGTTACTTTATTAGTGTTAAATACTACCATTTTAAGATGCCTTTGGTTTTTCATTTTTCATTTTGTTATCAGTTAGCTAGATGATGAATGTCAATTTCAGCATGCTCATTTGTTTGTATAGATATGAATTATTTGTATTGTTCTAGTTGTAGTATAGGATAATCAGTTGCCCATTTGAGGATTTCTATATTATTAAACATAGATTCGGTGTGTTCTTGGATGCATAGAAATTCTCAAATTGTCCATTTTTGGACAGTTCAGGGTTAGATAGATTATAATGTCTTCATTTATTTCAATTAAAATGCATATGCATGTTTTGGTTTCATTTCTCATTTTTTCTCTCTGGATATATTTTATGTATTTATTTCCGTCGTCAGATATCCACACTTTGTGTTGATGATTGACATGGGAATCAAATATAAGATTAATATATTCTGGAGAAATAAAGGGAGATGCTGCCGGAATTTTGGCGTAGCATTTAAATTAAAAAATGAAGGCATTACAATCTATCCAACTTAAAATGGGTGACTGATTTAGACAGTTAAGTAAGTATAGCCGTCTAGGTATAGCCATATAACATATCGAGAACTTTATTTTATATATGACTAGTCAAGACGAAAGCCCAAATACTCCCTGAAATGGGTGCATTAGCCACATCTCCTCTAATCGTAGAGGGAGACACAGACACGTTAACTGCATGCAAAGGAAAGAATAAAAGATCAGCAGTGTGGGATAATTTCGAAGATGTGACAATTAACGGTGTACAGAAGATAAAGTGTAATCACTGCAAAGGGTTATTCATCAAGATTTCATGAGGATATACGACACATCTAATTAGACATTTGAAGACGTGTCCTAAAAGACCAAGACTCCCTCTTCCTAACCAACAGTTGTTGTCATTTACGAAGTCAGAAGGGGACGACTCTCAAGGTGTGGTGTCCACTCATAAGTTTGACAAAGAGAAGCTGAATGAGTGGTATGCTAGATTAGTGATTATGTAAGAAAAATCTTTTAGAATGATGGAAAGTAAAGGGTTTAGAGTTTTCTATCAATTTCTTAACCCTCGGGCTGAGAATGTTTCCCGTGTCACAGTGCAGAGAGAGTGCATAAAGATGTACGTAAAGGAGAAGATGAAACCGAAAGAAGTTTTGGCGTCAATGTTCAGAATAGCTTTGACATCTGATTTATGGACGGCTTCCAATTAAAGAAAAGGATACATTTCATTAACCGTTCACTATGTCGATAAGGATTGAAAACTATGCAAGAGAATTTTGAACTTCCGCAACCTTCCCCCTCCACATACTGGTTTACTTATTTCAAATTGCATATACAGTCATTTAGAAGGCTGGGATATTGAGAAGAAAATTTTAGTAATAACTTTGGACAATGCTTCAGCAAATGACAGTGTCATTTCATGCTCACGTAACCAGTTCAGGATTATAGGAAATTTATTTTTTGAAGGGAAAATATTTCAGGTCAGATGTTATGCCCATATTGTAAATTTGATCATACAAGAATGACTGAAAAAAATTGACAACACTATAGAGAATATAAGAGAAAGTGTGAAAGATATAAGGGGGTCGCCATCGAGACTGAGTTTATAGAATGACATCATCCAACATTTGAATGTGCCATCTAAAAAAATATTGAAGTTAGATGTCTGTACACGTTGGAACTCGACCTATGAAATGTTAGATACGGCAATGGAATTACAGCTTGCATTTTCGGAATACGCGGCGCGTGACAGAATATATTCTTGGTTGCTGAGCACAAATGATTGGGCTAAAACACAACAAGTTCACACATTTCTCAAAGTTTTTTACGATTGTACGAAGATTTTTTTTTGGGAATCAGTATCTAATGCGAATCTGTTTCTTCCGTTTCTTTGGAAGATTAAAGATGCTCTACAGAAAAATGTCAGTGCGGGTCCAGATTTCATACGCCAGATAACAGTTGGTATGAAGACGAAGTTCAATAAATACCGGGACGAATGCCATCTATTGATGTCCTTGGCAGTTGTTCTTGAACCTCATTGTAATATGGGGTTGGTTAGCTTTATTTTCATGAAGCTTTATCCTACTAAAAGAGCGACAACAAAGATGTCTAAGGTTCGTCAAGCCCTTGGAGATTTGTACAAATCGTATCTTAATACGATACCTGCAGCGAGTGTTGAAGAAAGTAGAGATACAGATATTTATGTACCTGGTAATCCGAATGTGCTAAATGAATACATATCATACTTGGCACAAGTACAAATGAGAGTTGATACTAATGAATCAGAGCTAGAAATATACCTCAAGGAGAAAATCGTAGTGCGATCCGAATTTGATGTATTGGAATGGTGGAAGATGAGAGTTAGTGAATCAAAATACCTTACATTATTTGTGATGGCACGGAACATATTATCAATACCAATTTTAATAGTGACATCAGAATCCACATTCAGCATAGGGAGCAGGGTTATGAGCAAGTATTGAAGCTCACTTTCGCCAAATATAGTTGAAGCATTGATTTGTACGCAAGATTGGTTACGCTCGATATGGGGAGGAAATATGAATGATGATGATGATGAATAGGAGATTGAGATTCGTGACGAGTCTCTACCTGCAAATCAATAATTATTTTCGATTTTTTCAATTATTTTTGGTTGAAAATTGAATGATCTGTAATATTATTTCACCGCAACTGCAAACATGAAAGTGCTGGTCTTTTTGAAATGTGGTTTGGAAGACTTTGAATCTTTGATATTTATTTACATATGTCTATTCATTTGCTTTTATTTTTGAATTTTAATATATTTATATTGCTTTTTTTTGTTCTTATATCAAGTTCAAATTATTTATCAATATTCTGATTTTTTATATATTAAAAATTGAGTGTAGATATATCGTCATCTGACCCATCGACAAACATTTGAGACTACGCTTCCCTGGTTAAATAACCACCAAGGCCTGGAAAAACAAAGATTAAGTGTGGCGCAAAGTTTGTGAACAAGATTAATCGCTTTCGCTTACACTTGTCATGTCGAGGTGGTAATACAAAACCATGTCCCAATGCTCCTAATGATGTCCAAATTCTTTTTCAAGCCTTGTTAGATTCGAATAGAAAACCTCACACTCCATCCAAACCTTCTGCTTATGGATTTAGTATACGAATGACATCCACAAAAAATGCAGAGGGGAAAGCCAGATTAAAAGTTTTGAAGGAAGAACAATTCCAACTTGCCTTAAAACGCAGTATGGAAAATGCTTTTAGACTTCAGCAATATTCGAATAAAAGACAACACGATGTTGAAGCAGGGTCGAGTACGACAAACAAGAAGAAGAAAAAGAGTAATAAATTTAAATTCCTGACCCGCCTCGGTGAATTTTATAAGGCATTGGGTATTACATACAATTCTTCACATAAAAAAAGTTTGAAAAATCTAGTTTAAAGTGTAAAAGAGCATGAAAGAAATATCTCTTCGTCTTCTCACTCAGAAGAAGTGAACCAATATGTATATGAAAAAATAGATAGCAGTTCCAGTGGATCAGATGACAATACAGGAAAACACTCCTCTTATGGAAGTTATTAGTTATAAATTGTCATTTTGAATAATGTAATGTAAATATGTTAATTTAATTATCGAAGTTTTTTAATCGTGAATTATGTGCATTTTATATATTTTATTGCTTCGGTCAACATCGAATTCCAATTTACAATCGAATTGAAATTCAAATGAATCTCAATTTATAACTTGAACTCGGCTCAAAGCTCAAACTCGTTGCTCGAACCTTGCTCGAATTGGGCTCAAATTCAGACTCGGACTCGAACTCGCCTCGAATACTCGGACTCGACTCGACTCGATTTCTGCTCGTACTCGGCTTGTACTCGGGCGAGTAGAACACGAGCAGGGATTCCATGCTTGATGGCCGAGCAGAGCCGAGTACGAGTAGGACTCGGGCATTAAGAGCCCAGTACGAATAGGGCGATACTCGACTCGGCTTGACTCGTGCACAGCTCTACTGCTAACGTGTCTAAGGAGGTGACATGTGGGTTCCCCTCATAAGAGAGAGCGAGAAAGGAAGAGAGTGCCAATGGCTGGTGGTTGGTGCTATATGGGCTCCACCATGATGTATGTGTTTCATCCATGCTGTCCATCTATTTTTACAGATCATTTTACAGTAACAGTCCAAAAATGAGGTATATCCAAATATCAAGTGGACCACATTACAGGAAACAGTGTTGAATGAGGGTTGACCATTAAAAATATTTTGGGGGCCATAAAAGTTATAGATCGAGCTGATCTTTGTTTTTTTCTCTTCATTTGGGCTTGTATAACCTAATCAACAGATTGGATGTCAAATAAACAGTATATTAGGCCTTAGGAGGATTTTAATGGTAGATATTCAATTACTATTGTCTTCATGTGGTGTGGTTCGCATGAGATTTATATTTTTTGGATCAAGCCATAAAATGATATTTAAAAATGGATGAAACACATACATCATACTATCATGCTGGGCCTACAAAGCATTGACCACCAGCCACAGAGCTGGTGCCCACCAGGGGGAGTTACCAATCCGTTTCCAGGGCGCGGGGTTCCGTCTGAGGCCTGATTTAATCGGGAACGGGTTGGCTACTCCCTGCCACCCGCCAATGGCTAGTGGTCGGTGCTCTGCGGGCCCTACCATAATGTATGTGTTTCATCCATGCTTTCCATCTATTTTTCTGGATCCTTTTATTATATGGGAGAAAAAATGAGGTATATCTCAATCTCAAGTGGACCACATTAGAGGAAATAGGGTTGAATGAACGTTGACCATTAAAAACTTCCCCGGGCATAAAAGTTTTGGATCAAGCTGATATTTATTTTTTCCCTTCACGTGGGTCTTTATGACCAAATCAACAGATTGGATGTCAAATAAACAGTACAGTGGACCTTGGGAGGATTTTAATGGTGGATATCCAATCATTATTGTTTTCCTGTGGTGGGTCCACCTAAGATTTATATCCTTATTATTTTCTCTATAAATCCCTAAAATGATCCGTAAAAATGGATGAAACACATGCATCACGGTGGGCCACATGGCACCGACCACCAGCCACGGGGCTGGTGTCGGGGTAGTAGCTAATCCGTCTCCGATTTAATCCTCTTCTCAGCGCCATCACTGCCACTTCTCTCTTTTTTACTTTTTTCAGAACCTGCAAAATCCCCAGAGAGAGGGAGAGAGAGATCCGTTTTCCGCTCTCGTTAGAAACCCTAGATTTTTCTTTTCTACCACTCGATTCTTCCAATCTTTCATCAGAGCAAGGTAATTAACTCCTTCCCTCTCTCCAAATCTCTCTTGTTTGGTTGTTTCGTGTCATTTTTTTCTTCTGATTTTTCTGCTTGATTTATAGCTTTATATTAGTTGAAATTCGTTTCGGAACCCTAGAACCTGCATCGAACTGTGGAAGTTTTAGGATTCCTGATTCTCTGATGGTTTTGTTTGATTTGGAGTTAATTTAGAGCCTTAGGCTGAGTACTGCATGAAAATGCAAATTTTTTTTTTCTAAGTTTGGATTTGTATCTGTGGTTGATTTTTATTTGATTTTTTCGTTTTTTAAAATTTTTTTTTTTTATTTATTTATCTGCGTTAAAGGAAGTTGCCTTTGGAATCTAAACATTTTCTGTTTTCGTCTGGTGATCCGCGAGTCAAGGCTTAGTTTTTGTGGAAATGTTAACTTGATGTAAGAGCATTGGCAATTGGGTGTCTGCTTCAATCACTTGTGGATTCTGATATTTGTAAGCTCAGTATCAAGGTTTAAAAATTGGCATATTGTATAGTTCACCACTGTTACCGGGTCGGATTGCCTTGTATTGATTGCCTGTATTGTTCCTGTATCAGGCCAATACCAGTCCTTATCGTGATATGCACTGGTTTCAAATAATACTTTAAACCTTGCTCAGGATACCGAGATTTCTTATAATTCCTTGTAAGTTGTTTCCATTTGGGCTTCTTTTTGTCTCAATATTTTCATATAATTTCATATAAGTTTTGATTTCAGCATCCTTTCTTAGCTCAGATAGAGTTGACAACAGGCACAGTCTGGCTGAAGCATGCCTGTTCTCCTGCCAAGCCTGTGAACTATGGAGTAGGGTTTGGCCGGAGGTCTGCATATGTGCCAATACTCAGTTCACGGGTATTAAGTAAGTTGGGCCCACTTGTTGGGCCTCTAGGAGATATAAGCCCGGGTCCTGCCGAATTATCATTCCAGTGACCCGGAGACTCAGGCCAAATCAGGCTTGGAAGAGGGCTGAAAATTGGGGCCAGGTGGGGTTGGGCTTTTAGGAGAACAAGTCCGGGTCGGGCCCAATTCGCATTTGAACCTAAATATTAACTCCTGGTTCAGCTCACAGACCTCAAGGCTCAGTCCAAAGTCCAAACTCATTCCTGAAGCAGGCTGAAACTTGGGCAGGGCTAGACTAGGCCCTACTGGCAGGGACTTTAGGCTGGTTCAGGTTCAGCTCAATTAGCCTTCAGCCTAAAACTCAAGCCCTGGTTTTTCTCATGGGCCTTGAGGCTCAGCCCTGACCCCACTTCAAAGTCTGTTGAACTTGGGTATGCATGGTTGGGCCTTTGGGCAGATGAAAGCCCACGCCTTTCCTTCAATTGATCAAACTAGTGGATAATTTCTGGCTGCTTCCTGTCCTGGTTGAAGGGGACTCCAAGAATGCCATTTCCTGGGTTAAAGGTGGAGCTTATCCCTTGCATCTTGCTGATGTTATTGAGGATATTGTGGATATTTGCGGAGGGAAGCCAATATCTTTTGCTGCCATTCCCAGAGAAGCTGATGAGTGGCGGATGCTCTGGCAGAGTCAGAAGCTTGCATCTTGGAGATGGTGATAGAGGATTGCCGTTGATCTGTTTCGTGGCTGGTTCACAGCCTGGCTTGAGGGTTGTGTTTCATGTTTGTATTTTGTTCATTTTTATTTTTTCTGGGGGGCTCTCTTGTGTTCGATTGGAGGTATTCACCTTTTGTTGTATGTGTTCTCTCTCTCTCTCTCTCTCTCTCTCTCTCTCTCTCTCTCCCTGAATAAACTTTGGTTCATCCTTCAAAAAAACAAAGGATGCAAGCCCATGTCCATCTCACTTGGCCTTTGAGCTAAAACTCAAGCCCTGATTCAGCCTGCTTTCCTAGAGGTTCAGCCTGTAGGGCTCAAGGCACACCTCATACCTGCCCCCTAAGTGGGCTGAACTTGGGCCAGGCGAGTCAGGCCTTAAGCAGATGCGAGATCAGCTCCAGCCCAGTTAGATTTTACACATAAACTTCAAGCCTCCATTCAGCCCATAGGCCTCAAGTCTCAGCCAAAACCAGCCTCAAAGGCAAAGCTAGCTGAGTTTTGGTTAGCCCAGTGTCAATACTAAGCACTGATATGCTATGTCATTTCGTTAGCATACTCTTATGCAGTTTTTGGTTCTCAGTCTTTTCTCTTTCAGCATGACTAGGTTGTGTTTGGTTGGACTGTTGAACAATGATCTTCTCTTCCTCAATGACCTTTATTAGCAGTCTCATCTGCACCTATCTTTTTCTGAAACAACATCTTGAAAAATTCTTTCATGGTCAACTTCTCCATCCTGTGTGTTCTGCATACCAACTTGGTTTGATGTCTCATGTTGGTCCCTCCCTTCCTGGCTCACAGTGATACTGTGGTTTTTGTTTCACAAGATTCCAGTAGTTTTTCTTGTTTCAAATGTGATGTCAAAACACCACAAAATTAGTATCATTGAATGGTCCGTTGAATTATCCATCCAGCAAGCCAAATACTGAATGATTTCAACAAGAAAATTGTCTTCTTATTGAATACAAACAGAGACAAGGGTTGAGATGAGAATTTTGCATATTTTAGTTATTAGTCGAGAAGTTACAGTTATTTTGTCATTTCATTGGAATTCAGTGGTTTGTATGGACTAGGCATAGGCTTAAGATTAATTGTGCAGTTTTGTGTTTTCGCATGTTCAAATATTCATAAAGGGTGCTTTTCAGTTTGAGAATTTGAATTGACAGCTTGTTCTCCTTTTGCTTGTTTTCATATCATTGCTTGTCATTATTTTCATGGTTGCTTCTCTCTCTATTGATGCCTCATAGCCATTGGTTACATAATGTGCTCTTGTTGCAACTAGTGGACAACAATTGTGCTGGATAATCTACTTGCTGTCACAACTCCTGGACTGCTTAGTTGATTGTATTCTTCCAGAGGGCTTCTTCTTGCAGCTATCTTATTCCATGAAAATTCTTGCGTGATTTGCTTGCATTGCCATTTAGTAGAGTTCTGTCATAATAGCTTCTGATATGAAATGTGGTTCAAGGATTAAATAAATGGATGGATCAATCAAAGTAGATCTTGTTAAGACAAAGTAGATCTTGATCATATCTGCTTTCAAAAGCAGTTGGTCAACTCATTCTGGTCCCAATTAATGCAAGAGTAAAATCCTGACTACAGGATTTTCATCCAATAACATAAAAGATGCTGACGAAATCAATTCAGTAATTGAAACACTGGACTGCATGTTTCTAAGCATTTAAGACTGAAAATAATTCGTAATTACAATCTCACTATGAAACTTTGCAAACAAGGACCTACTGTATAACAGCCTATTACTTTGCTACCTATATGTGCACTTGAATGTATCTAAAATGCCCATGAAGTGGATTATCTAATATAATTGGTAAGCAATCATAATGGTAAATCCTAAAAATGATGTGGAGAAGAATGAAACTATGAATTCCATTTATTTTTTTGAAAGTACTTTCATCAGCATATGGTTATGCTAATTGCTAAGTAGTTTTTGTTGGTTTACTCCAAAAGATCAAACACTCAAGCTTGAAGTTGTTTCTCATGTATGGGTGGTGGAGTTGGTTTCTACAATTCAAAACACTTGATTCATTCTACTTTGGAAATTTGATGATCCACACCTTCAAAATTAGGTTTTGTAACCAGGTAGGTCCACTCCTGACGTGCCCAACTTAAACCTGGCCACTAGGTAGGGAAAACCAAGCTGGTCCTGGTTCCTTAGGTCGTCTTGGGATTTTCGTTGACCCAGGCATCATCGACCCCATGATGATGATGATGAAAAAGAAGAAGAAGAAGAGGGGAGAAGGAAGAGGAAAGAGGAAAGAGGAAGATGAAATAGTAAAAGGAAGAGGAAGAGGATTGAGAAAGGGAAAGAGGAAGAGGAGGAAGAAAATTTAGAAGAACTTTCTTGCAGTAGGCTTCCTCAATAGCTTCTTGCAGCTGATAACATTGTTTGCCACCTCCCAAGTAGGCTTTCAGACTCCCTTGATTGTGTTGATTGCCACCAGGGAATCCCCTTCAATTTTCAGATGATTATTACCAAGGATTAAGGCTAGCAGCACAACATGTAATAGACAATGAAATTCAGCTGTTAAGATGATGTCATAGAATTGGTGAGTGCGGCTTGTGTTTGCTTGGAATTTTGCCAATTGACTTCTAAGTAGGCTTTCAGATCCCCTTAAAGGTTCCAGCTTTTAGATTATGAAATCTCCCTAGCCACTCACATATGTGGAAAGCCATTGCTAACCAGAGGAATTTGTTGAAGAGACAATCTGAGCGGAATAGTTGGATATGAGTAAGGTCTTGTTGCTTCCAGCTGCTAAGAATTCTGAATCAAGCCCCCATTATGAGAATAGGTTGGAGACTTCTCAAAATACACAAGGAACCATGGGCCCTACTTCTAAAAGAAAATACCTTATAGGATCCAGCTTTTGGAACTGCAAAAGCTTCCCCACTCATTCAAATTTGTGGAAAGCCATTGTTAAGTATAGGAATGAGTTAACAGAGGATACACACTAGATGGTTGGCAATGGAGAGTGCATTAGCATTTGGGAGGACAACAGGCTATCATCAAGCCATGAGCCGATCTCTTGGATTAAGATGAAAATATCGATGATCACAGGCCAACTCATCCTCCCCAAATTGTTTTCCACCGTTGATCATGGAGCAATCTGTGATCGTGCCCATAAAGGCCCAGATTTTCAGCCCATCATGCAGGGATTGTCATCTTTGACCCTAGAGGGCCATGATTGTCTAAAGGTCCGGCGAAACTAATTGGTCCCACCATTGTGGGTCCCATGTGAAGTTACTTGGAGAACAAGATTCCTTGTTTAGCCTGTTTAGCTGGTTTCCTTGCTTAGTTTTGTTTTTCATGGACAACAGGTTTCCCTTGGTATTTACGTTAGCCATCTCGAGCACAAATTTTTGGTAGCAAAAGATGTCAGAACAGTGTAAAATTAGACCCATTCAAGAAATTATTTGGATTTCAAAGGACCCAAGATCACGTAACTATGCCATTTGAGTGACTTGTGGTCAATTTACCAAAGGCATGCATGGTTGTAAGTCTTGTGACGAGATTAAGGGATACTTCTAGTCATTTTTAATATGTCATTGAAATAGATGGTTATGAGATCAGCCATTTTTAATTTACCAAAGGCGAGCTTTATGCACATGATCCAAGCAATCAAGCGGGGGAAAGAAATGGAGATGTGCTTCTGGAGTTTTATGTCATTGTTGTGTACCACTCAAATTGAAAGGGAAACTTTATAGGATAGCTATAAGATCAGCCATGTTTTATGGGATAGAATGTTGGCAGTTAAGGAACAACACATTAAAATGAGGATATATGTTTAGATGGATGAGTGGCAAGACAAGGAAAGATAGAATTAGGAATGAATGCATTTGAGGAAATTTAGGAGTTACGCCAATTGGTAATACGTTGAGGGAAAATATGTGCAACAAAGGCCAGGAACTACACCGGTTAGGAGTCGGTTCAAGTCGAAGGCTCTGAAAGGGGTAAGGGGAAGGCTCAAAAGGATGTGGGTGGAAGTAGTTAGACAAGACTTGATGACCTATGGTCTGACCAATGTTTTAAATATCGTTATGGCATAATGTATTGCACCCTTTGGATACAAATACATATCGGTTATCGCATGGGATATATCGGTTGTATCACGTAATTTATCGTTGATGTTGGGAAACATGGGAACATTGGGAAATTGGTTAAATTTTTCAATGAAACTTCAAGGATAGTTGAAAAAGACATCAATACACACTTAGAAATCAAAACATTACAAAACAAAGTGCACATAATCGGGGTTTCCTTTGTATGGGGTCCTAATAGATGCGCTTTCCAACTGAACTTAGTGTTCGTATTATCGGCGAAAAATCGATATTATCGCCGATAATTTCGGTATCGCTGGACTTGCGATACCGAAAACCCAAAAATTCGTTTCTCTTCCAAATATCGGTGATATATATCGCCGATAACGTTGATGACAACGAAAATATCGACAATTCGACGATTATATCTCTGTATAAAGCTTTAAATTCAAAAAAAAAACAAAAAAGAAAAAGAAAAAAACAAGCGAGAGATATTAGATTAGATAGAGTAGGTAATTGAATAGATTCATACCTGTGGAAGGAGAATCTAACGGAGCTACCCGCGTTGCGGCGGCCGCTGCGGAGGGATGGCATGAGTTTTAGGGTTTTGAAAGAGGGGTCGAAGCTATTTGCTTTAACTTTACCTTTTTAGCTTTTTCTAAAGTATGCTTTTTCCACCGTTTAAAAGCATATGTCACCACTATTTTAAATGGAAATAAAACTAATAGTTTAAGTAACTTTTAAGTTATTTTAGAGTGTGAGTTTCGTATCATGTAATAAAACTGGTTCACCACCACTTTAAGAAAAAAATGCAGCTTTAAAAAAGCTAAAAATTTAAATAGAGTGGGATATTTATGGCAGGTGAGGCCCTTACTATGGGGCACACCATGATCTACGTATTCTCTATCCACATTGTCCACCCATTTTGCCAAAACATTTTATGGCATAGCCCAAAAATCAAGATCCAAATCTCGTGGACCATACAACAATGGTGATTGAATGCCATACCATTAAAAACTTCCTTGGGCTCACCTTAATCTTTTCATAATGTTTATTTGTCATCTAACCAGATGCTAAGGTCACGTGAACTTGGATAAAGGGAAAAAGGAAATATCAGCTTGATCCAAAACTTTTGTGGCCCATTTATGGTCAATCACCATTGTTTCCTATGATGAGGTCCACTTGAGAATTGGATCCACTTCATTTTTAGGTTCATGCCCTAAAAGGATCTTGTAAAATAGATGGATATAGAATACATAATTCAAAGTTGGGGCCACCCTCTTAAGTGAGGCCGAGGCCACACATCATCCATTCCCGATGGTTAGAAGCATGGATGGATGGGATGGTTGGATGGATGTTTGGATTGATAGATGGGATGGATGGATGGATGGATGTTTGGATGATTGGATAGGATGGATGGGTCGGTTGGATGGATGTTTAAATGGATAGATGGGATGGATGTTTGGATGATTGGATGGTTGGATGGGATGTGATGGATGGATGGATGATTCGATGGGATGATTTGATGCGGTGGATGGGATGGACGGATGGGTCGGTTGGATGAATGTTTAAATGGATAGATGGGATGGATGTTTGGATGGATGGATGATTGTATGGGATGATTTGATGCAATGGATGGGATGGATGGATGATGATTTGATGGCATGGATGGATGGGATGGTTTGATGGTTGAATTATTGGATAGATGGGATGGATATGGATGGATGGATGGATGGATAAATGTTTGGATGATTGGATGATTTGATGGGATGGATGGATCGTTAGATGGATAGATGGGATGGTTGGGTGGTTGGATGGTTGGATGATTGGATGCGATGGATGGATGGGATTGATGGATGTTTGGATGATTGGATGGGATGGTTGGATGGATAGATGGGATGGATGTGTGGATGTTTGGATGATTTGATGGCATAGATGGATGGGATGGTTGGATGGTTGGATTATTAGATAGATGGGATGGATGGATAAATGTTTGGATGATTGGATGATTTGATGGGATGGATGGATTGTTAGATAGATAGATGGGATGGTTGGGTGGTTGGATGGTTGGATGGATGGATGATTGGATGCGATGGATGGATGGATGGATGATTGGATGGATAGATGGGATGGATGTGTGGATGTTCGGATGATTTGATGGCATGGATGGATGGGATGGTTGAATGGTTGGATTATTAGATAGATGGGATGGATGGATAAATGTTTGGATGATTGGATGATTTGATAGGATGGATGGATAGTTAGATGGATAGATGGGATGGTTGGGTGGTTAGATGGTTGGATGGATGGATGATTGGATGAGATGATTTGATGTGATGGATGGATGGGATGGATGGATGATTGGTTGGATGGATAGATGGGATGGATGTGTGGATTTTTGGATGATTTGATGGCATGGATGGATGGGATGGTTGGATGGTTGGATTATTGGATAGATGGGATGGATAGGGATGGATGGATAAATGTTTGGATGATTGGATGATTTGATGGGATGGATGGACAGTTAGATGGGATGGATGGATGGGATGGTTGGGGTGGTTGAATGGTTGGATGGATGGGGTGGATGGTTGAGTGGTTGGATGGTTGGATGGATGGGATGGATGGTTGGGTGGTTGGATGGTTGGATGGATGGTTGGATCATCATGCATATGTATTTTGTTTAATTTATATGCTTATTTATGCATAGTTGTAAAATGTATGAATGCATTATACTTGTTAATTGGTTTAATGAGATTTAAGCGATTGTTATGCTACTATTGGATTGTTTCTTATGATAATGCATGCTTGTAGGCCCTAATTAAATAGAAACTTATTATGTATGCATTCTTTTTTACAATTTTTTAATTCCTAAACATGTAAATATGTGTATTTAAGCCTCTACTGAAGTTTCATTGAAAAATTACATCGTTTTACCATGTTTTCCCTGCATTTCCGGTTATCGGCGATATTATCGGCGATAACGATATTATATCTTTATCTCCAGCCAGCGAAACTTGTAGCGATACCGACAACTCGAACACTGACTGAACTGATGCAAGTATATTCAAAGTATATTCATATAATTTATAAACGCAAGAAGACATGTATGGAAACGCAAGCAATATATTTAAAAGCAAAAGAAGAATCACTAGATCAGGTTACATACACGTTTAATTTTGTGTTTGGATACAAAGATTGCACTTGATTTGCGAGAAATTGAGAAATTAAGATTTTTCTCAATTTTCCGCAACTTGACCCATCTCCCCCAAATCTCAAAATCGAAGTTCCAATGAGTTTTCATGGAAAACATGAAGACTCATAGATTTGTAACAATTTGACACTGGTTTAATGTGATTTACAGCAAGAACATGGATCAAAAATTGAAAATGCTCACTGGATCGAATAATTGGGATATATCGACACTACCTGTGTGTTTCGTATCGCACAGGTGGGATACAAGATATATCGTGGGATATATCGACAGATATTATTGATATTTAAAACACTCGGTCTAACTGAAGTTGCAGCCCTTGATAGGGTGGAATGGCGGAAAAAGATTCATGTGACCGACTCCAACTAGTTGGGATAAGGCTTAGATGATGAAGATCATGGTGATGAAATGTATGGTTATGATTAGAAACAATATATGGTTAGGAT